>NC_133620.1:104364368-104999368 GCF_048593235.1 Sminthopsis crassicaudata
CCACATCCTTTTTTTTTTTTTTTTTTAATTTTCTTGCAAGGGAATTACCTGAGGCGAAATATGAACTCAGGTTCTTCTGACTCCAGGGCTGGTGTGCTAACCATTATGCAATCTAGCTCTCCTCAGAGTTAAGTGACTTGCCCAGGGTCACACAGCTAGGTTGAATATCCATATGTTAAGGAGCTGTTGACTCTTCTACTTTCCAGCAATATACTAACATCAAATGATTGGAAGACTATTGCTAAAATCTTTACACCTGAGGAGTCTCTGCAATGGAAGACTGTTGTCAGACTTAGCAAAAAAACTTTGCAAACAGGACCTAGATGAACCTTTCTCTGATTTTGTGGCTCACCTACTGGTGGCTATTGAGAAGTTAGTAGGTAAGGAGAAGCAGCTGGTCTTCTTATCCAGAAATTAGCTAGAGAGAATACTAATGCCCATTGCCAGAAAGCCATGTCCTCCTTAGATAAGGACACAAGCCTTGCTAACCCTTGTGGAGATGATAAAAAGATGTGAGAATGTTGGCTCCAGTATCTTTCAAACTTGTGCTTGAGAGCTCCTATGTCTGAGTGCTCTGTTGAACAAGGACCACTGCTTGATGAGACACTGGCCAGAGATGTCCAAAGGCCAGGGTATAAGTTCCACCGTGATCATGCCTGAGGACACAGCTGTAGTACATAAGTTAGAGAGCTAGATGGGTGGATGTGGATAAAATCTTACAGGATAGAAAACTAGATCCTATGAAAACAGGGCTTCAAGCATCAGAGAACATTCAAAAAGTCCTTTGAAAGGACACTGGCAAGGTCCAATCACAGTACTTTGGAGAGGGCTGGGATATTTATGTCTTGCAGGTCTTGAAGGCCACTGGATTTCAAAAGGATTCCAGAATTACCAATCATTTGGTCACCTGATCTTGACATTCGGTACAGATGCTGCTGCTGTTGCTGCCTACAAGTCACTCATCTCCCCTCCTCAGTCCTTGGGTAGGGCCAGCTCTATGCCCCTTGTCAGCCTAAAGTAGTTCCAGAAGATGAAACCTTCGTCCCTTTCCCACAGATGAATCTGGGTCTGACTGCTTAACGTGGCCCCTTATAGAAAACTTGGGGAAATTATTCTATAGCTCTGGTACCAAGCCCTGATTGAACATACTTCTCTCCACATCCTTCTCTGCCTATGGACTCAAAGCTGGCCATTTATATTTACTCTCCTGTGGGATGACCCCGTGCCTAACCCACTCAGCTCTGTGTATGTGGATTCATAGAAAGGAGACACCTGGAGTTAGTGCTGTGTCCTAAGAAAAGCAAGAGGACACACCCCTCACCATCTCAAGGAAACATCTGTAAGACACAACTTCCTGTCTCGGAGGCCAAATCCCTTTTTACCTCCTGGGTCCACCCTACCAGCTAACATAGCATACATGGCAATGCTCAGAAGGAAAGTCCCTAACACTTAGCTACCACCAAAAAATGCTGCTGTAAATATTTTTGTACAAATAGGTCCTTTTTCCCTTTTTTTTTGGATGTCTTTGGAATATAGACCTAGCATTAATATTGCTAAACCAAAGGATTTGCACAGTTTTATGACTCTTTGGGCATAATTCCAAAAGTGCTCTCCAGAATGATTGAATCACTTCACAAATCCACATTAGTGTCCTACTTTTCTCACATCCTCTCCAACATTCAACATTTTCACTTTTTTTGTCATATTAGCCACTCTAATAGGTATGATGTAATATCTCAAAGTTGTTTTAATTTGCATTCCTCTGATCAATAATAATTTAGAGCATTTTTTTATGTGACTAGATAACTTCAATTTCTTTGTCTGAAAACTGCCTGTGCATATCCTTTGACTATTTATCAAATGGGGAATGACTTGCATTTTTGTAAGTTTGATTCAGTTCTCTATATATTTGAAAAATGAGGCTTTTGTCAAAAAAAGTTGTTGCAAATTTTTCCCCAGTTTTCTGCTTGTCTTATAATTTTGGTTGCATTGGTTTTATTTGTGCAAAACCTTTTTAATGTCATAGAATAAAAATTATCTATTTTACATTTTGTAATACTTTTATCTTTTTTGTTCTAAATTCTTCCCTCATTCATAAATCTGAAGATAACCTATTCTGTGCTCTCTTAATTTGCTTATATTATCTTTTATGTGCAAATCATTTATCCATTTTGACCTTCTCTTGGTGTACAGTATGAAATGTTGACGTATATCTAGTTTTTGCCATTATGTTTTCTATTTTTCCAGTTTTTTTCAAATAATGAGTTTTTATTCCAAAAGTTTGGATCTTTGAATTTATCATGTATTAAATTACTAGGGTCACTCACTATAATTATTCCCTGATCCACCACTCTATTTCTTAGTACCAGATTGTTTTGGTAATTACCACTGTATAATACAATTACAGATCTGGAATGGTTAGACTACCTTCTTACGCATTTTTTTTCATTGATTTCCATAATATCTTTGAGCTTTTTGTTTTTCCCAATGAATGTTGTTAATATATGTGTACATAAAATAATTTAATTTTTTAAAATTTGATTGACATGGCACTGAATAAATAGAATAATTTAGGTCGAATTTTCATTTTCATTATATTGGCTCAGACTACTCATGAGCAATTAATAGTTTTCCAATTGTTTAGATCTGACTTTATTCATGTGAAAAGTGTTTCACAGTTATGTTCATAGAATTCCTGGCTTTGGGTTGGCAAATATTTTGTATTTGCTATAATTATTTAAAATGGAATTTTTCTTTCTACATCTTGCTATCTATTGGAATTTGTTGGGAATATATAGAAATGCTGATGATTTATGTGGGTTTATTTTGTATCCTACAATTTTACTAAAGTTGTTAATCATATCAGTATTTTTTAGTGGATTCTTTGGGATTTTCTAAGTATAACAAACATCATATTATCTGCAAAAAGTGATAGTTTTGTTTCCTCATCTATTCTAATTCCTTTAATTTCTTTTTCTTTTCTTATTGCTACAGTTAACATTTCTAGTACAATATTAAATAATAGAAGTGATGATGGGCATCCTGGCTTCGCCCCTGGCTGCACTGGAAAGGCACCTGGCCTATCCCCATTACAGATAATGCTTACTGATATTTTTAGATAAATGTTACTTATCATTTTAAGGAAAGCTTCATTTAGTCTTGTGTACCCTAATGTTTTTTAAAGGAATGAGTCCTGTATTTTGTCAAAAGATTTTTCTGTATCTATTGAGATAAATCATATGATTTGTATTGGCTCTGTTACTGATATAGACAATTATGCTGATAGTTTCCCTAATATTGAACCATCCTTGCATTCTTGGTATAAAGTTGTTTATACTGTAAGATCCTTGTGATATGTTGCTGTAATCTCTTTCCTAGTCTTTTATTCAAAATTTTATTCTTTCTTTGTTTTAACTCTTCCTGGTCTGGATATCAGCACCATATTTGAGTCTTAAAAGGAATTTTGTAGGCCGCCTTCTTCACCTATTTTTTTCCAAATAGCTTATATAATATTGGGATTGACTGTTCTTTAAATGTTTGGTAGAATTTTCTTGTAAATCTCTCTGATCCTGGGGATTGTTTTCTTAAAAAATTCATTGATTGATTGTTCATTTTTGTTTTTTAAAGATAGGGTTATTTAAGTATTTTATTTCTTCTTCTGTTAATCTCAGTTAATCTATATCCCAAATATAAAAAATTATATTTTTGGAGATATCCATCCATTTATTTCATTTAGATTATTAAATTTACTGGCATATAATTGGACAAAATCACTTCTAACTATTGTTTTAATTTCCTCTTCATTGGGATGAATTCATCCCTTTCATTTTTGATACTATCATTTGGTTTTCTTCTTTCATTTTTTAAATCAAATTAAGCAGTGGTTTATCTTTTTTATTGTTTTTTTCCTATAAAACCAGCTTCCAAATTTATTTATTAGTTCAATAGTTTTCTTTCAATTTTATTACTCTCTCCTTTGATTTTCAGGATTTCCAATTTTGTGTCTAATTGGAAATTTTTAAGTGTTCTAGTTTGTTGTTGTTGTTGTTGTTGTTGCTGTTGTTTCATGTCCAATTCATTGATCTGCTTTTTCTCTATTTTATTGATGTAAGCAATTAGAGATAGAAATTTTCCCTTTAGTATCACTGAGTGCAGGACATAAATGTTGATATGTTGTCTCATTTTTGTCATTTTCTTTAATGAAATTATTGTTTGTTTTTATGATTGATTCTTTGATCCACTTGCTTTTAAAAATTACATTATTTAAATTCTGGTCTGAGAAGAGAAAGTTGAGATTTCCTCACTAATATACTTTTATTATCTATTTCCTGTAACTCTTTCAACTTCAAAATTTAGAGGTTATACCATTTGGTGCATATATGTTTAGGATTGATATGACTTTATTTTCTATGGTACCTTTCAGCAAGATACAGTTTCCTTCTTTATCTCTTTCAGTTAGATATATTTTTGCTTTTGCTTTGTCTGGAATCATGTTGCTACCCCTGCTTTCTTTGCTTTAGCTGAGCATAATAGATTCTGCTTCAACCTTTTCCTTTGCTGTGTATTATCCTGCTTCAAATTTGTTTCCTGTAAACAACAAATTGTAGGATTCTGAGTTTTAATCTGTTTTAATATCCACTTCCATTTTATGGGTAAGTACACCCTATTTACTTTTATAGTTATGGTAACCTAACTATATTTTTCCCTCTATTTGATTTTTCTCTTGTTTATCTTCCCTTTCTTATATGCTATTCTTTCCCTCTTCACAATAATTTTACTTCTGATTATTTCCTTCTCCAATATACTTCCTCTTTTATCAATCTCCTTTCCCCCTTCCATTTTTCACATACTTTTTAAACATTCTTATAAAGTATGATAGGTTTTTATATCCAACTGTGTATTTTTTCCCTTTTTCAGTCAATTTTGATGACAGTAAAGTTTAAGCTTTGCTGTCGCCATTTTCCCCTCCATTATAACTGTTCTTTCTGGCCTCTTTTATGTGGGATAATTGACCCTTATTCAAATTCCCCTTCCTTCTTCTAGTGTAATTTTCTTTCTCACCCATTCATTTTGTTTTTTTCGGTATCATCCCATTAAAGTCACCTTATATCCATACCTTCTGTCTACATATAATCTTTCTAATTGCTCTTATACTAATAAAGTTATTGATTTTAAAATATTGTCTTGGCACATAGAGATATAAACAGTTTAACCTTATTGAATTTCTTATGATTATATATTTAATTATTTTATTATATTTATTATTATCTTTTTATGTTCTCCTTGAATCTGTATTTAGAGGTCATATATTTTATTCATCTCTGATCTTTTAATTAGAAATGCTTAAAAGTCCTTTATTTTGTTAAATATCCTTCCCTCCCCCCCCCCCCAAAGATTATTTTCAGTTTTGCTGGGTAGGCGATTCTTGATTGTTAATCTAATTCCTCTGCCTTCTAGTATATCATATCCCAAGCCCTCTAGTGTTTTAAGATGGAAGCTGCTAAATTCTATAGCTTCATGATATTTGAATTATTTCCTTTTTTGCTGGTTTTAATACTTTCTCCTTGATCTATTAACTTTAGAATTCATCTAAGATGTTCCTGGGAGTTTCAGTTTGGGATCTCTTTAAGACAGTGATTAATAAATTCTTTCAATTTCTATTTTGATCTCTGATTCTAATATATCAGGACAATTTTCTCTGATAATTTCTTGAAAAATGTTGTCCAGGCTTTTTTGTTTTGTTTTGTTTTATTTTCTGATTATCAGTTTTAGGTCGTCCATTGGACTACCTATAATTCTTATATTATCTCTTCAGTATCTATTTTCTGGATCAGTTGTTTTGGCAATGAGAAATTTCACATTTTCTCCTAATTTGTTTTTACTTTTTTTTGTTTCTTTCATCATATCTTGAGCTCATAAAGTTATTACTTGTTTCTACTTGTTTAATTCTAATTTTTAAGAAATGATTTTCTCTTTTTTTTTCAAATTTTAGTAACTTCTTATTTTTCCAATACATAGAAAGATTCACCTTTTTTTCAACATTCACCTTTGCAAAACCTTGTGTTCCAAATTTTTCTTCCTCTTCTCCTACTTCCCTTCCCATAGATAGAAAGCAATCCAACATAGGTTAAACATGTAATTCTTCCAAACATATTTCCATATTTGTCATGCTGTGCAAGATAAATCAGATCAAAAGGGGACCAAAAAAACATGATAAAGAAAAAAACAACAAGCTAACAAACAAACAAAATTAAAAAGGTGAAAATACTATGCATGCTTTGATCCACATTCAGTCTCCATAGTTTTTTTGTTTTCTGTTTTTTTGTTTTTTTTTTGTTTTTGTTTTTTTTTTTCCTGGATGGCTCCCTCCATCACAAGTCTATTAGAATTACCTTGAATCACCTTATGGTTGAAAAGAAACAATTCCATCATAGTTGATCATCACATAATCTTGTTGTTGCTCTGTATAATGTTCTTTTGGCTTTGCTCATTTCACTTAGCATCAGTTCATGTAAGCTTTTCTGAAATCAGCCTGCTCATCATTATTTATAAAACAACAATATTACATTATATTCATATACCCTAACTTATTCAGCCATTCCTCAACTAATAGGCATCTACTCAATTTCCAGTCCTTTGTCACTTCAAAAAGAGCTGCTGCAAACATTTTTGCATATGGGAGTCTTTTTCCCTTTTTTAATAATTTCTTTGGGTTACAGACCCAGTAGATACACTGCAGATCAAAAGGTATGTATAGTTTTATAGTTCTTTGGTTATAGTTCCAAATTGTTCTCCAAAATGACTGGATCAGTTCACAACTCTACCAAAAATGTATTAGTGTCCCACTTTTCCCACATTGTTTCTAACATTTATCATTATATTTTCCTGTCATCTTAGCCAATCTGAAAGGTATGAAAGGAAACCTCAGAGTTGTCTTAATTTTCATTTCTGTAATTAATAGTGATTTAGATTATTTTTTCATATAATTAGAAATTACTTTAATTTCTTTAACTGACAATTGTCTGTTCTATCCTTCTCTACTTATCTGAGAGGTAAACCATCTCTCGTTCTCCTAAATTGCTTACAGTATCACCTTTTATGTTTAAATCATGAACCCATTTTGACCTTATCCTGGTCATATAGGGTATTAGATGTTGGTCAAAGCCTAGTTTCTGCCATATTATTTCCTAGTTTTCCCAGCAATTTTTGCCAAATAATGAGTTCTTATCCCAGAAGCTGGAGTCGCTGGATTTACCAAAGACTAGATTACTAGAGTCATTGACTGTTGAGTCTTGTGAACCTACAGTGATCCATTACACATTACACAATTTCTTAGCTACTTCCAACTGGTTTTGAGGGCCATAACTTTAAAATATAGTTTTAGATCTGGTACAACTAGACCATCTTCCTTTGTATTTGTTTCATTAAGGAATAATTTTCTACAGTCAACTACTTAATGTCTCTGAAGAATATACTTCCCTTTGGGGGGTGTCCTGTAAGGTGAGCCCTCCATGTTGGCTTCTTGGTGTGTAGTTTAGCTGCTGGCCTACTCCAAGGGTAGGTTGCTATTATAATACTCTTTCTGGTGGCTGGCCCAGGAGGGAGAATCTTATTCTTGATCCCTTTCAGGGATGGTCCCGGGGTGGAATCTTCCTGTTGACCAGTCCCAGGGCACGATTTCAGTTCTGATCAGTAATGGGGTCAAGACCTTTTTCTGGAGCCTAGTGCTGGGGCTGAGGTCTTGCTCAGCTACACAGACCGTTTGCTTGCTTAGAAGCTGCTGATTTTCAGGAGAGTTGGGGCCTCGTTAGTGGAACCTTGCTGCAAACCTCCTGTTGTGAACCTCATTTTTCTCCCACTGCGGGGAAAGAAACTTCTTCGTTGGTCCTATCCATTCTGAGATGGTTTGCTAGTGTTTTGGAGAGGAACTGGGGAGAACTTTAGAGGGTTGCTCCATTTTAGCACCAGAAGTTGAAATTTTTTTAAACTTCCATAGCACCAACCCAACATGGACTAGGCATTATGAAAGTAGACCTGATAATGACTTTTCTTCCTTCATTCAAGGGAAGCCACAAGCCACCTAAGTCTATGTAGAATATTATTCTTACTCTACCCAGCATGACATAGCTAGTAAGTATATAAGAAAGAATTTAAACAAGGTCTTCTTGATTGTTTCCTAGTCTCCAAATTCTCAGAATTCTCTCTCAAACTCAGAATTAGCTTATCAATTTTAATAAGTGGAAGGTGAAAATTCAGGACAGGAAGAGTTGAGGCAACTAAATTTTTCTTCACATATTGGCTCTCTAATTTTCTTGAAGGATATAGAATCTATTCTACTTCCATTTCTGTTACCATTTAAAGCTCACAATATACTCTGGAATAGTAGAATATTCAGATATGTTACTAGAATTATACTGTGGAATTGGGTACATAATTATATAATGTACAGTTGACATACCTTGATGATACCTTATTTCATATGAGAGCTTTTGGCCAACAGTGATGTGCCTTGTATAACTGGAAATTATGTCAGCTGTTACCTGATATCAGGTAACTTCATAAAGGATTGTGTTTTTATTTGAGTTTTCAGAACCCTTCAGCCATGTTCTTTGTTTCATATTTAGGGCAATAAGATTAAAAGAAAAAGATAAAGGGGCATAAGATTATATACTACAGAGCATATTTTGTATTGTAAATCTTGACAAGTGAGCATCTTAATAATGCCTTATGTACATCTGGCCTATCTTTTCATCAGAGGCAGGTGACTTTTACTACTATACTTATTAAAAGTATGTAAAACAATAGCACTACCCACATTTTTGTTGAAAAATAGTCCTTTTTAATAAAATGCTATTTTTAATATGTTAGGGGTTTCTTATTGCAATGTTAATTTTTCAAATTTATACATTTTAATTTCTAATATGGTTAACTATTGATGTCTATAACCTGTATAAATAAAAGTTCTTTGGGGTTCTCAATACAGTTTTCTAAGTATAAAAAGATCGTTAAACCAAAAATTTTGAGAATCCCTACCTTACAGTTAAGTTCTCAAAGCCCAAGAATAGCAGGATCTCCCTCCCACCACCAACTCTGCTTCCAGCTTGCTTTCTATAACTTCATCCAGGGAAGCAACTGCTGTGGAGATGTGACCTGGCAGGTGTGAAATTCCCAGCCTCTTCAACTATCCAAAATTGGAAAAATAAAGTTATTTCTAGTAGAATTCTCAGCATTGGAAAATGATTTAACATTTAAAAATATAATTTTATCATTGGAAATTTTACTAGAGAAGATTCCTTACAATCTGCTTTGCTATTTGTATCCTAAGGTCCATTGGGACTTTCTTTTCATTCATTCTTTCACTCACTCACAGTCCTGTTAAGTCTCAACCTGTAATTTTACTGGTGTAAGAGAATCTGGCCATGGAAAAGCCATCTAACAATATAGATCTTCATGCCTTCAATATGGGTTTTTTTGTTTGTTTGTTTGTTTTTGCTGAGGCATTTGGGGTTAAGTGACTTGCCCAGGGTCACACAGCCAGTAAATGTTAAGTGTCTGAGAGCAGATTTGAACTCAGGTCCTCCTGACTTCAGGGCTGGTGCTCTATCCACTGCGCCACCTGGCTGCCCCAGTATAGGTATTTATATATATATATATATTTTTTTTTTGGAACTTAGCAAAAATCAGTCTCGTGAAAAATCATTCAAAGAGAAAATCATTTTAGATCGATCTCTACTAGTGAATACATAGTAGAAAATCTTAATTCTTTATTTCCCATTTTCCAAATCTTAGGTGACTTTTATTCTTTTTTTCTGATAAATATGATTTAATTGTAGCACAACCTACTTTGAAATATTCTTTCAGTGCTTTGGCATTATAACCTTTAATGTGAGGAGTTTGTATAGTTTCCAGAGAGAGGCGTCCCTTTTTTGTCTCACATACCCACCATACTGAACACTTAATCGTGGCAAGAATTATATGATTACCTCTGATATAGTATTGGAACAAGGAAGCCTTCTCAAGCTTTATAAACTCTGGCATTTAAAACTCTTAATCTACAGGCCCCAGACTACTTTTCCACATGCATTAATATTTACCATTCTTGGGATAGCTAGGTGGGACAGTGCATCGAGCACCAGCCCTGAAGTCAGGAGGACCTGAGTTCAAATTTGACCCTGAGCAACTCATTTAATCCCTAATCCCAACTGCCTCAGGAAAAAAAAAAAAAAAAAAAAAAAAAAATATATATATATATATATATATATATATATATATATATATATATAAATATATATATATATAAATATATATATATATGAATATATATATATAAATATATATATATATCTTTGTATACTTTATGCTTGGCTTTCTTACTGCTCCTCACACAATTTATTTTTTCTCCTGTCTCAGTGCCTTTGTAATGATTTTCCCCATGCCTAGAATATCTTCCAGTCATTTCTTCCCACCAAAGAAACTTCTCTACTTTCAAAAAAAGTTTTTCCTTCTTACTTATGTTACTAGGCATTAAATCTTATTTTTCTACAAGTATATTACAGTATATTCAAATCTAGAAGCAATTATTAAGAACCTATTATAAGGTGAGGCACTGTGCTAAGTGCTGAGGAAGAAAGGTCAAATACAAAAAACAACAACAACAACACAAGTCTAATTCAAGAGATAGGGTACAGATCAATAAGTGCTCTCAAGATAGAGCCAGGAGATGGTCGTAGAAGGCGCTTAACTAGCCTGGTTCAGAAGGGAGTGTCCGGACGCAGGATGTGGTTTCTAGACTAGGTGGAAGTGCAGATGGAGATCCCGGAACACTGCAAATGCCTCTCACTGCTGGGACCTTGGAGAGCTGAAGGAGACCTTGACAAACAAGGGGCAGAGCAGCATTTTGCCCCTCCCCGACAGGCTGGTGTCTCGTGGTGCTTTGGACTAGAACCAAGTGTGACGCTTGGGAATTAGACTTTAGAGCCACTCCCACACTCTCAGGGTGGGGACAAGGACTAAAGACTTTCCCGACGGACGCAAAGCTAAACAGCCGAAACCTTCTCCATCCCGGCAACGCTCTGCATCCCGCACTTCGGAACATCCCAAGGTGCAACTCTGCCGGGACTTGTCATGAGCCCGGAACCACGGAGTGTGACTCCAGCGTTGGGGCTACCTGGCCCTTCGTCGTCACTACTGCTGCTGCTGCTGCTGACGCTGCTGAACCTGCCCCAAACGCGCGGTGAGTGTGGTAGAATAAGGAAGAGGGACGAGCGGATTTCGAGGGGAAAGAAAAAGACAGCAAAATAGAAAAGGACCGAGACTGGAGCTGGGGAAAAGGCTCCATTGTCATGGCAACAGAGAGCCCCTCCCCACCTCCCGGGATGAAGGAGGAGGAAAAACAGAAGATCCTGATTTCCTTCCGAACTCCGGATGGCTTCCCTAAGCAGAGATTAAAGGAATTATGGAAATAAAGGAAATTATGGAAAGGATCATGGAAACCAACCGGCCAAATACCACCAATAAAAAACAAACGAAGAAACAAGATAAACCCATTCTAATTCCTCCTGAAGGGGGAGAAAAATTATTATCTGTCTTTGTTAGTCATGGAGCAGTAGTAGGTTTAAGTTGAGATCTCTGCTTATTTGGTAAAGAGCTAGTTGCAGCTTTATTTTCAAATGTGGCATTTCCCCCTTTGGGAGTGTGCAGTACAAAGGTTAGATTTGCTATAGGTTAGGAGAGTTTCTTCAGAAACTAAGGGATCATCTGCATACCTTGCCAAAAGGGTGAAAAAATGACGCATCATCTAATGGCTCAAAGGTTTATTAATGTGAATTGGTGAAGTCTGGGATGCCTTCCAATGGGGATTTTTTCTGCACTTCAAGTGACCTGCCAATGGTTTTTGTTTGTAGATGTATATTCCAGCATTTCTATTTGTTTCTCTCTATGTAGGTACTTGTGGTGTCCCGGAAAGATTATCATTTGCTATCTTGACAAAAGAGTCTGCAGACCAGAAAAACTTTCCTGAGGGTGCCAACGTGACATATAGTTGTCGACCAGGTTATAATAGAAACCGTCATTTCTCACCTACCCGTACTTGCCTTCCAGATGGAACATGGTCCAAGGCAACTGAATTTTGTGAAAGTTAGTATGCTTAAAACTTTTACTCTTCTCTTTTTGCTCTGCTGTCCCTTTTCAATTAATTTTCAAAAGGAGCTTTTCCTCTCTTTGTTCTTGCATTTAAACCCTTTGGTTTTATTTAAAATGAGAAATTAATTTATTTTTAGCAAATAGATGAATTAAGGCAGATTTCCTGGATAAAACATGAGACAGCCATTAAAAAAATGTTATGTGTCAGAATTTACTGATTTTTGCCAGAAAATTGGAACAAAGCTTCAATTAAATTCAACAAATATTAAGTACTTAACATGCAAATTCTGGGGGATATAAAATAACTTTGCAATCTTCTGGAGAGATAGAGCACTTAACACAGTTAAGGAAATATAGGAACATCAGAAGATGAAGAGAGAAATCAGGAAAAAAAAAACAGGAAAGGCTTCTCAAGGATCCCCTAAGTTGAATGTTTAAAGAATCTAAGAATTCTGAGGTAATTGTGAAAAGAGGACTGACATGATTACATGGAAGTAGACAGAATGAGAGGCATTTTAGAGATTTCATGGACAGAACTTTGTAACTGATTGGCTGGAAAAATGAGAAAGAATAGAGTTACTGATGATTCTGAGGCTGTGAACCTGGTGAACTGGAAAGATGGTAGAACTTTAAACAGAAATAAAGAAATTTGGAAGAGGGGTGGGGTTTAGAAGGAAAAGAATAAGCTCTGTTTTCATCATGTTAAATTGGAAATATTTATGGGACATTTAGATAGAAATTTCCAACAGGTTGTTGGTGAAGCTCAGAATAGAGCTTAGGGCTGACTATACAGGGTTAAGAGTCATCAGCATAGAGATTATAATTGAACATGGAAGTTGATGACATTGATAAGACAAAGAATACAGTGAGAGAAAAGAAGATGACCCAGTGCAATCTAGTAGAAAAGGTACTGAACTCTGAGTCAAAGGACTTCAATTCAAATAGTCACTTAATCTTTAAGGACCTCAGTTTCCTCCTCTATAACAAGAGGGAATTGGATGAAATAAATAGCTTCTTCCAGCTCTAGACATGTGATCTATCCTATGATTAGATGAGGGCATGAATGATGAATTAGCAAGCCCTAAATTACCTTTTGTGTACATACAAGATTATTTCAGTAGGAAAATAAGTAATAGATACTAGATTTTAACATAACTGCAATTTGTAGCAAAAAGGGTAATAATCATAGCCATTTGTAATAAATATGTACTCAGTGGCCTACAGAAATAGTTAATGGGGGCACATAAAAAGGATAAGCTTTCTAATAACCTGATCATTAGAGAATTTATCCTTTTAAACCCGTGACCATATTTCAATTAATCATTAGTTGGCCATATCTTAGATCTCACTGATGCTTAGAATTCTAACATCTCCAAAAGCTGACACTTTCACATTGTATTCTCTGACCAGAAATTTCCATCTTTTCACTTTTCTCTCTCTTTCACTAATACTAACTCTATTCTTAGTTCTTTGCAATTTGAAGATGGCATTTTTGCTTTTTCTTTGTATATAAATAAGGACTTAGTAAATGTTTGTTGAATGTGACCTGTAGTTCCTTAATCCAGAGATTTCAAACACAAGGTCCTTTGTGTTGCAGTTCAAGAATTGCAGAACCAAGTTAAAATGTAATTGGTAAATATTTAACAATATAAGTAAAAATACAATAGAACATAATGTTGATACATGGTTTTTTAAGTCAGTATACAGTTTGCATGGATCCTTATTATGATTTAATGATCCCCTTCATATTTGAATTTGACATCACTTTATTCCATCACTCCATATCCCATTTTTGCTTCCCTTTGATTCCTGGGTCTGCTACTTTAATGTTTCAATAGCTACTTCTTTAGTATTCCTGGTATTCCTGACATCTCAATTGATTTGACCTTTCTCCAACCAGTCAGCTCTCAACAAGTTGATCCTACTTTTTCAGATAACATAATTCCCAGTAAAACAGTCCCAGAACCTGCTTGTCAACTTCTTTATTCTGTCCCTTGTAAACATCTCCTCCTATTGACTTCTGTGTCTTTTTGCTCCTATTTCTACCCTCAACATCCTCTCCAACCTCCATCTTTATCTGACTGTTGCCTGTCTCATATAATTTCTAACACCTCAAGTCAAGGTCTTCTCAAAAGTAATACCTTACATTTGATTAATGAAACTCAAAAAGCTTATCTTGCTGTCAGGTATGATTCCATATCAATGGTCCCTATTTGATTTATAATTTCTCAAGTATAATCTTTAAAACTCTGAAAGCAGTAAATGAGCAATACCATGGAAACATCATAAAATCAGTCAGATCTCTATTTTCAAACAGATCCTTTCAGGATATTTATTTGATGAGGTTTTCTCCCAGGTCCCCAGAACAAGTCTTTGTTTACCTTTAACATTTTTGTTTGAAGATGTGTGTTTCTTCTGACATTGATATCAATGTTTCTTACACAAATGTTTTTTGTCTGCCACTTGCAGAAAAAACGCCCATATACAAAAGTTTATTATACTGGGAAAATGACAAAAATGTTTGTAACTTTTGACCCGATGATATACCACTACTGGAAATATCTTGCCTTTCCTTATTATTGAGGACAAAGACTATCTCACTTTTGTATTTGTAGTTCTATTGCTGAGCACAGTGTTTGGCACCAAATAAGTAAGCAATTAATAAATGATTTTCCATGCATTTATTAGCTTTCATATTTAATATGATCAGAGAACAGGTTATTACATTACCATGACCTTTATTTCAGAGAACTCATTATAAAATGTACAGCTTTTTCTTCAGGGTAGAGTGAGCCATACAGTGATAGGCAAAACAATGTGCCAGTTTGTTTTGCTTATCTGCTTCTTTGTTCCAAAGGAGGATTCTTTAAGGGCGGGAGATATTTGGAATGACAGCAATGCATAAGAAAGACAGCATAAAAAAATACACCTGCCCAAGAAATGCTAGGTAGCCCCAAAACACCATGATTCAGTAGAAAGAAAATTAAATGAAAGACTGTCATAAAAACATTACTGTGCTTAAAAATATTAAGTATTCCCTCAGATCTTATCTGTTGTCTCCCTTTCCCTCTGCACTTCCTAACTTTGTAATCTCTTTCATTAAAGTTTTCATTGCAATCTCTGTGGAGATGACTCTCAAATCTGCATTTCTAGCCCTGACCATTCTTAGGAGCTCTAAACCAGAATCTCTTTTTACAAAGGGAGAAGATAGACAATCAGTCATAAATATATAAAAAATATATATTTAGTTACATATATATATGTCTAGATACATAGTTAAATGTCTAGATATATATAGAAATAAAATAATTCTATATCTGTATTTAGATATAAATGTTTTTCTATATAGATATCATTATAACATAATTATAACTATATCTATGTTTACGTATCTTTCATTATATAAATATTATAATTGTAGATATATTATTATAGATATTTTTATTTTATATTTGTATATATATGTGTGTGTAATATATATATATATGTATATAAAGATATGTAGATAAATAGAAATAGAAATACATGCACACATACACTCACAATCCTAGATTCCCCAATGATATTTCATATGCTAAACTCAATATGTCAAAAAACATTTCCATTAAACCTACTCTTCTTTGCAACTTCACTGTTATTGTTTTTGGTACCACCATTTAGTCAATCTCCAGTGTTTGGAATTTTAAGTTTATTTTCCAGTTGTTACCTCTCATATCCATTAATCAAATCCTATAGAATCAACTTCCATGTCTTTTTACATGATACTTTCTTCTCTCTTCCTTCCTATCTGCATGGATCAGGGTTTTTTTTTTTTCCTTAATTTTTTTATTTTATTTTATTTAAAGATTGGGATACCATATCTCTTCCAGGATAGAGGGGCCAGATCCCAATACTGATTGATGTGGGAGCTTTTACCAGCTCCATTTCTAACGGAGGCAGTTCTCCCTGCCTTAAGCTATCTAGTGCCCTGCTCCCAGACTTTGTGGGGACACTGTGTGGATTAGCTCAGCCTCGCATAGTTCAAAATTCCCTAATAACAGCAATCCCACTAGCTTCAGTTTTATCAATAGCAAAGATTGCAATTATACACCACTATTCCCAGACTTGCCTATATAATAGAATAATATCTAATCTCTCCCCTTTCCAAACTATGCCTTATATCACTTTCAAAAACAAACAAAAAATATAACCTCTCCCTTCTTCTTAGTTATTTATGTCTCTGCTCAAAAAATATTCAGTGGCTCCTTATTACCTACCAAGTAAAGTTCATATTCCTGTTTTTCAACATTCAAAGACCCAAACAATCTAGTTTTATACAACCTTTCCAGCATTAGCTCATATTATTTTCTTCTACATAGTCCAAGCTAGTGAAATTATTTACATTTTCACTCCTGCTCTCCCACCCCCACTACCAGATGTACTTTGTATTTTCCTAGCTCTATAAATCTATGTAAACCCTCTTCCTTATAACTATATTACTGATGATACAGAACATCTGTAAGCCCTGAACTCACATGAACTGGTCTGATCATAGAAGAAATATCTAAATGCAGCCTACATAGCTTGTTTCTCAAGTTTTCCTAAATATGGATAACAGGGTCCTAATTCCCATATAAGCTGTCAAAGTAGCAGTATATATAAATAGAACAACCTTTATTTCACTGCATAGAAAATGCAGATGCAAAGCACACACAGGAGCTCATAAACAAATCTAATAAAATAAAACATTCATAAAGTCCATATGAGGACAACCTTTTTATACTCTGATGAATTCTGTATCTCTCAGATTTGGAGTTGTTCATATTGTCCTCAGAAGACAATTACTTTGGGGCTGCAACTCCTAATTTGACCTGAACAAATCATATAATTCACTAGTTTTTTTCCCTAGCATGACTATTCAGGAACTATATGGAAAATTCTCTTTTTTTCCTAAGAAACACACAACATCAAGAAATTTTCTCTCTTTAGAAAACCTGATCTTTGAATGCTTGAGCTTGAGAACTCTTAATGTGACCCACACGTCAATCCCAAAGTAATATTGCCCCGTAAATCTCCCTTCTTTGACTAAAAGACTAGGTTGAAGATTTGGGGCATATAGGGAATTCAAAACTTTTTTCCCAAAGAAGTTTGGGGTTCACAGAGATTGTTCATGAACAAGATAAAAAGGCATGCATATGTCTACTTTCATCATGAATTTCTGCAAGAAATAGGCATAGTACCTTCAGTTTTCCCCATTTCTTGAATAAGGTAAATTCCTCTCAATTTGTCTTCTTATGTTACCTTTAAGAACAGAAATTTCCTATCTGTCTCTAGGGAACCATTTCTAGTTCCTTGGGGAAGGCACTACGTGACTGATCACACTGGCTTGTTTTGCTGCTTAATGGCCTATTTTCTGAATACAGGAAGGGAAAGAGGCAGAAAAATAAAGAGACAGAGAAGAGACAGAGAGAAAGAAATTCAGAAGACTATGAGCTTAACATATTTTTATAAGCCATGGGGAGGTTTAACTCCTTTAACAAGAGTCTATTCTGCACCCACTGTCCTCTCAGCAAAGCTCCAGTAGTCATGCCCACACTTTTATGGAAAATTATTCTTCATCTGAATCTATGTAATAGCATTTATTAACATTTAAGATGTGCTATACATTGTGCTAAGTGAGAGGGATACAAAAGCAAAAATAATCTCTGCTTATATGAGAGAGACAACATATATATAGGGAATGGTGGCTAAGAAGGAAGATATTGAGTCATTGAGATGATGAGTAAAGCTATAGAAGAAGAGATATGACCAACTCTTTCTAAGAACAATGAGAGAATTTATATGATTATAGTTCCAAAAGCAGGAATGAGAATGAAGAAGAGAAGTTATTCCTAGAGCAATATAGTAGCTGATGAATGATGGTCCACAACATAGAAGAGATTCATGACCTATATGTAATGGCAACCATCAATCAAGATGAGGAAGAGGGGAAATAAAAGGCAAAGGTGTTCCAGGGTATAAAAAGGTTAAATCCTTCAGAACTTGATTTTTAATTTTGTAATTTCATCAAATTAAGTTGAGAAACTCATTGATCAGGGACTCTCATCAACCGCCTTACGACTGGAATGTTCTATTCACCTATTGAGTTCCCATCCACTATCCACTATTGCATACATTATAACATAATAAATACTTGTTGGGTACCAACTTTTCTAAGTGCTAAAGCAAATTTGAAATTTAAATAATACATAGCTCCTGTACTTATGGAGATTTTTACTTAGTAACTCAATAAGACACCAGCACAAATAGTTATACTTTATACCACATACAATAAGTATATTAGGGAATAACAAAGTACCCTGATAGAACTGAAGCAAGGAGGAAAGATTAGACAAAGTTTCATGGAAAACGTGGCATTTAAATTGAGCTTTAACAGCAAATTCTTAATAAATATTTAAATAATCTTAATTATTTATTATCAATAGTCAACAAATATTAAATCATTAAATAATCAAGAAATATTTCAGTTGGGGAAGAAATTTTTAATAGCATTTTATTTTTTAATTATATGTCAAGACAACTATTAGCATTCACTTATAAGATTTAAAGTTCAAGGTTTTTCTCCTTCCTTTCCTCCACCTAAAATGGTAGATAAAATCTGGTATAGGTAATATATGTGTAATTATGTAAAACATTTCCATATTAGTTATAATTGCAAAAACAGATCAAAAAGAAAAGAAAAACATGGGGGAAAAGTGGAAAAAGTAGGTTTCAATCTGTATTCAAAGACATCAGTTCTTAATCTGGATGTGGAAACCTTTTTCCATCGTGGGTCCTCTGTATCTGTCTCAGATAATTGTATTGCTGAGAAGAGCTAAGTCATCCATAACTGAACATTATACAATGTTGCTGATACTGGGTACAATGTTTTCTTGGTTCTGCTTATTTTACTTGGCATCCATTTAAATAAGTCTTTCCATGCTTTTCTGAAATCTTCCTGTACATTATTTCTTATTACACTGTAGTATTCTATTACATTCATATAACACAACTTGTTCAGCTATTTCCTAATTGATGGGCATGGGGAAGAATTTTCAGTTGGATTCCAGTGCTCCCAAATATTTCAATATAATTATGGTCCTGATTTAAAGATTATGTATTTAATATTTTATAAAATGAACACTGATTCTAACTTTATTTCTTCCTAGAAAAACGATGCCCTAACCTTGGAGACCTAGTTAATGGTCATGTTAATATCAAGGAAGACATTGTATTTGGTTCAACCATTTCATTTAGTTGTGATAAAGGGTGAGTTGCTGACTTTCATGTATCATTAATAAATGATTGAAAGACCAAAATAAGATTGAAATTTTTATTTTAATTTTGTATAGCCTATAGTTACAGAGGATTTTCTTTTTTAAAAAAATGTTTTAATTTTGTATTTTTTCTCTTTTCTTATTTTTTAAAAAATTTATTCATTTAAAACTGAATACAAAATAAGAAAAAAACAAAATAGAAAAAGACAGAAAACAAAAATAATAATAAAAAAAAACATTGTCATGTGCCCAACCAAAATATCAGGGAGGATTAAAAATATAAAACAAAAAATTTCCATTTCAAGAAAGCATATTATCTTTTCTTTGTTTTCTTCTAGATTATGTGCAGTTTTTACTTTATTTCCTCCCTTTCATCACTCCACTTTTTCCCAAACAAGCTATAGTTAAGCATAAATATATTTCTATGTATGCATGCATGTATGCATGTTGGTATGTATATAAACCTATATAATCATGTACATATATGTAGCTATTTACATACACATACCAACATGCATCCACAAACACATGTGTACATTTACACATATGTAGACATGCATCAAAAACAAGATTAATATGGCTAACATATAATGTAGATTTCTCTCTTGAATAAATTTTTAAGTTTGACTTTGTCTGAGGTCAATGATTACTAGCCCTACTCTTTTTCCCTAATAAATTCTACTCCTTATCTTTGTTATAGTGTTTATGTATAGCTCTTGTTATTATTTCTGCTAACTCTTTTACTTTAGTTCTGTTCCTTAACTTGCCTTGCTATTACTTAACCTCTCCCACCCATGGAGCCCTCCCTTATCTTCTCCCTTCACCCTCTCCCTCCTTTTTTATCCCACTCCCATTAAACTATACCTTCTATATCTCCACATAATCTTATGCTACCTTTTCCTTCCTTCTTTTTCCTTTTCTTATTAATCTGCACATCTTGTCTCATTGCCATAAATCTATATACCCTTCTATGTTCCACCTTATCCTATTCCCTCCCTTTTATTTCTTTATAGATTTTGGAGGGTGCTATACCCTTCATGGTATGTATGTGTATTACTCCCTATCTAATCTAATGGTCACTTTCTTTTACCTTAGGGCAGCCCAGAGTACTTTGTTGTGATCAAGTTAGTTATCTCACTTGATTGTTATACATTTCATCAATTTTAACTGGTTCAGAATGATTTCATAATATGATTCATGTTGCTGTTGTTGTTGATATTGTGTTTTTATGTCGCCTCATCCCAACTCACCATTGCTCTCATCTCATGAGAGAGCCATCTCTTATAACAAAGAATTAAGAGATAAAACAGTTCAGCAAAACTAATAAAAAAAATAAACTTCTCCTCTTTGTTTATAAAGGTGTAGGACCACAGATAAAGAATAGTGCATATTTGTTTATAAAGGTGT
Source organism: Sminthopsis crassicaudata (assembly GCF_048593235.1). Lineage (NCBI taxonomy): Eukaryota > Metazoa > Chordata > Mammalia > Dasyuromorphia > Dasyuridae > Sminthopsis > Sminthopsis crassicaudata. Next base: position 104,385,212 of record NC_133620.1, read on the forward strand.
AGGACCACAGATAAAGAACAGTGCTTATAACAAATTATGCATTGTTCTTTATCTGTAGTCCTATACCTTTATAAACAAAGAGAGGAAGCTTATTTTCATATCTCTTTTTTGAGGAAGAAAATGAATCATCATAATGTCAGTTGTTCTGTTGTTTGTTGCATTTATATTGTAGTCATTGTTTATATTGTTTTTCATTTTTTGCTTATTTTATTTTTATCAGTTCATGTGTGTTCCTATGTTTCTCTGTAGTAGTTATATTCATAATTTCTATTAATAAAGTAGTATTACTTTATATTCACATACTACAATTTGTTTAGCTGTTACTCCCAATTAATGGGTAGCTATTTTATTTCTAGTTCTTTGTGACTGAGTCCAGTTTTTAGAGAATACATAACATATTTAAGGCCTATATTTAAAAGACATAATTGCATTGATTTTCAATGGTTACTTCTTGAGAACTTACTTAATCTTGTAGGGAATCTTAGAGGGTAAACTTGCATAAATTCCCTCCCTCATTCTTGTCTCTCATTCCCTCTTTTGAGATCTAGTCTGCCACATTCTCATAATGTTTTTTTAATTAATTTTATAATTATAATTTTTTGACAGTACATATGCATGGGTAATTAATTTTTTTTTACAAGATTATCCCTTGTATTCAGTTTTCCAAATTTTCCCCTCCCTCCCTTTACTCCCTCTCCTAGATGAAAGGCTATCCCATACATATTAAATGTGTTACAGTATATCCTTAATACAATATATGTGTGTATATATATATATATGTATATATAGTAACTTTGTCCTCAGTTTTCTTTTTTTTCCAGATAATCACTTTTAAGAAAGGCAAATTAGTGAATTGGATGTGCAATTTTTTTAAAAATCTAGAAAAAGAACAAACTAAAAATCCCAATTTGAACATCAGAATGTAGATACTAACAATCAAAGAAGAGATTGATAAAATTAAAAGTGAAAAACCCAACAAAAACATTGGAGTGATAAATAAAATGAGGATCTTGTTTTATGAGAAAGAAAACAATAAAATAAATAATCATTAGTTAACTTGATTTTAAAAAAGAAAAAAGAAAAGTTCCTGGTATCAAAAATTAAAAGAATGAATGTACCACTTAATGTAGTTGAAATTAAAGCAATTATTAGGCGTTATTTTGCTCAATTATATGCCAGTAAACTTTACAATCTATGTAAAATGAATGAATTTGAAAATATAAACTTCACATATATAATAGAAGAGAAAATATAATAGTTAAATAACCCTATTTTAAAAAAAGAAATAAACAAGCCATCAGTGAACTCCCTAAGAAAAAATCCTCAGGATCAGATGGATTCACAATAATCCCAATATCATATAACTTATTTGAAAAAATAAACAAAGGAGTCCAACCAAATTCCTTTTATGTCAGAAATATTGTTTTGATAGCTATATCAGGGAGAACAAAACAGAAAAAGAAAACTATAGATCAATTTCCTTAGTGAGTATTGATACCAAAAAAATATAAATAAGATACTAGTAAGGAGATTACAGAAATATGTTACAAATATATTTATACTGGGAATGCAGAGCTGGTTCAATATTAGGAAAACTACCAGCATAATTGATCATATAAATAACAATAACAACAAAAGTCATGTGGTTATGTGAACAGATGTAGAAAAAGCTTTGGATAAAATATAATATCCATTCACATGAAAAATACTAAGAAGCATAAAAATAAATAGGACCTTTCTTAAAATGATAAGTAGCTTCTATCTAAAACCCCAAATAAGAATTATCTGTAGTAATATCAGAAGATAAATAGGAAAGCCCATTATCACTTCAATTATTCAGTATTACACTAAACATGCTATCTATAATAATAGGACAAGAGAAAAGAAATTGAAGGAATAAAAACAAGCAATGAGTAAACAAAATTTACTCTATCACTTTGCATAATAATATATTTAGAAAATCAACTGAAAAAAACTAGTTCAGAAAAAAAATTTTAATAACGTTGCAGGATATAAAATATACACATCAGAGTTTTTATATACTATCAATAAAACCCAGCAAGAAAACATAGGAAGAAAAATTCCACTTAAAATAACTGCATACAATATAAAATAGTTGGGATTCAACTTAACAAGATAAAGCCAAGAATTTTGTGAACACAATTATAAAATCCAAATGAAGACAAATTCAAACAATTGAAAAAATATTAATTGCTCATGTGTAGGCTGAGCCAATATAATAAAAATGACAATTCTACTTAAATTAATTAACTTATTCAGTGCAATACCAATCAAACTACCAAAGAATTAATCATTAAACTAGAAAAGATAGTAATAAAATTCATCTGGAAGAATAATGGTCAAGAATATCAAGGGGATCAAAGAAATAAAAATTTAATTAAGAAAGATGGCTTAGCAGTTCTAGATTTAAAATTATCTTAGCCAGATTTCCATTTCTGTCAATAGAATATAAAAGAATACAATACAATACAAATACAATACAAATACAATACAAAATACAATACAAATACAATAGAATACAAAAGAATACAATCCCTAAAAAATGTATAGCACGTACAGTATATAGTGCAGTGAAATGATATATAATGAACTAAGTAAACTCAAGAGAACACTATTTTACTTTTTTTTTTTTTTAATTTGCTTAGGAAATTGGAGTTAAGTGACTTGCCCAAGCTCACACGGCTAGACAGTGCCGGAGGCCACATTTGAACTCAGGTCCTCCTGATTTCAGGGCTAGTACTCTATCCACTGCACCACCTAGCTTCCCTGAGAACACAATTTTACATTGAATACTCCAGTGTAAAAGAAAAATTTAGGAACTCTAACCAATGTAATGATCCATCATTTGCTACCTATCTCTTAGTGCAAAGGCAACAAACTAGAGTTTATTATGAAGCTTACATTTTCAGACTCAGAAAGAAGTTGAAGGAAGTTCTGAAATGGACACAGACAAAATAAACAGTGCTGTAATTACTGTGTTAAAATATTAATTTTTAATAATTATTCATGAAAGGCATTTATGATTTCAGATATAGTCCTTTGTTTTGGGGAAACGTTTGGGTTTATTGATATTTTTCAAATTAATGATAATAATAATAATACATAAAGGTTCTTTTCTGTACCCTTTGGCAGTCCAACCATTCACACTGAAATGGGGGTAGTATCCTACATCCTTCACAAGATGACTTAATTCTTTTTCTTTTTCCAATAATTCAATTTTTACTGCTAAAATTGATTCTCAATCTCATTGATGCTTTTTGTGTGCAAAAGTTCTTTATGCTCTCAGCAACCAGATTGCTCACTAGGAAAGAGACAGTACTTTATCTTAACAAGATGATAATATGAAACAATCTCTTCCCATGTCTTTTTTGGTAATGTTTCCTATGTATGTTTTCCTGGATGTGTTAATGCTGTTGTCATTTAAATAGCTGTGTGTATACTGCAGAATTTGAAAAAAATTCAAGTGATTGTAACAAGTTCTTTCTTAATTTCTAGCAAAATTATTTTTTTAAATATCCTTTCTATATCCATTGGAAAATACTCAGAATCTACAAAGAAGTGATAAAAACTTAAAAGAGACTGCCCATTTCCCAAAGGACAGTTAGTGATTATTATCAGATTGTCATAAGCAATATTTATCATGAAGATTTTACTTCTGTCATTTTCTTTTAAGAATTTTAAGATCATTCCTTTGGTTGTAAAGAAAGCTTTAGTTCATTCACCTTTTTTCATGACCTTGCTTATTTACGGTATTCTTTTTATCACTTTCTTCTATTCTGCCTTTTTCTTTTATATCAAATCCCCAGTTATTCTTAACTGCCCCACAACTACAGGAACACACAATTTTTTTTACTCTTATATTTTAGGTTCTTATTAATTGGAGAGTCTCAAAGTCTATGTAAAATTATAAGTGAAAACCAAGTTGGATGGAGTGCTCCTCTTCCAGAATGCCAAAGTAAGTTGCTAACCAAAGTCACCAATGGAATGCTGTATTTTGTGTAGTGAATATGATTTAAAACTCCATTGTCATAAAAAAGAAACATATTTTACATATTGTGTCAACTTTTATTTAAACCTTAAAAACTCAACATTTATTTTAACAATGAAATTCATTTTGAGATGTACAGAACCAAAATTTATTTTTTAAAACCATGTAAACTAATTTTCTTAGTCATAGTTTGTACTGCTTAGAGGGATTCCTTGGTGATAAATTTTTTATTGATAAAAGTTTTTGTTGATAAATACTTTTAAATCTTATTGATCTTTAAGATTCATTCTCTAATGTTCAAATAATAGGTATGTAATTTTGGAATACAATCCAATTTTTAATAGTGTTTTGTTATCTTTAATTTTCACATTGCCTAGATTTCCCTCCATATATCTCCTTTTCTTTCCTAGAACAAAGAAATTTTAAAACAGAAGAGCAAGAAGAAAGGGAAAATGCAATAAAGCTGATCAACACTTTATTTCATTAAATATCCGTCCCCCCAATCAGATTACACTGTTTTGTTAGATAGATTATTTTTTGATATAATCCTAGCTCCTTTGTCTTCCAGAATATCATCTTTCAAGTCTTCCATTCCTTTATAATGGTAACTACTAAATATTATGTTATCTTGATTGTGATTCCACAGTATTTTAATTCTTTCTTTCTGATTACTTTCAATATATTCTCTGTGACCTGGAAATTTGGGATTTTGGCTGTATTATTCCTGGGAGTTTTCATCTGGGGATTTCTTTCAAGAGAAGACTAGTGTATTCATTAATTTTTTACTTTATCTTCTAATTCTAAGATATCTGGGCAGTTTTTCTTATAATTTCTTGAAAAGTTATATCTAGGCTCTTTTTCATGACTTTCAAGTAAACCAATGATTCTTAAATTATCTGCCCTTGATCTTCTTTAAAAATTGGACATTTTTCCTATAACAGTTCACTTTTTTTTCCTATTGTTTCAGCCTTTTGACTTTATGGCTTCTTAATGTCTCAGAATCATTAGCTTCCACTTGGTCAATAATTTTTCTTCAGTGAAAAAATTTGATCAGTTCTGATATCTGAAAATAAAATTTTTTAGATTCTGCTCCATCTTTTATTTTAATTCTATACATGTCTTTCTATTTCAAATGTGTCTCATGTAAACAACTTGTTGCATTCTGGCCTCTAATCCATTCTGCTTTCTGCTTCTGTTTTGTGGGTAAGCTCATCTCATTCACATTGAGAGTTTTGATTACTGGGTATTTGCCTCCATTCCAGTTTCTCCAGATTATTCTTTTCTCTCTTTTCATCCTGTCTTTCTTCAAAAGTCTATTTTGTTTCTGATCATATATACCTTAATCTGCTCTCCTTTTCATCCTTTACCCTCTCATTTCTCTATTATGTAATATAGATTTTTATATATAATTGAATGTGTTTATATATTCTTCCCTTTTTGAACTGATTCCCGTTAACTCCCATTGCTAAACTCAGCAGGGGTCAACTAGTGTCTTACCTTTACCAAGTCTTCCCAATGTCACCGGCTCCAAATAGAAGCCCCCCACAGAACACCTGATTCACACGAATATGAAGCAGCAAGTCTTTATTCTATTACTTCACTACATAGAGTTCCCTCAATTCTAGTGCTCTAATGATCTAATGATTCCCTCCCCTTTCTGTAGCCCCTTTTTCTATTGTCCCCAAGTCACGTGTCAGAGAGTGCCAGATCAAGGTGCATAAAAAATCTAGAGTGAGGAGGGCTTCCGCCTCGTAGTATGAGGCTTGCTCAATGCCGTCAACGCCCTATTTTGGACTCAGGCAGAATAAGCCTCCGGTTGCCTCATACTCTGCTCTACTCTAGCAGATTCCCATAAGAGAGAAAAATTCAACCACTACCTTCCTCTCCCTCCCAATTTCCCTTTCACTGTAAGAGCTCGTCTTTGTGTATCTCTTTTATGTGAGAGAAATTTCCCCGTTCTTCCTTTCCTTTCCCTTTCTCCCAATGCATTCTTTTTTTCTTTTTGAGAACTCTTCAACATTAACTTATATGCATTTCCTGTTTTTAGAGTTAATAGAGATATAAGATAATTTAACTTCAGAGTCCTTTATAATTACTCTTTTATGTTTATCTTTTTATCCTCTCGAATCTTGTGTTTCAATGTCAAATTTTCTATTCAGCCCTGTCTTTGATCAAGAATACTTGAAAGTTCTCTATTTTGCTAAATATCAATTTCCCACCCAAAGGCTTATGCTCAGTTTTACTGGATAGTTGTCATTAGTTGTAATGTAGCTTCTTTACCTTCTATAATGTCCTATTCCAAGCTCTCTGATCCTTTAAAATAGAAGCCATTAAATCCTGTGTAATTCTGGCAGTGGCTCTATGATATTTCTTTCTTTTTTTCTTTTTTTTTTTTTACCTTTTTGTTGAAGTTTTTATTTTCAAAATATATTCATTGTTAATCTTCAACATTCACTCTTGCAAAATCTTGTGTTCCAAATTGTTTCCCTCCTTCCCCCACACCCCTTTCTCTAAAAGGCAACTAATCTATGTTAAATGTGTGCAATTCTTCTATACATATTTCCACAGTTATTTGTGATATTTCTTTCTAGCTGCTTAAAATATTTCCTCCTTAAGGAATTTGTGACCAAAGAAGAACTAGAGATTATTATTAATCACAAAATAAAGAATTTTTATTACATCATTAAAAAGCTTTTGTACAAACAAAACTAATGCAGACAAAATTAGAAGGGAAGCAATAAATTGGGAAAACATTTTTACATGTAAAGGTTCTGATAAAGGCCTCATTTCCAAAATATAGAGAGAATTGACTCTAATTTATGAGAAATCAAGCCATTCCCAATTGATAAATGATCAAAGGGTATGAACAGACAATTTTTGGATGAAGAAATTGAAACTATTTCTATTCATATGAAAAGGTATTCCAAATCATTATTGATTAGAGAAATGAAAATTAAGACAACTCTGAGATACCACTACACACCTCTCAGATTGGCTAGGATGACAGGAAAAGATAATGCTTAATGTTGGAGGGGATGTGGGAAAACTGGGATACTGAGGCATTGTTGGTGGAGTTTTGAATGGATACAACCATTCTGGAGAGCAATTTGGAACTATACTCAAAAAGTTCTCAAACTGTGCATACCCTTTGACCCAGCAGTATTACTAGTGAGCTTATATCCCAAGGAGATCTTAAAGGGAAAGGGACTGATATGTGCCAAAATGTTTATGGTAGCCCTTTTTGTAGTAGCTAGAACCTGGAAATTGAATGGATGCCCATCAATTGGAGAATGGCTGAGTAAGTTATGGTATGTGAATGTTATGGAATACTATTGTTCTGTAAGAAATGACCAGCAGGATGAATACAGAAAGGCCTGGAGAGACTTACATGAACTGATGCTGAGTGAAATGAGCAGAACCAGGAGATCATTATACACTTCAGCAACAATGCTATATGAGGATCAATTCTAATGGAAGTGGCTATCTTCAACAAGGAGAGAATCCATATCAGTTCCAATTGATCAATAATGAACACAACCAGCTACACCCAGTGAAAGAACACTGAGAAATGAGTGTGGACCACATTTCCACTCTTTCTGTTATTGTTTGCTTGCATTTTTCCCCCCTCAGGTTATTTTTACCTTCTTTCTAAAACCTATTCTTCTTGTGCAGTAAGATAACTATATAAATATGTATACATATATTGTATTTAACATATACATTAACATATTTAACATGTATGCTAACTAGGGGAGGGGATGGAGGGAAAGAAGGGAACAATTGGAACAGAAGTTTTTGCAAGAGCTAATGTTGAAATATTGCCCTTGCATATGTTTTGTTAATAAAAAGCTATAATTAAAAAAAAAGATTTCTATACCCCCCCCAAAAAAATAATTTCCTCCTTGACTGGGAACTCTGAAATTTAGCTATAATATTCCTGGATGTTTTCATTTTGGGATCTCTTTCAGAAGGTGATTGGTGGATTCTTTCAATTTTTATTTTACCTTATGGGTCTAAGAGATCATAATTTCTTGAACTATGTTATACAGGCTCTTTTTAAATCATGGTTTTCAAATATTTCAGTAATTGTTTAAATTATCTTTTCTTGATCCATTTTCCAAGTGAATTGTTTTACCAATGAGATAGTTCATATTTTCTTTCATTTTTCTCATTCTTTTGACTTTATTTTAGTTTTTCTTTATGTCTTTTAGAGTTGTTAGCTTCCAGTTGCCCAATTCTAATTTTTAAAAAAAATTATTTTCTTCAGTGAATTTTTGTACCTCTTTTTCTATTTGGTCAATTATGATCTTTAAGGAGTTCTTTTGTGCCTCTTTTACCATTAGGTCAAGTTTATTTTTAAGGTGCTATTTTCTTCTGTATTTTTTGTGTCTCTTTTACCAAGCTATTAATTTTCTTTTCACAGTTTTCTTCCATCACTCTCATTTTGTTATCCAAGTTTTCCTCTAACATTTTGATCTCTTTCTTTAACTCTTCCAGGAATTCTTGTTGGGTTTGTCCAATTAGCAAGGATTTTTTGTGGTTTTTACATTGTTGTCTTCTGAGTTTTTATTTTGGTCTTCCTTCCCCCCATAGTAGCTTTTGTGGTCAACTTTTTTTCTTGTTGTTGGCCCATCTTTTCAACCTGTTTCTTGAACTCTGCTTACTCAGGAGTGGAGAGGCACTGTCCTAAACTTTGGGCTTTTTCACACTGCTGTTTTTAGAGTTAGTTCTGTGTTTCTAAAATGATGTGACCTGGGGGGTCATTCTGATCATTGTTCTCATGGTCTGCACTCTGTTCTTTATCAGAAGGGACTGTGCTTCCCTGTAGACACAAGCACTAGCACTCCTTTTTGCCCTGTAACTATAACCAGGGCTCTTGCTCCTTTGTGACCACCCATGGATTCTCTACCTTAGAAGTCCAACCTAATACTATATATAGGAAATAAAGTCCTTAATGCCAGGCCTTGTACTTACTAGCAGCAAAAAGTTCCTTGTAATCTATTTTTGAGTAGTTTTCTGACCCCTTATCTTCTCTGAATTGAGAGCTCTCAAAGTTGCTGCTGCAGCTGCTGTTATTGCTGACACATATACACACTCTGAACAGATCTCCATTCTGGTGTCACAGACCACTCCTGCAAGCCTCATATGTTTTATTAGGTTAAAAAATGTTCTAACCTTACTTTTTGTGGACTCTGTCACTTCAAGATTTGAGTTGAAGTGTTACTTTAAAGTTGTTTGGTGGGGAATATTGAGAGAGTTCAGTTGTATTGGTATAGATTCTAATATACCATCTTAGTTCTGCCTCCTCAATCAATTTTTTGTTTTCTCATTTTTCCAGCTTACTTTTTGACTTTGGACTTTTCAGTGTTTACTTCTAGCATCTGGCCTGAACTTCTGTCTTTTGATCTCCTCCTTTTGTGTTCACAGTTAAGTCTGGGACTGTGAGTTTTTGATGCTTCCAAAATGGTGTGATCTGGGTAGACATTTGCCTTTCTGTTCTGCAAATTCTTGACCCAATTTGGGTCTATTGGTTTATGTATAGTTGAGTTTTTATAGATTGCTGGTGAACTCAGTCATATTAAGTGTTCTGGAAGGTTCAGTGTGATTGAACTGCTAGCTTTCTCTTGGTTTAGGTCCTGGCTTAGTTTATTCCACTATATTTATTCCACTACAGACTTATGTATAGGATTAAATATTAAAACTGAATCCCCCCCACTCTGTTCTTGGGCTTAAAGTTTTACTTTACTTGTTCCTCTCTACTTACATAAAAATAGAAGCTCTACTCCCTTGAAACCACAACTTATCTCTGCTCAGGAACTGTATCTGGAACAGGGTAATTAGCAACAGAGCTTCCCTATGCCATCCATTCCCCATCCCAGTGATAGTACAGATATCCCCTGTGTGTCTTTCTCCCTTAATGTTCAGTCCCTTTACCATTCTTGGGAATTCCTCTCCACTCCTGCTGCTGCCATAATCCTGTGATGCCACTATTACAATACTGTGATGTTTCTGTCTAGTATCATGCTACTGTTGCTATACTGTGTTCCTGAGCAACTTCTACCCTAGATCTGCAATACTTTCTATCATCCTAAGCTTCCCTCACCTGGAAAACTGACTCTTTGTGATTTTTTCTTGGTTTTCCCAATCAGGAATTGGCTTGGCACATTTCCTAGGTGGAAAAGAATGTGAAGGGGGAAATGCAAAATTTTTACCTTTCACTCTACCATCTTGACTCTATCCCAAATATTAGCAAATCAAATGATTATTTTCAAATTTTTTTTGCAAAGATACTTTAACTTCTTTTCTTAGTAAGCATAATTTTTTTTCATTTCTGATTAGATTAAGGTTTCTGAGGTTTGTTATTTTTTTTTTTTGATTTTCTTCCCTTCTGCCTTTTTATTTTATTTTTTTAAATTTTTTTTAATTATATATATATATATATTTTATAATATTATCCCTTGTATTCATTTTTCCAAGTTACCCCCCCTCCCTCTATTCCCTCCCCCCGATGACAGGCAATCTCATACATTTTACATGTGTTACAATATAGTCTAGGTACAATACATGTGTGTGAATGTCATTTACTTGTTACACAATAAACATTAGAATCCGAAGGTACATGCAACCTGGGCAGATAGATATTAGTGCTAACAATTTACATTCACTTCCCAGTGTTTCTTCTCTGGGTGTAGCTACCTCTGTCCATCATTGATCAACTGGAAGTGAGTTGGATCTTCTTTATGTTGAAGATTTCCACTTCCATCAGAATACATCCTCATACAGTATTGTTGTTGAAGTGTACAGTGATCTTCTGGTTCTGCTCATTTCACTCAGCATCAGTTGATTTAAGTCTCTCCAGGCCTCTCTGTATTCCTCCTGCTGGTCATTTCTTACAGAGCAATAATATTCCATAACCTTCATATACCACAATTTACCCAACCATTCTCCAACTGATGGACATCCATTCATCTTCCAGTTTCTAGCTACAACAAAAAGAGCTGCCACAAACATTTTGGCACATATATGACTCTTTCCGCTCTTTAGTATTTCTTTGGGATATAATCCCAGTAGTAGCGCTGCTGGGTCAAAGGGTATGCACAGTTTGATAACTTTTTGGGCATAATTCCAGATTGCTCTCCAGAATGGTTGGATTCTTTCGCAACTCCACCAGCAATGTATTAGTGTCCCAGTTTCCCCACATCCCCTCCAACATTCATCATTATTTGTTCCTGTCATCTTAGCCAATCTGACAGGTGTATAGTGGTATCTCAGAGTGGTCTTAATTTGCATTTCTCTGATCAGTAGTGATTTGGAACACTCTTTCATGTGAGTGGATATAGTTTCAATTTCTTCCTCTGAGAATTGTCTGTTCATATCCTTTGACCATTTATCAATTGGAGAATGGTTCGGTTTCTTATAAATTATGGTCAGTTCTCTATATATTTTGGAAATGAGACCTTTGTCAGAACCTTTGTTTTTAAAAATATTTTCCCAATTTGTTACTTCCCTTCTAATCTTGTTTGCATTAGTATTATTTGTACAGAAACTTTTTAGTTTGATGTAATCAAAATCTTCTATTTTGTGATCAATAATGATCTCTAGTTCTCCTCTAGTCATAAATTCCTTCCTCCTCCACAAGTCTGAGAGGTAGATTATTGAGGTTTGTTATTTTGAGGTAGCCTCTTTACCTCTGCTTTTCAGAATGTGTTATTCCAATTCCTTCTGGGGTTTCTAGTAGTTGCAGAATACACTTATAGAAATTTGAACTTCTTTTCCTTTTTATTTGGAAGTCATTCTTCTGACTTTGAATAACATATTGCTTCTTCTTAGAATTATTCAATTTAAGTACTGTATATTTTAGAGTTTGAAGCACAGCTTTTTCTATTTTTTTCTAAATGCAATCTTATTAACTACTGTTTTGTTTTCTGTGCTCTGGATGGTTTTATTTCTTTCATTATACTATTCAGTTTTGTTTTGTTTTTAAATATTCATATTATTCTGGGAGACTTCTGATTCTTAAGTTGTATCTCCAGAAACTGTCTTCAAAATCAATGGCTTTTACTCATATAAAAGCCATTTATCTCTAGTTATATATTTGAATTTCAAATTTATTTGTCTCTCTTTGGCTTCTTTGCAGAGACTACTGTGGCTGCAAGATTTTCTATTCTGCTAATTATTTCTAATGTTTTTCTCTTTTAACTTAGAATTTTCTTTTTTTTTTTTAGCCTGTTGTGATTCCATGATTCCATCAGGCATTAGTTCCACTCTCTTTTGACAGTAATATTTACTTACAGATGTTCCTAATTTTTCAATGTTTTGTTATTCATCTTTCTACTTTTAATATCTTGTGTGTTGATTTAGATTTTTAATTGGATTATTTTCATCTTGAAATAGTTTGTGGTTTTATATTTTCCCCCTTATATTCCCCTGTCACTTACTTTGTGACTACTTTCCCTTTAATACTTGGGTCTAGATTAGAATACTATTTCAACCTCCTTCCTATTGAATTATTTACTTTTTTTTCACATTTTTCACAATTCTAAGAAGTTTCTAAAGAGATAAGATCTACTTACATGGATTTCAGGCCCTTTTCTTTACAACTATACATACTGCCCATGTCCCAATTCACTCTGCTCTTTGTTCTCAGCTGGTTTAAATTAGTATATGTCCATTTTAGTGGAGTCGGGGAGGACAGGAGTAGTGTTCTGGGCATAGTTTTCTACTTTCTAAAAATTTCACAACCTAAGAAACTAGCTTGATTCATCCAATTTCCTATTCCTTTTCTCTCCTCCCACATGTCCTTCCATTTTGACTAATCAATATCTGATATTTATTGCTGCAGAGTGAGGAAGAGTAGAATGCCTGAGGCAGGAAAGGAGATGCCAAAGCACAAGACAGTATGTCCGTTTATCCCTGTCCTACAGAGAGGAGGGAGTGGTATACAAGGAGTAGTGAATGTATGTGGGGATTAACATTATCTATGATTAATTATTATGACTTGTTACCTTATTCAGTTTCCTGCAATATGGTATTCAAGTTATTTGATTTCTAGGATGACTATTATGTATTAGTTATCTCAGTATATCTTATCTTCAAAGTCTTGCGATAGAAATTCATGTGTTTTTCTAAAGTTACCACTTTTGTGTTTGCTTTTTTTCTGCCAAATTTTCTTTCACTTCTATATTTTTAATTGAGTATCTGTTATCCTCTTTCAGATCCTCTATATCTTTGGAAATGCTTTTCATCATGTGTTCTAAAATTTGTACTTGTTGTTTATCTTTAATTCCTTATTGATAGCTCTAATTTCTGACCCCGCTTTTATCTTAATATCTTTTCAAAATATGTCTCTTTTGAATCATTCCAGAGTTGCTGGGGGGTTTTTTTTAACCCTCTATTGTCTCATAATCTCTAGGGACTCTAAAATTCTCTTCTTCATTTTGGTTCATTTTCTATCATAATTTTGTTATTTTTGTTTTTATAGTTTTGTTATTATAATACACATAGTATAATATGTTATGGTGTATTTTTAAATTTTTCTTCATTTTTGCTTCTGTCTTTATGAAATTCTATATTGATTTATGCTTATAATCTAAAAGAGTTGGTCAAAGGTTTGAGAGGTTAAGTAACTTGCTCAGGATGCATGCATCTATCAGAAGAGAGAACTGAATCTAGATCTTCCTGATTCTGAAAAAGCCTTTCTACTATGGCATAATGCCTTTCAGGTAGGGAAGAAATGGAAAGAGGGAGAAGAAGAAACTTAAAGAAGCTAAAGTCTCATTCAAATCACTATTGAGCTAACTTTGTACTTGTGTGTATGTTTGCTTTGTAGTCATTCGCTGTCTTCCACCTCCAAAAGTTGACAATGGCCAATACACAGAAGATTTTCAAGAATTTTTTACTTATGGCTCATCGGTGAGATATACATGTGATCAAACATATTCACTCATTGGAAATGAATCCATCCATTGTACTACTATGAACATGAAAGATGGAGAATGGAGTGGCCCTCCCCCTCAATGCAAAGGTGATTCATTTTTATGTATTTGATTCATTGATTTATCCAGGGGTTCTCAAACTATGGCCCGTGGGCCAGATGCAGCCTGCTGAGGACATTTATGCGGCCCGCCGGGTTATAGCAAATGGGCTGAGGGGTGGAGACAGATGTGAGTTTTTGTTTTTACTATAGTCCAGACCTCCAACAGTCTGAGGGACAGTGAATTGGACCCCTATTTAAAAAGTTTGAGGACTGAATTTTATACACATATGAAAAGAGAATTAGAAAAAAAATAATTACTTCGTCATTCCTACAAAATGAAGATGCTAATTATTGTTTTAAAAGTTAATACTGCTGTGATACTATTTAAGAAAATTACAAACATTTGAAGATCCACTATAGTTAGTTTTGCATATTTATATATTTCTCTTTGTGAATCTCTTTTCCTTAAATATACTTGTATAAACAACACATCATCAGTTAGTTTCATTTTTAGCCCCCACCTTTGACAAGTTGAGTTCATATCATTTACACACATAGTCTCATTGAACCACTCATTGAACAAGAGTTTACTAAGATTACATTATAAGTCAGGTTCTGCCAGGTATTAGGGACACAAAGACAAAATGAAGTAATCCTTACACTCAAGAAACTTACCGTCTAATAAAGTGAATAAAATGTACATATGCAGGAAGCAGATATAAGGTAACTACAAGGGAAGGTACCAATAGCTCTGTATATCTGAAGGAATTAGTATGTGTGTGTCTGTATGTGTATATCATCACATCTTTATATTTTAAGTATCAGAAGCTATAGACAAACCTTTCTCCTAATTAGCTTCCTCAAAAAAGATTCTGTCATCTGTTAGGTTCTTACTAAGTGCTAATGAAATAATAAGATATTAGGTTCTTACTAAGTGCTAAGTCGGTACTTGACAATTTTCTAGTTCTGGCCTTTCCTGGGAGTTTGACTTGTGAATTCCTGGGGAAGAGCTTGGGAGGAGCAAGTTCATTGGTTGAAGTGGTTCTTCCCAGAACCCCTTGCATTATCCCACACCCATTCTCTGGGAAGATAAAGAGGGCAGCTCTGGAGAAAAAAGTCAGTCTCTGCTCTAGACCAGGCTTGATGCGGCTCTCTGCAGGAAGGGATGTCACTTCTCTGGATGAGAGTTAACAGCAACTGTCTGGAGACAACGGTTCTCTACAGGAAGAAGAATCTGTCTGAGAGATTTGAGTTGACACAGCAGATCTCCTCCCAGAGAGCGATTGGCAGCTTCTGGAGACAACAGCATGTTACAGTCATCATCCTCAAAATTTGGAAGTTAAGGAAAAATTGGTGTCAGGATAAGATCCATGTAGCTAAAAATTTCTATGTAAAAATAATTGCATTTTATTAAATTTGATGTCATGATATTTATAAATTATATTTTATGTTGGTTTATTTAACATGAAATATAAATCTATCCTTTTAATAATAACAACTAGCATTTATATAACATTTTAAGATTTGCAAAGTACTTTATAAATACTATGTCATTTTATCTTCACAACAACTCTGAGATATAAATGTTCTTACTATTCTCATTTTACTAGGAGATTGAGGTGGATATAAATTTATTTGTTTAGGTTCACTCAGCAGTAAGCACTTAAGGTTTCATATGAAGTCTGGTCTTCCTAATTCCAGGTCCAGAATTCTATCCACTGTATCACCTATCTACCTATGTAATCTAGATCACCAACTATATCATAAATGAAATTAACTATTTTGTATCTTGTATCTACCAAAAATGTGGAAATTCATTTTTTTTTTAATTTTACGTGTGTGTGTGTGTGTGTAGAAAGATTAAGGAACTTTACCCAGTGGTATTTTGGAAAGTTGTAAAGTTTTTGTTGTATTGGTTCTTTAATAGAAAGCAGTTAATTGCCAACCAAAGGAGCAAATTAGTGTCATCTTAAGAGAACCTGAGGGAAAAGTATTATAAATCAAGGATTCAACTGAATCCTCCAGAGATTGAGCCCTAACTTCAGTGAAAAGGCACAGCCAGCTGGCAACTTTCCAGAATTACTATGAGAGATGACAACAGAAAAAAAAAATAAGCAATGCTTTTGTCATGGAAAGGGGCAAGATGAATTTTACAGTGCTCATCAGAGAAGAATATCACTCCTGCAAAATAATTCCTGTGGGTGTACAAAGTGCAATTTGGTCTCTCACCTAGAGAAAGTGAAAGGGGGAAAGAAAACCTTTCTACTCTCCTGTGCTTACAGTAGTGTTTCATAATCACTTGTCAAGGAATTTGGCCAAAGATCACAGGACCACAGATAATGTTTTTTTTTCAATGATTCCATCTGAAGATAAAGACCAGAAATGAAAGATATATTTGGGAAAGGAAGAACTGGTTAAGAAGATAGTGGTTGACTGTTAGGATCACCTTGTCACTGTCCAGACAACCTGAGTTCTCACCTTGTAATCCTAACAGTTGACAATAGCATTTAGAGTTTTTAACCATTACTTCAATGTAGGATATAATGCACATAAAGCAGAATGAAATCTGCACAATAAGGACTGAGGAAAATTATATATGTGTGTATACATCCATATATTCATATATGGATGTGTACCTATATATGCATATATATATATATATATATATATATATATATATATATATATATATATATATATATATATATATATATATATATATATATATATACATCAATTTGTACATCTTAACATTTCTTTTGAGCTACTGCAAATCTGCTTTGCTCACAGAGCAGAGTACTTTCTTTGATATGGGCATGTCATGCTGGGTGGTGATATACCATGTCTCACAATCAAGTCCAAAGTTCTTCGTGTAAGCACCTGCCTTGTGTGAGTTTTCCATAAAATTTTCTTTTAGACAAATATGTGTTTGGCATTTAAACAATGTGATCAGCCCATCCAAGTTGCACTCTCTGCAGTAGAATTTGAATGCTTAGCAGTTCAGCTGGAAAAAGTACCTCAGTGTCCAATACTTTATCTTAGGAATAAAGAAAAGATAGCTATCCATAGTATAGGGGAAAGCTCTCATGCTCAGAAGCTGAGGAACTTGAGTTCAAAGCCTAATACTTCCATTTATTTACTATCCTGGATATCTCTTTCTTTATATGCAAAATGAGAGGATGATGAGAATAGACTGTCTCTGGGGTGCCTTCCAGAATTACATACATGATTCTATCATAGCTTATAGTAATTATGGAAAATCACTGAAAACAGACTAAGGCAGATGTCTATATTTTTTAAAAAGAAAGAAGGTGTCACCTGAATATAAAGCCAGTGAGGTTTACTTTAATTCCTGGGAAAATCACAAAAGTTTTTTTTTTTAATTTTTAAATAATATTTTATTTGAAAAACAATTTTAAACTTTCTTTTTAAAAACTTGAGTTCCAAATTCTCTTCCTCTTTTCTTCCTTCTGCATTTTTGAGATGGCAATCTGATATAGACTATACATGTATAATCAGGCAAAACATATTTCTGTATGGTTCATGTTGTGAAAAAAAACAGACCAAAAAAAACCACTCTCCCCAAAATAAAGTGGAAAATAATATATTTTAATCTGCAGTTTTTTCTCTGGAGGTAAATGGTATTTTTATGAGTTCTTTGTAAATGGCTTGGATCATTGTATTGCTGGAAATAACTAAGTCATTCAAAGTTGATCATACAATATTACTGATACTGTTTACACAGTGTTCTAGTCCACTTTGTATTAGTTCGTGTAAGTCTTTTTAGGTTTTCTGGAGAGTATTTGCTTGTGCTTTCTTATAAGATGGTAGCTATTTCCCAATTGATGAATGCCCTCCAATTCCAATCCCCTCCAATTTCACTTATTATTTTTATTCTTTCCAATTTTCATTTATCACAAAAAAGAACTACTATGAACATTTTTGTACAAATAGATCCTTTGTCTTTTTCTTTTCCCTTAATCTCTTTGGGATTCAGATTTAGTAATACTGGGTCAAAGGATTTGCAGTTTTATAGCCCTTTGGCCATAGTTCCAAATTGCGCTCCAGAACAGTTGGATCAGTTCAGAATTCCAATAATGCATTAGTGTCCCACACCCATTCCAATATTTATTTGTAAGAGCCCTTTAAATGGGCGCCACAGTGCATCGGGAGATTGAGTGGTCCAGAAGTAATTTCTATGGATATTAGGACTGCCTTGTAGGTGGGATCCTGTCCATTTTGAGATAGCTTCGTAATGGGTGACTCTCTCACTGATTGGCTGTGTGTGTGACCTCACAGGCCCTTTATAAGCCCACTGCAGGCAGCAGTCGCTCTCTTTAACCTGGCGCTCTTCACCCTGGCTCCCTAGCCTGGGTGGCCAAGCCAAGATGGGTAACCAAAAGAGGTAAGGATTTTAGTAGTGAACACGTGGGTCTTCTGACCAGGTGTTCACTCGGGAACCAACAAGTCAGGGCATCAGTCAGGACATTATGTGAGTAGGTATAATAAAGGCTTTTAAGATTACATGTGGCTGTTCTTGAGCGAGCTACCGGTTATTAAGCTATAGATTCAAGAGACTATGGCCAGAGACCTTTGAAGGCCTCAGAGGAGGCAAGCCGGGTAGAGTTCACACTGCTAAGCACAGTGGTCAAAGGTACTCTGGTGGGTCTAGGACAGACTAGTAATAGTAACTGCCAGGGAGAGCACGTTACATTTATTATTTTCCTTTCTAAAATCATCTTGGCCAACCTGAAGGTGTGAAATGGTACCTCAGAATTGTTTTAATGTGCATTTCTCTAATCAATAGTAATTCAGAGCATTTTTTAATGACTACAGATAGCTTTGATTTCTTCATCTGAAAGCTGCCTACCATTTATCAATTTGGGGAATGATTTATATAGAACGTTTTCTTTTTAAAGAGAATTTTATGAATTTAGAAGGGAAAGCCAATGATCAGTAAGAGGCATCATGGTATGATTACAGACAAGTCATAATAGACCAATCTTATTTTCTTTTTAGCTTGAATTGTTAGAATGATAGGTCCTGGAAATGTTGTATAATATAGCATTCTTAGATTTTAGCAGAACCTGTAACATTTCTAATATTATCATTCATTTGCTGCCCTGTTGCCTGCTCCATATTCAGAACAAAACTAGAGCAGCCATGCTTGAAAGGAACTAGAAAGTATGCAGTACTTGCTGGACTCCATAACTACTAGTAATGGCTTGTACCAGGGGCCATGTTCTTAAGGAACTTGCACCTTGGGATCCTGCTCTCCCAATTGGTAACTATCTCAAAATATTATTGTTTTCTTTCTCTTTCTTACCCTCCCACCTCTCCATTATTTCTGGAACTACTAACCACTAGTTGGATCAACTCTTCTCATATAGAATTTGTCAATCTAATTTACTACAGTATGGTTCTACTCACCATCCCTGTAACTTTCTGGACCGAACTGCCCCTCCCAGATCAGCAACCTTTTTTGTATGTAGTTTAGAATGTAATAATGACTAGCACTTTAAAGTTTATAAAGCACTTTGCAATTTGCACTCTTTTATCCTCCTCAGAACTATGAAAGGTAAGTGCTATCATCATCTGCTTTTATAGATAAATAAAATGCAACAAACATAGATTAAGTGACTTGTTCCCAAGATCACACAGTAAGTAAGAGGGTTTAGGCAAATTTAAACTGAAGCTTATTTGACTCCAGATCCAGTGACTACCCCCTAGCCATGTCTAGCTGGGTCTTCATGTAAGTGAGGGACACATTTGCTTTTGTATCTCCAACACTTATTACAATGCTTGATACATAGTAAGCATTTAATAACTTAAGTTTTTTTCCCTCCATTCATTTATTCATTCACTCATGCATTCCTCTTCACCAGGCCATCCATCACCATGACCTCACCACCACCACTAAGAACTTTTTGTTCTTAGAACTGTAATTTAATCAACACTACCATTGCTTCTTAAAAGGCTGTGGCAGTTGAGTGGCTTGTTGTTTCCCTCAACACTGTTGTGATTCCTAGACCATAATTCCCTTCCTTCCTATCATTCATATAGATAGATAGGTAGGTAGATGACAGAGAAAAGACACTCACGTGTTTGTGTATATGTAAAATAATAAAAATGTCATATACACATAAGTATACATATATGTGTGTGTATGTATATACATACATATGTGTGTGTCCTCCCCCATTAAGTTGGAAGATGGAACTATCTGTCTTTTGCATCCCTCACTGTATTTGGTACATAGTAAACTCTTAATAAATAAATAATTTTCATTAATTTTATTTATTGTACAAGATAAAAATTACAAACTTTTGCAATTAACTAAAAAGATAAAAACATAATTTTAATGTAATATTTTTGTTAACTATGTTTTCTCTTCTAATCTCTGCTATATCAATATACACATCTTATATCCCTTTTTAAATTTTAGATAAAATATATGTACATGTTATAGAAACTGATGTGCATTTCCACCATATATTGATAGCAAGGAAGCATGATGCGGACAGACTCATTTTCCTGAATTCAAATTTGCCCTCAGACACTTTGTACCTGTGTGATTCTAGGCAAGTCTCTTCACTCTGATTGCTTCAGTTTCCTCATCTGTAAAATGAGCTGGAGAAGGAAATGACAAACCACTCCAAAGTCTTTACCAAGAAAACCCCAAATGCTACACAAAGGGTCAGACACAACTGAAATGACTAAACAACAACTACCTCCACCACATATGCTGTAAATATCTATGCACTTTGTATTTATCTTGTTTATAAATTACTTATGGGAAGTATTTTTAAAAACCTTCTTCTAACCATTATTCCCAAACATCTAATTCTCTTCCATATACTTTGTTAATTTATTAATGATGAGGCTAGCTTTACAAATGAAATTAGGTCTGAAAATATTTTTGGTGGTTCATTTTTTACCCAGTGCTCCAACCTCACATTATAATATTATATAAACATAAAAGACACAAAATGAAAAAATGACATTAATGAGCATTCTTTTAATAAACAAAAAAAGAATATTTTCCAGGAGGTTTTTTTTAAGCCTTTTTGTTTGTTTGTTTTCAATACCTCTCTTACTTTGATGTAAACTTGTTTGATTCGTTTAATTTTCAGTTGTCCGTTGTGAAAGTCCACTTCTCCCAAATGGACATCTGCTATCTGGAAGAAGGCCACCTTATACTTATAAAGAAACTTTGATCTTGGAATGTGATTCTGGATTTTACTTGGAAGGCGAGGAAAAGATTTCCTGTGGTGCTGACAACAGCTGGGTTCCTCGTATTCCACAATGTAAACCAGGTAAGTACCAGCACTTCAGAAAGAAAAAATAGTACTTCTTTTTTTTTTCTGTTTTCTCCAAAATCTCTATGACTTCATTGGGGTGGAGATACTGTCTACTGTTAAATATATGCATAATTATGAAGTTGTATAAATCCAAACTCAGACACTTAACTAGCTATGTGACTATGGTCAAATCCTTTAACCTCTGTCTGCCTCAGTTTCCTTATCAGTAAAGGAGTGATAATAAAAGCATCTTCCCCTGGTTATTGTGCGAATCAATCATGATAACATTTGTAAGATGCTTCACATAGTACCTGGCACATAGTAGGCATTTACTAAATGCTCATTACCTTCCTTCTTTCCTTCCTTTCTTCTCTGAGTACTCAGAGTTTGCAGGTAGAATACTGGCCAGACTGAAAAAATTAGCCTAGTGATAAAGAAGTAGACTATACTCTGAAATGTTAAAATGATAAAAATTTCCACATAACTTTCTCCATTGTTCCATCTTCACCCCATATCTGGAAAGATTTCTTCAATCTAATTTCAGATGCAATGTACCCTATAGCTATATTCATTTCATCATATAGGATACAAATAAGAGGAAAACTGTCCACTTTCCAAATCAGAAACTCCTTTCCTACTTTTCCTAAGAAACAAAAAGAATAGAAATAGGTATTGTAAATCTAGAGTACTTCTTAGGGATCACAAGATACATCAACTAGTTCAAGAAACTGTGGGAGGGTTTCACAGCTTTCAAAAACTGTTTATACTGGGATCTAGGAATCTGCCTAAGGACTCAACTTGGCCTGGCAGTATCAACTCTCAGTGCCAATAAACAACTTGTATTTTTGCTCTTGGTCGTTGCAGTCTATCCATCGGAACAGGTGGAGATTTGAGCAACCATTATAGCGGCATCCACAACTGAAAACATCAGTCTATTCTCTCTTTATGACCAATAAGATTGGTGCTGTATTTAGCACTGCTATATTCCTTATCTTTGCTGAATCACCAAATTAATAATCAGAAGTCTTTTGAAGGGGGGAGAAGGGCCATTTGGGAGAATATTTGGTCTCACGTGCTTTCTTTTCACTTCTCCCACTAACATAGCACCTCCTCTCCCCCATTTCCTTTCCAGTTAACATTTATGTTATAAAATAAAGCCATTAGAAATATTCTATTAGCCTAGAGTGGGCTTCATAAAACTCTTGAAATAGACTTGGCTAAGTTTCAGCTCAAAAGCCATCATTCCAAGAATGATTCAGCATCCTTCTTGGAAGCAATGAATTTCAAAGCAAACTTTCTCCTTCAATGACTGCAAATAATTATGATGAAGACTATGAAGATATATTTTAAAATCTTATCTAACATATGTGCTTAGGTGTTTTTTCCTCTTTTATTATCCAGAATACAATTCTATTTTTCAAATATTTCTTCATAATATAATAATAGCTCACATTTATATAATGTGATATAAAAGCTATTCTTCATAATATACTTCTGTACTGTTATATTGTGATATATATATATATATATGTAATTGACTATGCTTCAGTTTTGAAAATGTCATCCACACAACTCTTTGAGGTTGATAATATTATTTTATTGAGAATAAAAATATTGTGCTTAGTGATTAAATAATTCAAGTTATAATTCAAATAATAAGTAATGGTATGCTTCCTTTATATATGAAAGGCAATATGCTACAGTGTATATAGAAAGCAGGCCTCAAAGACAAAGACTGGTCTTGCCTAAGATATATACTGGCCCAAGTGTTCCAAGGCTGTCATTCTGAGAGAAGATTCTGATTGTATCAAGTCAATGACTTTTCCTCACTTAAGAGTTCCTTATTTCAATGAAATCATAAGCCCCATCCTATTTTATATGTGAAAAAATTAATGCTCAGAAAAGTTCAGGTACTTGTTGTAGTTACACAGCTATCTTTCTCTTAAACCACATATTTCAGAATTTGTTATTGTTGTTTGCCTTCTAGAGTTTACACTGTGGTAGGAAAGTTAACGTCCACAAGTCCACAAGTAAATATAATAAAAGCAGAAGGGATTTTCTATGCAAATGAAAATCACAGGACTTGTGAAATTACTATTTAAAATTGTTACCATCAAAAAATAAATAAATAAGTAAATATTTGTATATATGTTTACTTCCATAAATATAATAAAATTCAAGAGCTATGAGCTACAAACAATTATGGGCACATAGAGAAAAAAGAGATTATATAAGGTTTCAGGGAGATCTCACAAGCTCCCTTTTGGTATTTCCAAACTAATTAGATTCTCTATTAACTTATTCCCTCTGATCTAAAATCAGAATGCCTTTTAAAATTATATAAAAATATAAAATTCTACTCTTCCTCTTAAGAGTCACACTTACAATTAAGTTTCTTAGTGAAAGTGTCAGTAATTATCAAAAAGTGAATAATTGTTTATTATTGTTATTGTTGTAATAAGGGAGTTGGTTTGGTTCTATTGTATTTATTTTGGTTTTGTGTATCTAAAATGCTGCTGCTGAGATGAATCCATTTCTAAATATCTCTCTCCTGTCACTCTTATCCAGAGGGCCATCCCTTGTGGCAAGCAAAAGAAAAGAAAGGGGAAAGAGGGAGAAAAGAAAAGCATTTCAGTAAAATTAACCAACATATTCATGGAATTTGACAGTATAAGGAATGTTTCACACCTCGTACACACACACCCTTTTTTTCTGAGGAAAGGGAGGTGCCAAATGCCAAATCTTAAGTGTTTTGTTTTTGTTGGAATGGTGGTGGTGGTAATGGGCAGTGGCTACCCTAATATGGTTACATTGACATTCCAGTCTCAGATCACTCTCCCACAGAATTTTGTTCGCATATTTGCCTAGGGACAAATATATCCCTACTATTTTGCATATCAGTGCAAGGATGAGGGAGTTGTTCTTTTCAACTTGGTATATACTTAGAGAAGAAAAGAGCTTCAGTAGAGTAATCCCTGTATCTAGATTTTAGGAAGCTTAGAGATTTTCTGGTGTTCTAGCCCAACTCTTCCTCTTTCACCCATTTTAGAAATGAGACTTAATGAGATTCAGAATAGCTATGATACTTCATGAAGGCCACAGAGCTTACAAATAATAAAACCTGGTAATTATTAAATCCAAGTCTTCTGAATCCAGATATAGTATAGTATTTCTGCTTTCTTAACATTTTTAGCAAATTTGAAAACATTTCAATTCAATAAACATAAGCACTTTCAAAACCCAAAGTACAATCTCAAGATCTTAAACATTTTACTCTTTACTCAAAATCACTTATTGTCTTCATTTTCCTTGATGTTCTAGATCTTTTGTTTTTATAGATGTCTCCCTAGTGCAAATCCAAATTTGCCTTAATGATTTCCTAGGTAAATTTCTGTAGACTTTAGGATAATGTTTGAATTGATATTTACTAATGATATTGATCTATAGTTCTTTGCCTTATCCTTTCTGGATTTAGCTGTTAGAACTATATTTGTCTCATAAAAAAAGTCTAGTAAAATGCTTTCTTTCTCAACTTCTGAGAAAAGTTTCTGTAGTAATTGGTTATTAGTTCTTTTAAAATTTGATAGTAGTAGGGGAAGGGAGGGAGAAAAATTTGGAACACAAGGTTTTGCAAAGGTGAATGTTGAAAACTATCTTTTCATGTATTTTAAAAATAATTTTTTTTAATTTAAAAATAAAAATTTGATAGTATTTCCCCATCAGTACTACACATTTTGTTTTGGTTTTTCTTTACCTAGTTCTATTTCCTTTTCTGAGATTGAAATATTTAAGATCTCTATTTTGGTGTTCTATTAACAAGAGTATTTCACTCAGTTCATTTACTATTTTGTTAATTAATTTTCCATCCTCTTACTAGATTAGCTAAAAGTTTACCAGTTTTGTTAAGTCTATTCAAAGAAAGCTTTGGTTTCTCAAATCTATAATCTTTTTCACTTACAATTTATCTATTTCTCTTCAAATTTTGAGTATCTTCTCTTTATGCTTATTTTGTGTTTTATTTTGGGGTTTGCTTGCTAATATTTTATTTAAAAAAATTTTAATACTATTTTATTCTTTCACCAGTTACATGTCAAGAAAAATTTATACCTTCATTTTTTCAAAATTCTGAATTCCAAATTTTTTTCCCTTCTAAACATGGTAAGCAGATTGACATAATTTATATATGTGCTATGATGTAAAATAAATTTCTATATTAGTCATGGTTATAAAAGAAGAAACAGATCAAAATGGGGAGAAAACCAAGAAATAATAAACTAAGTGAGAAAAATATCCTTCAATCTGCCTTCAGAGTACATTAATTTTTTTATCTGGTTATGGATAGCATTTTCCTTTATTAGTTTTTTGTACTTCTCTTGGATCATTATGTTGTTGAGAAAAGCTACCAATCATGGTAGATCATCATACAACCTTGCTGATACTGTGTGAAATGATTTTCTGGTTCTACTCATTTCATTCTGCATTAGTTATACAAGCCTTTCCAAGTTTTTCTGAAATCTACCTATTCAACATTTTCTATTGCACAGTGGTATTCCATTACATTCATATAACACAGCTTGTTCAGCCATTCTTCAATTGATGGGCATCCCCTCAATTTCCAATATTTGCCACTACAATATAAATATTTTTTGCACATATATGTTCTTTCCCTTCTTTTATGATCTCCTTGTAATATCTAATAGTGTTATCGCTAGATCAAAGGGTATGTACAGTTTGATTGCCCTTTTGGTATAGTTCCAAATTGCTCTTCAGAATAGTTAAATTAGTTCAGAACTTCACCAACAGTGCATTAGTGTCCTAATTTTCCCATATCCTCTCCAATCCTTTATCATTTTCCTTTTTTGTCATATTGATCAATCTGGTAGGTATGAGATAGTCTCTTAGATTTGTTTTAATATAAATTTCTCTAATCAAAAGTGATTTAGAATACTTCTTCATATGCTTATAGATAGCTTTGATTTCTTGATCTAAAAGTACCTGTTCATGTCCTTTGACCATTTATGAATTTCGGAATGGCTTGGATTCTTA
Source organism: Sminthopsis crassicaudata (assembly GCF_048593235.1). Taxonomy (NCBI): domain Eukaryota; kingdom Metazoa; phylum Chordata; class Mammalia; order Dasyuromorphia; family Dasyuridae; genus Sminthopsis; species Sminthopsis crassicaudata. The sequence goes on from NC_133620.1 coordinate 104,411,544, forward strand.
TATATTTTACTCAGTTCTCTGTTTGAGAAATGAAGCTTTTATCAGAGATATTTTATGTTAAAATTATTTCCTAGCTTTATGCTTCACTTCTTATCTTGGTTGCATTGTTTTTGTTTGAACAAAAGCTTTTTATTTAAAAAATAAAAAAAAAAATCTGTTTTCCATTTTGTAATTCTTTCTGTTTCTTGTTGATCATGAATTTTTTTCCTTCCTCATAGGTTTAACAAGTAGACTATTCCTTGCTTTTCTGATTTACTTATGATGTCAACCTTTTCTGTCTAAATCATGTATGCATTTTGAATTTATCTTGGCATATGGTATGAGATATTGGTCTTTGTGATAACCTGGTTTGTGTCCTGTTGTTTTCCAATTTTCCCAACAATTTTAGTCAAAAAGTGAGTTCTTAATCCAAAAGTCAGAGTCTTTGGGTTTATCAAACACTAAGTAACTTTTATCATTGACTACTGTGTCATGTGTACCAAGTTTACTCCAATGATGCATCACACTATTTTTTAGCCAGTACCAGACAGTTTCAATGATTATTACTTTATAATACATTCTGAGATCTGGTATTTCTACAAGTTATATTTTCCCGTTTAGTTCCCTTGATATTCTTGAACTTTTCTTCTTGCAATAAATTTTGTTACTATTTTTTCTAGTTTTTTGGTAGTTTGATTGATATGACACTTAATGAGCATATTAATTTAGACATAATTATCATTTTATTACATTGGTGCAACCTAGCCATGGACAATTGCTATTTTTACAGTTGTTTAGATCTGACTTTATGTGAAGAATGTTTTGTAATTGTGTTCATATAATTCCTGGGTTTTTCTTGGCAGTCAGACTTCCAAGTGTTTTATATTGTTTACAGTTATTTTAAGTGGAATTCTGCTATTTCTTGATGCTGAGTTTTATTGGTCATAGAAAAAAATTCTGATGATTTGTGTAGGTCAATTTTATATCCTGCAAATTTAATGAAGTTGCTAATTATTTCAAATAGTTTTTTAATTGATGTTCTAAGATTCTCTAAGTATATTATCATATCATCTGCAAATACTGATAGTTTTGTTTTCTCACTACCTACACTAATTGCCTCAATTTGTTTTTCTTCTCTTATTGCTAAAGCTAACATTTTTAGTACTGTAATAATGGACATCCTTACTTCACCCTGACCTTATTGGGAAAATATCTAATTTATCCTTATTATAGATAATGCTTTGCTTATAGTTTTAGGTAAATATTGCTTATCATTTTAAGGAATATTCCCTCTATTCCTATGCTTTCTAGTGTTTTTAATAAAAATAGGTGCTGTGTTTTGTCAAAATCTTTTGCAGCTTCTATATCAGCCTCCTTTCTGCTTTTTCCACTTCTTGTTATTCCTTGTGAACGTAGCACAGCTGGCTCTCTGAATTACTTTGAGCTCACTTTCACATCATGGTAAAATACTGGAGAAGGATAAATATTCTTTTTAGGGGAAAATACTATGTTATGATCCACATTTAGTTCCCATGGTCCTCTCTCTAAATGCTTTCTACATCACAAGTCTATTGGAATTGGTTTGAATCATCTCATTGTTGAAAAGAGCCAAGTCCATCACACTTGATTATCATGTAATCTTGTAGTTGCTGTGTAGAATGTTCCCTTGTTTCTACTCACTTCACTTAGCATCAGTTCGTGTAAACCTTTCCATGCTTTGCTGAAATCAGACTGCTCATCATTTCTTAGAGAACAATAATATTCCATTCATTCATATACCATAACATATTCAGCCATTCTCCAACTGATGGACATCCACTTAGCTTCTAGTTCCTTGCCATCAAAAAAAAAAAAAAAAAAGAAAGAAAAAAGAAAAAAGAAAAAAAGAAAGAAAGAAAGAAAAAAAAAAAAAAGCTGCTATAAACATTTTTGCACATGTAGATTCTTTTCCCTTTTTATGATCTCTTTGGGATACAGACCCAGTAGAGACATTGCTGGATCAAAGGGTATGCTTAGTTTGATAGTCCTTTAAGCATAGTTCCAAATTGCACTGCAGAATAGTTAGATAAGTTCATAATTCCACAACAATGTATTAGTGTCCCAGTTTTCTCATATCCCCTCCAACATTTGTCATTATCTTTTCCTGTCATCTTATGTGGTGAATGTGCTAGCATCCTAGGTACTTTAGAATCAGCTGGAGTCAGGATAAACAAAAGTCTTTATTCTTGGTCTTTAGCAGTAGAAGTGAAAGGAGTGGATGTGTAGGATCTTTGGGACCTCACTGCCTTGTCTCTCTCGCAGTGACCCTGGCTAGTCTCACTGCACCTCCTAGTCCCTCCCACAATTCTCTGTATAAACCAAATGATTGGGCCAGCACAGGATAGTGGGAAGGCCATTTTCCAAGCATATTCTTATAGAATATTGTCCAATCAGTAATTAGCCTCAGATGCTCGATTGTCCAACCCCAGTTCATTGACTCAAGAGTTTCAACCCTTTACATCTCCCGCTTTCTTTTGTTTTAAAACACAGGTGGTCACACCATTCCTGACTTCTCAGGGAGATGAGAAACCCAAAAAGGAGGTGATCACTCCCTCCCTGACTTCTCAGGAAAAGAAGTGGAAAAACCAAAAAGGAGATGATCACACTCTCCCTGACAGCTCAGGAAGGGAGATGAAAAGCACCAAAGGGAAGTGGGGATTGCTAGTAGGTTTCTGGGCTGAAAGATCTTATTAGAAACAGGTATGCACAAGCCTATCACATGGAAGGTATTACACAAGCACATAGCAATAACACACAGGCTATTAGTGATGATTCTCCCCACAGCCAGAGCAGGCTCAATGTGGTGTAACAAACATGAATTGTAGATGCAAGTAGTGCTATAACAAAAATATATATATAAACATGGTCTTATAAAAGATTTCCAGAAGTCCTAGAAGGAGGGTATATAAACAACAGTCACATATAAGCCTTCTTCAGCAGCCAAGAGATAGTCCAAAACCAATCTATTGTCCATTGCTTCACATGTCAGGGAATCCAATGATCCCCACAAGTTTTTGAAGTCCTGCAAGAGTCTTTTTATGTGTTAGGGAATCCAATGATTCCTGCAGATTTTGAAATCCTGCAACAATTTTATCATGTCTCAGAGAATCCAATGATTCCTGAGGGTTTAGAAGTCCTACAATAGTCTTATCATGTCTCAGAGAATCCAATAATTCCTGATAGTTTTGAAGTCCTACTACAGTCTTTTCATGTCTCAGGGATTCCAATGATTCCTGAGGATTTTGAAGTCCAACAATTCTTGATGTCCATGAGTCAAATGCCATAACTGCCATGCTCTTTAAGTGGTGGGCACAGTCAGCAATGGAACCATCTGATGTTTCTTGGGTCTTGTCCTTTGTTTCAAGGGTCTGATCCGTCTCTCTCCAATGGACAAGGTGAATACGGCTCGTTGGCACCCAACTGATTCCTTCTCCATCTATAGAGATATAAGCAAACTTTCTCCTCCAAGCAGTTAACCTATCTGATCCCTTCCATTCACCACTTTCTGGGTCTCTCCACATCACCTGGCGATTATCTAAAGACAATGGAGCTGCTAGCACTGGACACTGCCCTTCTGGTGGGTTATAAAACCTGTCTGCCAGAGCCAGTGCGTCTTTGTCAAAAATCAAGGAGTTAATAGTATAAAGAGCTAGATTTAGAAGTTCTCTAGGGTTACCTGTGCTCCCCCTTTCTTTTGTTTTTGGAGGAGCATCTTAATGTCTCTTTTTCTCCTCTCTACTATTGCCTGTGCTTGAGGATTAAAAGGTATCCCAGTGGTGTGTAAAATCTTATACTGTGCACACAAAAGTATTCAAAATGTTTAGAAGTATATGCAGATCCATTGTCTGTTTTTATTGCTGGTGGCACACCCATAATTGCAAATGCTTATATAAGGAATTCAGTGACCACTCAAGCTGTCTCTTTTACTGCTGGTATTGCAAAAGTGAATCCTGAAGTGAAAAAGTCTACCACAACATGAATAAAAGACAGACAACCAAAAGATTTGTAATGGGTCACATCCATTGCCAAATTTCATTGACTCTCAAACCATGAGGGTTCTTTCCTGGAGGGAATGTAGGAGCATGGAAAGGAATGCAAGCTGTATAGGCTTTTACTATGCTCCTAGATTCCTCTCTTGTTATTCCAAATTGTAAATGTAAAGCTCAAGCAGCCTGATGCTATTTAAAATGAGATTCTTAGGCTTCTTGAAATACAGGAGTATTGGCCAACTTGGTTAGAAGGCTATCTGCCTTTTAATTACCAGTCAGTTGGTCATAGGTGACTGGAAGATTAACTCCACTATGACTATTTTGTTGGGCTTATATCTTATAGAGCTCACTATATTCAGAAAGTTATGGCAAGTTTTGTCCAGGTCCTAAGCATGTCCTTGCTATAGATTTCTAGTCCCTGTGGGTAAAGACTTCATGAGCCAAGTTCTGTAATAACATCTTAACATAAGCTGATGTAGCCCCATAAAGAGAGTAAGCCTTTTTCAGGTCTTTGAGGATTTCCATGTCAAAAGGAGTATATCTTTTACTTTCGTGACCTGAAGAGTTAAACTGTTGAATCACTGGATACATACTGATTTTCAAAACATCTAAATCCTGGCCTTCTTCTGTGGCTTTAAGTAGTACCTTTTGCAATCTAGTCATAGGAGGAGGGGGGTGATTGCTGAGGGGGAGGTGCTGGTGATATCACTGCCCCTCCCACTACTCCTTCTCTCTCCATACTGGAAGGTGAAGTTGATGGAGGTGTGTCAAGAACCAGTTCTGGTTTAGGCAGAGTTGAAGCTGCCAGGTCAGAGCAAGAATCACCACACCCTTCAACACACCCTTCATCTTCACTTAATTCCACGTGCCCTCTAGGGTTATGTCTATTAATCCGGTCATTGTCTTCCTCTTTTTCCTCCATTTCCTCATCTGGCTGTTTTAAAATTTTTTCTTTTTTCTATAAATTGCAGGATCTTTAAGGCCAATTGTATCATGGTGTATGTATAAAATGTTTCTTTGGAAATTGAATCAGAACCATTATCATTATAATATTCACAAATTTGATCTCCTACTAGTTTCCAATTATCTAGTCCTATTTCTTCTTCACTGAAGAACCAAGGGGACTTACATTCCAGTGTATCCACGAGTCCATTAATCTGCTCCCAAGTCATAATTAAACCCAGTCTCTTTATCAGTTAGAGTATACTTCCTGTAGATCTCCTTAGGGGTGGTTTTGGGGGTGGGAGTGGGGATAATCTTTTCCTAATATCTGCCCCATTTCAGCTAAAAAAGGTTACTGGTTTAGCCCTTAACAAAGTAAGTTCCCTGTTTGTCTATTAAAATACTCACTCTATTTCCTGGTCCCTAAGGGTTTCTTCAGTGAAATTAGGGTCCTTGGACCTGCATTGGGTGCCAAATGTGGTGAGTGCGCTAGCACCCTGGGTACCTTAGAAACAGCCAGATAAGCAAAAATCTTTATTCTTGGTCTTCAGTGGTAGAAGTGAAGGGACTGGATGCATGGGATCTCTGCGACCTCACTGCTTCGTCTCTCTTGCAGAAGTGACCCTGGCTAGTCTCACTGCACTTCTAGTCCCTTCCACAATTCTCTGTATAAATCAAAGGATTGGGCCAGCACAGGATAGTGGGCAGGGCCATTTTTCAAGCATATTCTTATAGAATATTGTCCAATCAGTAATTAGCCTCAAGTGCTTGATTGTCTGACCCCAGTGTATTGACTCAGGAGTTTCAGCCCTTTACAATCTTAGCCAATCTGAGAGGTGTGCAGTGGCACCTAAGAATTGGCTTAATTTGCATTTCTCTGATCAAGTAATTTAGAGGACCATCCTATAATTAGTTCTGTATTTTCTCTTTTGTTTATTTTTGTAAATTTACCCAAAATTGAGTGTGCATTAATGTCTTCTACTTTTTTTGTGTTACTATCAAAACTTCTTATAGTGTAGTATATACTATGCTTTTTTATAATATAGTATATGCCATACTTCTTATAATAAAGTTAATTTTTATTTTATGAATTTAGATGCTAAGATATTTAGAGCAGATCCATTTAATCTTAATATTGTTTTGTTATGTGACTCCTCTCAGCATAATGTAATTTCTATATTTACATCCATGATTATATAGTTATAACAACTGATTTCTGTGCCTATTTTGCCATCTTTATGAAAACATCCTTTTTGAATAATTCTTCTAGTTGTGTTCTTTATGCTCACACATTCATTTTAGTCTCTGTGCTCTTCATGGGATTAATCCAAAGAAAGTTTTTGAGTTCCCTCTTCTTAAAAAAAACAAAAAACTTCTATTATTACACTGTAAATCTTGCCCCTTTTCCCTTCATTTCTATTGTGCTTCATTCTTTAAAGTTCATGTAGGAAACAGAAAACAGAAAAATATTTCATATGGTAGAAATTTGCCTTTTTGTGGTCCATATTTACTCCTTGTTCTCCCCATGATTATTCTCTTTCCCATATGCAATAACATATCCTCTAACTTCTTGATGAAGGCATAAGAAGGGAATTTTTTTCTTTCTCTGTTCCTTCCTTTCTTTTTTTTTCTTTCTCTTTTTTATTTCTTCTTTTCCCCTTCTTCCCTTCCTCCATCATTTCTTTTTTCTTTGTTAATTTCTCTCTTCTTCCTTCCTTCCTTTTCTTATTTCCTTCCTAACTTCTTTCCTTTTTTTTTCTTCATTCCTTCTTCCCTCCCTCCCTCCCTTCCTCTATCTCTCTCTTTCTTTCTCTCTCTTTGTTTTTATGTTTTTCTGTCTGTTTCTCTTTCTGCCTTTCTTCCTATCTTTCTGTTTCTGTCTTTGTCTCTCTTAGTACCAGATTGTTTTAGTGGGTTTATTTTGTATACTGCAGCTTTGCTAAAGTTGTTAATTCAACTGGTTTTTAGACAATTCTCTAGGATTCTCTAAGTATATCATAATATAACTTCAATGAGTGATAATTTTGTTTTTTCATTGTCTATTTTAATTGCCTAAATTTCTTTTTCTTCTCTTATTCTTATAGCTAGCATTTCAAGTATAAAATTGAAAACTAATGGTGATAATGGCATCCTTGTTTCACCCCATTATAGATACTGCTTGCTGCTGATTTTAGATAAATATTACTTATTCTTATGCTTTTGTGTGTGTGTGTATTTTTAAATAGGAATGGATAGTATATTTTTTCAAAGACTTTTTCTGCATCTATTGAGATAATGATGTGGTTTCTGTCAGCTTTATTATTGATGTGGTCAATTATGCTGATAGTTTTCCTAATATTTCTAAATCAGCCTTGAGTTCCTGGTATAAGTCTTACTTGGTCATAGTGTATTACTCTTGTGATATATTGCTATGCACAAAATCTGGAGAGAAATAAGTGGAGTTTTTTTTTTAATAGGTCATCTTCTCCTACATTTCAGGAGGTATCAGTTTTTCTTCCCTGTCTTTGCTCATACTCCTTACCTCAAGCATTTATGCCTCTTATCATCCTCATTCCTCTTTTTGTTTTAAACTCAGAGCTAGGAACAACTATAAAATCTAAAATAAATAAAATTAGTTTGTTATATATATATATATGTGTGTGTGTGTGTATATATATATATATGTGTATATATATATGATCTAAAATAGTCATATGCACACAAATAACATATGAATATATACAACCTAAAATAGATTGTCTATACATATAAATAAATAAAATTTAAAGTTGATAAAGTTAGCTTTTCTTTAGGAGTCTCTTTGCATTTACTGTACTTTAATTCTTTCTCATTTTCTCCTTTCTCCCTCTTTATCTCTATTGAAAAAAGAAAATTACTTGATAGTGAGATTCGTTTATTCTTGTTTTTAATATTTTAATATTTCCATTAGATGGAAAGTTTGGGTTAGATTATCTCCAAGATACTTCAAACTCTAAATGCCAAAATTCCTGTTAACAGAATACAGTATAGATCTTATTTCTTTAAACTACAGATTGAAACAACTTCACTCAAACTTACAGATAGTTTCACATCCTATAGGCCAAGACCCTGAAGAATATTTTGTATAGGATTTAAAAGCAAGGATTCCCAATAGATGGTGAGTTCCTCTAGTTAGTCCTATTTACAGATAATGCTGGGTTACTTGTATCAAGTTTTAAAACATTACAGAGTTTCCTCATTGAAATCCATGATTATTCAAAAGATCAGGAAAAAATTGAATGGACACAAAATGCCTATTCCTAGGTTATCTATAAATTTGGATTGATTGGGATTTAAGTACACACATTTGAGGTAGATATTACAGATGGATAGTGAATTGGACCCAGAAGTTGATAGGAAAAAGAGATTGAGCTAGAATATATTTAGGAAATTATGTGGTACTGATAATAATCCCAAACACAAAGATCCGAGTACAAATGTTCTCCTGGCAATACTATAAATATTAAACCACTGGAATCTCTGAGAAATTAATATTAATTAATGTTCATTAATAATGTTAATGTTGTTGATGACCTTGAGGAAAATGGAGATATACCTGGTAGACATAAGTGAGCTGTACCTAATAACCTAACTAGTCTGGTATAGTAGATAGAACACTGATCTTAAAATTAAGAAACAATGTCCATGTTACCTGAAATTGTCTTTCAGCAGCAATGTGACCCTAGCTTCTTGAAAACAATAGCAGTGAAAGCTTAAGATAAAAAAAAAATTATCAATCTAAAAAATCTTTGAGAATGGGCCTGAAGATAGACTTTAACATCAGTTACCCCTAAGTTCTTGTACACTTATAACTAGGTTGGACACAGAGTGACTGATTTTTCATCTGCAACAATTCTCAAAGATCATCTATTAAGTCATAAGACATTGCATTGTATTTTGGTGAAAGAACTACTCACATGGATAGAATGAATCCTTAAGGTATTAATATTATCCACATTTTAATGTTTGAAGTAAGAACTAGAGCATATCAGAAAGTAGGTGATAGAGATGTGTCTTGTTAGCACATGGTGATAGACACTGCTGAGTGAAGAGCAGCTAGTTTACAGTATCCTGTGAGCAATCACAGAGTCTTCTAGGTACTTTCCAGGTGCTCAGATGTTTACTTCCTGCTGAACACCAATGCATACAGATTTCCTGTCTTTGGCTTTCTGTTCTTCTTGCTTTCATCTATCATGTCTTCCATGCCTTTCCATGCACCTGTTGATTGATCTCTTAAATACTTTAGCTTGAAATTGGTGTTTATTTCTTATTGTTCCCCAATCAGCTTCTCTTTCTGGTAGATAGGGCACAGGACTTGACAAAACCATGTACTATCACACCCTTCAGTCATGGTAGCAGTCAAGCCTACTCTACCTTGATAGGTACAGGGTAGAGAGAAAGTCAGTTGGATAGTACCATGTTCTCTAAGGGTAAAATGTGCCCCATCAGACTAATATGCACTTTTCCTAATACTGGGCTTACTCATCTTGATGCTCTTCAGATTCTCTTCTCACATTGGTTCCCAATTTTTCTACCTCACCGATGGAAATGTTTTTGCCTTTTTGTTCCTTCTCCTCAGAAGTGTTCCTTGAACTTTTCAGGGTTACTAGGTTTATCTGACAAACTAATTCCTGGCAATGATCTAGTGATAGAAGGCTATTAATAGTAGAGCTAACTCTACCACCTCTCTTGTATGTACATATACTTTAATACTCATCAGCATAGGTACTATTCCTGGTTTACAAATAATCTATGCCTCCTCATTCTATATGATGTTAGCTTATACCTCCATAAAGCTTATATAGAAAATCTGTCCAATGGTTTGTACCATTGATTCTTTTGGCATTTCTTGGATACAAGTAAAGCATTTGAGCTCTGAGAATGATTTATCTGGCTTTGTGGGTCTCATACTAAATTCACTGGAAGCTCATCTTTTCCCTTCTAATGTTTTTCCTTTTATGAAATGATAATACTCATAATCTTCATATGCTCATAATCTGAAAGGTAGAAGGCACCTTGGCATCTATCTCATCCAAGGCATGCAATTCATATATTTTCTATCTTCCATCTCTATTATATTTTGAAATAAATATGGTGCTTCACTGTGGTGGTTAGCAATCTTTACTATATCTTTCTTATATCTAGTATAAACTACAACATAATCCCTTTTTCCTACTTAATCTAAGGAGACCACAGGATTGTGGGTTTAGAGTTAGAAAAGATCTTAGAAGCCACCAAGTTCAGCTCCCCTCTCCCATTTAACAAATAAAGAAATTGAGGCCCAAATTGGTGAAATGATTTGCCAAGTTTCACACAGTGAGGAAGTGTCTGATGTAGGATTTAAAACCAAGCCTTTCTGAGTCTATTACACCTACTGCCATTTAAAGAGAAGTACCTAAATACTAATGTTAGAATTAATAAATGAAATCCTATTTTTTAAACTTCTCAAGAGATTCTTTCTCAACACCATCATTAAAAGTTCCTGATCCAGAAAACATCACTAAATACATAGATTTTTGTGGTCAGCGGCATATAAATAATAATTGAATCCGTGGAAAGTTATAAAATCATCAAAGTAGAGAATGTACAGACAAGGGGTAAAATATTGCATTTTAACTAAGTTTACTTTTTCCCCTCTTAGGTGTTAAGTCTACCACTGTCAGGACCACTACTACTAATACCATCACCACCACCATCACTACTAGTAAGTATTTTACCAGTCATGAAAGGTAATATTTTAATTTACCTTTTTTTTTTCCTCTTTCAGATATTTGTGCACAGGAAGTTCTCCTTTGAACTTATATTTTAAAACAAAATGGCTTGCCATCATGGTTGCCAACTTTTAGATGATTTCCATTCTTTCAACATCTTTCTTAAATCATGGTACCCAGAACCAAATAGTCTCACATGTGATCTAACCAGGGCAACATGCAAAAACCTATAATTTCCTTTGTTCTGTATATCTCTTCAGTAATTCAAAAAAACTATGAATTTCACTGTTGTGAGGTCTTCTTCTATTAACACAAATCACTACTGCATCCTACCTTTGTCAATGTTTTTGAGTTACTATAGCAAAACTAACTAAAAAAACAATCATTATTACTCTGTGGCTAACAAAACTATTTTTTGCTAATTCATCTTTCTAAACATAGTTACTTTGCCTCAGATAAATGTCTTACCAGCCTTTTATTCTAATGGTTTCCAATTCAATTAGAACTTCCAGAACTTCTAAGCTATTGATGTAGCCTTCTATCAATCAGTAAACATTTCTTAAACACCTATTATGTGCCATGCATTGTGTTAAATGCTGAGAATACAAAAAGAGGCAAAAGACAACAATCCCTACTGTCAAGTAGTTGAGATTATTTTCATGTTCCAATGAAATATCAGAGTACAAATACTGTATTTCTTTTTTAAATTTTTAAATTTTAATTTATTTATTTTTTTTAATTATAGTTTTTATTTACCAGATATATGCATGGGTTTTACAGCATTGACAATTGCCCTCCTTCCCCCCCCCAGATGACAAGTTGACCAATACATGTTAAATATGTCAAAGTATAAATTAAATACAATATACCAAATACTATATTTTTAATGATATGGCCTTAGATTGTAACCAAATGTTTAACTTATAGCATACTTTCAAATTATATTGAGCTTCCAGCCTACTAAGATCACAAAGCTGTTTTCACATGCATTTCTATATAGCCATATTATCCTTGTAGTGTACTTGGGAAATTGTTGTGTGGAGGGAGGAGGGTTTAAAACTTGGATATAGGACTTTTCATATGTCTCTATTAATTTGAATCACTAGTTCATCTTTTTGAGATTATTTTCCAGTGTACTAAACATTCTCCTGGTTTTGTGCCATCATAATTTGATAATAACTTCATCTCTAGTTAAGCTAAGTTAGTGATAAAAATTTTTTTGAATAAAACAAGAGCCTTGTAGAGACACTAGCGTTCACCAAAACCCTACTTCTAGGTTTCCACAAATCAATTAATTGATATTACTTGGGTTGTTGGCTAATCAATTAAGAATATACTTAACAGTTCTGCCATCAGGTCCATCTTTATCTCATTCAGATACTTTGTTGAAATTTAGGCATAATAATTCTGTCAAAATTAAATTCAACAAATAGTTATTAAATGACTGGTATGAGGAAAAGAAATCAGCATGGTATGATCTGTTCTTATGAAAACATATTGTACCTCTGGTGACCACTGTTACACTCTGAAAACAACTACAGTTATTCTCCAAAGAACTTAACCACAACTCCTAGCAAAAGCATCAAAAGATACATTGAATTTGAGGTTTGGGCAGTACAGTTGAGTGATGTTATCCAATAAGCAATGGGAAATGAAAAACTTGAGCTCAGAAAAATTAAGGAACAAATATATAGATTTGGTAATCTCATCTCCATGAATAAACTGAATCAAAGCTATTGAAATAAATTAGATTAATACGAGGACAAAGGCAGCAATTTTGTGAACATTTAGTACTATATCAGAAAATTGCTAGTTTCTCTTTCCTGGACAAAAGAAAATACAGAATTTCAGCAATTCCCCATATCACTTCCTTTAGCTTCTGAACAAAGAAATTATATAAGAAAGCCAAATCAGATATTCTGCTTTTAGCAGAGGAACTTCTCAGAAGGTTCATTCATTCAACTTCTTCTACATACAAGGCAAGGAGGCATTGGTACTTGGGGGGAGAGGTTTTTAAAGAAGATCTTCAAGTAGACATTACTTGAATTCATGCTTTGGGCAAAGTTGGAATAAATAACCCAGGACCCAATAATACAGGCACAGAGCACTTAATAAATATTTATTGAGTGATGGATGCATTGATTAATGATATCTGAGGTAGTTTTGAACTCTTCAGTTTTATAGCATAAAAAAATAAATAGTTTGGACTTTCTTCTTTTCTTTTTCTATAACAAATTTTCCCATAGACCAAACTTTTTTGTGGGGGAGGGAGAAGGACACTAATGAGGTGAAGAGATATGATAAGGTCACTCAGCTAGTAAGTGGGGAGTGTCTAAGGCTGGATTTAAACTCAGCTCCTCCTGCCTCCAGGGTCAATGCTCTATCTGCTGTACAACTCAGTTATCCCCGAAGCCCAACCTCTTAAACAGATTTAAATTTTCTCTGCCTCCTTGGAATATTTTTCTTAGATTACTTTTTTAGTTCTATATATAAACTTTTCATCCTCTGCAACATTCTGGAGGGTATTAAAGGATTTCTTCAATCCTTTTACTTTTTCCTTTCTCAGTTGTATCAACATTTATTACATAGATAGATGTTCATTGCTTCCAAAAGAAATACGACAAAGGAGGTTTCTAAGAAAATGGCAGAGTAGGTCAGAAATTTCCAAATTCTCCATATTTCCCCCACAAACAAAATAAAATTGTGCCTCAGGGAAAATATGGACCAAAGAAAAACAAATAAGAGTTGAGGCAGAACAGCAGTTCTCCTAGGACAATTGAAAAAGACCCCAACTAGGGCTTAACCAGCATGAAATGTAAACAATTCCACCGAAACAATCAGCAGGGAGTCCTGGGACCAGCTGGATTTGGAAGTAGCTTCAGCCCAAACCACAGAAACTTTCATCTTCCTGATAGTCTGGAGAGTCCCAGGTCTCAGTTCAGGAAGACTGAAGGAATTTTGGTTGATTAGGAGAGCCAGGCCCAGCTGTGGTGCAGATTTGGCCCTGGGAGGAAAGTAACCAGCACCAGATGAGTGCAGAAGCAGTGGGGCAGGAACCCTAATGGCTGCAGCTACTTGGAGAAGGGGGGGAACATTTGATGTGGGGTTCAAGATCCAAGGAGAGAACTGAAGGGAAGCTAGAGGCACCATTTCCCCACCACAGGAATAGAGATGCCTACACCAATAAGTTATGTTTTTTTGTTTTTTTGTTTTTTTTTTTAATGAATAGGCAAAGGAGAAACTAATTATGAGAATAGGAAAGACAAATTCATCAACAGAGGAAAATGTTGAAATAAAAAAATACCACTGCTACCCCAAAAAATAATATTAAATAGCTATCTGCCCAGAAAGAAATTGTAGAAATCAAAAAGGACTTTAAAAACCAAATGAGAGAGAAGAAAAATTAATAAATGAGAACCATCCAAGAAAAACAAGATTATGGAAAGAAAGTCAACCAACTAGAAAAGGAGATCCAGAGGCTTAAGAAGAAAATAATTCTTTGAAAATTAGAATTGGGCAAGGGAAAGCCACTAAAACCAAAACTATTAAGAGGCCAAGAAGTTATGAAACAAATTATAAAGAATGAAAAAAATAGAAAAGAATGTAAAACATTTAACAGATCTGGAGAATAGATCAAGAAGAGAAAACAATAATTGGACTACTGTGAACAGAATAAGAATCTAGAACCTTGTTATAATAATGCAAAAAATAATCCAAGAAAAATTTCTGGAGTGATAGAATATGAATTATAATAGAAAAAATAGAATAGAAAAAAAATCTACCCTCACCATGACAGAGATTCTCTAAGAAAAACACATAAAAACCTTATTTCTAAATTTCAAAATGCCTGGGTCAAAGAGAAAATTTTAAAAGAAAAAACAAAAACAATCCAAATATATTTAGAATCATACAGGATTTACCAGCAGCTGCAATAAAAAACTAGGCCTGTGGCCAAAAGTAAATGAAATATAATATTGAATGGGAAAAAAATAAAATTCAATAAATTCACTGATTTTCAGGATTTATATTAATATAATGCATATCTATAAATGTGTATATCCATATGTATATATATATGTGTGTGTGTGTGTGTGTGTGTGTGTGTGTATCAGTACATGTGTATATGTGTATATATGTATGTGGATGTCTGTGGTTATAAATATATATTTATACAGAACTGTAGCCTTATTGGGGGAGAGGAAGAGAGATAAGAGGGGGGGAAGAACAAAGTAAAAAGTACACAACAGAGAGCAAAAGCATAACCTACAAGTAAGCAAAGATGGACAGTCATGGATATGTCTTCTACTATTATATATGTTTTCTTGAAATAGAAATTTATTGTCACATATTTTGGTTCCTCCCTGATGTTCTACTAGGCACATGACAATATTTTGGGGCTGCTTTTTTCTTTTTTCTTCCTTTTTTTTTTTTTTTTTTTTTTGCTATTTTGTATTTAGTTTTAATTAAATATAAAATCAAAAAATTAAATTAGAAGAAATACAACAATAGAACAAACCCTTGTAAGTCACTATAAGTTTCCTCACTTTGTATACATCTTGAATCACAAATCTATTTTTCCTTGCTGCTTAAAGTCCTTGTTTGCTAAGGAAGTTCCTATTCCTGAGCATTCATAGATATATGATCATGACTTAGAGCAATCTTCTCTGAGACTTTCTCCCATTCTTACCTAAGCAATCTATATTTATCCAGATACTAGAAATCAGAAATTAACATAATGCTTCTAATCTCCTAATCAATAGCTATCTGTGAAACTTATTTCTGGATAACTCCAAATCCTCTCCCCATTTTCTAATTCTCCTTTCTTCTCTGCTCCATCACCAAACAAAAATAGCCTCATTACTTTTTCACTATGTCAATTTGAGGAAGAGAAAAAGCTTAGATAATGGTAATTTATAATAATGAATATAAACTGGTTCAATGAGTATTTCCAAAGAATATTGATTTTGAGGTCAATATCACCTTGGAGGGAGTTCTTTAGTGCAATTCAGAGAATTCTTTCCTTGGTTCTATATTTTTCAACTTCTATATCAATGTCTTGGATAAATACATAGAAGACATAAACTTGGGAGTATAGTAGGATTAAGAACTAAAATAGGAAAAAATTAACAAGATCAGTTTATAGGAGAAAATGTTAAATTTCATGTAGATATATTAAAAATAATAGCTTTTATTTATTTTCAATGATAGTTTTCAACATGACCCTTGCAAAACCTTATATTCCAAATTTTTCTCTCTCCTTCCACACTTCTCCCCTCCCCTAGACAGTAAGTAAAACAATGTGGATTACACATGTACAGTTTTTCTATATATATGTATTTCCACATATATCATGCTGCACACAAAAAATCAGTTCAAAAGGGAAAAATTGAGAAAGGAAAAAAACAAATAACAATAACAACAAAAGTGAAAATTTTGTGATGTGATCCACATTCAGTATCCATAATCCTCTCTCTGGATGCAGATGGCTCTTTTTATCACAAGTCTATTGGAATTGTCTTGAATCATCTCATTGTTGAAAAGACCCAAGTCCATTACAGTCACAGTGGGTTCTTTTCCCTTTTTTATGATCTCTTTGGGATAAGACCCAGTAGAGGCACTGCTGGATCAAAGGGTATCTTAGTTTGATAGCCCTTTGAGCATAGTTCCAAATTGCTCTCCAGAATAGTTGGATAAGTTCATAATTCCACCAGCAATGTAGTAGTGTGCCAGTTTTCCCACTTCCCCTTCCAACATTTGTCATTATCTTTTCCTGTCATCTTAGACAATCTGAGAGGTGTAAAGTGGTATCTTAGAGTTGTCTTAATTTGCATTTCTCTAATAGTGATTTAGAGCATTTTTCATATATCTAGAAATGGTTTTAATTCCTTCATCTGAAAATCATCTGTTCATATCCTTTGATCATTTATCAATGGGAGAAAGGCTTGTATTCTTATAAATTTAAATCAATTCTCTATTTTAGAAATGAGGCTTTTATTAGAACTCTTGGATGTAAAATTTTTTTCCCAATTTTCTGCTTCATTTCTAATCTTGGCTGTACAAAAACTTTTTAATATAATCAAAATTATCCATTTTACATTTCATCATGTTCTCTAGTTCTTTTTGGCCATAAATTCCTTCCTTCTCCACAGATCTGAAAGGCAAGCTATCCTTTGTTCTCCCAATTTGCTTATAACATCATCCTTTATGCCTAAATCATGAACATATTTCAACCTCATCTCGTTACATAGGGTGTTAGATTTTGTCAATGTCTAATTCCTACCATATTATTTTCCAATTTTCCCAGCATTTTTTGTCAAGTAGTAAATTCTTATCTTGGAAGCTAGAGTCTTTGGGTTTCACCAACAGTAGATTACCATAATCATTAATTGTTATATCTTGTGAACCTAACTTATTCCACTGATCTGCTACTCTATTTCTTAGTCAGTGCCAAATGGTTTTTATCACTGCTGCTCTATAATATTGTTTTCGATCTGGCCACCTTCATTTGCATTTTTTTCATTAATTCCCTTGAAATTCTTTTCCTTTTGTTCTTTCAGATGAATTTTGTTAATATTTTTTCCTAACTCTATAAAATAATTTTTGGCACTTTGATTGCTATGGCACTGAATATATAGATTAATTTAGGTAGAATTATCATTTTTTTATATTTATTATATTAGCTTGACCTAACCATGAGCAATTGATATTTTCCCAATTGTTTAGATCCAACTTTATTTGTGTGAAAAGTTTTCTAACTGTGGCTTTGTCTAATCCCAAATATTTTATATTGGCTGTAGTTATTTTAAAATGGGATTTTTCTTTCTATCTCTTGCTGTTGAGTTTTGTTAACAACAAATAGAAAGTCTGATGAATTACATTGGTTTATTTTATATCCTGCACCTTTGTTAAAGTTTTTAATTATTTCTAGTAATTTTTAGTTGATTCTCTAGTTTTCTCTAAGTATATCATCATATCATCTGCAAACAGTGATAGTTTTGTTTCCTCATTACATTAATTCCTTCTATTTCTTTTTCTTCTTTTATTGCTAAAGCTAACATTTCTAGAACTGTAATAATGGACATCTTTACTTCACCCTGATATTGAAAAGTAGTATGGCAATAATGGGCAAACTTGTTTTATGCCTGTTCTTACAGGGAATATTTCCAGTTTATCCCTATTACATACAATGCTTACTGATGGTTTTAGATGGATGTTACTTATCATTTTAAGGAAAACTCCATTTATTCCTATGCTCTCTAGTATTTTAATAGAAATGGGTGTTGAATTTTGTTACATGCTTTTTCTGCATCAATTGATATGATCATATGATTTTTGTTCGTTTAATTATTGACATAGTCAATTGTGCTATTAATTTTGCTAATATTGAGCCAGTCTTGCATTCCTGGCATAAATCTGACCTAAAAATAATTTATTATCCTGGTGATAAGTTGCTAATATTATATTTAAGATGTTTGCATCAATGTTCATTAGGGAAATTGGTCTATAATTTTCTTTCTCAGTTTTGACCTTTATTCCTCTATTTTATTTATGTAAGCATCTAGAGATATAAAATTTCCCTTAAGAACTTCTTTGGCTGCATCCCATAAGTTTTGGTTTGTTGTCTCATTATTGTCATTCTCTTGGATGAAAGTAAAGATTGTTTCTATGATTTGTTGTTTCACCTAGTCATTCTTTTGGATTACATTATTTAGTTTCCAATTAATTTTTGGTCTGTTTTTCCATGGGTCTTTTTTACATGTAATTTTTCTTTCATCATAATCTGAAAAGGACGCATTTACTACGTCTACCTTTCTGCATTTGATTATGAGGTTTTTATTTCCTGATATGTGGTTAATTTTTGTTTAGGAGCTATGTACCACTGAGAAAAATGTATAATCTTTTCTATCACCGTTCAATTTCCCCAAAGGTCTATCATACCTAATTTTTCTAAAATTCTATTCACCTCTTTAACTTTTTTCTTGTTTATTTTGTAGTTTAATTTATCTATTTCTAATATAGAAAAGCTCCCCCAGTAATATAGTTTGCTGCCCATTTCTTCTTGCAACTTATTTAACTTCTCTTCTGGGAATTTGGATGCTATACCACTTGGTGCATACATTTTTAGTATTTATATTATTTCATTATCTATGGTACCTTTTAGCAAGATTCCTTCCTAATCTTAGATCTATTTTTGCTTTTACTTGATATGAGATCAGGATTGCCACACCTGCTTTTTTTTTATTTCAGCCGAAGCATAATAGATTCTGGCCCAGCCTTTTACCTTTACGCTGTATGGCTTCAAATACGTTTCTTGTAAACATATTGTAGGATTCTGACTTTTAATCCATTCTGCTTTCCATTTCTGTTTTATGAGAGGGTTCATCCTATTCACATTCATTATTGAAATAACTAATTCTGTATTTCCAGGCATCCTATTTTCCCCAAGTTATTCTCTTCTCTCTCCTTTTCCCCATTTGCCTCTTCTGCAGTGTTTTGCTTCTGACTAATATCTCCCTCAATCTTCCCTCCTCTTTTTTTCAGCCTCCCCATTTCTTAATCCTTTTCTCTTCTATTTCTGACCTTCCTTCAATTATCCTTCCCTTTTCCTTTCCCCTTTCTATTCCTACTCCACTGTAGGATAAAAAAAAGTTTCTATACCAAACCAATTATTTAAGATATTTCCTCTTTGAGCAAAATATGGTGAGAAAAAGTTTCAAATAATGCTCATCTCCCCTCTTTTCTTTCAATCAACTGAAATAGGTTTTTTGTGCCTCTTCCTGTGGTGTAGTTTATCCCATAACCTCCTTTTTCTTCTTCTCCCAGCACAATCCCTTTTCTACCTCTAGTTTCTTTTTTATATCATCATATTAAAATCAATTTTTACCTACATCCTCTAAGCATATCCCTGACAAAGATACAGTTCTCAAGAGTTACACATATCATCTTCCCATGTAGGTATGTAAACATTTTAACCTTTAAAGAACAGGGTTTTTTCTTTCCTTTTTACCACCTTATGCTAATGAGGGAAAGGAAAGGGGAAACCCCATTTCTTGGTACATAGATAATCCCATGAGGCGCAGTGTCCCCTATAAAATGAATTTACAGGCCCAAAAACCTAGATTGATAAATAAAAGGTTTATTGTAGAAATTTGGAAGTAAAGTTAAGTTAGAAAGACTCCAGGGCCAAAGGTGGCCGCTGGGTGGGCAGGAACCCTTACATGGCTGGAAGGATACCATGTGTTGGCTGGGAGGGCTCCTGCAATGAGGGCGGTCCAGCTCACCCCTTTTATACCCAAAAGATGATGGGCGGTACCCCTAAATTCTCCGAGGGCTTTTCAGTTAGCTCAGATCAGGTGAGGGCTGGGGGAAGATGAGCTGAGAGTGGGGGGCTGGGCCCAGATATTCAAAAGGGTGCCTTTGACCAGGATTTATGAATCAAGGTCAGCCATGGGTTGGGCAATTAGAAAGGAATCTTAAAGAGACTTAAAGAGATCATCAATGCTTCTCTTGAGTTTTGTATCTGAAGATCAAATTCTGTGTTTGGCTCTAATCTTTTCATCAAAAATGATTTAAAATCCCCTATTTCATTGAATATCCACCTTTTCCCCCTGAAAGATAAAGCTTAGTTTTGCTGGGTAGCTAATTCTTTGTTGTAGTCCAAGCTCCTGTGCCTTCTAAAATATTATATTTCAAACCCTTCAGTCCTTTATAGTTGCTAGGTCCTGAGTAATCCTGATTGTGGCTCCTTGATATTTGAATTATTTCTATCAGATTGCTTTCAGTATTTTCTGCTTGCTTTGATAATTCTGAATTTAACTACAATATTCTTTTGGAATTTTCATTTTGGGGTCTCTTTCAGGAAGTGATTGGTGAATACTTTCAATGACTATTTTACCTTCTGGTTCAAGGATATCAGATCAATTTTCCTTGATGATTTCTTGAAAGATGTTATCCAAGCTTTTTTTTTCATTGTGGCTTTCAGGTAGTCCAACAATTTTTAGATTTCTTCTTTTTAACTATTTTCCAGTTCAGTTGTTTTCTCAATGAGGTACTTTACATTTTCTTCTAACATTTTTTATTTTGTTTGACTGATTCTTGATGTCTCATTGAATCATTCACTTCTATTTGTCCAATTTAATTTTTAGTGAATTATTTTCTTCAGTTAGCTTTTTTACTTCCTTTTACATTTGATCAATTGTACTAAAAGTCTATTGAAGTTTTTTTATTCATTGGATTTTTTTTCCCATTTCACCAATTAGTTTTTCAGGGAGTTGTTTTCTTTTTCCATTTCACCAAATCTATTTGGGGAGTCAGGATTTAAATTGTTTTTTATTTAAAAAAAAACAATAAGAAAAGACAAACACAAAAAAAGGAAATACAAAATGAAATAAAACAAAACAAAAGAGAATATTTCCTTATGCCCAGCAGAACATCAGGAAGGATTCAAAATATATAAGAACAAATTACCAGTTCAAGAAAGTATACATATATTAGTAGAAGAAATCATAAGTGTCCATCTTTTTTTTTATTTTTTTTTTACTTTGTTCTTTTTTCCCCCTTTCATCTTCCCTACCCCCAAACAGGCTGTAATTATGAAAGGATATATTTATGTATACATATGTAGATACACACACACACACACACACACACACACATGTATATACATACCTCATCTCCCCTACCAACACACACATTTTTTTCCTATCCCTGCTAACTTTTTTGCTTTAATTCTGCTCCTTAGCTTGCCTTTCTTATCACTTACCCTCCCCCCATCCATGGATCCCTTCCTTGTCTTCCTCCCTCACTCTTTTTCCCCATCTGCCCACCCCTTATTTCTTTATAGGTTTTGGAGGGTGCTATACTCTTTATGGTGTATATGTGGTGCTGCCTATTTAACCCATTTCCCGATATGAGTAGGTTTTCAGAACTACAAACTGTCCACCCCCCTCTAAAACCTCTGGATCTATTCTTCCTCTGCACCTCATTCGCATAACATGAATACTACTTTTGCCTTAATTCTGCTCTAATCTTTCTTTTGATCTACCTATTGTTGATATCAATCTTAAATATATGGTATAGATGCCCCATATAAAAAATATAAACAATTTGTCCATGCTGAGTTATTTAAATTGATCTTTTATATTGGCTCTTGTATTTTAAATTTTCTATTAAGTTTGCATTTGGTAGATAGAAAGTTCTGAAAATCTGCAAGTTCATAAAATGTCCATTTTTTATCATTCAATATTATAGATAATTTTGCTGAGTATAGATATTTTTGACCACAGGGCAATTTTCTTGGATAATTTCTTGCACTATTATGTCAAGTTTCTTTTTTTGTTCACAACTTTTAAGTAATCAATTATTCTTATATATTTTTTTCTTTGCCAGTATATATTTTTTTTCCATTTCAACAAATGTAATGAGGAGTGCAGATTCATGTCATGTAACTTCTTTAACATCCAATTAATGGAGACTCAGGGTAGGGACTTGTGCTTCAGGATAGGAAATAAAATGTTGCCAAAGATGTGTCTGCTAACTAGGCACCCATTTGTTTAAGAATGTAAAATAAATCTTTCCTACATTCAAAAGAGAAAAAGAAATTCAAACTCATTATGAATCAGTAGTACGAAGTAATTGTCAATTCATCTAGTGTCAGAGAGTCAATAAGCATTTAGTTTCACCAACAAGGTATCAGAATGCCTGTTCTCCCATAAAACCTCCAAAATTTGTCCTTTATGCTAATAGGATAAGTGTGAGACAAAAACTCAAAAGTTGTTTTCATTTACATTTAATTATTACTAGTAACTTGAAACATTTTCATGTGGTTGTCGATAGTTTACTTTTTCTTCTTCTGAAAATTGCCTACTTATATCCTTTGACCATTTATCTATTGTGGTTCAATATGTTTGACAAGAACTCAAGTAGGCAGCCTTCCAATCTTAGCATCTGATCAACTCTGCTTGCCAACAGAACTAAATTATTTTGTGGTCCACTATGACCTCCATGACATGTATAAAAATCATTGCACTCATGTATATAAATCATTGTGTAGATTGTATTTGGGCAGTCTGTCTTAAAACATTATTTTTACAAATTTATATATTAGGCTTTCAGCTTAACTTTTAAGAGTTTTATTATTATCATCATGAATTATTCATCAATAAAAAGCATAAACTTACAATTAGTATGTGTTGTCACCAACTAATATGTTTTTCAGTGTCACATGGTCAAACAATAAAACTTATGCTATTGCCTTCCTTAACCTAAGATGGAGATAATCAATCTTTAAATAAAATATTTATTTAAAACAACCAACCTAAACAACCTGCAGCTAAGTGGCACAGTGTTTAGAGCACCAGCCCTGAGTCAGGAGGACCTGAGTTCAAATTTGATGTCAGACATTTAACACTTCCTAGCTGTGTGACCCTGGGCAAGTCACTTAACCCCAATTGCCTCAGCAAAAAAATAAAATAACCAACCTTAAATATTATTAATAAATTCCAGATTTAAAACATATACATAGGGAGAAAAAATTAAATAAATATTTAAGTTTAATTTTAATTATTCATTAATTTTTTATTTTTAGAATTTAGAATTAATCTAGCTAGTTCCCATATTTGATTAAAATGCCACTTTCTAATTTACCCTAAATACACTCTTAGAGTGTTGCTATCATTGTTCAATCATTTTTCAGTCATATCTAACTCAGTGAAACTATTTGAGTGTTTTTAGACAAAGACATTGGAATGGTTTGCCATTTCCTTTTCTGGCTCATGTTACAGATGGAGAAACCAAAGTAAACTAGATTAAGTAACTTGGCCAGGGTAACATATGTGGTTGTCAGCCTCCAAAATCCTTTCCAGTCATTCATAGTAGATGGTGTTAAAATGTGTATGTAGGGAGTTCTTATTTTAAATGTGAACATCTGTTAAATATTTAACCAAAAAAAATATTTTATTCAACAAAGCAAAGAAATTAAAATTTTATTTAAAAAATTAATAACTATACTTTAAATATAATTTTAAATGAGACACAAAATACTAAATAGTTATTTAAATGATAATCAAACATATGCAAAAATGCAATCCATTTTTATAATCTTTCTCTCTTACCAGATAATATATTCGCACCCAATTGACATAAATAGATTAAGGTCTCTTTATCTTCCTGTTCAAAAGAATAAGACACAGCTCACCAGCTGCTATTGACTTAAATGCACAAATCATATCATTGTAATTAACTGACCAAACCAATTCTCATTCAAAATATATGTCCCCTCTACACTCAGTAAGCACTCTCCAAAACAAAAGCTAAATATATATATATATATATATATATATATATATATATATATATATACATATACATATATATACACATATTTATATCTATATATATACATATATATATATATATATATATATATATCAGGAATGGGAATAAGTACAGAAATCATGTATGATGAAGCCCACACAGAAAGTAAACACCTTAAGAACAACACACTGGAGTTAGAACACTGCATTACACAAATACAAACTAAGAAACAGTTGATTATGATTAGGGGGAAAAAAACATTACATTTTACTTTTTTTTTTTTTTTCTTCTCAGGTTCTTCTTCTTCTGGCAGTGGTAAGTATTTCTCTCAAGTATGCAAACATATTTTATTAAAACTATTCATGGTATTTCATTAGAGATTTATTTTCCCCTGTATTTGTCACTATAAGAAAAGTTTTTATTTATAATATTTACAAATCATATTTAATAATATTAACTACTTTTAGCCAGGAAGTTTTTTCAAAGGGATTGCCAAATATCCACAACTTTACCAAATGATTTTGCTGATAAAATTTGCTATTTTTTTCCCTAGGACTGAATTTTTTTCTTTACTTCTATTTTTTTTTCTCCACAAAGTCCTACTTGGAAACCATTTTATAGCACAAAGGTAACTAGAACTAGCTTTTGAGGGTTATGCCAGAAAAATAGAAACTGGGGTAGGTCTTTAAGCACTAGACCAGCTCAATACAGAGAAGGTCTTCACCAGTGGACTAATCACTTGGTAATAAATTTTGTGGTAACATAAAATAGCCCTCTGTCCTGTGTGACTCTATTCTACTTGTAAACTGATTATGGCAGAATGACAGAAAACAAGGAAAGAAAGCCAAGGAACACATAGTTTTAGACAACTAAGTTATTGATACTCTAAATGAAAATGCTTGTTCAGTGACCAGTGATATATACAACTGAAAGAACTGATTCACATCAATCTTGAAAATCTCACTATGAATTTTTAAATGAAATTATAATTGGAAGAATGGTTCACAGTTTCTCCTTGGAAAGGCAAGTAAGAGTTGGTAAAATCAGTCTATCTGGCATCCAAAGGCAAGAAGAAACATACTTGCATTATTAATAGTATCACTTGTAATAGCATTTATAAAATGACTCCTATAATTACAAGTTGTGAAATAATATTTGTTGAGAAGAATGAGAAGACAGAGAAATTCCATAAAGAATTTGTTAAGAACTTCCAAATTAGATTAGCATGTGCCTAAATATTTGTTGACTTTAATACAAAAGTGGAAATAGATGGCAATGGAAAGTATGATTCAGTAATAAGAAACGAAAGAAGCCAAGGCTTAAAGAGACTATACAAAAGTTTTATTCCTGTGTACTATGAATGTTTACTTCAAAAAGAGTCAAGAGGGGTGTAGTGAGCACTGAACAACATAGAAGAAATAAAACTGATTATATCTTAATAGAGAGGAAACAAAACGAGAATCAATTCCAAATCAGTCATCCATATGCGGTTAAATCAGCAAGTTTTTATTGTGTGCTATGCACAATAAAAAGCAAATCATGAACTTACTAGGACTAATATAAAAATCAGCACTAAATAAGAAAAGATAAAAATTAGATGATATGGTATATAATTGAGAAAGCTTTAACATAACCTACTTAAACATGCTATTGACATTGAAAAATTGGAAATGGATAGGACAAAGGACATTGATACTATCACTGTTTCTTATGGAAGTTTAGCTGATGTAAATTAATTATGAGGATTAAAAAGACCCCAGAAATTGTCCTATTAAACAAATATTTGGTCTTAGCATGTGGAAAGATATGATAGACAAGAACAACACTAGTTTAGAAGATAAGTTGAAATAGGAGGATGAAAGTGAGGCATTCTAGTGGTGGATGATGGAAGATTAAATAGTAATGTCTTATTAAAAAAAAAAAAAAAGTAGTAATGTCTTATAAAAAAAAATGTCTTATAAGAAATGTGGAAGGGTGCCGGAACTCTGTCTTCCCAGAAATCAGTTGGAGTCAGGATAATCAAAAGTTTTTATTCTTGGTCTTTTGAGGTCACGGTCAGGGGATTAGATCTAGCAATCTCCATACCTCCTTCCTCTCTCTCCACCACTAGAATGCCTCACTTTCATCCTCCTATTTCACCCACACAAGTCACTTCTCCTTCTTTGTCCACACCCACCAATCAAGCCAGCACAGAATAGTTGGGAAGGGTCATCCTTCAAACATGTTAATGGAGAATTGTCCAATTGGCAATTAGTCTCACCTACTCCATTATCCAAGTGCATTTGCTCGCTTCTAGCCCTTTACAGGGGGGAATAAGTTTACAGAGATCTTGAAGAGTAGTATGAGGATACCAGAGCATTTCAAATCTTAAGTTTTTCTTTCACTATTTAAGCAGGAAAAGCTGAAAAGATTTTTCAGTATTTCCAGATCAATTTTCTTCATTAATCACAATAGAGCCACCACAAGTGAACTCCAATATCACAGTTCTCACTTTCTTACATGAGGAATTATAAATAACACTAAAGAAAAAAAGACATTGCAACAATGGATGGGATTAGAACAGTTATATGCAAAGTAGATCTGTGATGAAATTGGCATAATTGTGAGGATACTAAGAAATCAGTTCTTAAATTATCTGAAGGGTACAAAATAACTAAAGACTTGAAAAACATTATAAGTCCTATTGTGATGCCCTATATGGCTGCTACACAAACACAAACTAAGAAATAGCTATCTTGTGATTGGGGAGAAAAAAAGAGCAACATTACATTTTACCTTATTTTTCTTTTCAGGTTCTTCTTCTTCTGCCAGTAGTAAGTATTTCTGTCAAGTACACAAAAATGTTTGAACTATTCATGGTAATTAATTAAAGATTTGTTTTCATCTGTATTTGTGGGCACCCTAAGAAAAGTTTTTTGTTTAAAAAGATATTTTGGTATATTCTTCATATTTATTTTTAATTATATTGCCCAGAAAAAATTAAGAAAATATAGCTATAACTATTGACCTATGTTTACTTTGTCATCTTTATAAAATCTCTATGAAAATAATATCTACATTATCTTTGATGAAGGCATGAGAAGGGAAGAGGCAAGCTCCTGAAAATAATATTCTGTGGCAGACCACATCTTTGTAGACAGTGAATATGGCATTTCACTGTTTACTGGGGTTTTTTTTTTTTTTTTTTTTTGGCTATTGAACCAAATTTTGATTTGATGAATGTTGAGTTCCTATAAATACTCCCATTTGTGAGCAATGTTATATTGTTTGTATTAATTCCTATAATATAGCAGTGTCTCCTAAAAGAGATACCAATCATTTGGCCTGACCAATAACAATATTGGAAATAACAAGTAGATAGAAACTATCTATTGCCAAGTTTATGATATGCAATTGAATAGCAAACCTATGGAACACAATGCTAGTCATCCAAATTCTTATTTTGGAAAATGTAGTTATCTTTCATAAAATGATATTATGTAAACTTGTAATTGAACTATTATTTTTATTTTTAAATGAATTGATAAAATTTATCAGTTTAAATTTCTTACACAGTGGATATAAATAACAAATAACAAACATAAACAAAAGCTTTTTAAGGTCCTCAATAATTTTAAGAGTATAATGAGGTTCTGAGTTTGAAAGCTGCTCAGGAAAGGGAAATGTCTGGCCCACAGATCATATAAAGCCCATGAAATCATTTGCTAAGGCAACCTCAGGTGATGATGAGCTGAAAGTTAGGTACAACAGTCTCCCACTGCTTGAATTCTTTAAATTAATGATTTTGTATGGCCCATGAAAGATGATAAATATCCAAATAGCCATTGGAAGAAAAAAGGTTTCCCACCCCTGCTCTAGAAGATCTACCTTTCAACTCTTAACATTCTGTAATTCTATAAAATGAAGAAATAAGGGAACATGGTCTGTGTCTTCAAATTAATTATTCCCATATAAACATCCTTTGAGTAATAAGAGGTTGCAGTGTGTAATAGAAGAATACTTCCATTGTGAATCACCGTAACTTACAAATATAACAAATTTCACTTGTAGGGAAAGAAAACCAACTTGATACAATAATCTCAGTGATAACATTGATAATCTTCACTCAAATATGAAGGTAAATTATTTATGCATATGTGAACATTTTATAAATACTACAGTTATTATATTCATTCCATCTAAAGCCTTTTTAAAACAATATTTACTTGACACCATATAAGATTTTTTCTATTAGCATGCAAAAATAAGGTATAATTCCAGTTATTTAATGCCAAGTATTTAGGGGTACCATTTAAAAACTGAGGTTCCTATATGTATAGTTTTGCATTTTGAGTCATTCTGAAGACCTTCTCACGTTCTTCATTTACATTTTTCTAACCCGGTGTAACAGCTGTAAAAATTTATATTTAGAACTACCAACTTACCTTTGGTAACCATACTTCCTCTCAGTGGTTCAACACTTAATTCCCCATTCATCAGTTTCCTATAAGGCTCAAGAATGTTCTTTAGCTTCTCTGCATTTGTCCTTTCTACCTTTCCTCATACAAGTTTATGAATTTTGAAAATCTTTGGGATTATAAAAGATAGGAACTGCCTGCTGCAGACAACTGCATCCAGAATTATAGTTGTATGTGGAAGCAGGAGAGAAAGGAGATATTATAGGTTCTAACCAAATCCTTTGGTATATACATTTAAGTGTATTTTTATCTTTTAAGCAACCTTGGTTTTAGAAGAGGGCATCTCATTCACAATTTTTATAGTATTTTTTTATAAAAGCAATACTATTCACATTAGCTCTACATAAAATGGAATAATTTAAGTGATAACATTTAACCTTACAACATTACAGCACTGTGAGGTTTTCAAAGTGCTTTAAATTTATAGTACATACTTCATATAGTATATTACATTCATAGTACACACTTCAATTATGGTTTTTATAAAAGTTAAATGTATAAAATTTATATGCTATATATAAAATGTATATATATATATACATCTAAAAGTTAGATATATAAAGAGTTATATAAATATATTTAAATGCATTTGTTCTTGTTCAGTCATTTCAGTCATGCTCTACTCTTCATCACTGCATTTGAGTTTTTCTTGGCAAAATTCTTGGAGTGGTTTACTATTTCCTTCTCCAGGTCATTTTATAGATGAGGAAACTGAGGAGAGTTAAGTGACTTACCTAGGGTCACACAGCTTTTGAATGACACTAGATTTGAATTTGTGAAGAGGGGTCTTACTGAGTCTAGGTCCACCAGTGCCATCTGGCTGTCCCCAATAAAAATATATATGCAAATTCATAAAAGTTATCTTTTTTATTTAGAAAGCTCTTTCTACTCACCACTAAATGTGTTTCTATTCATGTTTTCATTTTCAGAGATTGACCATGAAAAATCAAGTATTTACAGCTACAAAAATCAAACCTACATCAAGTATTTAAATCACCATTTGCCTATTGCCTATAAAGGTGAACTCAGGAGAACTGATCATAGTGCTCTTATAAGAATGACATGCTTTTGATGATGTCCACAATTCATGACTTCCTTAAATTTTAAACTGCAGAAGGGATAAAGAGAGATTTTTTTTAATATATGAAGTATTTTAACTAAAGTGTTTCCTTTTATCTACTTATATCATATGAACCAAACTTATAGAAAAAGATATTCTAGCATCTTTCCTGGGAAACTGAAAAGGCAAGATGTTAAATATTAGATCATATTTTTTGCTTCAAATTGAAGACTTCATTGTTCTTTAATTAATAGGGGATTTGGATGGTTTAACTTTTTTACTCATTAAAGCTTTCTCCTTCAATGAAATAGTGAATTAAAATGAAAATGTCACTCATGTTACTAATTTATGAGTTTCATTCTTTATTCCTTGGGTCAAATTTTGACACGTAAAACTTTTTAGGTTTTAAAATCCTAGTTTGCTTTGGGTAATCTCTGAGGGAAGATACTAAAACTGAAAGGGAAATGGAGTCACTGTAGTTCATTAAAGGAAAAGTGTTAGGGTAAAATTTCACTTTTTTATATGCAAAACTTGTACTGCAATAAAATGAATTTGACAATGTTATTTGAATAACAAATAATGTCATATTATCTATATACTTCCTGTTAGGATTACTAGGTAAGAACTCAGGTTGTCTGGACAGTGACAAGGTGAGAATTCAGGTTGTCTGGATAATTACAAGGTGAGAACTCAGGTTGACTTGATAGAAGGAGCAAGCTCATTGGCTGAATTGGTTCTTCCCAGAAGCCCTTGCATTATCCCACGCCCATTCTCTGGGAAGATAAAAGAGGACAGAACTCCAGGAAGAGAAGAAGACTCTGACTACATCTGGCTTGACGCAGCTCTCTGCAGGAAGGGAAGTCACTTCTCTGGACGAGAGTTAACAGCAACTGCCTGGAGACAACGGTTCACTACAGGAAGAAGAATCTGTCTGAAAGATTTGAGTAGACACAGCAGATCTCTTCCCAGAGAGTGATCCGGCAGCTTCTGGAGACGACAGCTCGCTACAACTTCCTATACTGTCAAAAGTTAAAACAAAAATAAGATGTCTATTCTCACAGAAATTTGTAGTGGGTATATTTTCCAAACTGAAACTACAATTCCCTCAATACATTTTGTATCTCAATATAAGTGTAAAAGAAATTTCCACATTTCAAAATCTAGTTAACTGGATAATTAATGAACTTCTACCCAACTGGAAATGATTATCAGATTTTACTTTTAAAGGAAAATCAGTTTGATAGTTGAGTGGAAGATGGACTGAAATGGAAAGAGCTTTTTTGGTGTGGAAACCAAACAGAAAATTATTGCAATAGTCCAGGCAAGAGGTAATAAGAGCCTGGACCATAATGGCAGAAGTATCAGAGGAGGGAATGGGGTTTATAAGACAGAGGTCATGGAAGGTAGAAATGACAGGACTTGACCACTGATTGGCCATGGGGGATTAGAGAGAGTAAGAAGTCAAAAATGACCGATTTTTTTTTTTTTTTTACTGTAAGTAAATGAGAAGATGGTGGGACCCTCAATAGTAATACGGAAATCAGGATAAGGGAAAGATTTTGGGGAAAGATAATTAGTTCAGTTTTGTGCATAATGAGTTTAAGATATCTATAACATATCGCATTTAAGGTATCTAAAGATATTTGGAAATATGAACCTAGAGAAGGGGAGAGAGGTTGGGTCTGGTCAGGTAAGTAAATGTAAAAGTTATCTGCATTGAGCTGATAATTGAAACTATGGGTGCTGATGAGATCACTAAATGAAATAGAATGGAAGAAGAAGGCCCAGAACAAAGACATGTGGGACCTCCATTAACGTGGATGAAGATTCATGAATGATGAGCATGACATGGATGAAGATCTGCCAAACAGAGAAGGTGCAAATAAACAGGAAAACCAGGAAAGAATACTGTCATGAAAATCTAGAGAAGAAAGAATTATGGAGTAAAGAGTACTTGCAAGTGTCAAAGACTGCAGAGAGATCAAAAAGGATTTTACCTTAGATTTACCAAAAAGAGATCAATGGTAATTTTAGAGAGAACAGTTTTGTTTGAATGATTGGGTCAGAAGCCAGGATGCAACAAATTAAGAAGAGAGTAAGAGAAAAGGAACTAGAGGAACTTTGTGCAGTCTGTCCTCTCAAAGAATTGAGCCACTATAGGGAAGATAGAAATAGTTTATTGACTAGTGGGGATGGATGAATTGTGAGAGCTTTTTGAGGATAGGAGAGCCAGAGGCATATTTACAAGTAGGAAACAGCCAGTGAACAAGGAACAATTAAAATAAATGAGAGAGTAGGGGTGATGAAGTGGGAAATATGTGGGGGAAGACAAGATAGAATGGTAATAAGTGCAAATAGAGGGGTTTGCCTTGAAAGAAGAAGGGCCATTATCTTCTTGTGAGACAGACAAAGAAGATAGAAGCAGAAGGCATCTGTGTGATGGGAGATGACCAGGAGAAAAAGAGGGAGTTTTCCATAACAATCTCAATTTTTTCAGTTAAATATGAAGACAAGATCCTCAGCTGAGAGAATGGGAGAAGAGGAAGTTATGGGAGTTTTGTGAGTAGGAAATGGATAATGATCAAATGAAGAAAAATTGATGGCATGGATAAGAATAGAATAAGGAGAGAAGAGAAGCATTAATACTAAAAGTAGAAATTTAAGGGTAAATTTAAATTTTAAAGGCAAAAGTCTACTAAGGATAAAACTTAAGTAGATTCAACAGTTTCCCTTTTGAGCTTCTATAAAAAGTAGAAATTAGTTTGTCTGTGTTTGTCAAAAATTACTTAGACTATTCAAAATAACAGGAGAAAAAGAGTTGACCCATGAGTTGGCTGCCAACGTTTACAAATAACTGAATTTGTTCAAAATCACTCAAGTTTATTTAGAATTTTGAGCAGTAGCACATGTTGGAGCTTAATGTCTAACATAAAAATACACCAATTTATAGTGATAATTCAAAATATTGAAAGAATCCTCAACCCTTTCTTCTACTCATTTTTAATGATGTAAAATCAGAAGTCTCATGAATTTTGATGAAACTTGAAACATTTCCAGATTTCTAATTACACCTGATTAGTTTAATATCCCACCAAAAAAAACTATCTATAATCTTGAACATTAATTCTATTTTTACTTAAGGAAACATTTGAAAAAGAAGAATTGAGAAACAAGTGCATTGTACCTTGGTTCCTATTTCCTTTGGGAACTTGTATGAAAGTCAAAGAAGCAAAGACCCGGGGGAAGTGAATTCAATATGCACAATTTTGTAGGTGTTCAAATGGCTTACCACCTCTCAAATAAGAGAAGGTTTTTCTTCTTCAGGTAAAGGTACTCAAAAAGTTTTAAAGTTTTGGTACTAATATGAATCCCACAAACTACACACAATAGCTACCATTCTGTTATAAAATATGTACATGTTCTTGAGTTAGGACTTGGATTAAATTAATTTTGTTTTGAGTCCAGTGATTGTAGTGTAAACCACATATCAAGGAAGTCTCCTAATGCCTCTTGAGACTACTCCTGGCAGTCAAAATAGGTTTAGTCCAAGAGACGATTCTCTTCAATGACTCAAATATGACTCATATTCATTGACATTTCTTCTCTCTCTCTCTCTGTCTCTCTCTCTCTTTTTCTTCCTGAGAACCCTGATCATCAGAGGTACTTATTAAGTCCATCATGGATAATATAATTTTTTCAGGGTCTCAGCCATTCTCTGGGGCTATTTTATACTGACAATCTTTTTTTTTTTTTTTTGGTTAAAGATGGACCAAATCTCAACAATTAAATACATGTCTAGATCTTTGGTAATTTTGTAAGATGTAAGAAGTACATGTAGCTTAGATATTATTAAAATTATCAGATAGCTCTCCACTATCTTGTGTTTTCCTGGGAAACCAAAATTTTATAATTAGTATATTATAAATATTCCTGGGGTATAGATAGTAAACCCAGCTGTAATACTTGTCTCCCTCCATGTTCTTCTAAATTAAGACCACAGCTAGTACTAAGCTAGTAATCTTAAAACTTCTGGCCATTCTATTCCCCTTTCCAAATAAACTCAAGCAGCTATTTATCTTTTTGCTAGGACCAAATAGAAACTCCACTTTACACATAGGACCATCTCCCATTTCCATGTCTCTTCACTGGCTGTCCCCATACTTGAAATGAACTCCTTTCTTATTTTTTAGAATCTCTAGTTTCCTTCAAGTTTCACCTTAAGCATCATCTTCTGATCAATTCTGACAGACATGGCTCTTTTAACAGTGAGGTGATTTAAGTCAGTTCCAATAGTCTTGTGATGAAAAGAAACATCTGCAGCCAGAGAGAGGACGATGAGGACTGAGTGTGGATCACAACATAGTATTGTTCATATTTTTTATTGTTGTTTGTTTGCATTTTTTCTTTCTCATTTTTTCCCTTTTTGATCTGATTTTTCTTCTGCACCATGATAATTGTGGAAATATGTACAGAAGAATTGCACATGTTTAACATATTGGATTACTTGCTATTTAGGAGAGGGGATAGAGGGAAGGGAAGGAAAAAAATTTGGAACACAAGATTTTGCAAAGGTGAATGGTAAAAATTATCTATGCATATGTTTTGAAAATAAACAGCTTTAACTTAATGCCAAAGAATAAAAAAAAAAAATCAAGCACCATCTTCTACATGAAGCCTTCCCTGAACTATTTAGTTACAAATGTATTCCTTTTTCAAATATTTCCTTGTATCTATATTGTATATAGTTCATATGTTATTTTGTATATGCTTTATGTGCATGTTTGTCACCCTTTGTAGAATGTAAGCTTCTTGAGGGCAAAGACTGTTTAACTTTTGTCTTTGTATACTCAGTGCTTAGCATAATGCCTGACACAGAAAAAGTACTTAATAAATCTTTGTTAATTGGTTGATCATTAATTGTCCTTATATCTCTTGGGTCAGTTATTTCCCAAAATGATATTCCATGACAGTTTCAATCTCCGCCACAGACCTCCCTTAGTAGTCCTTGGTAAGGATTCATACCAACCATGATGAACCAACCTCCTGATAACTTGATAGCCCTGGTGACTATTCACCTCACAAAATACAAGGGTACAATGCTCTCAAATGTCATATCTTCCTTGTTGTTTATAATGTTTGTACTGTCTGTACTACATTCTCTATCCCATCACAAAGAGGCATCCCAGGAGAGCCCCAAAATGTAACCTGTTAGATTAAGATCAATCATGGCAAGCTTTCCTCAAGTGGCAATCAATAGAACTTATTTTCACTTTTACATTTTCTGCCTTTGAAAATGTCTCAACTTGGCTCATTTCTTGGATATTCAATTCACCTGCAAGCAACCTAGACAATCAATAAACATTTGAACATAAACATATTTATAGAACAACATACAAAGACAGAAATGGAGTTTGCCTCTAGACCTTAACAAGCAAAATAATAAGAACATTTTTTCTCTGCTTCCAGTAGAACCAGGCCTTTTCTCTACATAAAATCATAACCTCAAGAGAGGAAATTAAAATATGAGTGAAGATGTGACCTCTGTGAAGGCACTGTTTGCATTATCACCATATTAATCCTGCACACCCCATATATCTGTAGATCATATATGGTGATATCAGCAGCCCCTACGTACTCCAATGCTTTTCCGACAGCCAATGCCATGAAATGATCACAACTGAAGTTGGTGTCATGATTCTATTTGTGCAATCACCTTGTGAACACATTGAGGACAGTAACTAGTGTTAAGGCTTTTTCAAAAAACATTCCAAGTGCTCAGCATTGTACATGGCATATATTAAACACTTAATAAATGTTTTCTGGCAGTGTAAGTTGCTATCTATTATAAACATATTATCAGAAGTAGCAGATTATCTGTTTTGTCATTTAAAAGAATTGACAAATTATTTGTCACTGAATATAAAAAAATTTGACATGGATGTGCTAAACATCTCAGCTAAATATATTAAAATTAAGTTACTTTCCTAAATAAAAAAGTAGCTATGATTTCAATTTTTAAAAATCTTAATCCACATATTATTGTTCTGTAAGAAATGATCAGCAGGATGATTTCAGAAAGGCCTGGAGAGACTTACATGAACTGATGCTGAGTGAAATGAGCAGGACCAGGAGATCATTATACACTTCAACAACAATACTATATGATGATCAATTCTGATGGATGTGGCCTTCTTCAACAATGAGATGAACCAAATCAGTTCCAATAGAGCAGTAATGAACTGAACCAGCTACACCCAGCGAAAGAACTCTGGGAGATGACAATGAACCACTGCATAGAATTCCCAATCCCTCTATTTTTGTCCACCTGCATTTTTGATTTCCTTCACAGGCTAATTGTACACTATTTCAAAGTCCAATTCTTTTTGTACAGCAAAATAACTGTTTGGATGTGTATACATATATTGTATTTAACTTATACTTTAACATATTTAACATGTATTGGTCAACCTGCCATCTGGGGGAAGGGGTGGGGGGAAGGAAGGGAAAAGTTGCAACAAAAGGTTTTGCAATTGTCAATGCTGAAAAATTACCCATGCATAAATCTTGTAAATAAAAAACTATAATAAAAAAATCTTAATCTAATTTAGATTACCTGTCAAAAAACATTTTTTTCTAAGAGACATGAAATTCCCAGAGTAAAATACAATAACCTCCTTTATATTCTGCAGAAAGCACCGTTCTTTCTTGGTTTCACATTGGGATTTTCCAAAAAGGAGCAAGGATTTTTTTGTCCAAAGATACAGCTATTGAAAGTGAGGTGCTTTTCATTTTGAAAATACTGGAGAGCAAATTACTTCTGTTTACATATGTTTCCCAGTTAAAATGTTCCTTGATTAGCAGTAATGATCAATGGTAATGATCAGCAGTAATGATTAATAGTAATGGCATCCTTGAAATAATTTGGTTTGTATATGAATATCTGTTTTTAGCAAGAATCAGGTAAAATTTCTTATTGAAATACTCATTGTTATTCCTAGACTGCAGATAAAAACTCAGCAATTATTTGCCAAACTGGTACTGGGTGCCAGGTATTGTGCTAGGCATTAAGTATTTTGAGACCAGTGTGAAAGTGGACCACCAATGTGGTACTAACTTAAGAAATTTCTTACTTCATGAATAGAACCTGAAAAAATGGAATTCTAAGATCTCAAAGTATGGATGAAACAATGTAAGGATATATCAAGAGCTAGAAGACAACTTTTTGGATCAGATAAAAGCCTGAATTAGGAAGCATTTACTGCAGTGGAGGGCTTTGTGAGTACCTGACAACAAAGGTTTTGAGGTTTTGTTGTTGTTGTTTTTTACCAATGAGCGATCAAGTGGAAACTCAACAGTGTCTACATCAGGGGGAAAGGGAAAAGAGTCATGCACAAGACTTATGTGTCCATCAAAAGATTTTTTTAAGTATATTCTGCACAGTCAATTTGGGTTTCAGGTAGATTGCAGATGGGAATAAATCCTTCAAATCCTTGTCTGGATTAGGGTGATGGTATGGCATATCCAAACATGGTCTCCCAGTCTTTCCTTTTATATAGGAAAAGTTCTAGCTCTGACATGTCCGAAATATTCTCTTCAGCTGGGCAAAATGGTAACTGATGAGCTGCTCAGTGTTAGCTGTTTTCTCTGCTCTTATATCTTCATTTAGGATCTTTGAGCACAATAATGGGTTGAGGAAATCTAAGTATAATAAAATAATGTTTCTTGATTACTCAAGACTGGCTAACAATGAATATGTGGAAGATTTCATTCATGATGCCAAGGGCTATGAGGCTATACTTTATGATGTTATTATTGAGGAAACAGGAAGAGACATTTTTGACTAGCTTTAGGGGCAAAAGCAAGGGACTATTAACACTTGAAAACACCTTCTAAGTGTTATGGGCAAAGATCTTTGCTGAGACTTGTCTCTTAAATTATCTAGGGATAATTTAATGCCAGGGGAAAAAATAGCCTTGAGTTATTTTTTTGAATGAGAGATCAGGGGCCTCCAAGAGCTGTTTATGTTTTTCCCTCCATGTTAAATTCTAACTAAAAGGGGATAGATTTTAAACATGCAAAAATCATAATAGAGAAATAAATGTTTTATTGTTAATATGGCTATGAATAGTATACATGTGCATATGTATTTTCTGTAGAGAGAAATATTGGTTCATTGGCATTCTTAAAAGTGAAGAAGAATACTTGTTATAAAATTTTAAAAAAAAATTATGTACCACCCAAGCCAACAACCTTACTTCTAGCCTTCTCCTATAGTCATCACTTAGAAGAGCATATCTTGGGGAGAAAGGATGCTATTAACAATATCACCCCCTATGTGTTTCACAGCATCTAAAAAGTCAGTCTCAAAAGCCATCTAATCCAACTACTATCTGGCCAAGAACTTTCTCTACAGTATAGTTGATAAGTGGTAATTCTTGCATGATGACCTCCAATAAAATGGAACCAACTACCTACTGAGGCAGCCCATTTCGCTTTTTAAATGGTAAATATTACAGGTTTTTCTTGTAACTTGTATCAAACTGAAATCTGCCTTTCTGCAATGTTCACCCATTACTCTTGAGGTCAAGAAGAACAAGTCTGAAAAGTTGTCCACATAAGGACAATAATTGAAGTGAGAAAATTGAATACAACTTCCAGATATGTATTAGAAAGATGAACTATCAATAATTTGTATAATAAAATAGAATGGATGAAAAATATAGACAAGGAAACTGGCTAGGAGTTACTATGATAATTTAAATAAAAGTAATAAGGACCCAGACAGGTAAAGGAAATGAAAAGGATTAGTTTAAAAAAAAAAAAAAAGGTTGAAAGAGAACCCAAGGTAAAAATGAATATGTAATAGAGTCCAATAATCTCGATTTCAATTCCTAGCAAACACATGTTTACCACGATAGCTAGCAATCATATAACAAATAGAGATGATCATGAATCTTTAACATGGCTTCATCAAGAATAATCATACCAGATAAATTTAATTTCTTTTTTTTTCAGACAGAGTAAACTGATAGATCAGGGAAGTTTTGTTTTACTAGATTTTAGTCACTAATAGTTCCTGTGCTATTCTTTTGAATAAAATTAAGAGATTATGTCAGATAACAATAATTTATATGAATTTAGAACCGAGAAAATGATTCCTAGGGAAGCATTTAAACTGAGTCCATTCTAAATCATAAAAAATCCAAGTTCAAGATCATGTGGCACTATGGATAGAAGCCTCAATGAACCAGACCAGAGAATATTTTTCATGTCAAATTAAGTCTTTTGTCTATAAATACAGTTGGCAATTGAGTCAAGGACATATGTTACATAATTTCACTCATTTGTGTTATACAACTTAAAGAAATGAAAGAATTCTAATGGTTGAATTAAGGCAAAGATCACTATATGTCTGAAACCAAGGGAGATCTTTTATTTAATCTTTATTTACATCAAAACGCTCTTCAGGGGAATTCCCTGCTGAGAATACCTATGTAAAAACATAGAAGATATGTTTATCTATTTTGCAGATGATACAATACCAGGAGAAACAACTACATTAAATAGAGGACAAAATTGGGATCCAAAAAAGCTCCATATGTCAAAATGATGGACCAACTTTAATATAATTAAATGTTATAAGGATGGATTTAAAGTCTTATATTTGGATTATAAAACTTCACAAAACAAGATAGAGGAAGCACATGTAAATAAAAATTCAGGAGGAAAGGAATTTGAACTTTAAGCGGACTGCAAGTTCAATGAATGAACAAAGTAATATGGGAGTCCAAAACACTAATGCAAAATGAGACTGCATTAAGAGAGGTTTAATATTATAGAATCATAGAATTCAAAAACTGGAAAGGACATCAAAGGCCATCTAATCTAACTCATATAAGAAAGGAATCTCACTCAATTATAACTGATAAGCAATACTCATCTACCTTTGTCTGAAGAAGTAAAAGGAGGGAAAGTTTATCATCTCTCTAGGAAATCCAATTTACTTTTGGGAAACTCCAATTACAAGGAATTTTTTTTTTACATTGAACCTATTTATGTTTTTTTGAAACTTCCATTCATCACTTTTAATTGTGTCTTTGGGGTCAAACAAAATAAACTTAATCTCTCATCCACATTTTCTTCTCCAGCTAAACATGCTCATCTCCTTCAACTTATCATCATAATATTATGATCCTCATAATATGTCATAGATTTGAAGTCTCTTCACCATCTGGATCCTCTGGATTATCTCCAACTTATCAGTATCTTGATTATTTTGTGGTCCAGATCTGAACACAATACTCCAGATAAATACTGAAGAAGTTATAGGAGTATAGGAAGGAGTATAGATAGTGACGCCATTCTATTCCTGAAAGCTATGCCCCTCTTATATGTATCTCAATATCTCATTAGATTTTTTTGGTTGCCAATTCATAATGAGCTTACAGTTTACTAATACTACTATATATTTTTAGAACAACGGTTGTCTCTCCATACTTCCTTATTTTTTATTTGTGAAGATGATTTTTGGGACCTGTAAAAAATTTTACATTTATCTCTATTGAATTTCCTTTTATTAGACTCAACTCAATGTTCTGACCTTTCAAAATTCTCTTTGATTCTTATTCAACCACTGTGTTAATGATTCCTTCAGCTTTGTGATTTCTGCACTATCTACGACTTTATCCAAGTCATTGATTAAAATATGAAAAGTCATTTTCCTTTTCAGAGAAAAGAGAAACAAAGTGAGGATTAAAGAATTGCTTTTCTCTGCTTTTGTCCCATCCACCCCAAGCAAAGATCCTATCTCTTCTTTGATAATCCTTTTTGTCCCAATATAGCTAAAATATAGCTTCCACATATAGCTAAAACTACAATAACTCAAATGATTTTCTGCTATCCTCAGCTACTAGTTTCAACACATTCAGAACTTCAGCTTTCCTAACACTATTTTTACAGGGCCTTACCAAACTCTTCTGTTTATCTTTTATTACTTAGCCTGGATTCCATCTGCTGTATATTTCTTTTTAAAATCTAAACTGAATGATGAATTGTCTATGTATCTGTATTGGCCTCTTCAGATAAACTGCATTTTTCCTCCTTATTGGAATTATTTCCTTTGTGTCTTCAGAATTTTATTCTTGAGCATCTCCCATTCCTCTGAAGATGAATGTTTTATTACAATCAATACTACTTATTGCTATTCTGAATTCTTTGAAGTCTGATTTACCCTGGAAAGGAGTTTAGCAGAAATTAGGCATAGACCAACATCTCACACGCTATACCAAAAAAAAAAAAAAACCAGAAAAAAAAACTCCAATTAGATAATGATATACACATAGTAAGCAAATTAGAGGAGGAAAGAAAAAAACTGTTTTCATAACTATTGACAGAAGAGATTTTATAACTAAATGAGAGCAAAAAAGATCAAAGAAGATAAAAAGATACATCTGATTATATAAAATTTGTTGAGTTTTATGCAAACGAATCTAATGCAGTTAAAATTAGAAGGGAAACAGTTGATTGGGAAAACAGCAAGTTTATTTGATAATAATCTCATATTTGAGATTTATAAGAAAGTGATTAAAATTTATAATACTAAGAGCCATTTTCACATTTATCCTAGGGAATTCACCCATCATTTCATATCCACTTGACCTCCTGGGCTTCATGATCTCCAGAAACTCATCTCTCAGCAATATGATATCAGCTCTGAAACTCACACTTCCTCAAATCATTTCCACTCTAGCTTTAGAACTTCAACATCTTTCATGTCTGGGAATCTTCCCCAAACTCCATTTCTCACAACCTTTTCAACTTCTTTTTATATATTTCCTCTCCCATCAGATTGTGAGGTTCTTGAGGACATGGACTGTGATATCTTTCTTTGAATTCTCAGCATGCAGCATGGTGTCTGGAGCATGATACATACTTCATAAATGTTTATTGATTATTCTTCAATGGATAAACAGCCCACA
The DNA here is from genome assembly GCF_048593235.1 of Sminthopsis crassicaudata. NCBI lineage: Eukaryota > Metazoa > Chordata > Mammalia > Dasyuromorphia > Dasyuridae > Sminthopsis > Sminthopsis crassicaudata. The sequence continues at coordinate 104,453,031 of NC_133620.1, forward strand.
AGACATGAGCAGGCAGTTTTCAAAGGAAGAGAGTCAAGCTATCAATAACCATATGGGAAAAAATGTCTGAAAACACTGATAATTAGAGAAAAACAAATTAAAGCAACTCTGAGGTTTCACTTCACATGCAACAGATTAGCAAATATATCAAAAGAGGAAAATGACAAATGTTGAAATGTATGTAGGAAAATAGGCATACAAATGTACTGGCAAGGGAACTGGACCAATCACTCTAGGAGGCAAGTGGGAATGATCCAAAAAGTTACTAAGCAACATCTAACATAATTGACCCAGCTGTATCACCACTGAGCTTCTTCTCTAAAGAGGTGAGGGAAAGAAGAAAAGCTCTCAGATGTACAAAAATATTCATAGTAGCCTTTTCATGATAGCTAAAAACCTGAAATTAAGAAGGTGCCAATCACATTTCTGAACATGACCAATGTAGGAATTCTTGCTAGACTACACACATATGGTATACTCTAATGACAAAACATTTTTTTCCTTCCTCTGATTTTCCTTCAAATATTCTTTATTATATTTCCCTCCTCTGATTCTTAGATTTTCTTATATAAGCACACCTATTAATTATTAATATTGATTATTAAAATTATTGCCTCCCTTTATTTACTCTGCTTCTTTTGAATAAGATATGTCCACCTAGAGACATGGTTCGAATATAAGTCTTATCCTAAATTTCAATGATCCCTCTGAGGTGAAATTCTCCTTTGTGTTAGGATCTCTGTTCCCTTTTTTAATCACCAAAATATAGGATGTTTGTATATAGACTTTTTGTTCAGCTTCAATTTTATATTGTTTTCAGTTCTAAGTTCTCTTGTTCCTATATTCAACCTTGTTCATTCATTGAAAAAGCAAGAAAAATAAAACCATTACCAATAAATATAGTCAGAAAATGAATTCTCACATAATCCATATAAAAAATAATGCTTCAATCTACACTCTGAGTCTATCTTGTCTCTATATAAAAATGGATAGCATGTTTAATCATGAGTCTTATGGAATTGTGGCTAGTAATTATATTGATCAGAATTCCTAAATTTTTTTAAATTGTATTTATGTAGTGTTCTTATTGGTTTTCTGGAGGTCTCTGAGCATCCTTCCTTTCAGTAGAGTAATCAAGAATAGACAGGTGTTCTGTCAGATTGGCTAAGATGACAGGAAAAAATAATGATGAATGTTGGAGGGGATGTGGGAAAACTGGGACACTGATGCATTGTTGGTGGAGTTTTGAAAGAATCCAGCCATTCTGGAGAGCAATCTGGAACTATGCCCAAAAAGTTATCAAAATGTGCATAGCCTTTGATCCAGCAGTGCTACTACTGGGCTTATATCCCAAAGAAATACTAAAGAGGGGAAAGGGACCTGTATGTGCCAAAAGGTTTGTGGCAGCTCTTTTTGTAATGGCTAGAAACTGAAAAATGAATGGATGTCCATCAATTGGAGAATGGTTGGGTAAATTGTGGTATATGAATGTTATGGAATATTATTGTTCTGTAAGAAATGATCAACAGAATGAATACAGAGAGGCTTGGAGAGACTTACATCAACTGTTGCTGAGTGAAACGAGCAGAACCAGGAGATCATTATACACTTCAAAAACAATACTGTATGAGGAGGTATTCTGATGGAAGTGGATATCTTCGACAAAGAGAAGATCTAATTCAGTTCCAATTGATCAATGATGGACAGAATCAGCTACACCCAGAGAAGGAACACTGGGAAATGAGTGTAAACTGTTTGCATTTTTGTTTTTCTTCCCAGGTTATTTTTACCTTCTGAATCCAATTCTTCCTGTGCAACAAGAAATTCAGTTCTGCACACATATATTGTATCTAGGATATACTATAACATATTTAATATGTATAAGACTGCCTGCCACCTAGGGGAAGAGGTGGAGGGAAGGAAGGGAAAAATCAGAACAGAAGTGAGTGCAAGGGATTGTTTAAAAAAAAAAATTACCCATGCATATGTACTGTTAAAAAAAAGTTATAATTATAAAATAAAAATTTTAAAAAATAATAACCAGGTGTTAAAGTCCAAATCCTTTATTATCTCCTTCACAGTCTAGTTTCCTTGACTGGGGCCTGGGCTAGCTTTCTTAGAGGCTTTCTGGAGTCTTGGTTTCAGTGGAGATATAAGGAGGAGAACCCTGCCACCACAGTGATATGAGATGGGATGAATGAATCTCTCTAAGTCCGAGGGCTTGTGCTTCAGCCTCCAGCCACACCACAAAGGTGGACAATGAAATCAATCTGTCTCTCAGTCCCAGGGCTTGTGCTTCAGCCTCCCGGCAGCACATAGGTGGACAAGAAAATGAGTATGTCTCTCCTTGGCTCTGAGAGCTTGAGCTCCCGCCTTCAGTCATCTGTCTTCTCTGGCTCTGACCCTGGCTGAGTTTGTCCCAGCTTATGTGCTCTCTTATAATTACATTATCATAGATGTGAATCTTGTGGAACTATATTATTAAGTATATGTACTTGAACTAGAGAACTAGAATCATCATGCTAATCTAGATAACCATTGTCTCATCAATTCCACTGACTTAACACCTTGTAAGAATCCTTGTTTTAAGTACAGAGTTCTGGCCCATAACATATTTACAATATTGTTGTTATTGCAGAAATCATTTTTCCTGGTTCTACTCACATCATTTTAATAAGTTCATACATATCTTCCCAGATATCACCTTCTTCATCATTATCATACTAGTATTCTATGACATTCATATACCATAATTTGTTCAGCCATTCTCCAATTGATGGGTAGTTTCTCAGTTTCCAAATCTTTGTCATCACAAAAAGACCTTATATAAATATGTTTTGACCCATGGATCCATTTTTCTGTTAAAAAAAATCTTTTGGGGGTATAGACTTAGGAGCAATGTTATTGGTTCAAAGGATATATATAGTTTGATAGCTGTAGAAGATACTTCCAAATTGCTTTCCAGTTCACAATTCCATCAACAATGTATTAATGGACTTATTTTCTCAGTGCTTCTCCAGCATTTTTGCTTTTTGTCAGCATTTCCAACCTGATGAGTATGAAGTAATACTTCAGAGTTGTTTTAATTTTCATTTGTTTAGTAATTAGTGATTTAAAGCATTTTATACAACTAGTGATTGCTTGGATGTTTTCCATTTTAAAGGTGAGTTTATCTCATTTTATGAGTGAATTTATCCCATTCGTAATCGCTTTTTGTCAGCATTTCCAACCTGATGAGTATGAAGTAATACTTCAGAGTTGTTTTAATTTTCATTTGTTTAGTAATTAGTGATTTAAAGCATTTTATACAACTAGTATAGTTGGATGTTTTCCATTTTAAAGGTGAGTTTATCTCATTTTATGAGTGAATTTATCCCATTCATAATCACAAGTATGATTGGTAATTGTGTTTTTCCTCCATCATGTTCTTTCACACATTTCCTTCTTTTTGTTTCTATCCTTTCTTTAAGAGTTTTTCTTGCTTCTGACTAATCCCTCCCTTAATCTATCTTCCCTCTTATCCTCTTACTTTTCTTTTATCTCCTCTATTGCCATTTACTATGGTCAGGCAGAAAAACAAACATTATATATACTTGATAAAAATTACTGCACAAAAAAATGTTTGTGACAGCCCTTTTCATAGTGGCAAGAAATTGGAAACTGAGTGGATGCCCATCAGTTGGAGAATGGCTGAATAAGTTATGATATATGAATGTTATGGAATATTATTGCTCTATAAGAAATTATCAAGAGGATGATTTTTAAAAGGCCTGGAAAGACTTACATAAACTGATGCTAAGTAAAATGACCAGAACTAAGATCATTGTACACAGCAGCATCATTATTATACAATGACCAATTCTGATGAACATGACTCTTTCCAACAATAAGATAATTGATGCTGGTTCCAATGATTTTGTGACAAAGAGAGCCATCTACACCCAGAGAGAAGACTGTAGGAACTGAATGTGGATCACAACATAACATTCTCACTCTTTTGTAGTTCACTTGTATTTTGTTTTCTTTTTTACTTTCTTTTTTTGATCTGATTTTTTTTTGTGCAGCAAGAAAATTATATAAATATGTTTATACATATTGGATTTAACATACATTTTAATATATTTAACATATATTGGTCTGCTTGCCATCTAGGGAAGGAGATGAGAGGAAGGAGGAGAAAATCTAAAACACAAGGCTATACAAGTGTCAACGTTGTCAAATTATCCATGCATGTGTTTTGAAAATAAAAAAGCTTAAAAAATTAATAGATAGATTAAAAAGAAAATCACTGCATAATTGCCCCTATTTCCCCTACTTTGTTAACTGAACAAGGCTAAAAATTTTAATTTTTAATAACCTTCATATAAACAAAACATATTGATAAGATAGAAGGCATAGAGACAATTTAAGGTTTATTGGCCCCCCAGAAGAATACAACAAATCAAAAAACCCTAAATATCATAAGGCAAGAAATAATACATGAGAACTTCCTAGAACTTCTAAACACAGAAAACAAAATACCAATTGAAAAAAAAATCTACAGATCACTTTCAAAAGAAAAAAAATTGTGAAATACATAATGATAAAATTTAATAATTTTGTTAAGAAACAATGCATTTTGCAAGAGACCAGGAGAAAGAATTTGAAATATAAAGGAAAGGAAATTCAAATAACACAAGATTATTCTGTAGCCACCAGAAAATATAGAAGAGAATGAAATAATATATTTTATTTTATTTATTTTTTCTGAGGCTGGGGTTAAGTGACTTGCCCAGGGTCACACAGCTCGGAAGTGTTTAGTGTCTGAGATCAGATTTGAACTCGGATCCTCCTGAATTCAGGGCTGGTGCTCTATCCACTGCGCCACCTAGCTGCCCCAATAATATATTTTAAAGAGCAATGGAGCTTATGCATTCTGAGATGATATATTCTGCAAATCTAAACTTAACCATAAATGAAAAAATATAGCTATTTGATAATAAAGATGCTTTAAAAACATTTCTAGAAACAAAAACACCTGAACCATATTGTAAACAAATACAGAAATCAAGAAAATTAAGAAAAGCCAAATAACAACAGAGGGATCATTATGAGATTTTTTTTTCTAATGTTCACTAGGAGATAAGATAGAAAAAAAAAAGTCAAATAGAAATAATAATAAAATGCCTGGAGCCAAAGGATGAAAAATCTTATTCATGGGACAGCCCGGAGGCCAGTATCAGTGGATCAAAGAGTAGGTAAGATACAAGTGTGGAGAGAAAGTAAACAAGACTGAAAAGGTAGAAGAGAACAAGGCTAAAATGGCCTTTGAATACCAAACAAAGCATTTTATCTTTGATGCTGAAGGCAATAGGATGCCACTTGAATCTATCGAATGTGAAATGTATACAGGTGACATAATCAGATCTGTGCTTTAGGAAAATTGCTTTAGCAGCTGAATGGAGGATGAATTGGTGGAGAGAGACATGAGGTAGTCAGACCTATTAGTATGCTATTATTAGTTCTGGCATAAGTGATGTGTTTATAAGAAACACACTTTAAAAGCAGACAAACATAAAACTGAGGGGCTTAATAAAATTGTTCTATGCATCGGGAGTCAAAAAAAATTGCAGGAGTTCAAATAGTATAGAGATACCAGGACAGAGTCTTGGGGGGATTCCCATTGGTAATAGGCATGATGAGATGGCTAAAAATTCGGCAATAGAGACTGAGGAGAGATTGGAAAGAAGAGAACACTTATGACAATGCCAAAGGCTACTGAAAGGAGACTGAGGATTGAGAAAAGGACGTTATTTTTGGCAATTAAGAGATCATTAATAACTTTGGGGGAAATAGTGTTGGCTAAATGATGAAGTCAGAAGGCAGGCTGCACAAAATTAAGAAAAGAGGGGGAGGAAAGAGAAGGTACCTATTGTAGACAGTATTCTCCAATAGTTTAACCACAACTATAAAATGTGCATAATAACAGCACTGAACTCTCAGAGTTGTTCTGAGGATCAAAAGAGAAAATATTTTGGGGGAAAAAAAGTGCTTAGCACAGTGCTCCACTAAATTTCCATTTTTCCATAAACACTCCATAACACAAGAAGATTCTATCTAAATCTAAATAAATAAATCTGTTTCATTCTATTTGTTTTTATTAAAAATATATAATAAATTCCACACATTTCTTTCAAAACTCTTCTGCTTATATATTCTTATTTCTATTCTTTTCTTTGCATTTTTGAAAAAGGGATAATGGTCATACTTTTCTTCTATATTATTGCTAAGCCTTCTTTTCCTATATTCCACCCCTATTAAAAATCAAGAGAAAAAGAATATGAAGATAAGGACTTGGGTGGGATTAGAGCTATGAGAAATGGCAACAACTAGTATAGATTTTTTTTATTGCTGAAATATATTTTTGAAATTTGCAAATTTTGCTGTTGATATTCAGAATGAAAAACATTTTTTAAAAGTGACCCATGGAAGACTTTGGGAATTGATACATAATAAAGTAAACAGAAGCAGGAAAATAATATATACAATAAATTTATATAGAGAAGGAAACATAAAAATCATTTAATCACTTCATTCTACACATGAGGAGCATTAAGTAGCAGAACTAGAATTTAACACAGGATTTCTGATTTCAAATCTATCAATCATTCTTTCCACTGTAGTGACCAGTTATAAATACTGATCTCAAGTCAATGTAAAAGACAATAAGGATCAGAGTATTAAAAAAAAATCTTTCATAGGAAAAGTAGTCATTTAATTTTTGGTTTAATTTTTAATATATGCCTATTCAAAGAGGATAAGAATAACTTTGGAACTACGTTAGTCAATACTGGGGGGGCAGATTCTTAGAAATACAAATAAGAAGAAATTTTCAGTACTGGAAGGAAGTGAAAGCACTAAAACAGTGACTAAATCTATGGCCAGAGATTAAAAATTTTAAATATGTATAATACACACATACATACACAAGTATCTTTATGTATCTGCATGTCTGTGTATTATGAATGTGTATGTGTGTGTGTGAATGTATGAATGTAATATACATATATGAGCATTTTTTTAATTAAAAAAATTCTCTTCCCTATCCCCAAAAAGATCATCTCAACCAAAAGTATTCATTAAGAAAGAGCATATGTGTAGGGGATGTCTAAAGAGTTTCCCACCACCATTACCACTGCCCCTGCAAAGCCATTTGCATATACACACCTATTTATTGCAATTGCTGGTGATGATGATGAGATAGGACCCTGTTAGCATAGATGATAACATCTAGGTATATTGTTGTTGCACTTCTGGTCTCTGCTAGAATGACTAATCCGTATGCTAGTACCCTATAGTTAGACAATGCTTGGGGTCAGAGATATGAAGGTAAAAAATGTAAACATGTAAATCCATGGGTTCTACTGAGAGGCAAAAGAACCCAAAAGAAGACAGTTTCTCTCTGTCTACTTTCTATGGAACATAGAAAAGAGTAAGAGTTATCTGTAAAATGTTTAATATTCTGGAAAGTCCCTGAAAATGTTCTCCACTTTCAAGTTCAACTACTTGAATTACATAATATTCTTTATGTCCCTAAAAACTGGAAATACTGCTAGACAATGTAAAAAGTATTGATATTGGCTTGGGGGGGGGGGCAGGGAAGAGGGGAAAGTGGGAATAAGGAAGGGAAAGACCAACTGTACACACGGATTATAGAAAAGTTTTCTAAGGTAACAAAGATTCTTTTCATTTTCTTTTTAGTTGACCATTCCCTGAGGCTAAACTAATCTTTATTGATTGTCCTAAACCTGACCTGGAAGCTACTATTGTTGATTATGTCACCATGGTACCTTAGCCTTCTAGAAGGAGAGGAAATTTCTTCTTTACAATCATTTTCAATAACTTCTGAATGAACTCAGTGTTGAGGGTCCAGAACACTGTAAGTACCAAAGCCAGGCTGGAAACCCCCAAACAGAACAGTTCCTCTTTGTTTTGAGGTTAAGCAAACTTTTATTCACAAATCTCCAGATCTCTAAGCTCAAGGTCAAAAACTCCATATGAAGGAAAATAAACTAGTAGCAGTACAGCACACTAGTGTAATACCTAAACTCCATTTTCAGAATGGAACACAGAAATAAGTTTTCAGATTAGTTAGATTTTTGCATTAAGAAAAACTGAGATTTGCAAAGTTAGATGCCTAGAAAACTTTTCTTCTCTTATGGTAGTCTATGCATCATGTATCAGCATCCACTTTATCACCTAAATTTGGCAATTTCTGAGTAATTATGATTATCCTTACTTGACCTAATGGGCTTAGTCATGATTTTGAATATATATTACAGATATATTAAATATTCATTATATATAATATATTTCAAAGAGATGTATATGTGTATCCAAATATGGATATATTTGGAATGAAAATGTATTGGGAGAGTGAGGTTTACATTAAAAATTAAATGCAGAAATTCTTTTTTAAGATTTTTATGTGAATTGTGAATTCATCATATTTTCTAGACATGAGGCAAAAAATTAAGATGGAAAGCAAGCAAGATATGTAACAATCAAGTTGCAGAATTCCATGAAGACTGACAGTCAGGTTCTGAAGAATTTTAAAATGATAATGTTGATGGAAAACATTGTACACGGTAACAGCAACATTGTGTGATAATCAACTTGAGCAGATGCTCTTTTAAGGAATATAGTGATTGAAAACAGTTCTAAAAGACTCATGATAGAAAATGCTATCCACATCCAGAGGAAAAAACCATGAAGTCTGAATGCAAATCAAAACATACTATTTTCACTTGATTGTTTTTTTTTTTTGGGGGGGGGGTCGATCTTTTTTTCTTGTGATTTTCCTTTTTGTCCTGATTCTTCTTTCTTTTACAACATAGAAATATGTTTAGTGTGATTATTATACATGTATAATCTATATCAGATTGCTTTTCATCTTGGGGAAGTGGAAGGGAGGGAGAAAAATAAGTTTAGAACTCAAAATTTTACAAAAGGGAATGCTGAAAACTATTTTTGCATGTAATTGGGAAAAATAAAATACTATTAAGTGAGGAAAATAATGACGAGATGATGATGAAAACTAGCATTTATATAGTACTTAAGATGTGCAAAGTACTTTATATAAGCTATCTCATTTGATCCTCATAACAACCTGCTAATGTGCACAGTATTATTATGCCTTTTAGAGATGAGGAAGCTGAGGCTGACAGTAATAAAATGATTTATAGCTGGGAAGTAGTGGTAGCAGGTTTTGAACTCAGGTTTCCCTGATTCTAAACCCACTGTTCTATCCACTGGGCCACAGTATTAGGGAATACAGTGACCCTAGAGTTTGGATAGTTAGCAAAGTAACTACTGATGGCTGTAGTGATAAAGTAAGTGGCAGCCAGGAGAGTAGATAGTAGAACTTTGAGCAAGCTTAGAAAAGGTATAAATGTGAGATTCTGATCAATGGGTAGACTCACCTGAATATGAAGTGCCCTGCACTTCAGGAAACTTCCAAGAGGAGTTTTCTGAAGATATTTTAGAAGTAGAAAGCTACTTCAAATGAGTTGCCCCTTCTTTTCCTCTTCCTAACACCTTAGGAATGGGGAATCATATACCAAAATCCAATGGTTGTTTCTATCTGAAGTCTAAATTCCCTTCTTTATGATATCTTGCACTATGGTAAGTATCTCCCTTGGTGTATAAGGGGCTAGCTTTTCCAACCCTCAGAGAGCCTGTAACCCTGACACCAGGACAATCATTAATTAGAGTAGTGGAAACAGAAACTGTCCTCAGAAACAGGATGAGTCACAGTCCCAAATCTTTCACAAATCATTGTACCCCTAGAAATCTATACTTGCCATCTATCAGCATCAGTTTTAAATAGAAATGCATATGCTCACATTGTAAGCCTAATCCAGATTTTTAAATTCTAAAATTCTGTAAGAAGGATGGTTATTACCAAGTATAATGTCTAGCATTGCACTACATAGGTTTCTGTATGCAAAAGCAAATAGTCTCCGTGCCAAAGACTCAGTAATAGTCATTTGCAACTGCAGCCCAGGAAAAGGAAAGAGCAGGCTCATTATCTTATTTGACTAGGCTGAACCCAGATTTGGGTTTCTCTTTGCAAAGGACAGTCCCCCATATATCCCCAGACTTATGAAATGACCTAACTGATGGCCTATTGGTAATTACTGAAACCTGGGTTGCACAGAGACACTCTTACTTGTCAAACCGAAACACCTCCTTCCCAGAGCTAGCTCAACGAAAGTGTGCTTGGGTCTTTTGATAGTCGTCTGTCTCTGAAATATGCCAACCCCAATCTCCATTTGGCTATCTCTAGTGGGAGAATGTCCTGTTAGTTGCGAGGTACCCTTCAAAATAAACTATCAATGTGCAATGTTCTACCTATTCTGAAAAGAATTTATGGACCTTTGAATGATATTACATTTTACAATAGCAGTGTGAGCCTTAGGATTCACTCATTCAACAAGAAAATATGAAACACTTGCTGTGTACAAAAGCATTTATTTAATAATACAACAAAATAGCATTTTAAGGTTTACAAAGCACTTCATAATAACCCTGTGAAGTAATCAAAACATGTTATAAATGTAGAATCTGAGAAACAAAAGAAGCACCCATTTGGGAAGGCAAGGACTTGGAACTAGAACTCAGGTTTTTCAACTCTTAAAAACCAAAATCTTTGTACTATGCTACAATATTTGCCATTCATCTATTCATTCATATATTCAACAAACAAAATTCCAAATGACATTTAATTTAACCCATACCCTTTTACAATGTACCCAATAAATCTCATTCTAGCTTTTGCTTGTTGATCTCTAAGGATTCGCTACTCTCCCACCTCAGGTTGCCTATTCTACTTTGAGACATCAAATCTAATTTGCCTTTCTGCATCTTTGACCTAGTGTTCATGGTCCTACTTTCCAGGACTAGATAGGACAAATCTAATCTTTCTTTCACATGACAACCTTTCAGATAGATGAATGTATTTATTATATCCCCTCTCATCCTTTTCCTCTTCACTTCTGTTCCTTCAGCAAATTCTGATGAGGTGTAATCCTAGGCCCTTTAACATGCTAGTTGTTGTAACGTGCTCTCCTGGCAGTTACAATTACTAGTCTGTCCTAGACCCACCAGAGTACCTTTGACCACTGTCCTTTGCAGTGTGAGCTCTACCCGGCTCGCCTCCTCTGAGGCCTTCTAAGGTCTCTGGCCACAATCTCTTGAATCTATAGCTTAGTAACCGGTAGCGCACTCAAGAACAACCACATGTAATCTTAAAAGCCTTTATTATACCTACTCACATAATGCCCTAACTGATGCCCTGACTTGTTGGTTCCCTGGTGAACACCTGGTCAGAAGACCCATGTGTTCACTACCAAAACCCTTACCTCTTTTGGCTACCCATCTTGGCTTGGCCACCCAGGCTAGGGGGCCAGAGTGAAGAGCACCAGGTTAAAGAGGGCGGTTGCTGCCTGCAGTGGGCTTACATAGGGCCTGTGAGGTCACACACACAGCCAATCAGCGAGAGAGTCACCCATTACGAAACTATCTCAATATGGCTAGGATCCCGCCCAAGGGCAGTCCTAATATCCACAGAAATTATTTCTGGGCCTCAATCTCCCGATGCACTGTGTCCACCCATTTAAAGGGCCCTTACAAGTTGTTTTTCTCTGAACAATCTTAAATTTATTGCTTTCATTTCCAAAGTGTGGTGCACAGAATTAGCACAGGATTTTAGATGTTTCTTGAAGCATTGAACATTTTGTGGGACAATCCCTTCTCTAATCTTCAACACTACACCTTTTTTATATTTCCTGAGCTAGGTTCTGGTAAATGTAACAAAGATAAGTAGTATAAAGGTCATATAAGTTAAAATATAATGGGTCATAAGAGAAATATAAAATAGTATGAGAATGGAAGAGGAGGAAAAATTGAATGAATCAGAGAATGCTCCATAGAGGAAAGCGTATAAATCCTTAAAGACTAAGTAGAATGTCAAAGGCAAAGATGAGGGAAAGCACATCAGGCATAGGGTAAGGTAGCATGAACAAAGACTCAGAGATGGGAAAGCTTGGGGACATGTTCAGAGGATGAAAAATGATCTAGATTTCAAGAAAGAAGGAAAAATAATGCAAGATAAGACTGAAAGCTATGTTGGATTATATTGTCCAGAATCTCAAAACACTTTTGTCTAAGATTGGGCTATATTCTATACAAAATGGAGAGCCATTTAAGGATTTGAGCAAAAGAATAACATGATCAGACCTATACATTATAATTTTAATAGTATTAGAGACATATATAGGATGATTTGGAGCTGGGAAAGGCTAAATATTCTTTAGTATCTAGTGTATGCCCTATAGTCTGCGGTTCTTGAATTTCTCTGGCCTCCATTTGCTTTTAAATGGTCTAATGTCTAATTATTGTACCCAGGAATAAATTATATTTATATAGTATTTTCAAGTTTGCCAAGACTTTCCTCACAACATTGTAGGAGATTGGTATTATTATTTTTTTTCCAGATGAATAAATGAAAGAAAAAGCATTTATTTAGCACTTACGTGCTAAACATTTTGCTAAGCTCTAAGAATAAATCAGACTCTGCCCTCAAGGAACTTTCCAAGAAAGATAGTGCTGATTTGATTACTGTTTTCAGAGCAAGAATTGGAAAAAGGTTACGTTGGGAAAACAGGTAGTATGGTATGGAAACAATCAGAAAGTGGTACCAACCACCAGAGACTGGGAAAGATCAGGTGAATAAATGCTCATCCATCAAAGTCCAGAACCACAACTGTGGAAGCTGAAGTTCCAGACTAAAGGTGGAGTCTGGAAAGAAAATAGGATGGCATTGGGATGGCCCAGAAGTGAAGTGAATATTAGGTTCAGGGACTTTCAGCGATTTGATCAGGATTACTCCAAAAGAACTCAAACTCAGATCTTCTCATTATAAAAGCAATATGCTCTTTCCACTTTACCATAACTGTCAAGAGCCTTGTCTGGGTACTAGGTAACTGAAGTTTCCAGGTGTAATTCCATTGTTATTTCAGTAATTTTAAGGCACATTGTTAATTAAAATATAAAGCAGAATGGCATAGTTGATAAATTACATGCTGTGGGGATTTAGAACATTTGATTTCAAATCCATGGTAGCTCTGTGACCAGGGTGGAGAAATCATTTACTTTGGCTTAGACAACTCTCTATGATGCTAAGTTACAGATGAGTTACATCTCAATCTGAATCTATGAAGGGAGTATACATGTCCTATGTTGATGGTATCACAGATCCTGAAAAGATAAGTTAAGTAGGCAACAGAGCAACTGAGATCTTAGAATCTGTCTAGACATAACTGATTTAGGAACCCCCTCTGTGAATAGAATGATGATCTAGATTGGGACATTTAATAGCAACAATAAAAATTTTTATGCAAAAATGTAAGTTGAGAATAGGGACTGTGTTGTTTGCTTCTACTTGTACATTCAGTGTTTAGTGTAGTGTCTTTACACATTGCAAGTGCTTAATAAATGCTATACATCTATGTATGAATGTAGGTATGCATATAATATCTGTTTATTGATCTGTCTGGCTGCCTATCTATCCATCTATCCATATATATCTACTTATCTTTCTACTTATCAAAGGGAATTGATGATAGTTGTTCCTAGCAGTAAAACTTAAAAAGAGCCTAGGAGATATTGTTGTAGTTTTTATGTTGTAGTTTTTAAAAATGGTACAATTTCATTCTTTTTTCCTGGACCATATAAATACAGAATAATTCTTCCTTAGTAATAGACATTTCCCTTTTTCTTCAGTATCTTAATGTTTGCTCTTTGCATTTCAAGAAGAATATTAACCTAAAATCCTTGCTCCTGTAGACAAAGTAAAATCTTTCCTAACATAAAGGGCTTCAAATTTCATTTCAAATCACATCTCATCCCAATGTTCTTAATGAAAAATTCCATATACCTCCCACCCTCATTCCAGTTTTTCCCTTCTTGACAACCCAATTCTTCCCTAAATTCCAAGCCTTTAAAATATTTGACTATTTGAGAATTGCTTAGATTCTATAAAAACCCATCTAGGTAAGCTCTTTTGGCTTCTCAAGATGGAAGCTAAGTTTATTTTGGATGAATTTCAAACCTATTTTATCATGCCATTTTGTTCTTCCTGAATCTGTCTTGTTCCAATATAAAGCATTTTGTCTCTACAAATCCGATTTATTTCAATAAATCTTAATGATATATGAATTTTCAGCCCATCTTTTATTCATCTCAAATTCCATTTTATTCTTTCTTATTAAATTCTAATCTTATAATAGTTCAATCCTTTCTCAGCATGCTCTAATGAAAACAAAAACTTTCTGCTGATAAAAATAATTTTTCTAAAAATAAGAGTATCCCAATCATTCAAAAACATATTGGCAATCACCCTGTTTTATAATTCTAATTGGGCATTTCTAGGCATAGCCAGGTATAACATGGGGATAAAGGGAGCATGCTAGGCATGGGCCTAGCAAGAGCCCACTGCATACCCTACTCTGAGGGTAGAATCTGCCTCACTTTTCATTAGTACTAGAGACACACAACAGGATATCTAACACAGCAAGCATTTAAAAATACTTTTGGGGGGATGGGGAAGGGCAGCTAAGTGGTGAAGTGGATAGAGCACTAGCCCTGAATTCAGAAGGACAGGAGTTCAAATCTGGTCTCAGACACTTAACACTTCCTACCTGTGTGACTTTGGACCAGTCACTTAACCTCAATTACCTCAGGGAAAAAAATACTTGGGGGATGATTTGATTGACTTTTAAGATCATACAACTAATAAGTAACAAAGGCTAGACTTGAATCTATTTTCTGACTTCCAGTCATGCGCTCCTTCAGTTTCCCTGAGTATGTCTGCAACCTTTTCAACATGTGCATACTTGAACATTTTAAAATTGTGTAATTTCACTTTCTCTATCCACTAGATCTTAACCTAACGATACCTCAAGGGACAATCTTTATGACTTACTGTGACCAAAGGAACTTGCCACCTGGTAGCTAATCTTCAGTTGAATAAGCTTGAATAGGATAGGCTGATCCTCAAAAGAAAGACACAGTCTCTTTGGTGACTGTTCTCAAAGCCTTTCCAGTTTTCTGATACTCCCCCTGTAATCTCTAAGGATCCAGCTTCACCTTCACAGTGTGATGAACAGAGGAAATAGAACTTCAGTGAAAACTCATTGATCATGGGAGGGTAGATTTTTAGCTGAAAGGGACCTTTGATATTACCTGGTCCAATCTCTTTATTTTACAAACGAGGATACTGACACAGAGTAGTTAAAAACATGCATGGGCTATGACTTAGAATCCTCAATATAGAACTGAATAAGGTCATGGAGGTTATAAAGCACTCTCTTCATTTTACAAATAAGTAAATAAGGGCCCCAAAATGTCAAGAAAGGGATCGTGTTGTACAAGAGCCATCCTTTAAGTTAAACCCATTAAGACACAACTAGTCAGTGGCGTATTTGTACTCTGGGACCTCTGAGTCCAAGTCCACCTTATTCTTCAAGGATGCACACGCTCAAATAGAACTTAGAACTGTGACTTATTCGAAGAGCTCAGTAAAAGTTAGTTGAATGACTCTATAATTATTTGGGGATGTAAATATGGCATAATGCAGTGGGGTCAAATACAAATAGAAGCCCAGGCCACTAAACTATACATGAAGATCCCTGTGGACTATATAATGATATAAAAAATCACATATTAATGTTATCTGTTTAATTGTTGTTTTCATTTATTTTGTAATATTTTTGTTTTGGGATCCTTTTTTCCTGAGACAGTTGGGGTGAAGTGACTTGCCCGGGGTCACACAGCTAGGAAGTGTTAAGTGTCTGAGGTAAAATTTGAACTCAAGTCCTCCTGACTTCAGGGCTGGTGCTCTATCCACTGCGCCACCTAGCTGCCTCTGTTTTGTAATATTTTCCAATTACATTTTAATCTGTTCGGGAGCATTTAGGGCTCCGTGGGGCCCAAACCAGAAGAGAGACACGTGGTTTAATTCTGGAATATTTATATTGTGTGACTTCTCAGTGGTTTAGAAAGTTTTCTAAGTGATGGAGAACGTGTCAATCTGTACTGGGCGAGGGAAGCTCCTCGCCTGAGATGTTCCCAATAGCAAGAAAATCAGAGCCCCCATTCCTAGTGATCTTCTTTTCATACAGTGGGTGTGCAGAGCACTCTGGAGAGTTTGGTGGTTTGCAGAGTGAAGAAATAGAAGGCCCGAGCTCAGGCCCTGCCTGACGCTGGCTCGCAGCATGAGTTTAGAGTCTTAAACGTTGCTTCGCTGAGAGCAACAAGTAGGCAGATTATGCAGCATCTTCCTAAAGCGGCTTCCCCTTTCCCACCCTGCAAAGCCCCGGCTCGGAGTACAGCTAAAGCGCAAAGCTCAGCTAGCGGGACAAAGCAAGCCAAGCAGCGCCAGCTTCTGATTGGCCTGCTCCTTTCCGAGAAGGAGTCAATGGGATGAGAGCCGAATCCCGGAGAACCAATCACAGTACCCTTCGCCACGATCCGCGGCGGGAGGGGAGGAGGAGGGGGAGGAGGACGAGTTCTTGGTCTGGCTTCACGCCTGATGCAGCCTCAATTTAAATGAGGCACCCTGAACGTCTGGAGGCTCTGAGCATCTTCCCTGTCACCTGTCTCCTTGCGGTCAGACCTTGAGAGTTCGCCGGGGCGACCAGCATGGGCGCCGCTCTGCTCCTCTGGGGCTTGTTGGCTCTCTTCACGCCCGGCATCTGCGGTGAGTAAGGAAGGCGTGGGTAAGGCTTCGAGGCGCTGGCCAGCACTGCAGAGCACGAGAACGCCCGTGCTCAGCCCCTGCTCCCTCTTCCCTCCTGCCCCTCACCAAGGATTTCTCCTCGTACCCTCCTCCTCGGTCCCAGCCCCTCGCTCTCCCCTCGCTGCTCTGCTGGTCCCTGCAAAGATGGGACTGGGAGGCGCGGGTAGTGAGTGGCAGACACGTGCCCCAAAGCCAGGGAGCTCTCCAACACCTGCTTCAGTGCCTTAGTCTCGGATGTTCTCGTAGGTCTCTTCCAGCCCCGCCCCGAATTTAGGGCTTTGTTTAGAGTTTAGAGCACTGGAACTGGCAATCCGATATATTTGGGCTTATTAGGGAAATAACATTCATTTTGTGCCTGGCGTTATTGTGTTTCTATGACTAGTACACAGGCTTCTCCTAGCCCTTAGACTAGGTAGTTTTCCCGCCCAATAAAAAGGGGAGAAACTGCACCTTATTCCCTGATGAAGGAAGGAGTATTAGCCGCAGAATTTTGATCTTATCAAATATTGGAGTAAAGAGTGAAGAATGAAATTTTAAACCTCAAATATTTGGAATTGGACATCAAAGAGCGTAGTTGTCTCAGCGTTGTACTTCTTTTACAGTAAAACGCGAACCAGATGGTCTCGTTGAGCTTTTGCGAAAATGTGTTACTCGAATTCAAGTGAATCATAACAATTCAAGAATTTCTCAAGAAAGTGAAAATTAACTAATTCTGAGATAAGGGTTATTGTTTTAGTGTCACTCTTCTGGGACCCCCATTTGTGGTTTTCTTGGTAGAGATACCGGAGTGGTTTGCCATTCCGTTCTCCAGCTCATTTGGCTGATGAGGAAAATAAGGCAAACTTGATAAAGTGTCTTGCCCAAGATCAGGCAACTAGTAAATATCTGAAGCCAAATGTGAACTCAGGAAGATTGATCTTCCTGACTCCTAGCAGGGGACTCAGTGCCCTGAACCATCTAGCTGACCCCCTTGTAGTTAGGTAATAATAATTTTTTACATTATTTCACATGAGTAGTGATAAGCGCTTACATGAAGATGGTATAACTGAAAATTTTGAGGAAATAAGCAGGGGAAATTGTGATCATAGAAATGGTAAGACTTAATTAAGCAAGCCAGTTATTGAGATTTAGTATACTGAACTTGATTTGAAATGGAATTAGTATTTGGTTCTGAATATTCTTCCTCCTATTTTTGTGTCCTTTGCTGACATCTTCTCCCAAGCTTTAAATTTATGGGTTACTCCCAAGGTTCTTAACTCTACAAATGTACTTACTCTCTTAGAGGACTTACCCAAACAAAGATAAATAACAATGTTCATTCAGTAATATGCTTGGGATTTTACCTACCCCTTCTGTACAGATGATTCCTAGGGAAAACAAACATTTGTTAAGTACCCACTGTGTGCCAAACACTTAGTGCTGAGGATGCCAAAAAAGCAATAATATCATCCTTTTAACCTCAAGTAGCTTCCAGTACAATGGGGAAGATAATACACAAAAAAACTATGTACATACAAATTGTTTACTGTGTAAATAGGACATGATCTTAGAAGGAAAATATGAGGGGCTGATAAAAAGGGGTACAGTTGGAATTGAAGGAAAGTCTCGATTTTTTCCTCTATAAAATAGAGCCTGGATTAGATGATTCCTTGCAGTCCTTAATGTTCTGTGAATTTGAAATTATTCCATGGCAGTAAATATTTAAGGGACATTATATGTGTGTATATATATATGTTTGTTTTGGGGAGCCACTGTGGGTTTCTTTATTCCCCCTTCCCCAATAATCCAGTGAAATGAGGTTAAAGTAAACATCCAGGAAACAGTGTCACAAAAGGAAACAGGTAAACTGAGTCATAAAAATAGAAAAGAAGAGGGACAGTATAGTCACTTTGCCTTGCCTGGTTGATTTAACTACATGCCAAGGAGAAGCCACCAATCTCCAACAAGTGAGCAGCATGAAAAATTTATGAAAGTTATAGAACTAGAGTGAATATAAATCTGGTTCCCAATAATGAAACTTTACTTAGAGATGGACTTTTTCTCCCTTCCTGTAAAAGGGGCAAATTGAAAAAGGAAATTGCACAAGTGTAATCGCAGGTATTCATACTGGTCAATAAAAGTACTTCTGGTCTTAGTCTATTGCCCTTAATACTTTCAGATTTGTTTGGTGGGTGGTGGTGTGGAAAGGAGGGGAAAGGTTTACATTTTTGCTATTCAAATATATTGCTATTCTAGAAGAGCTTAACAAATACTTCAGCAAAGCATATAGTAGCTAGGTGCTTTCCTTCTCAGATTCGGTAGAACCAATGATTACTATTATTTTATGACAATTTTTTTCAAGACTTGAGCCCAGCCTTGTCCTTTTTGAGTTTTGGTCTTCTAAGAAGTGCCTGGGAGAATGATTTCTTCTTGCTTTGAATATACAAGTCTCCTAATCTGTTTCCAAGGTCTAGGGACCTAGTCAGACAGGCCACTAGTGTTCAAAACAATTGCTTTTATTATGGCACATTTGAACATACTCATGAAAAGGTATAAGGCCTACAATGAGGTACCAAATTAAAAAGAGGACACAGAGCTAGTGGACATTCCTAGGCTAGAATCAGGAAAAACTGAGTTCCAATTAAGCCACTGTATCTTTTTATTTTTTTATTTTAATAGCTTTTTATTTTTCCAAATACATGCAAAGATAATTTTCAACATTCACCTTGGCAAAATCTTGCATTCCAAATTTTTCTTTCTCCCTCCCTCCTACCCTCCTTCCACCCCCTCCCATAGATAGTAAGTAATTCCATATGGGTTAAACATGTGCACTTCTTCTGAACATATTTCCATGTTCATCATGCTGCATAAGAAAAATCAGATCAAAAGATGAAAGAAAAAAAAAGCACACAAGAAAAAAAGAGTTGCAAATATTATGCTTTGATCCACATTCAATCTCCATAGTTCTCTCTCAGGAGGCGGATGGCTCTTTCCATCACATCTATTGGAATTGCCTTTAATCACCTCATTGTTGAAAAGAGCCAAGTCCATCATAGTTAATCATCCTCACATAACTTGTAGTTGCTGTGTACAGTGTTCTCTTGGTTTTACTCACTTCACTTAGCATCATTTCATATAAGTCTTTCCAGGATTTGTTGAAATCAGCCCTGTTCATCATTTTGTATAGAACAATAATATTCCATTACATTCATATACTATCACTTTATTCAGCCATTCCCCAACTAGTGGGCATCCACTCAATTTCTAGTTTCTTGCCACTACGAAGAGGGCTTCTACAAACATTTTTTGCATATGTAGGTTCTTTTCCCTTTTTTCCCTTCCCTTTTTTTCCCACGTCTCCTCCAACAGTTATCATTATCTATAATGTGGGAATAATAATCTGCGAAATGTGGAACACAAATGCATTTCTGGTGGAATTGTGAAATGATCTAAACATTCTGAAGAGTAATTTGAACCGATGACCAAAGGGCTATCAAACTGTGCATATCCTTTGATCCAGCATTGCTACTTCTGGGTCTATAGCCCAAGGAAATTATAAAGAAGGGAATTTTCCCAGGAAACTTGAGAAGATTCCATGATATAATATTAGTAAAATACTTAGCACAATACTTGGTACATAATGAGTGCTTGATTAAAGCTTGTTTTCTTTTCTCATTCCTTCCTGATACCTTAAATTTAAGACATGCAAAAAGAGGGACAAGGGAGGAAGATTCTCAAGACAAAGATATAAGCAAGTCTCTGTCCCCAGAAGGAAAGTAGTAATAACTTGTGCAATGGTCTTTAAACTTTATCCAGAAAAATAAGGGGGTCATTAGTAGGGTGGATGAGAAGCTTCCTTAAAACTTGGTACACCCAGATTCAGCCAAGCTCTTATCACTCTTCCTCACCTTGATCCCAGAGCATCTCAAACACAGTATTGAATTTTATAAGGAAATGGTGGATGGTGGTATGTGATTTAGGTATGACTAGTTTCTCACTCCTAATATCGCATGAAGGGAAAGATACTGGGGAAACAATAGTAAGGCAGGCATGGGACATAGAAGCTCCCAGAAAAGGACAAGATAGGGAGAGAAGAAATGAAACAAATATTAAACAGTAGGAATATGGTTAGAGGAGAGAAAACTTGCTGCAAATGAGTCTTATGGATATCAGGAAAAAAATGTATATTGCCATACATGGTTTAGGTTTTATTTCATTACTTAAAAGTACCAAACCCTAATTTTTCATATTAACTTAGATCAATAGATTTTTGCTGGGCTCTCACACAAGTGTGTGTAATAACTACAAAGTAACATAGTCTTGGCACAAAATAAATATCAATAAATGTTTGTTGACTCCCTTTGCTCAATGAGCTTTTAATTTAATAATTCTATTAAAGACACAGTCTGCCTGGGATACATCATAGGAGGTCATTAAAGCAATATTAGAAGGAAGTTCATTGTGGAGATACCAAGTTTATGGGACTTTTTTTTTTTAGAAGTCATATTGCTAGTTTAGAAAGCTACCTCTAAACTTTGGTTCAGAGCACTCTGGAGCCAAACTTGAGCCTGCCTCAGTTAAGTTAACACTTGAAAGTTTACAAGTCACTTCATACTTTTTCTTATTTGATCTTCTTAGCAACTTTATAAAAATAGATACCCCAAGTATTGTTACCCTCATTTTAAAGATGAGAAAATAAAGCCCATGAACATGTTTATGATCACAAAGTAAATGCCAGAGACAGGATTCAAACCCCCAATTTTCCTGACCAAGCACATCACTCTTCTCTACTTTACCAAATTGCATAGTAATTATATAGATTTATAGATATTCATGTAGCTGCACACACTCCTTCAATAGGTTCTATTCCAAAATGTACTTGAATCTCTCAGTTTGTCTTAAAATTTTTTATATAGAGATTTCTTCACATTGTTTTCTAGGATGATGTTTGCCTAGGTAAATTTTTCTTCATGGTAGATTCTCATTCCAGAATTTAAAGTTACTAAAGTTATAACGCAAGAAGCTTAGTCTTCCAACGTAAAGAAGCTAACAAGCATTGTTGCATGTTGTCTTGGTCTCTAGGTCAATGTCGCTCCCCACCAAGGTTAAATTTTGCAATATCAAAATATAATTCCAAATCTGTGTTTGACATTGGGGATACCTTGACTTTTGAATGCCTCCCTGGATACATGCCAAAAATATTTAAAATCACTTGCCTCGAGAACTCAACATGGTCCAGTGTAGATGACAACATATGTAAACGTAAGTAATCACAGATTTGATACATCTATCAACTCATAGATGAGTTAAATTTTTCAAATTGTGAATGTATGTCTAATTTGAGTTTCCCCAAAGTCCTTAGACCAGTGCATATGTGAAATCATCAGTAAGCAGGATCATGTTGCTCAGAGACTTATTAGGCTTCAAGAATGAGACTGAGCTGATAAGTGATTATCTCATTCAATTGTTTGAGTTTCTGAATCAGAAGGTTCAGTTTTTGCTTGGTAAAGATGAGGATTGAGCGAGGCCTTGAATTGCTTAGAGTTCTTTGATTGGAGATTAATGTTCCTTTCTTGTCCATATGTCTCTTTTCCCAAGGTAAGGGAAGACAATATAGTCTCGAATTGACTTTTGGCCTGTTCTCTGTTAAGGAGAAAGATACTTTATGGGAACAAAGAAGTTTTACCTTATGATTATTGAAGCTACAATTATGGAAGACAGCTCTTTGAATGTTCCCTTGCTCTGGGCTTGAGAAATTCAACAAGATCAATGTGGGAATGATAGGATCTATCTGGTTTTAAGTAAAATTTTAAAGAATGGTTTAGCTGTTAATTAAGTAGCTTTTGTCAAAATGATAAAAACTTTATGGCAGTCAGACTGGATGGGCTGGCTGGTAATTTAACAATGTTCAGACTGGAACTTTATATAGAAACAAATATATTCCCAGCCCCAAATCATCTTTCTTTCTTCTAGGCAGATCATGTAGGACTCCTGCAGAGCCCCTCAATGGAAAAGTGCAAATGATAAACCTCCAGTTTGGTTCAATAATTCAATATTCTTGTGATGATGGGTAAGTTTTTGGTCAATATCTATTGTAAGTATAGGGATTTGGGGAAAAAAAGTCAAAGCCCCTGTCCCTTAGTGTTGGGGGCATGAATTATTGGTATCTAAAAATGTAGAAAAGGAAATAAATGATTTAAAACTTTCTCTGACCCTTTTCTGCCAAGACAACTCCTCCACATCTTCTAGTACAAGGAATCTTAACCTTTTTTGTATCACAGATTCTTTTGGTAGCCTGATAAAGACTTTGCACCCCTTCTTAGAACAATGTTTTCTAAACAAAGGAAACCAATTATATTAAGATACAGTTATAAAATTTTTAACAAGTTCACAGACCCCTCCTGCTATAGAAGGCAGAAAATACATCATATATTAGACTATAGGCTTAAAGTAGTAAGAAATGCCTTAGTTGCTTCTAATGATCTTGAGCTTTTGATCCTTCTTTGGATTGACTCTGTTTTTTATTATTAAATTTTATTTTATTTTCAATTAACAAACTTGTATTTGTCCTTCTACTTCCATCTACTCCATTAGAAAAGGAAAAGGAAAAGAAAATTCTTGTAACAAATATATATAGTCGAGCAAAACAAATTTTTTCATCGGGCCATGCCCAAAAATATATGTAACATTCAATATAGTGAATACATGATTTCTAGGTGGGTAACATTATTCATCATCAGTCCTCTGGAATCATGTTTGATCATTATATTAATCAAATATCTTACATTTTTAGAGGTATTCAGTTTTACAATGTTCTTGTCTTTATGTAAATCATTCTTCTGTTCTGCTCACTTCATTCTTCATCAGTTCATACAAGCCTTTCTTTGAAACCATTCTTTTTGTCATTTTGTATGACACAGTGGTTTTATACTATATTCACATATCATAATTTATTCAGCCATTCCCTGCTGATGGGTACCTCCTGACATCCTAGTTCATTGTCACCACAGAAAATTGTTTTAAATATTTTTGTGCATAAAGTACTTTCCTTCTTTTTTGTTGTCTTTGGGATGTAGGCCTAGTAGTAATATTCTTGCATCAAAAAGTATGAGGCACAATTTTGTTGGACTAGTTTTTATAAAATCTTTTCTCATATTATAATCTTTCAGAACTGGAGACAAGTTCTGTTCTACATTGTGATCTCAGTAGGGAAGTTGTATGTTTATAGTGAGTGTTACCTTGACTTGGAGTGATTATTTCACATACACTTTCTAGGTACCTACTTATTGGCCACTCATCCAACCAGTGCATCATCTCAGAAAATACTGCCATTTGGGAGTATGAAGCACCTCTTTGTGAACGTGAGTAAAAATAACATCCATGGAGTTTGTTTCATTATATTTGGTTCTTTCTGCATGGGAATGAAAAAGGATGTACAAAAATCAAAGTGAAGTCCTTATTGTTTCCTGCCCCTGAGATACAGAGGTATGTTGTACTCAGAATGTTCCTTTTTTATTAATTTTTATAATTATAACATTTTCTTTGACAGTACATATGCATAGGTAATTTTTTTTTACAATATTATCCCTTGTACTCCCTTCTGTTCTGAAGTTTTCCCCTCCTTCCCTCCACACCCTCCCCTAGATGGCAGGCATTCCCATACATATTAAATATCTTATAGTATATCCTAGGTACAATATATATGTGCAGAACCGAATTTTGTTGTTGTTGTTGTTGTTGCAAAGGAAGAATTGGATTCGGAAGGTAAAAATAATCTGGGAAGAGAAACAAAACAAAACAAACAAACAAACAAATGCTCACAGTTTATACTCATTTCCCAGTGTTCCTTTTCTGGATGTAGCTGATTCTGTCCATCATTGATCAATTGGAATTGGATTAACTCTTCTCTATGTTGAAGATATCCACTTCCATCAGAATACATCCTCATACAGTATCATTGTTGAAGTGTATAATGATCCCCTAGTTCTGCTCGTTTCACTTAGCATCAGTTGATGTAAGTCTCTCCAAGCCTCTCTGTATTCCTCTTGTTGGTCATTTCTTACAGAACAATAATATTCCATAATATTCATATACCATAATTTACTCAACCATTCTCCCATTGATGGGCATCCATTCATTTTCCAGTTTCTGGCAACTACAAAAAGGGCTGCCACAAACATTTTGGCACATACAGGTCCCTTTCCCTTCTTTAGGATTTCCTTGGGATATAAGCCCAGTAGTAGTATGGCTGGGTCAAAGGGTATGCACAGTTTGATAACTTTTTGGGCATAATTCCAGATTGCTCTCCAGAATGGTTGGACAGAATGCTCCCTTTTTGCTTACTTATCTTCCACCCACAAGAAAGATCATAGGGCTAAATGAAAGCTCAAAAATAAATCAATCAAATTATGTCAGCTTTATTCTATTCTAGAGGCATGACTTATCTAGAAGGTGATCTGACATTTATTTATCACTTAAGAAGTGACCTGTTCATTTGGTACTTGCTTAATATTTTTATTTTTCCCAGTTACATGTAAAACAGTTTTGACATTTGTTTTTAAAATTTTGAGTTCCAAAAGGTTTTCCAATTGTCAATGCTGAAAAATTACCCATGCATATATCTTGTAAATTAAAATCTATAATAAAAAGAAAAAGAAAAACTGGCACATTAATGTGTTGTTGGATCTGTGGATTGATACAACTATTTTGGAGAGCAATTTGGAACTATGTCCAAAAGGCTATCAAACTGAGCCTACCTTTTGATGCAGCAGTGTCACTTCTGGATCTGTATCCTAAATGAATCATAAAAGAAGGGAAAGACCTCAACGTGATCAAATAGTAGTCTTTTTATAGTGGCAAGGAATTGAAAATTGAGTGGATACCCATCAATTGTCCAATGGCTTAATAAGTTATGGTATCTGAATGTAATGGAATATTATGGTTCTATAAGAAATGATGAGCAGGCTTATTTCAGAAAAACCCGGAAAAACTTAAGTGAATTGTTGCTGACTGAAGTGAGCAGAACCAAAAGAACATTGTGCACAGTAACAGCAAGTTTATGTGATAATCAACTGTCTGGCTGATCCAAGAGGTGATCCAAGACAAATCCAATAGGCTTGAGATGGAAAATGTCATGTGCATCCAGAGAGAGAACTTTGGAAACTGAATGTGAATTGAAACATATTATTTTCACCTTTGCTTTTTTGCTTTTTCTTTCTTGTGTTTTTTTTTCCATTTTGTCTGATTTTTCTTGTACAACATGACATATGAAATATTTTTAAAAGGAATGCACTGTTTAACTTGTATAGGATTGCTTTTGTCCTGGGGCTGGGGGAGGTAAGAGAGGGAAGTAGAAAAAATT
Organism: Sminthopsis crassicaudata; assembly: GCF_048593235.1. Taxonomy (NCBI): domain Eukaryota; kingdom Metazoa; phylum Chordata; class Mammalia; order Dasyuromorphia; family Dasyuridae; genus Sminthopsis; species Sminthopsis crassicaudata. The sequence goes on from NC_133620.1 coordinate 104,479,211, forward strand.
TTAGAACACAAAGTCTTACTGAGGTAAATGCTGAAAACTATCTTTACATGTATTTAGAAAAATAAAATGCTATTAAAAAAAAAACCTTTGAGTTTTATATCCTTTTTCTTCTTCCCCATCTTCCCATTAAGAAAGCACATGTGAAATTATGCCAAACATTTCCATAAAAATCATGCTGTGAAAGAAAACTTAGATCTCTCTCCCCCCAAAAAAATAAAACCTTGAAGACAAATAAAGTAAAAAACAAATCTGTATTCAGACACAATTAGTTTTTTCTCTTAATATGGATAGCATTTTTCATCATAAGTCCTTCAGAATTGTTGTAGATCATTGTATTGCTGAGAATAATAAAATCATTCACAATTGATCATCCCACAATATTGCTATTACTTTGTAATACAGTACATTTCACTTTGCTTGAGTTCATGGAGAATTTTCCAAGTTTTTCTGAGAACATCCTGCTCATCATTTCCCACAGAATAATAATGTTCCTTCATAATAACATACCACAGTTTATTCAGACATTCCACTATTGATGGTTATCCCTTCAATTTATGATACTTTGCCCTGAGAAGAGAGTTACTATAACTATTTTTGTGTATGTATATATATATATATATATGTGTGTGTGTGTGTGTGTGTGTGTGTGTGTGTGTGTCCTTTTCCTTTTTAAAAAAAAATCTCTTGGGTTTTATGCTTAATAGTGGTATTTTTAGGTCAAAAGATAAGCATGTTTTTATAGTTCTTTGAGCATAATTCATATCTTTTGATCATTTATCAATTGAGAAATTGCTTTTACATTTTTTATAAATTTGACTCCATTCCCTATACATTTGAGAAATGAGGCCTTCAGAGAAACTTGCTTCAAAATTCTTTTCACAATTATAATTGCTAATTGTATTTCCACCCCATTTGCTCTATTTTCTCTCTCTCCTTTCACCCTGATATCCCCAAAAGTGTTTTCCTACTGACCACTCTCTCCCCTAACATGTCATCTCTTCTATCATCTTCCCCTCTTCCCATAACCCTTTCTCCTCCTACTTTCCTGCAGGGAAAGATAGATTTCTAGATCCATATTGAGTATGTTATGTTATTTCCTTTTTAAGCCAATTCTGATGCAGGTTCACTCATTCCCCCATCCATCCCTTTTTCCCTCCACTGTAAAAACTTTTTCTTGCCTCTTTTATGGCAGATGATTTATTACATTCTACCTCTCCCTTTTTGAATTTCCCAGTATGTTCCTCTCTCATTCCTTAATTTTATTTTTTTAGATATTTTTCCTTTGTATTCAACTCACACATGCCATGATAATGAGAAAATTTTTATGAGTTACAAGCATTATCCTCCATATAGGATGTTAACATATAAATCTTATTAAGTCCCTTATGATATCCTTTTCCTGACTACCTCTTTATGCTTTTCCTAAGTCCTGTTTTTGAAAATCAAACTTTTCTATTCAATTTTGGTCTTTTCATTAAGAATGCTTGAAAGTCCTCTATTTCACTGAATATCCACCTTTTCCCCTACTCAGTTTTACTGGGTAGATTATTCTTGGTTGTAATTCTAGCTTCATTGCTCTTTGGAACTTCATATGGCAAGCCCTCTGAACTTTTAATGTAGAAGCTGCTAAATATTGTATTATACAGACTATGGCTCTATTACATTTGAATTGTTTCTTTTTGGATTCTTGCAATGTTTTCTTCTTGACCTGAGAGTTCTGGAATTTGGCTATAATATTTCCTAGGAGTTTTCATTTGGAATCTCAGGAAGTGATCAGTGGATCTTTCAGTTTCTATTTTACCCTCTGGTTCTAGAATATCAGAAGTTTTCCTTGATAATTTCTTGAAAGATGACATCTAGGATCTTTTTTTTTAATTGTGGTTTTCAGATAGACCAATAATTTTGAAATTATTTCTCTTGGATCTTTTTTCCAGGTCAATTTTTTTCCAGTGAGATATTTCACATTGTCTTCTATTTTTTCATTTCTTTTGGTCTCATAAAATCATTAGCTTCTCTTTGCTCAATTCTAATTTTCAAGGAATTATTTTTCACAGTGAGCTTTTGCACCTCCTTTCCCATTTGACCAATTTTGCTTTTAAGGCTTTCTTCTCATTAGCTTTTGTATTTTCTTTTGCACCACTTTCTCTTACCAATTTTTTCTTTATCTCTTTTACTTGATTTTCAAAATCCATTTTGAGCTCTTTCATGGAGCTTTTATTTTTCTTGGAGACTTTGGTATAACAGCTTTGACTTTATTATCTTTTTCTGAACTTCCTTGTCATCATAGTAACTATTTATAGTCAGAATCTTTTTTCTGTTGTCTGCACATTTTCCCAGCCTATTACTTTGCTTTTAGCTCTTTGTTAAAGTAGAGCTCTATTGATTCCTCCGTGTTAGTAAAGAGATTTCTTTTGAGCTGAGGCCTCTGGAAGCTGCCTTGCTCATAACCACTCCTGGTTTCACAAGGCCCTCTCACTCTATTGACAAATCTTTCCTGCTGACCTTTGGTTTTGGTTGTCTCTGGGCTGGGAGATCGCTAACTGCCAATATTGCTACTAATTAAACAGCCCCTGTTGTTCCTGCTTTTCTAGAGACAAGTGTGTGGCTAGGGCTGGGACTGGGGATATTCTAATGTGACCTTTGGTGGGACTACACACTGGATTCCACAGACTTTTCCTGTTGACTTTCCAAGTTTGTCTTTGGCTGGAAAATTGTTCCACTCTTTCTTTTTGTGTGTTCTGACTCTCTAAAACTTGTTTAGAGTCATTCTTTAAAAGAATTTGGAGGGGTTTGAAGGAGAGCTTGGCAAGTCTCTGTCTTTATTTCTCCTTCTTGGCTCTGTCTCTCTTCCACTGGTCTATTTGGTACTTTTCTAATGGGAAGGAGAGAGACAGTGGCCAGCATGCTGTATGTTTTAGGTGAAAATGTGAAAAGCAAGTATGTGATAAAATTCATTTTGTTTTTAAAGAGAAAAGATGAAATGCCCAAGGGAGTGCCTTTTTCTATTCTCTTTCCAGCTATTCGTTGTGAGCTACCTCCAGCCATTCCCAATGGAAGATATAAAAGCACTCATGAATATTTTCACTATGGTATGGTGGTATCCTATGAATGTAATACTGGACTTAGAGGAGAAAAGCTATATGATCTGGTGGGTAATAAAACATTATACTGTACTAGCAAAGACAATAAAGTTGGAATCTGGAATAGTCTTCCACCTCAATGTATTACTCCAGCCAAGTGCCAGATCCCAGTAATTGCCAATGGAAGAAGGGTATCGGGCTTCAGACGTATCTACTCATTAAATGATGCTGTGATATTGGAGTGTAACCCTGGCTTTACTATGAAGGGCAGCAAAATAGTGCAATGCCAGAGCAACAGCCAGTGGGAACCTGCATTGCCAGTGTGTTTCAAAGGTAAGTTTGCCAGAGCCTTTGGGAATTTGAGAAGGAGGTAAACTTCTTGGACTGGGAGATAGAGATAATTTTCAGACCAGGAAGAATGAGAAGCAAGTAAGTCAAATGGTTATATTTTCAGGAAATAGCTTAAAAATGAAAAACTTTCCTAAATAATGTTGAGTAACATAGCTGAATGTAGATAAGAAATGGAAATCTAAATTGAGAAAGTCCTTTATTGCATTGAATATAGGATTAATATATAATTCATTATGTGTATAAATCTAGGGAGGACAATGGAAAATAAGCCAAAAGAACAGATAGAAAAACTTGTTTTTCCCTCAGCAGAATTAACTCCCTGATAAAGTTTTTGTTCAAGAAGAAATTAATATAAATTGCATTTCCTGAGCTCACACCTACTTGACCTGGATAGGGAATTCAGCTGAAATCAGATTTTGATTGAAAGGGATGCCCCAAATATGTCCTTTTTTAATGAAAACTCTTCCTGTTCACAAAACATAATATGGCTGTTTGGTAAAGACTTAGAAGGACTGTGAAAACCATTCAGTAATCTTAGGACATTGTCTTTTTCCTTTCGGATATGAGAAATTTGAGGTTATAAACTGGTGCTATTTCTCAAATATTTCAAATATGAAAAAAGAAATCATTAAATGAATTAGAAACTTTTTAATGGATAATCAGGAGACAAAGTGCCCCCAGGTAGAACTTCAGGCCTAAAGACCTAGACCAGTATGTTTTTCTTTCCTTTCATCACCCCAAAGACTTCATTTGGAGGAAGAGTATTCTCCTATAACAGCTAACAGCATCTTTTCTTCCTGCTTTTCTTCAGGGTGTCTTCCACCTGAGAAGATCTCCCACGGTAACATCAGCAAGACTAAAGACTCTTTTTCCTTTGGAGAAATTGTATCCTATGTTTGTGAGCCTGGCTATTTTCTCATTGGAACTGCTTTTATTAAGTGTACAGAGACTGGGAAATGGAACTCCAAAACTCCTAAGTGTGAAGGTACTTAGAACTAGATTATCTCTTGGGAATCTCTTCTTTTTGTTTCTTGCTTACTGGTCTCATCCCTTTCTTGTTCTTCTAGTGAAATCATGTGAGAACTTATTGGATCAACTTCCTAATGGCCATATTATTTCTCCTGATCCACCAAGCCTTGGATCAAAGGTTTCCTTTGTTTGTGATGAGGGGTGAGTGTGAGATACCAGGCTTGTATGTACCAGTTTGGGAGCTTTGCAAAACAAGTAATGAGAAAGATTCTTCCTCTTCTTTTCTTCCCCTTTCTTTTTTGTTCTTGGGGGGAAAAATAACTTCTGTTGCCTGCTAACCACTATCTACTAATTTATTTTCAATGCTAACTTCTCTTCAATGCTGTTTGAAATGTATTGAAGACAAAAATCGACTATTTACCTTAACATACTTTGTTGTCAAGTCAAACTGGGAATTGCTCTGTCTGCTGTTACTGAGGGGACATAGATTTAAGAATATATTAGAATAAATTACACCTAATAGTGAAAATAAGTGAGCTTAAGTTGGGGGCAGAAGAGTCATTGAAAATTGTACTTTAAGGTATCTGGGGATTCTATTTTTAGCTGTTTGAAAGCTGCTGCTCTTACATGGACAGTGGGCCCTTGCTATTTGGTAGTGCTTTGCAGTCAAGCAAAAAGCAAATGGAGATGGAAGATGGATCAGCGATCATAAGACATTGTGACTCACTGGAATGATTTGTATTTCTGCTAGTTATTAAATTCCTGACTTAATTTTCATTCTTTTCAACCTCTGTGTAGCCTTTGACACTATCCCCTAAACTGTTCTCCTTGATACTCTTTTCTAAGTTTTGTAACACTGCTCTCCTGGTTCTCTTTCTCTCTGTGTAGTAACTACTCTGTTTCCCTTACTGGATTTCCTTCTGGATTACACCCACTCACTTTTCCCTTTGTCCATTATTTTGCATGGATCCCATGGATTCAAGTAACATTTCTGTTCAGATGACTTTCAGATCTATAGCCCAGTCTCTTACCTAATCCCCATTCTTCAATCTTTAACTACCTATTGGACATCTCAAATTGAATGTCTGTTCTGTAGTTACCTAAAACTCAGTATGCCCCAAGCTGAACTCATTATCTTTTCCTGCAGTCCTTCCTCTCTTCTCTATCACTGCTAAGGGCACCAAATTCCCAGTGATCTAGTCATCCAACCTACCTGTCATCCTCAATTCCTCACTTTCACGTCCCTCATATCCAGTCTGCTGTCAAGTCTTGTTGTTTCTACCTTCTCAACATCTCTTCTATTTGTGCCCTTTTCCCCTTTGACATCAACACCACCATGATCCAGGCTCTTAGTGCTTCTTGCCTACTCTGCTGTAATATCCTTTGGATTGGTCTCCTTTCCTCAAGTCTCTCTCCACTCTAGCTCATTCTTCACCCAGCATCTCTAAGTTCAAGTCCTCGCCTGCTTGCTCTCTCTCTCTCTCTCTCTCTCTCTCTCTCTCTCTCTCTCTCTCTCTTTCTCTCTTTCTTCTTCTTCCTTCTTCTTCTTCTTCTTTCTTCGTCCTCCTCCTCCTCCTTCTTTTCTTCTTCTTCTTCCTCTTCTTTTCCCTCTTCTTCTTTTCCCTCTTCTTCTTCTTCCTCCCTCCCTCCCTCCCTCCTCTGTCTCTCTCTCATGCGTATACTCACACACACACAATAAACTCCAGTGGTTCTCTGTTACTTTTAGGATCCAATATAAAAGGTCCTCTGTTTGGATTTTAAGGCTCTTCATTACTTGTCCTTCTACTCTGCCTTTCTAGTCTTTTTATACCTTGTACCCTACCATGATCCAGTAACATTGGTCTCCTTGCACAAGACACACCATCTCCTCACTCATTGCTTCTCTGGGAAGACTGTTGCTTCCTATACCTGGATTGCTCTCCCTCCTCACTTCTGCTTCCTAGTTTCTCTGACTTCCTCGAGACTGCTAAAATGCTACTTTCTGCCAGAAGCCCTTCTCAATCCCTTTTAAGGCAAGTACCTTCCATTTGAGATCACCTTCAATTTACCTTGTGTCTTGTTCATATATGGGTCATCTGCTTGTTGTCTATCCCAGTTCAGTTGTGAGTTTCTTGATGGGAAGGACTGATTTTACCTTGCTTTTGTATCTTCATTTCTTTCAGTAAGAGCTTGATCAATGTTTGTTGACTAACATACTGACAGAATTGAATTGAATACTGGAATTGGCAAATATATATGATCAACTGTTTTCTTTTCCAGCAGTGAAGACTCTTCTCTGTAGTTGAGGTTTGATCTTGTGATCTGTACATAATTCCCTTGTTCTCTAGGTTCTGGTTAAATGGCAGCTCTTCTAGTACATGTGTCCTACGTGGAAAGACAGTCTTGTGGAATAATAAGATTCCTGTCTGTGAACGTGAGTAAAAGCACAAATAAATCCTTGAGATTCTTTTCCTTGTTTTTGAGGGGCACATTTTTACTTCATGTATATATGCCTCCTGTCAATGTATCACCCATTTATAATCTCATACATATAATATATATAATTTCAAATATAATATTTGACAAATAAGTGTGACACTCTTAATTTTTCAAACTAAGACTATTATGGAAAAGTTGTCCTAATGTCAAGATATTCTAGTTGTCCTATGTCAAGATACTCTAGCTGTTGCCTTTTATGCTACATATATGGGGCATTTCAGTTCCTTTGCCTTTTATGTAATAGCTACTCATGAAGCCAAAGGGAATTTGACTGTAATCATTGATAGGAGAGTTCCCTGCAACTTTTATCTAATTAAGGAAAGGAGTAAGATATACAGAGAAAATGGCAAACTCTGATTGTCTGGGGGGGTGGGGGGGAGCAGATAGACAGAGGTCACTGTCAATACTTACTGGTTAGCTTATCTGTTATTTCATAAACACTGCTATAGTATAGTAAATAAATGGAAATTGACTTTAGATAATTTTGTTTTTCATGGAATAATTTTTGTTTGAAATTTTAAAAAATAAATTGCTGTCTCAAAGCTGTCTTGGAAATTCTTTCCTTAATTCTAACTTTCTGTGATATTGAGTTTTTTAGGAAACTACATTAAAGACAAGGCCTTTGGTAGTTGAAAATGAATAATGCTAAGAAGAGAGGGAACAAGGAGAGTCTGGAGAGATATGCAAATTAGAAACTCAAGCTTCTTCCTTAGGGGCCATATGACTTGCACTTAAACCTTAATTTACATTTTTACATTGATTAACATGAGTCACTATTTTATATTAAAAAATGTATAAATTTTAAGACAGATGATAGATATGTCAGTTTTCAGGTTTCTTTTTGAGTATCAAAATTTAGATTATGGCAAAACTTGAACTTGATATACTTAACTTTTGTCCCTTGTATCTCTTTAACCCTTTAGGGATTTTTTGTGATTCCCCTCTTCCTATCAGCAATGGTAGGCTACCATTCCTTCCCAAGGATAAAGTTCCCTATGGGACTGCAGTAAGTTATAGCTGTTTCAAGTCATTTCGTATGATTGGAACCAAAAATACTCTTTGCACAAGTAAAAATCAAGTGAGTGGAGTCTGGAGTGAACCTGCCCCTCGGTGTGAAGCTTACAGTAAAACTACTGTTTGTCCTGTGCCAAAAGTCCAAGACCGACATCTAAAGTTGAGGTCCCGACCTCCTTATAGACATGGTGACACCGTGATATTTTCCTGTGATACCAACTTTACATTAAAAGGCTACAGCACTCTCTGGTGCCAAGCAGATAATAGATGGGGACCATCACCAATGCCAATATGTGAGAGTGGTGAGTGAGAGAAAGAAATTGATGTGAATCACCTTGGGGAAGAAGTTGAAGGGATGTTATTACGATCAAGAGAGGAGTTTCTGTCCAACCCTTATCCCATATCACACTTTAGAGAAAGGGGTGTAAAGGGAAAGGAGTTACATATCCCTATTGAGGCATTACTTTTCCCCAGTGAAATGTAGTCAGTGTATGCAGGGAGCCCAATGTAATAGTGCTAGAGCATTTGGGGGGCAATCAAAAATAGCTGGATTGATTCTAGGACACTAAGTCTAAAGTGAGGCTTGTATAAAATAACATCCTGATTTTCTGATCTTTCAATCTGGGTCAATGTTATAGCCAATGAGAATTTGATTTTAATTAATTAAATGTGCAACTAGTTTTTAATGTCTAGCTTTATAACTATGTCACAGAGAACAATTTTCTGTGCCTAATTTCTGATGTTATTTTCTACCATGGTCTACCATATCCATTAAATGTAGGTAGGAAGGTACCTAAGAGTTATACTAGTCCAATTCATCTCTGAACAAGGATCCCTTTTTCAATATACCTGCAAGTTATCATCTAACCTTCACCTGAAAACCTCTAGTAAGAGTTAACCCACTACTTTCTGACACACCTGTTCACTTTTGGATAGCTTTTAGATTAGAAGGATTTTCTTTACATAAAGCCTGAATTTTGCCCCTCTGTAATTTTTGTCCCAAGGCATGTTCTTGTCAGCAGAGAAATTTGAATATATATATAGGAGTCTGTTGTTTCCTAAGTTGTCTCAAAGAAGGAAAAAATTTACTTGGATTTCAGACAGCTAAGACCATAGTAGCTAGAACAAATCCTTTAATCAGGAAAATCTGACTTCAAATCCTGTTAGATATTTTACTATCTGTCTCTGTATACTCAAGTGTAAAATGGGGATCATAACAGCAACACCTCCAGAACTGTTTGGAAGATAAAATTAAACAACATTTATAAAATGCTTTCAGCCTTTCAAATGTAATATAAATGGCTTTTTATTATTGTATTATCATGTATTTTAAAGATAGTTATAAAATAAAACAAGGAAAGTGATCTAACAAAAGTCTGGTACATAACATAATTTGTTTTCATTCTTCTATAGTATAAGTGCAAACAATAGCTATTGATTGATCCTTGAAAGGCAACTTTGTGAATTAATTGCCATTTATCCAAAATTTATTGCTGTTTTTAAGCATTCTCTGCTGAAATTCATTGTCATGTGACTATACAAACTAACGATTTTTATCTTGTGTGTATATGTATGTATGTGTGCATAAATATTTCTCATTAGAATGTCCTTCACCTCCCATAATTCCTAATGGGCAGCCTAGAAATGGCCACAGTGGTCCAGTTGCTCCTGGCTTGTCTGTCACTTATAGCTGTGAACCTGGCTACATTCTTGTTGGAGAAAGGACCATTCACTGTTTGTCTTCAGGAGTCTGGAATACCACTGCTCCCGAGTGTAAAGGTATAAAATGGTCTGGTCCTATTTCTTGAATTTCATCTATGGCATTACTTGCCGTGTACTTAGCCCATTGCTTTCTTGTTCATTTAGAGGCACTGTGTGATCCTTTAATAAAATTCCCCAATGGGCAGGTAGAGGAACCTTCACATCTACAGATTGGGGCAATCATGACCTTTTCCTGTAATAAGGGGTGAGTGTGATGTTGTCTTGTGATTCACAACACATGAATTGCAAATGAACTGTGCTCACTGCAAAATGAATTCTTACAAAGACTTTTTTGGCTATGTTTTTGTATAATCTTTCCATTGGGTTGCCCATTCCAGCATCCCAACCCTCTATAACTCTTTCTGCATCTACTGGTTCCTTTCCTGCAGCCTCTTAATGTTCAAATCTTCCTCATCTTACCCCCCTACACTACATAGCACTAGAACCTATCATTCCTTCAACTTACTACATTTCTCTACTATTTACACTTGCTTTTTCACTTTCTTCCTAACACTCTGAAATCTGGCTTTGGATTGATATAAATTGTGTCCCTTTAACCTTTTTTGTGGGGAAGAATGTTTCTGATTCTCAAACCCTCTCTGCACCCTTCTCAGACAACTCCCAGATAAGTAATCCCATTCAATTGGAAATCTCGGCCTGGGGCATAGTCAACATCCTCTATTGAGTGGCTCAAACTGCCCTCTAACTCCAGGCCAAGTCAACCTATTTTTGCAGAAGTCCTAACAGGATTTTCTTCCCAGTGCAAACCCATCTTTCCAATAGTCCTGATAGACCTTGCCCACTAAGAAAGCTGTCTTCTTAGCAAGCTGTCCCAAGAAGATCCCATTCTTTGCCACAAACCTTGTGCCTGTATTTATTGGGGTTTGCGAATTCCTTTGTAAAACCTGTAACCGGTCAAGGGCATCCTATTGCTATTAGGGGATCTCTTACCCTCAATTCTCATACCTTATGAAGATCTTGTCACTCAACTGAAATTATTCTCTCCATAGTAACCAGATGCTTGGCTTTTCTTCTTCCTTGATCTCTGTGCTGCCTTTGGGATTGTTGGCCATCCTCTTCTCAAGTATAATCTTTTTTCTTTGGATTTCTAGGACACTATTGTGTTCTTCCCTTCCTCCTACCTGTACAACCGAGGAAGTGCGAGAATTGAGGGTGAAAGACCTCCTAACAGCAAGGTGATCCCCTTGACCGGTTACAGGTTTTGCAAAAGAATTCATAAACCCCAATAAATTTGGGGCAACAGGATGAAGGTCTCATCTTCTGTAGTTGCTTCAAGCTGACAAGGGTCGTAGAACTGTCATTATGTTCACTGGGGGTTCAGGGCAGGAGGGGAAGTTTGAGATCTGAAGATAGCAGCAGCTCAGACCAGGAGATCTGCATCGTCCCATAATCTTCAGGCTGAAGGAGTAGTTAGAAGTTCACTTAGAGCCTGAAGGAAACCAATCTCAAAGGCAGATTAAAAGTGGGGTGCCATCCAGAGTGGAGATTGATACACAAGGGGTATCTAAATGAAATTAGGTTTAATTGAGGCAAGTTCAGGATACAGGGAGTCAAACAGAGCTCCCCTGCAACCCCTTTCGATTCAGCACAAGGATACAGAGTTAAATGAGGTCCAGTAGTGGTGCAAAAGTCCCCTGTAAAGGAATTTACAGACCCGAAAACCTAGATTGATAAAAGAGACTTATTATGGGGTTGGAAGTAAGGTTAAAAGATGTTAGGTAAAGAGAGGAGGGCACCAGAACCAGGGTGGTTCCAGTGGCAGAAATCCTTTGACATGGCAGGCATAAGCCTCCCATGTTTGGAACCTCTGCAAAGAGAGGGCTCCAGCTTGGCTCTTTTATAATAGGGGGCTTTGGCTACAAGCTGAAGGGGCTCATGGGTGGAGTCCCAGGTTGGCTCCAGGCTGGGTTTTAGCCAGGGTTAATTGACTTCAATGGGTTTCAGAACTGAGCCAGATAAACTGTTTGTGCTTAGGGTGGAGTCCCCTCCCTGAGGCAGAGTCTAAAGAGGTTTTCTCTTTTAAGGATTTTTCAGAGTTTTGGGGTTTCCTCATCATTCCCGCCTTAAGCAGTTAAAACTTAAATTCATTTAAAGGAAAAAAGGCTTGGGGCAATGTCCCTTATTGAGGCAGGATTGAAGATTTTCTCCAAGGATCTTCAGAATAGCGGAGTTCCCTCTTCATCCCCACCCCCCCAGCAGTCACCTCCAAATGCATGTGGGAAAAGGGGCGACTATTTCCTCTTAACTGCTTTGAACTGACAAGATTCGTAGAAATTTGGGGGTTCATGCCAGGAGGTGAGGCGTGCGGTGTGAGGGATGGCAGCAGGGCATCTAAGGGCTGTTTGTCAGTCGTCCCATGTTCTCCAGGCTGAAAGGCAGTTGAGAATCCAAAGTTTGAAGTCTAGAGAAAACAGATCTTGGGAGCAGATTAAAAGTGGGATGTCATCCAGAGTGGAGATGGTGACAATATGGTGATGTTTGGGAATGGGGCCTTTGCCAAAAATGCATCAGGTCCCCTCTGTGGACTGCCTTAAGGATGCTGATGGCCCACCCAACAATCCTGAATGCCCCACTGCCCACGGAGCTCCCTAGCTGAAAGGCTCAGAAGGAGTTAACTACTAGCAGGGGCCATAGAATGATATCAAAAAAAAGCTGGAGAGAGAATGCCAGGAGCAAAGTTCTCATGGTGAGAAAGGAAAGAAGGAGATTATAGTGAGAAGGACACAGACAATTTCACCCTTCTTTCTCCAGAGTTTTTTTCAGGGATCTTGTGGAAGAGAAACTTCAGGGCCTCTATGGATTCACAGGAATATTCTAAGATATCTGAGTGAAAAGCTGGACTATCTGTCACTCTGCAAAGAGCTAAGCAGGCTTAGGGGAGGTATGATCTCTTTTAGCAAGAGCCTTGATATCTCCTGAGCCTTTTCAGTCCTGCAGGGAAAAGCTTCTACCCAGTTAGTAAAAGTGTCAGCAAAGATCAAAAGCACCTTGAAATCAATCTCCCTGGGTTTATACCCTTTTATATGAACAGGCTTCAGGAGAGGGGGAGGTTTAACAGCTCCTTCAGGATTTACTTGGGCATAAATTGGGCAGGTTTGGCAGACCTGTCTCATTATTTCTCCCAGGTAGTGACCAGTAAAAATGCATTTCAATGAAACCTCTCTGGGTCCATGGACAGCTTGCATTAACTGTAGAATTTCTCTTGCATATTTAATAGGAGAATTCTTTGCTGTCAAAAATCCTCTTTCTTTCCATATAGCCACATAAGCATGCAAAATATGAGAAGCATATTTGGAGTCAGTATAGATATTCACTCTCATCCCCTTCCCCAGTTCCAAAGCTTTGATCAGGGCAATGAGTTCTGCTTTCTGGGCAGTGGCTTAGCCTCCAGGGTGCTATTCAGGGTCACCATAAAATAACCTGCCTTTCCCCATTTTCAAGAAAGCTTGACCCATCTGTAAACCACTCCCCATCTGAGTTGTCAAGGGGAATGTCTTTAAGTCAGGTCGGCTGCAGTAGATAGAATCTAAAGCTTCCTCACAATTACGAATGATGTCTCCTGACTGAGTGTTGTCAGAGAGCAGGATGGCAGGATTAAAAGTGTGGCCCATCTGGAGAGTCAGGTCAGGGGTGTCTAGAGAAGAGCCTGATATCTAGTAAGCCTTCTACTAGCAAGCCATTGATGCCCTTTGGCTTTTAAAATGCTCTGGTGACTTAGGGTAAATTCTGAGGCTTCTTCTCTAAGGCATAAGAGCCATTCTAGGAAAACTGAGTCCAGTTCCTTTGAGAAATAGATAACTGATCTGAGATTGTCCAGGCTGTGGCCCTGCCTTTCGGGACTGCAGATCAAGATAAGACTACAGTTATGTAGCTCCAAATCTCCTAACTCTCTAGGTAAAAGTTTGTGCTTAAGAAATTTCTTAATCCTGGCTAAGGCTGGAGCAGAGAAATCTATTTTCTTCCAGATTTCAGAGGAAATATGGGAGGGCTTTGGGAGCTGCCCAAAAAGACCATCTGGAGATCTGAGAAGAGAAAATTGGGTCCCCAATTTCACCACTAAATCACGCCCTAATAAGGGAGCAGGATAGAAGGAAATAGGAAGAAACAAGTGTTTAAATAATAGATCACCAAACTGCCAAGGCAGAGGAAAAGTCTCAAAACAGTTCTTACATCCCCCTGCAATCCCCATTCTATGGGGGGAAGGTAAGTGAGACTAGAGTGCCAGAAGGGAGAAGAAGTCCCCATAGCAAAAAGAAATTCAATGGTCTTACTGGCCACAATCAGGTGTCTGGCTGTCGGGTATTGGGCTGTCATGGTGGAACAAGGGGGAGCTTGACCAAGCCCCAAACTCCTGCTAGAGGGCAGGGCATTGGGGGAGGCAGCTTGTCCCCTGTAGGCAGTCTCTCCTCCAGTGCCCCTCCTGGTTGGAACCTCTGATTCCCAGAAATGTCAGCAGCCAAAAGTACGGACTATTCTCCATATCTGCAGTCTTTTTCCTCTGCTGCAGTTTGATCCTTATCATTAAAGAGTCCAACAGTTGTTTCTAGCAGCTGAGGGGGAGAAAGTTGAGGGCCCAAAGCTGGCTTCTGCAGCTTCCTCCATCTATATGGGGCAGATTGTTTAAGAATAATATCTCCCCAGGACAGATCAAGGAGGGCATTGGCCTTGGACACCTCAAAAAGTTGAGTGGGGTCCTCAGAGTAATGGCCTCTGAGTAATTCCTTAGTTTGGGAGAGATTTGACATTGAAAGAGGTATTTCTGCTCTGAGTGTTTCTCCCTGAGAATCTGCTGCTTCTCCCAGGGGCAGAGGTTAAAATCAGTATCCTGAGGAGGAGATTATGTCAAAGGGATTGAGGAGTGGGGGCTGGGAAGATCTGATACAGATGAGGGGGATTGAAGAAATATTGTGGGACATAAGGTCCTGTTCTGGAAGCCCTCTGATAGGGACTACATAGGAGTGCAGAGGAAGGATCCTGTGTCCCTAGAGGAACAGGAAGGAGGGAGTTTGATTTCCTTCCAGTAAATTTAAGCAGCATCCTGCTTAAGCTTTTTAGTTTTGAGATCTTTTAAAACAAATTTGTCTTTGTTTTTTTAAGAGACTGCCTAAGGAAGACTCCTTAGGGATAGAGACAGAGGTAGACTGTCCCATTTTGCCACAAACCTTAGATTTCCCCAGTTCTATAGTGCCTTGTTCTCCTAGGCGTCCCTAGGAAGAGAGAGAGAGATGACAAAATGTTTCCCAATTAGGGGAATTTTTTTCAGAATGCAGGAATTTCAATCTGAGCATCCCTAGACAGAATTCTGCTGAGTGTGGAGCTCCAACAATTCAAATCTTCCCGGTATTTGAGTGTCCTAGCTATAGGATAGTCAAGAGAAGACTTACCTCTTCAGCCAGAATTTCAGGGATCCCCATACCAGGCCACCAAATGATGAGGTGCAAGAATGAGGGCAAGAGATCCCCTCTGGTCAATGTTGCAGATTCTTTGTGAAAGAATTCACATACCTGAAGTTTGTGGCAAAAGGGGATTTATATACACTAAGAAGACAGCTTTCTTAATGGTGAAGGTCCCGCCAGGATTACAAAGATGGGTTGAAAAACCTTTGGTTATATCTGGACAGTGTTGGCCTGGAGCTGGGGAGCAATTTGAGCCACTCAATTGAGGATGTTGACTATGCCCTAGGCCAAGATTTCCAATTGAATGAGATTACTTATCTGGGAGTTGTGAGCCCCTCCCAGGGTTTGAGATTCCAGAATACCCTTCCTCCCCCCAAGAGAACACAGTTATGTGACCATATTAGCTTAATTGCTACTGCTCTAAAAAAGGCCCCATCTCCCACTTCCTTGCCTTTGTGCTGGTACTAGCTACACATTTAACTTTTAAAATCAAATTCTCATGTTCCTCCCTTTGCCTGAAAAGCATGCAGAATTTTCTGCAACTCTGATACCTGAATATATGGTTTCCTTTAAGACTCAGCTCAAGTGCTACCTTCTTCATGAAGCTTTCCCTTGCCCTCCACTCACTGCAAATATTGGGGAATCCCTTCCCAGAATTACTTCATATTAATTTTGCACATTTTATATGTATATGTGTTGTTACCCCACCTCATTAATCTATAAGCTCCATGAGAGCAGGGACTTTTCCCACTTCTGTCTGTGTATTGCCAAAGATTAGCACAGTTACTGGCATATAAAAAGCACTAAATAAGTATTTGTTGATTATCTGAATACTGGCCATCCTGACATGAAAAAAATAGGCAAGAAAAAAGATAATTTCTAGTAATTTACTTGGATTGGGGCAACTTGCATTCTAACTTGAAAGGGCTTTTGTGGTATTGTAAGTGCTTGTTTGTGTAAATCTGAAAGGGACAAACTGATGGTTATTATGGATAACTCTGTCTCTAGGTACCATTTACAGGGCCAAGCTTCTAGTCGGTGTGTGCCTGCCAAGGAGGGTGTTGTTTGGACTAAGATTCCAACCTGCATAGGTGAGTAGGGTAATAACTCTAATTTTAGATTTTGCATTAAACTGGAAGAGACATCATAAGACATCTAGTCCAATATGTATTTGGATGAGAATGCCATCTACAGCATGGAGAATTTGACCCATTCTGTTTTTGGATAGTTCTAATTGCCAAGAATTATTTCCTTAAGCCTACATCTAATAAATTTATTTGTGAATTTTCCAAATAAAAAAATAAAGAAAAAAAATAGATGTAGTTGCAGTATTTTTTTTTTTGTGATAAGCAAGCATAGGGGTAGCCAAAATGATGGTTCATTATTTCTGCTACCCATATATTGACATCATCTTCTTTATTTCATGCACTTGCCTTTGGTGCCCCACATTAGGCGCCAAAATGTAAAGTTCTGTTGTCTCTAGAATACAATCATTCTCTGGGAGGAGGTTTCTTGGGGAGCTTCTTATAGAATCAATGAGCAAACTCCTTTAAAGGTGTGAACCAAGAAGATTACCTTGTCTCAAGTTCTGGCCCATAACATCTGGCCCATAGAATCCTAACACTTGCCTTCTTGCTTCCTTATTTCCTACACCTATTTTAGAGGAAATTTTCTAGACTACTAATGTACCTGGTCTGTCTTCCACATTTGAATTTATTAGCAAGAAAGGCTATATGAGTGTATCCTTTCCCTATTTATTTTTTTTCTCCTATGTATTTCCTCTGTCTCACCTTTTAATTTTTTCATTGTCTTTCTAACACGTTATTCCTTTCTTCTTTTTCTCCATTTCTCTTTCATAAGATGGAGACAGATTTTTAAAAAGCTGTTCTTCAACCATATGATATCACTCCTTTGGCCATTAGTTTGTTTTGGAAAAGCTTTGAAAAAGGATATTAAACATAATATACATATACATTATGTATCCTCAAGTTCAATGAATACCTTTCCCAAAAATCCCATTTTTATCTTAGGGCCTTATAGTGACAATTGACTTTTATTTACCGCCCTGTTTCATACCAAATGAAATAATTTATTCTTAAAGACAATACACTTTAGATATTTTAAGACTAAATTGTTCTATGCAAGTCTACTTAATAAACTATATCTTTCAGGGAGAAGCCTATTGTATTTTAAGATAAAAATTCATAGTATAGAGATAAATGTATATTATATATATATAAAATGTATATAACATCAGTGTGTTTTATTAATGAAACTCAGAGATATATATGGTCAGTGTGCTTAAAGGCTGTCAGCTTTATCTCCAAACATACATAAAAGATCTAATGAAAAAATATAAAACAAAAAACTTTTTTATTATTATTGTTTATTAGAAATTAAAATCTTACTGTGCTTGAGAGTAGGTGTACAAATGATACTCAAGGTTTTCTATGGAAAATTTTGGCAGTATTCTCTGCTCCTCTCTTTGTAGAAGTGTTTTGTCCTCCTCCTCCTGTAATTGAAAATGGGAAGTACACGGGTAGCTCTACAGATGCTGTTCCATTTGGAACCAGAGTAATTTATGAATGCAACGCTGATCCAGAAAGAGGCAGGACATTCAACCTCATTGGAGAGCGCACCCTCCAGTGCATAAGTAAGCAAGAGGGCATCGGGACGTGGAGTGCAGCTGCCCCTCGGTGCGAGCTTTCTGCTTCCTCTGTGCAGTGCCTGCATCCCACAGTCCCCAATGGCCACAAGATATCTGAACAGAGAGCCCCGTATCTCTTAAATGACACTGTGGTATTTCAATGTGATGCTGGCTTTGCCCTAAGGGGCAGCAGTCAGATCCATTGTAGCGCCAATGGCACATGGGATCCCGAAGTGCCAGCCTGTGAAAAGGGTGAGTGAGATCTCCAAAAGGCAAGCAGAAGTTTTACTTCTCTCTTTTGGGAGAATCTATTTGGGGGGAGGCACTGAAATAGCAATGGGATTCTCCATTTCATCAGCTATTCTTGGGTCCTGCTGCTGGGGCTCTGATGGCTGTATAGAGTTCTTTCTTTACTATGGATAATCCCACAAAACAAGAGAATTTGTGCATCCAGTATCCATAGTTTAAGTACCATATTAATTTTGCTTTGGATCCCAAGACAGGCATGTCTTCTTTTGTACTATATACAGAAGAACAGTTTGGAGCAGAAAGCATAAGAGGTTACTTTGTGAAGGTAGAAGTATCCCTAGGGAAGCAAAAGGATTCTCTTGGTCTGGAAAGGCCCTTGTGCTGCCATTTTTTGTTTCTATCTAATCAGTTGGTGCTTTGTCAGCCTGTTCTGTTTGTTTATGCTGGTATATGACATGGGAAACTCTTTCCTCAGCATGCCAGCCCCCTCCTGAGATCCCCCATGGGCATCACACAGGCAGGAATGTGGGACTTTTGGACCCTGGGACATCTGTAAACTACCATTGTGATCTCGGCTATTCACTAATAGGAGAAGAGACTATTCACTGTGCTGCTGGAGGAGTCTGGAAGCCTAATGTCCCTCTCTGTAAAGGTGCTTGTGCTATTGATTTTGTTCTTCCCCAAGCTCAGATATTTCCATCAGCTGCAATGATGGCTGTCATACTCAGCACTTTAAAGATTATTTTAACACTTTTTGCTCTTATCTGATAAGCTTAGCTTCCCACAGCTTCAGAATAGAAATGCCTTTTTGTCAAACCCAGTATACAGAGGGATCATCCAGTAAGCACAAGTCAACAGAGCTCCAGAAATGCAGCAAGACCACTATACACCTTGTAGTCAATATGAAATGCCAATCACTAGAAGCTGGTACCTAGTCCCCACATGCACTTGTCAGCAGTTCCTGGTCATTATCCCTGGGTGCCCTCACTTAGTGTTTCTGTAGCCAATAATCCTGAGGAGCAATTTACAATGGGATGTTTCCCATGTAGAATTCTAGTTTACCTCTGCTCATTCATTTTTATGCACATGTGTCATGGGAAATCCTCCAGCTTCCTTTAGAGTTAGTCTTGAGAGCAGAAACTGTCGTTGCTTTAGTGTGCAGGAATCCTATAGTCTCCCTCTCTCTTCTCTCTAGCAATCCTGTGTCCTCCTCCTCCTGTAATTGAAAATGGGAAGTACACGGGTAGCTCTACAGATGCTGTTCCATTTGGAACCAGAGTAATTTATGAATGCAACGCTGATCCAGAAAGAGGCAGGACATTCAACCTCATTGGAGAGCGCACCCTCCAGTGCATAAGTAAGCAAGAGGGCATCGGGACGTGGAGTGCAGCTGCCCCTCGGTGCGAGCTTTCTGCTTCCTCTGTGCAGTGCCTGCATCCCACAGTCCCCAATGGCCACAAGATATCTGAACAGAGAGCCCCGTATCTCTTAAATGACACTGTGGTATTTCAATGTGATGCTGGCTTTGCCCTAAGGGGCAGCAATCAGATCCGTTGTAGCGCCAATGGCACATGGGATCCCGAAGTGCCAGCCTGTGAAAAGGGTGAGTGAGATCTCCAAAAGGCAAGCAGAAGTTTTACTTCTCTCTTTTGAGAGAATCTATTTGGGGGGAGGCACTGAAATAGCAATGGGATTCTCCATTTCATCAGCCATTCTTGGGTCCTGCTGCTGGGGCTCTGATGGCTGTATAGAGTTCTTTCTTTACTATGGATAATCCCACAAAACAAGAGAATTTGTGCAACCAGTATCCATAGTTTAAGTACCATATTAATTTTGCTTTGGATCCCAAGACAGGCATGTCTTCTTTTGTACTATATACAGAAGAACAGTTTGGAGCAGAAAGCATAAGAGGTTACTTTGTGAAGGTAGAAGTATCCCTAGGGAAGCAAAAGGATTCTCTTGGTCTGGAAAGGCCCTTGTGCTGCCATTTTTTGTTTCTATCTAATCAGTTGGTGCTTTGTCAGCCTGTTCTGTTTGTTTATGCTGGTATATGACATGGGAAACTCTTTCCTCAGCATGCCAGCCCCCTCCTGAGATCCCCCATGGGCATCACACAGGCAGGAATGTGGGACTTTTGGACCCTGGGACATCTGTAAACTACCATTGTGATCTCGGCTATTCACTAATAGGAGAAGAGACTATTCACTGTGCTGCTGGAGGAGTCTGGAAGCCTAATGTCCCTCTCTGTAAAGGTGCTTGTGCTATTGATTTTGTTCTTCCCCAAGCTCAGATATTTCCATCAGCTGCAATGATGGCTGTCATACTCAGCACTTTAAAGATTATTTTAACACTTTTTGCTCTTATCTGATAAGCTTAGCTTCCCACAGCTTCAGAATAGAAATGCCTTTTTGTCAAACCCAGTATACAGAGGGATCATCCAGTAAGCACAAGTCAACAGAGCTCCAGAAATGCAGCAAGACCACTATACACCTTGTAGTCAATATGAAATGCCAATCACTAGAAGCTGGTACCTAGTCCCCACATGCACTTGTCAGCAGTTCCTGGTCATTATCCCTGGGTGCCCTCACTTAGTGTTTCTGTAGCCAGTAATCCTGAGGAGCAATTTACAATGGGATGTTTCCCATGTAGAATTCTAGTTTACCTCTGCTCATTCATTTTTATGCACATGTGTCATGGGAAATCCTCCAGCTTCCTTTAGAGTTAGTCTTGAGAGCAGAAACTGTCGTTGCTTTAGTGTGCAGGAATCCTATAGTCTCCCTCTCTCTTCTCTCTAGCAATCCTGTGTCCTCCTCCTCCTGTAATTGAAAATGGGAAGTACACGGGTAGCTCTACAGATGCTGTTCCATTTGGAACCAGAGTAATTTATGAATGCAACGCTGATCCAGAAAGAGGCAGGACATTCAACCTCATTGGAGAGCGCACCCTCCAGTGCATAAGTAAGCAAGAGGGCATCGGGACGTGGAGTGCAGCTGCCCCTCGGTGCGAGCTTTCTGCTTCCTCTGTGCAGTGCCTGCATCCCACAGTCCCCAATGGCCACAAGATATCTGAACAGAGAGCCCCGTATCTCTTAAATGACACTGTGGTATTTCAATGTGATGCTGGTTTTACCCTAAGGGGCAGCAGTCAGATCCGTTGTAGCTCCAATGGCACATGGGATCCTGAAGTGCCAGCCTGTGAAAAGGGTGAGTGAAAGATACCTAAGTAAAGTAAAAGTGGTTTTGGGTTTTTTTGTGAGTTCTCATTTATGAAAAGTTGCTGTGTAGAAAATCTTTTTGAATTTAAAATATTGTCAAAGTATTTAGTCATCAAAAAGAACAAAAAAGTGATTCTAATTTTCCCAATTTTGGTATTAGACCTATGGGACCTGCAAATCACTGCTTCTATTATGTCCTCTATCACAAATCATTTAATAAGTACATACATTGTTACAGTTATCGGAACATAAATGTAAAGACAGCTCTTACTCTCAGGGAACTTTCAGTGCAATGGGAGAAGACAACATCCAGTATTCTATTTACTAACAAGCTATATACAGGCTTAGTTGCAAGTAGTCAACACAAGAAAGATATCTGAATTAAAAGTATGATATTTTATTTGAGTCTTGAAGAAAGAGAGGGAAGCCATGTTATAGAAGTGAGGAGGGAGGGTAATTTGTGCATGTAGAAAAGCTATAGCCATTGGTATATCCGAGAAGAAAATTAAGCTTATGGGAGAGATGTTGGAAAGGTTAAGTTAATAGACCTTAGCACATTTGGCTACAGAGTGTGAAAGATATGAGTGGAATTTAGGTTCCAATATTGAGGGACTAGAAGGATATTAATGATTTTAATGTAATTCAAGAGTTTGGAAGAGGGGAAATTTTTTTTGAAAGGGAGTCTAGTTTTGGATTTGTTTAATTAAAATGTCTGCAGGATTTCCAGTTTGAGATGTTCTTGAGGTAGATGGAGGGTAAGAACAAAAAGACTAACTAGAGGCTACATCATTAGATTTCAGAATCATTAGCACAGAGATGATAAATGCATGCATAGAAGCAGATGAAAAAATAAAACATGATGGTATAGAGGGAAGAGGGCCCTAGATAGAGCTTTGTAGGACACCCATGTTTGTGAGTATAATATAGGTGAATATCTTTGAGAATCAAGAAAAATCAGTGTCACAAAAACCCAGAGAGAAGAGAATATCAAGAAAAGTGATCAACCATGTCAGAAACTGCAGAGAGGACAAGAAAGATGAGGATTAAGAAAAGACCATTGGATTTGGCAACAGAAAGATCATTAGTAACTTGGAAGAGACAGTATTCAGCTGAACTATGCAACTGGAAGCCAGATTGCAGAGCATTAAAAAATGAGAGGGAAGGGATGATTTAGGAATGACTTTCCCAAGTTTAGCCACCAAAAAAAAGCTATAAAATCTAGCAACAGTGTATCAATCAAGTGAGGGTTTATTTGTTTTTGTTTTTTTTTTTGTTTTTTTTAATTAATGGGGCCAATATGGAAAAAGTAGTCAGTAGATGGGGAAAGATTAAAGTTAAGTGAGAAAGTAGGGATGATAGAGGAAACAATCTGCTGGAGAAAATGGGAAGAAATGAGATCACTAACACTTGTAGAGAGATTTGCTTTAATATGGAAAAGGACTATGTCTTCCTGTGAAATGAGGGGAAGAAGAGATAGTGGCAGAAGCCATCTAGAGAGTGTGAGCTCAGGAATACAGAAGAGGGAGCTCTCAGTGAATGGTCTCAATAAAATATGAGTTGTATTAGATAATCCTTACGTCTTCTGAAATAATGTACTGGGTATGATGTAATTGTAGAAAGCTTTGCAAATGCTTTCTCCCTTATATCTTTTGAAAACAAGAATGCTTTAATGTGATCTTGTTGGAGAATTACAGAATTGAATTGAAATGAGAGATGTTCCAATAGCTGTCATTTTCTCTTAGAATAGGAAAAAGTATTCCAATTGAATGAAATTCATTGGTCTCCTACTAGAATTTCAGATCAACTTAACATGAATTCCTTTTAGTTGGTGTTTTTACATAAAGAATATTGTTTCTTCAGAGTGCCCACCACCTCCTCAGATATCCCATGGTCAGCACACAGGTCAGGAGAGAGACTACTTTGCTCCTGGCATGTCTGTAAATTATACCTGTGATCCTGGATACTGGCTCCTAGGAAATAAATCAATTTGCTGTATGTCTTCAGGAGTTTGGAGTCTTTCGGCCCCACAGTGTGAAGGTACTAATGATTTCAACTTAGGCTACTTTTTTTAAATTCTGAAGTATCTTTAAATGATCTTAGTCTTGATTCTTTAGAAGCCTCATGTGAACCCATAGAAGAACAATTGCAGTTACCCTCAGATGGCAGTCCTGTGGTTCCAGTTAATTCCTCTTGCCATGAGGGGTAAGTGTAAGTTGATACAGCTTGAACAAGAATTTTTGTCTTATTTTTGTGCATTAGTTATTAGTTTAGCCCAGTGGTTTCCTTTAAAAGCTCTTCATTGTCACCCAACTCTATGTGTGAAATTCTAGACCTTCTTGGGCTTTTCTATGTGTGGAAATGAAATTTCTATAAATAGCTGTGTCTTTGGTGTTTCATTCACTAGAAACCCTAGCTCAGTGGTACCTACTTTGGCTCTAACTGGCATGGGTAGGAAGGGATCTTGAGAGGTGAAGCTATGTTACCATCTGTCCCTAGGTACCAATTAACTGGCCATGTTTATAAACTCTGTCGGAATCCTGAAGCAGGGAATAGGTTTTGGTTCCAAAAGATTCCACTCTGTAAAGGTGAGTAATCCTAACCCTTTTTATTTAGTTGGGATTTCAGGGTGCAAGCTGAAGGAAGTTTTGGCTTAAGTTTTTTGAGAAGTTGATATGGTACTAATTTTGATAGGGTTTAAAAAATCTTTCCAAAGGTATATTGTGAGAGAAGTTTAAAGGGGACAAATTTAGTCAGGATAGAAATTTCAGAAGATAGGTTTACTACCTAATCACTGTAACTCTTTTAGCTTTGGTAGGTTAAAAAAATTTGGGGAAGGTTTAATTATGTAATTTTATCTTGAATTCATATGGGGAAGAAAAGGTTTCTTGATGATAATAACTAAAATAAACAACCAACTGCAACTCTTCTCTGGTTATTAATTTTTCATTCCCTTTAAGTATTTCCAATGGAGAGTTTGTAAGTGAGATGATATCTACCCTTCTCTATGAAAAAGAAGTATTTTATGAATGACTCTAAATGATACCCTTCCTGGAAGAAAAATATGTAAGATATCTTCAAGAGAATGGAAGGTAGCATAGACTTAATTTTTTAAATAAAATTTTATTGATATCATTTGGGGTTTTTATATCATCAAAATTTCTGGTAGTATCCCTTCCTTTTCTCCTCCCAGAAAGACATTTAATAATGACAAATAAAATTTTTAGAAAGGAAAAAAAAATAGAAAATGTCAACAAAACTGACCAGTACATTGGAGTACTCTGAAAATATATATAATATACCATATCCATTGGCCTCTTATCTCTACAAAGAGGTGAGTGGGTAGTGTTTTCTATCTTTTATGGAGCCATGCTTGTTCTTTGTAATATTATAACATACACTTTTGACTTTTGTGATTCTTCTTTCTGATTACATTATGTTACAATTTACATATATTTTTTCTGCTACTTCACTCTGCATCAGACTGTGTAAATCTTCCCATGCTCTTCTATTTTTATCATACTCGTTATTATTACAGTACAGTGATATGGCACTGTATTCACATATAATCATAATCACATCAGTCATTTCCTGATTGATGAATATCTACTTTGTTCCCAAATCTATGCTTTCCTAAAAAGCTAAGATATAAATATTTTTTGTATATAATAGCTTTCTTCTTATCACAGACTTCCTTAGGATATAAGCCTAGAAGTAGAATCTCTGAGTCAAAAGAGTATGAACATTTTAGTGACTTGATTTGGTTAATTCCAAGTCATTTTCCAAAATTATTATGTGGATTCATCAACAATAACTAGTATGGCACTATATAACTCCTTCAACATTGACTGGTAGCATCTTTGCCAATTTCAAGATGTGGAGTGAAATTTGTGAGATTGTCAGGTTGTTTTGATTTGAATTTGTTTTATTTATTAATGATTTGAATCATAATTTCATATTGCTGTGTCATTTTTCTTTTGTAGTCTTTTTTGGTGCCTTCTTTCTCTTGTTATGGCTCAAAATTATTCTGGGATGTCAGTATTTTATAAATGTGATCTAAGTTACTTCCATTTGAGACAGTTGTTGAGACATGAAGTCTTATAGAACAGATTTGTCCCTTAAGGCTAAGATTTTCCTTTTTCCTGCTCAAATTTGTTAAGGCTATAAGAAATTGGTATGTTTGGGCATCAAATTCTTAATGCATTTTAAGTAACTATTATACAAGCCACTGTGCTAAGTTCTGATGATACAAAAACAAAAAAAAAAAAAATAGTCCCTACTCTGAAAGAGCTATCATTAGAATAGTACACATATACACACATATAGTACATATACACATATGTACATGTGTATATACAGAATAAAGCAGATAAATAAAAATGAATTAAAATAGCTAAATAAAAACTAGTTTAGGAGAGAAATTAATTGCATTTGAGATGATGAGAAAAAAAGTGGTCCTTGATCAGAAAGATGGTGCTTTGTATTTCTCTTGAAGGAAGAGAAAAATGCTCTGAGAAGGAGGTGAGAAGGGAAACACATTCCACACATGGGATTCTAGTACAAAGGCACAGCTATGGGAGATAGAATAGATAGAAGACCAGTTTTGCTGGATCAGAGGATAAGAAGAGGAGAGACTTTACAATGAAATTGGATTGTGGTCAGGTTATAAGGATTTATAAAGCTAATAGATGAGTTTCTATTTTATTCTAATGGCAATAAGAAGCTAGTTATTTTTGTTCTTTTTTCTTAATATTTGTTTAATATTTCCCCCGATTATATATAAAAAAGTTTTAACATTCATTTTTAAAGTTTTTGACATCCAAATTTTATTCCTCCGTCTGAAAGTTTTTCACTTCCAAATTCTCTTTCTTTCTCCTCTCTACCCCCTCTTCATTGAGAAGACAAGCAATTTGATATAGGATAGATTAAAAAAAATAAAGAAAAAATTTAGAAGCACATTTTGATCTGCATTAAGACTCCATCTTCCACCATAAGTCCTTCAGAATTATCTTAGATTATCGAATTGCTGAGAATAGCTAAGTCATCATATTCTTTTTCTGTTACTATGTAGAATGTTCCCCTTGTTCTGCTCATTTCAGTTTGCATCAGTTCACTTAAGTCTTTCCAAGTTTTT
The DNA here is from genome assembly GCF_048593235.1 of Sminthopsis crassicaudata. NCBI lineage: Eukaryota > Metazoa > Chordata > Mammalia > Dasyuromorphia > Dasyuridae > Sminthopsis > Sminthopsis crassicaudata. The sequence goes on from NC_133620.1 coordinate 104,505,522, forward strand.
CTGAGAGCATCCTACTCATCATTTCTTATGGCACAATTATATTCCAGCACAAGCATATGCACTAACTAGTTCAGTCATTCCCCAATTGTTAAGGCATCCCTCAATTTTCAATTCTTGGCTACCACAAAAATTTGTTATCGATATTTTTGTACATGTAGGTTCTTTTCCTTTTCCTTTTTATTTTAATCTTTTCAAGATACAAACCTAGCAGTGGTATTACTTGGTCAAAAGATTAAAATAAGTCTTTGGGCATAATTCCAAATTATTCTCTATAATGGTTGAATCAGTTTAAAACTCTACTAACAATGCATGAGTGCCTCAATTTTCCCATATCCCCTCCAATATTTGTCATTTTACTTTTACATTATATTAGCCAATCTGATAAATGTGGGGTGGTATATCAGAGTTGTTTTTATGTGCTTATCTCTAATCAGTAGTGATTTAAAATATCTTAATATTCTAGTGAAAATTGCCTATTCATATTTTTAAACACTTGTCAACTGGGAAATAAAGGTCATTTGACTTTATTGAATAAAAGATTGATCTGATCAATTTTGTACTTAAGGAATTCACTTGGGCTGCAGCGTGTAGGGTAAACTAGAATGATGAAAAACTAGATCCTGTTGTAGTAATATGGGTGAGAAGTGAACCTATGTATAGTTGTGTGATTAGAGAAGGGACCAGATGAAATAGATGTTGTTGAAGTTGAAATAGTAAGCTTTGGCCGGTGTTCAACTATGTGACATGAGAGAAAATTAAGAAGTTCAGGATAGGGCCAAGGTAATGAAGCTGAGAGACTGGTTTCCGCAGTAATAAGGAAATTTGGAAGAGAGGGTGGGTTTTGGGGGAGAAATAATGAGTTTATACTGTAAATGTTAGGTTTGAGAGGTCTTTTGGCCATTCAGTATCTAGTAAGAAACAGTAAAAATAGAAATTAGAAATTAGTAAAAATTAGAATACAAAAAGTTAATTTAAAAAAGAGTTTAAATATGAACCATAGATTACACAATTAAACAATAAAATGAATTGGTTGGATGACAAAATTCAACAAATAATTATTGCTACTTAAATGTCAGCATGGTAGAAAGTCTGCAGTGGAGGGTACCCAGAATTTTGTGCTTGGCCCTGTGGTTGTCTTGATAAGAGCATAAATGTTATGCTCATCAGATTTGCAAATGACACAAAACTAGGAAGGATAGTTATCATAGCAAGTTACAGTTTTTAAATGGTAGGTCATGACTCCATGTGGGGTTGTGTAACTGAATGTGGTTAAGTCGCAAAAAAAAAAAAAAAAAAAAAAAAATGGCAGTGGTAAAAGGTATCAAATATTCCACCAATATATAATTATTTATTTATTACACATCCATCTCATTAATGTACAAGTTTGCTTTCATCTTTAATAAATGATAAATATATATGTGTGTGTGTATGTGAAAGAATTATTTTAAAATAAAATTTTTATTATTTATTATCAGTACATGTTTTATTTGCATACCTATTTCATATACTTATATACCTGGGGTTGCATAAAATAGTTGAAGAAGTCCTGTAGTAGAACATTGAGCTAAATCTAATAAAATATACTTCCATTAGAGATAAATATGGATTTTTGTACTTGGGCACAAAAGATTAACTTCACAAACATAAGCTGTGGAAAACATGGTTAAAATAGCAATTTTGAAAAAATATTGGAGTTTTAATGAACTGCAAGTTCAATATCACCAATGTGATACAGCTGCTAAAAACTAATGTAGTCTTGATTTATATAAAGGGGGACATAGCTTCCAGGAATAGGAAGATGGTAGTCTTGTTAACTCTGAACTCATCAGACCTCCTCTGGAGTATTGTGTTCAGTTTTGGAGACCATGGTTTTAGAAGGACACTAATAATAAATAAAAAGTATTCAGAAGAGGCCATCGAAGATAGTGAAGGGCCTTGAATTCATGTTATACTAGAATTATTTGAAGGAAATGGATTTTTCTGGTTTTGAGGAGAGAAGATTGTGGGGAAAGAGTGAGAATATGATAGCTGTCATCAAATACTTGAAAGACTTATTTAGTGAAGGGATTGGATCTATTCATTAAGCTCTGAAATTTTGCAAAACCAAGTTGCAAAGAGATAAATTTAAGCCTGATATTAAGATAAACATTTTGGGGCAGCTAGATGGCACAGTGGATAGAGCACCAGCCCTGAATTCAGGAGGACCCGAGTTCAAATCTGGTCTCAGACATTTAACACTTCCTGGCTGTGTGACCCTGGGCAAGTCACTTAACCCCAGCCTCAGAAAAAAGAAAAAATTAAATTAAATTTTAAAAAGATAAACATTTTAAGTAAAGCTATCCAAAAATAGAATAGTGTGTCTGTGCAATATGAGTTCAGAATCCTTTACAAGAAGTTAGGCACAAGTAGTCCATATGGAAATTTCTCTAAATTTCCACATCTGACATTTCTTTTGCATTAGTCCAATTCTGCTTTACTCATAAAACAGTTATACCATGCTGGAAGATCCTTTGCCAGTGTCTACCATGACACCCAATTAAGACCAAAGTTCCTCAGAAAAACCTTAAAAGTGTCCTTGTATCACTTCTTCTGATCTCTGTATGAAGACTTGACTTTGTGTGAGTTCTCCATAAAATAGTCTTTTAGCAAATGTGCGTTTGGCATTTGAACTGTGTAGTTAGTCCATTGGAGTTGCACTCTCTGCAGTAGAGCCTCAATGCTTAGCAGTTTAGCTCAAGAAAGGACCTTAGTAAAGATCAAGGACATCATCTTGCCAGGTGATCTTCAGAATCTTCCCAGATAATTTAAATGGAAGAGATTCAGTTTTGGGACACGGTGCTGGTATATTGTCCAGGTTTCAGAGGCACACAACAATGAAGTCAGGACAAAGGTTCGGTAGACCTTCAGTTTGGTAGGCAGCCTAAGAGCTATCCTCTCCCCTACATTCTTTTGGAGCTTCCCAAACACTGAGCCAGCTCTGGCAATGCATGCATCAGCCCCATCATTTATATGTACATCCCTTGAAGGGTAAACTGCCAAGGTAAGTGAACTTAGCCATAGCATTCAAAATTTCTCCATTTGCTGTAACATTTATTGTTCCACATGTGACTGATGTGGTGCTGACTGGAAGAGAACCCATATTTTCTTGGTATTTATTGTTAGGAAAAAATTAGCATAAGCAACAGAGAATCAATCTATACTTTATTGCATCTCAGGCTCAGAGACTGAATTGAGTGCACAATCAGCATTATAGTAAGAACTCCCTGGTGTATAAATTGTACTAGATGGCTGTCAAGATTGCTTCCAACTCCAAAATTTCTGCTTCTGTGAAATCTAAGCAGCTTCCTAAGGGACCAGTAAAGAAGGAGAATTTCTAATAAAATTTTTAAAAAGAAAGTAATTTGTACCACAGAATCTAGAAGCACCTTGAGATTTCAGAGATTGGGATTTATAAATCACCAGTTCTTGTTCATTTTCTTTTCACTGAGATGAACAAGGTTTTAAAATCTTTAAGAGTATTGTATTTCTCTGAAAGAAGTTAGAAGATGGTCATAATCTCAATCTCCTTTCCTTGATTTCAGAAGTAAACTGTCACCTCCCAGAATTCATAATTGGTGCCCACAATGTGTCAACTAAAAAAATATATGATTTTGGAGCTATCTTTACTCTGAAGTGTGATGAAGGATATATGCTAGAAGGCAGTCCTCAGAGCCAATGTCAAGAAGATCATAGATGGGACCCTCCTTTGGCAGTCTGTAAATCACGTATGTATAATATAATTATTCCTGCCGTGTCATATTACATCTTTTGTCCTCTAATGTTGGACTGTATCAGGGATGCCCTTTCTATTGCTGTAAAACTCACAGAAGGAGAAGTTCAGTTCACCAAATATTTGAAAGTAAGTTGATCAAATTTCAGATAGCACTTTGGGAGATCTCCTTTAATTGTGGAGTTTTAAAATTTCACATATACCTATTTCAAAGTGCTTAGATGTAGCACTTAATAAAGGTTTAGTTCAGCAATTACTGAATCCTCACCACTACAGGCCTGCTTCCTGTTACCCACAAGTCTCCATTTCCCATCTCTGAGGGAGACCATCTCTGAGTCTTTGTACTGCTATCTTTTATTTGGAGGATTGTATCTCTTCCTACCTGTACCTAATAGCTTCCCTGGTTTTCCTCAGTACTCAGCTCAAATCTCCTTTTGTTAGTGTTAGTTAGATAGACGTTGGTGCCTTCTGCTCTGAGCCGACCTTCCCTCAGTTCTTTGTGAATCTTGGATGAACTTGGTGACACTCATGTTAACTCCCTCTTTGTGGCCAAGGGCTGTCTTTTGCCCTTCTTTGCATCTTTGGCACAGAGTAAGTGGTTAATAAGTGCTTGTTAACTAACTGAAAAGAATCATCTCTCAATGGACATAAAGGAGTGGTAGAGTGGCAGAAAACCTTTTCTATCCCAAGAAGGCTCTGCTTGCAATGAATGCAAAATCAGTAATTTTGTATTTTAGAATCAGAGTCTATACTGAATCTTTTCCCCCATTTCATTTCTTCTTTTAAAAATGTTATTGTTGCCACAACATAGCATTTCCACTCTTTCTGTTATTGTTTGCTTGCATTTTTGTTTTTCTTCCCAGGTTATTTTTATCTTCTTTCTAAATCCAATTTTTCTTGTGTAGCAAGACAACTGTATAAATATCTATACATATATTATATTGAACACATATTTTAACATATTTAACATGTATGGGACTACCTGCCATCTAGGAGAGAGGGTGGAGGGAAGGAGGGGAAAAGTTGGAACAGAAGTTTTAGCAAAGGTCAATGTTAAAAAAATTACCCATGCATATGTTTTGTCAATAAAAAGCTATAATAAAAAATCAATTTTAAAAATGTTATTGTTCACATCTACAGATAATTATCCAAGTTATTTATCTTTGCACACAGTTCAGATCCCACCATTGTGACTTATTTGTGTAATTTTTAGCAAGTAGCCCTACTTTTCTGAGGCTCAGTCTCTTCTTCTGTAGGAGATTGGACTTGATTTTGAGTTCTCTTCCAGCTTGAAATCTCTGATCCATGATTCTTATTACATAATATGTAGTTTTTTATATATGTAATTTGTTTCATAGCATTGATGTTCCCCAAATAACAAGTTGGACACATTTCACTTGGTTTTCTTGTCATGGTATTTTTAAATATTTTTTAAATCATGTGATTACATATGCTAAAATGATGGTTTGTCAAATCTTTCTGAAAGTTCTTATATTAGTTTAATGATGACATTGTAAGAATCTATTTTGAGGTTATACTAAACTCTTAAACTGATATTTTTGTGTTTTTTCCCCAGTGAATTATTCTTCCCTTCTAGGCTCCCAAGGTCCCCTTGTTCTCAGTGGTAAGTTTTAACAACTAATTTTAGAAAAGTAATAGTCGCTTTTATGAATCAATCCAGACTCCTTTTTTCTACTTAAATATTAGTTTTTCATTTTGAACCATTATGTAAACATGTGATATTCTTTAGAGTTACAATTCAGATCTTTATATACCTAAAGAAAAACTCCAAAAAAAAAAAAAAAAAGCTCTGGCTTTTGATGTTGGAAAAAGTTTGTTTTATGGTAATATAATCTTTTCAGATTATTCTGTCTAACTGATAGTAATAGTCTACTTGAAGCAACCTTTAGCTAGAAGAAATAGAAGACCTGTTAGTATGAAATATATTCATATATGTATTATGTGGGGAGGAGAAAAAAATTGGTACTGGTTCCCAGTCTAATTATTTGACTAGAATGGTGCTGTTGAGACAAAATAACATATTATAAAGTTTTATATTTTATAAATTTAGCGATTTGATTAAACATGTTTGATACTTAGATGTTTGGCCTTCAAGGTTTGATCCTGAAGCCTGTATAGGACCTATATTCATATAAACTGTTAATAAATTGATATCTGTTCATATAAAAAAATTCAACTATGGCTAAAGATAAATTTGCTAATACATCATAAGATAAAAATTAAGAAACCTGTTTATTCCATTTTTCCTGGTATTTAATGTTCCTATTTTCTGCCTAGGCATTTCTTTGGGTACAGTATTTCTTATTCTATTTGCTGGTGTCACGTTGGCAATAATATCAAAATATAAAGAAGGGTGAGTTCAATTATATTGTCTTACAAAATATTTAATACTTCCCATGCTTCTTTTCAGAAGCTAAGATTAGTAAAAGAAATGTTTAATATAAACAATTAGCTTATGGGTGACTAAAGTACAAATAGAAACATTGGGTTCTTATATGAAAATGGGAGATTTTTTAGGAAAAAAATTTAGTACATAAAGATATTAGGTGATAGAATTATTTAATACCTTTTGGTTATTTTGAAATTGATGTCACTCATAGGCATATCACACTTGTTTTGTCCAAAATAGAACTCGTCTTTTCCCTCAAAATCCTACCTCTTCTGGATTTGGGGATTACTTCTCAATGCACCAGATCACCCAACTTCATAATCTCAATGTAGAATCCACCCTCATGTTGCCTGTGCAAAGTCACAGCACCAGGAAGTGTGATGTTCTGTGTGAAGAACAGTCAGAAGGCCAGTTCAGATGAACTGAAAGAGAGGAATATGAAAGGAAAGAATACGTGATACCCAGACTGTCAGGGACTATAAATAACAAAGAGAAGAGTATTTATTCTTGAAGAAGTAGAGAGCCACAAGAGTTTGATTTAGCAAAGAACAACATGTCATACCTAGACAAACAACATCATTTTACTGGGCGGAGAACAGAGGGAAGGAGTCAGAGCTCTGGGGACCCATTAAAAAGCTGTTGTGGTGGTCCAAGATAGAAATGAAGAAAATTTAAACTAGGGTCGTGACTATGAAATTAGAAGGTAGAGTTCATATATGAACTTGAGTGGAGACTCTTCCTTCAAAACTTAGTTCAAATACTACCTTCCACATGAAACCTTTTTTGATCCTCTCCTAGCTACTGATGTCCTCCCTCTCATAGCTGCCTTATATTTATTTTGTTTTTATTTTAGATGTCTATTTGTGTCCTGTTTTTTACTATGATATGATCTCTCTGAAGACAGGGAATTTCAGTTTTTTAGAATTTCATTCCCTGTGCCTAGCTTAATATTTAATTGATTGATTAATTTTAAATTAAAAGATGAACAAGCTGATGCTTACTGTTCTTCACATGGTTGTTTATATACTTTTTCTGTACTTTCGAAGAGGATATGAAATTACATCATACATAATTAGCATCACAACAGAAATAAATTATGCCTACAAACCTTAGTGCCATTTTGTGCTTTCAGTTCCTTAAAAGATGACAAATATATTTTCCCCTTAGTTATAACTAGTTCATGTACATTGCACTCAGCCTTCTCTCACATTGCATTTACTTTAAGGAGATTATTCATATTCCTGCAAAGTTTTTCTATTTGTCATTTTTATGGCAGTCTAGTATCTTTCTAAAGTGTCAATCTGTTGAACTTTTTCTAATAGTTATTTGTCATGAACATAAATATACGCAGAGTACATAAAAAGCAGGTCAATCAAGAAACTTTTCAAATTGCTTACTATGTGCTAGACACTGTCGTGTCGCAGCTGTGAACAGCTGGGAGACCGCACCTTTAAGCACAAGGAGGAGTAGATTTTCAGAGGCAGAGGGGAAGAGGGCCAGCATTCTGGCATATCCAGCAGCCTGCAATAGGGGCCAATATACGTAGACACAAGTCATGAAGAGGGTGATAGCTCCATATTATGAAGTGCTGAAGTGGCAGAGGTGCCTGAAATGAGTCTTAAGTGTCATAGAAGCCACTGGAAATTACTGACTTAGTGTGTGTGGTATGAAATGCAAATAATATATTTTCTATATTGTGCAATTTTTCTAACAGTATTAAGTATGTGTTGATAATTGTATATTATACAGTTTAATAATTAAACTATACATTAATTCTTGTACATAGACAAAGGGCTTCAAATCTGCTTTTGAATTATATTGAGTGACTATGAACTAATCACTTAACCTCTTTAAAATCTTAGGTAATGTTCTCTGACAATTCAAGTTCCAGAACAATTGCTAGTATGTTTTGGTAGAAGTTTCCTTCTTAGGATACATCAGTAAAGTTACAGGCCTCAACAAAAAGTAATCCTGGACAGACATAGCAGATAAAATGTTGGGCTGGTAGACAGAAGTATCCAGGTTCAGAGCCTACCTCTGACACCAGTTGGGTGACTGCACACGTTACTTTACCTTATGTCTCAAGCAACTCCGTAGGACTGAACTCTACTCAGAGATGGGACTGTGTTGGTCTTCTACATATTTATATAATAATCTTGGACATGATTTCAACCCCATCTTCTAGTATTCTATGTTCAACTGGTGTTTTTAATGTACTAGGTATTTTAATGATTGTCACTTTTTAATCTTTTTTTTTTTAAGTCAGAGAAGTCAAACCTCTTCATAGTTACTTTTTTTTCTTTTCAACATACTGCTTTCTGAAGTCTATCCCACTTAATTTGGAGAGTATCATCATAAGGGAGCAAGGAGGGTGCCAATGAATTATTTGGCCATGGCAATCCATAAAACAAAGAAAAACACAATGTCCCCTGCAGCCCCTTATGTTTCTTCAGGAATTGACGTAGAGTGTGCTAAGAATCATAGTTTTCAAACTATAAACTTGACTATAAACATCAGTCTACCATTTGTACTCTAAATATTAGATCCTTGTCCAGTGAACAGCAATGAGACACACTCTGAAAGGAACTATATCAATCTTGAGAAATGAAACCAGAAAAACAAACAAAAAAGAAGTTGCAGTTAAATGGAAGGATTTATTGACAAGATTTTTAGTGACAAGACTTTAAATAAGTGAACTAATGGAATTAATTTTATCACATATTCAAAAGCAAAAGGAAATATAATTTGGTGGGAAACATTATCTTATATTACTCAGTTTTGCAAAAAGATTATCATGAAATTAATTATAATTTGTTTTTGCCAAAAATCTTTCACTGAGGATGAAGTAGAGAAATTCTGCGAAGAACTTCCTAAGACTTTCCAAATTTAATGAGCATTTACTTTGATACTTGATAACCTCAAGGAAAAGCTAGGCACAGGGAAGAATAATGAAAAATGTTTCTGTGAGGTTGTTTGGTGTTAGCCATGCCTAGTGTTGGATTCCACTTGAAGCACATAATCATGATATAACTTTAAACCTTCTGGATAGTCTGTAAGTCTTTTCGTACATTATCTTTTTAAAAATAAATGTGCAATACATGATCACCAAGCCACGCATAGGTTGTTTTTGCTACTTTTTGGAAACAGGATAAAACTAATTTGTCAGTTTCCTTTTGCTCTTCTGAGAAAACCCTTTGAATCATCTTTGGTTGTGATATTTTGATTAGTATATTATATTAACTCACTTTGTGCTCATTAACTGATGCATAAAATCTCATTTTCACCTTCATTTAAGTTTCCCATATTAGCCATATTGCACAGCCATTGATGTTATTCTTTATATTTTTCTTACTCTAATCTGACCTAATTTATCTGTTTTGTGATTTTTCCCATTTGCTATTCAAATCCATTTAAAGTTTTGAAGTTAAACAAGCTTGGTTTCTTTTTACTTCTTTTCTTTTTTGTACTATTATTGTTCAGACTTAGCGTTGTCTAAATCAATGTTTTTATAGTAACATCCATTATAATATCCACCTTGTTTTGAATGATCCTTTGGGTGATCATCAGTTCTTAGTCTTCTTAGATATGACCTTATTACCCATGATGTTCCCCTCCCCCCAACTGTGGCTGTTTCCCTCCCTTCCTCTTTCCCTCCTTCCTTCCTTTTTTCCCAATCTCTCTCTCTCTCTCTCTCTCTCTCTCTCTCTCTCTCTCTCTCTCTCTCTCTCTCTCTCTCTCTGTCTCTCTCCCTCTATGTGTCTCTGTGTGTGTGTCTCTCCCCCCTCTCTCTGTCTCTCTGTCTCTTTCTCTCTCTTTCTCTCTCTCTGTCTCTCTGTCTCTCTCTGTCTGTCTGTCTGTCTGTCTCTGTCTCTGTCTCTCTCTCTGTCTCTCTCTCTCTCTCTCTCTCTGTCTGTCTTTTTCTCTCTGTCTCTGTCTCTGTCTCTGTCTGTCTCTGTCTCTCTCTCTCTCTCTCTCTCTCTCTCTCTCTCTCTCTCTCTCTCTCTCTCTCTCTCTCTCTCTCTCTCTCTGTCTCTCTCTCCCTCTATGTGTCTCTGTGTGTGTGTCTCTCTCCCCTCTCTCTGTCTCTCTGTCTCCCTCTCTGACTTTCTCTCTCTCTGTCTCTCCCTCTGTGTGTGTGTGTTCCTGCCTCTGTATGTCTCTCACTGTCTCTCATTCTCTGTCTCTTTCTCTGTCTCTGTCTATCTCTGCATTTCTCTCTGTCTCTCTTTGTCTCTGTCTCTCCCTTTCTCTGTGTGTGTGTCTCTTTCTCCCCCTCTCTCTCTCTCTCTCTCTCTCTCTCTTTCTGTTTCTCTTTCTCTCTCTCTCTTTTTCTCTTTCTCTCTCTCTCTTTTTCTCTTCCTCTCTCTCTCTCTCTCTCTCTCTCTCTCTCTCTCTCTCTCTCTCTCTCTCTCTCTCTCTCTCTCTCTCTGTCTCTCTCGATTTCTCTCCGACTTTTTCTGTCTGTCCGTTTGTCTTTCTCTGTCTCTCTCTATTTCTGTCTGTCTCTGTGTGTGTGTCTCTGTCTCCATGTGTGTCTCTCTCTGTGTCTCTGTCTCTATGTCTATCTGTCTCTCTCTCTCTCTTTCTCTCTCTCTCTCTCTCTCTCTTTCTCTCTCTTTCTCTCTCTCTCTCTCTCTCCCTCCCTCTCTGTCTCCCTGTCTCCCTCTCTGACTTTCTCTCTCTGTCTCTCTCTCTGTCTCTCTCTCTGTCTCTCTGTCTCTCTCTCTCTCTCTCTCTCTCTCTCTCTCTCTCTCTCTCTCTCTCTCTCTGTGTGTGTGTGTGTGTGTGTGTTCCTGTCTCTGTATGTCTCTCACTGTCTCTCATTCTCTGTCTCTTTGTCTCTGTCTATCTGTATCTCTCTCTGTCTCTCCCTTTCTCTGTGTCTCTCCCTCTCTGTCTCTCTGTCTCACTCTCTGTCTCTCTCTCTATTTCTCTCTCTGACTCTTTCTGTCTATCTGTCTTTCTCTGTCTCTCTATTTCTGTCTGTCTCTGTGTGTGTGTCTCTGTCTCCATGTGTCTCTCTCTGTGTCTCTGTCTCTATGTCTATCTGTCTGTCTGTCTCTCTCTCTTTTTGTCTCTCTATCTGTCTATCTCTCTGTCTCTTTCTCTCACACATACACACACTCACTCCAAACTGGATATTTCAGAGAAATCTCAAACTCAACATGTCCAAACTAGACTCATTACCATTTACCTTCTTCCACTTACCTCCCCCCCTCCATTACCTCTTCCAATTTTCCTTATTTATGTTGAAGGAATCGGGGTCACATTCAGTCTTTCCAAACTGTCAGGATCTCTATATAGTACAGGACAAGTATATTTAAACCTAGATATTTAAAGGAAATATACACATATACATACATACAAACACATACATATCATAATGTAGGAAATGTTTTTTTTTTCTTTTTTAAATGAGAATTTGGGGGCAGCTAGGTGGCTCAATGGATACAGTCCCTGAAGTCTGGAGGACCTGAGTTCAAATGTGGTCTCAGACACTTAACACTTCCTGGCTGTGTGACCCTGGGCAAGTCACTTAACCCCAGTTGCCTCAACAAAAGAGAGACAGACACACAGACACACACAGAGAGAAGAGAGAATTTGAGGCTTATTTTCAGCTTTTTTATTGTAAAACTTTATCCCCAATTTTATAAGGTAATTAAAATAGTTCAATTTGTAAAAATCTATTCTATAACCAACTTTTAAAAGAAATAGTTTTTTTTTTTTAATTAGGTAGATTTGTTAGAGATAAATAAATTGCAAAGCCTCTAATGTTAAAAGATAGTTTTTTTAAAAAGGAGAAGAAAGAAAGGAAAGGAAGAAAAGAAAGGAAGGTCAATTTGTGCAAAATTGTCATGCAATACCACCTGCACTGTTACATTCATTTTATGGCCTTTAGGAATAGGTTAAAATGGTAGTGATAATATAGTAAAAATCCTTTGCTTTGAAAATCAGAACTTGGTCTTGTAAGTTCTTTAGGCCTTCGTATATTATATATTTTAATGATTTTACTCTGGCAAGTTCTTTTCAAGTGCATTTTACATAAGCTAGGGGGAAATAACTTTAATAAAATCAGCTGGGCAAGCACTTTTAAGATTTTCTGATTGTGATTTTTAGTTGCCACTTTAAAAATTTTAAAACAAGAATGTAGCCAAATTTTTTAAATTGTTTATTAACTTTAGCCTTCTTCCCAAACTAAAACTTTTTAATGAATTTTTTCCCTCTTGTATTTTTTCTTCTTCTATTTAGCAATTACTATACTAATGAAAATTGTAAAGAAGTAGCTATCCATTTAGAGACACAAACATCTTACAATACTGATACTTACAGCTTTGCAAGTTAACCAGAAGACTAATAGCAGGTATCTAATTAATTCTGAATGTTTTTATCAATCGGTATTGATAATAAACATGTTCTGAACTAGGTATATTAATGGTTGCAACTTGCAATATTTCCCTTTATGAATTAAACATGCTTTAAAAACCTACATGTAATGATGACTTACTTCTGGCTTTCAAATGTATAGCTTTTAATAATTATCTGCTTATGTGCCTGAATATCACCTTGCTTGTTTAATATTTTGTATAGAACCAGTAAGTTTATAATATGTAGTTATTAATAATATTCATATTTATAATGTTATTTCATGACTTACAAAATGCTTTCCTCATAGCTCTTGAGTAGATAATGCAAATATTATTTTCATCTCACTGGTGACAAAAGGTAATATTAATAATTACTTTGCTTTAAAATAATGCAACTACCAGTCTAAGATATTAGTAAAGATTATATTTTGTTATCTTTACAAAATTTTTTATTGTATAAAGAAAGATTATTACATTTTATTATGTCCAGAATTTTAATGGCATTTAAAATGTCCAACCAGTATGTGATTCCTTTACCACTTTTATATGTGTTTGCTCTATAAATAAAGATGTATCTACAATTTGTACAAACAATTGAACATCTTAATAAAAAAGAGAGAGAGAGAGAGAGATAAACTTGAAAGCTGTTGTGATGCCAAAATTTCAAACTTTCTTTTTAAAGGCCAGGTAACTTAGAATGTAAACATCATAATCATCATATTTAAATATTTATATAATACTATTCACTTATGTATAGAGTGCCACAGTTGTCTGCATTCAAAGTTTTGCAGTATAATTACCATCTTTTCTACCAACTAAATGGAAAATCTGTTATTTCAGTTGCCATTGAATGCTGTGAAACTGGAAAGTGATCTGGAAATGAAGCTTTAATCTGGATTTGAAAAAAAAACAACCTGCTTGTGAGACATCAGACAACAACATCTTAGAATTGATTTTACAGAGATGCAACTTTTATCAAAACATGAATTTTCAGGTGGAACAAAGCAAGGTTTGGTTTGGTTTTTTTTTTAAGTTGGCCTAACCAAATTCTGACTACCTTTTTTCAGCCTGACCATTCTGTTTGTTTTTGTTATCAGCATGCTGACTATTATTTGAACACTGAACTTGAGACATGGTTTCAATTAAAGAAAAATGATTAAACCTTGTTTCTAGGCATATTTGACTTTGCCCACTTAGAAGAAAGACTTTCTTTTTTTTATTTGAAAGCTGCTTAAAACAATTTTTTTCAATTATAAAGATAGCATTTTGCTTTTTTTTTCCTCAGGTTAACATTAGTTCAGTATCTGCCTTGGGTTTCCCTATGATGTCAAAAAATAATGTAATAAAATTATTAAGGGAAATGTTATTAAGGAAGAATTTGGGAGAGAGAATATTTTGATGCTCCTTTATTTGTATTTCAAAAATTGTAGTTTCTTATTTTTAAGAAGTACTTTATGTGAACTAACAAATAAAAATTATTTCTATAGAAAATTTGGTGAATCTATATAGATTGTGTTTTGCATGAAAACTTCTATTTACTTAAAATTCTTAATGTATCAGTTAAGAAGTAAAGAACTACATGGGGAAGGTATTTTACTGGGAAATGTTCCTACTGATTGTGTGTGACACTAATAGGTCTATGGTGTAGAGGACCTCAGATTTTGGGGAACTCTGGAAAAGATATGCTTGAAGCAAAGAGACTTACAGCAGGGTGTTTACTTGGTGTGACTGATGAGATAACGGTTCTTTAGTTTACATAATACTTAGTGTGATGTAATGAGGTAATCACTGTATTTGGCATATATTTACTGTGATATGGTGATGTAATGTTTCTACAGTTGGCACATGCTCAGTGTACTGTAGTGATATAATCATACTAAGGTATTTAAGGGCTGAGAGGACTGGAGACAAGAGTGTGTGCTCGATCCCAGACTCCATCTTTGACAGCCTCCTGGTAGTTCTTTTGCCTTCATCACTTTTCCACCTAAGACCAAGGCTCGTCCAGAGATCCTCCAGGAAGCTAGCCTGGACATTACATTTTAGTGCCCAATGTAGAGAACTGACATGGGGTTCTAGATGACAGGCTCTGGATGTATATACTCAGCAGTTCAACTGATACCATCATAAGCTCAGTGGAGAAGTCCCTGTGATCCGGAAATAAGGTGAGTATAAAAATAGACAAGCAGGAAACTTAGGTAAAGGCTAAACTAGTCACTCTTTTTTTTTTTCCAGCTGAAATGGGACAAATACACAGTGGTCCTCAAACTTTTTAAATAGGGTTCCAGTTCACTGTCCCTCAGACTGTGGGAGGGTCAGACTATAGTAAAAACAAAAATTCACACTCATATAGTTTGAGAACCCCTGTACTAAGAAAAGAGCCTCCCCTACCCCAAGGGAAGTATGTAGAATGCATAGTTAGAGTAATAAAGAAGCAAGGTTTGTTGGTAACTCAGAGGCAGATCACTGGGCTCTTAAATATATTAGACTGCATGTCTTCTTGGCTCGCTAAGGAACAAAAAACAAGAACCAGACATGTGGAAATAAGTGGGGAAAGCAACTAATTGAATATTATGAAGCTAAGGGTCCTAATTCAATTCCTAAGGAAACATTCCTTATATACAATATAATACAATCGGCTTTAAAGGAGTCTACAAGTTCTTAAAAAAAATAAAAAAAAGGAAGAAAAGAAAAGATTTTAATGAGAACAGCCAGACAAGAAGATGTGAGGAGAAAGAGAGCAGGAGAGGGCTGATACTTCAAAAGAAGGTGAAATTTACTACCAAAAGCATTTTCCTAACAGTAAAGAAAAAAATCTTCCAGAATACAACTTTATTAAGAATATTCCCCCTCTCCCCCAAAAAAAGAACATCCCCATCCTGGTCTACATAACAGATTCTTAAAAAATGTTAGAAATACTTGATTAAAATGCAATTGTAAAATATTTAACAAAATAAATAAGGATACAATAAAACATAATGTTAAGAAATGAAGGAAGGAAGAAAGAAACAAAGGAAGAAAAAAGTAGCTAAAGTAAGAGCAACACCAAAAGGAACCATCCTTCCAGGAGTCAATCTGTCCCAGTGGATCACCCTCCTATTATACCAATGGATTCTTATCTCACTTAGAAGAACAGAGACTAAGCATGTCTATAGATAAGCAATCCATAAACATCTACATTCCTATTTTTACCTAGCTGTTTTGCTATTGATAACGATGGTCTATCTGGATTATTCTTCTAATTGCTCCAGAGACACCAAAATTAAGTTCAGAGACTATTTTATTCATCTTTGTATTCCCATAATGCCATAATTACTTGGTTAATGAATAAATGAATCATCTATGCACTTCTATGTCACTTCCATATGAGTATGTTCCTTGGAAGTGTGACTTAAGGTTAATTTAGGATTAAAAGTTTTGACTTTTTCAGTCTCTGCCTGATAACATAACTCATACCAAAGCATAGGAGTATAGACTGACTTGATGTCTTTTGTAGTCCCATTCACGGTTGAAGCATTAACAAGGCTGTTACCCAGGGTCAGACCCAGAGCTGGCTTAGCCATGTTGACCTTTCATAATGTTACCCAGTCATTGTTGCCAGATGAGAAGGGCCCAGAGAACAGTGGCCAACTGTTCAGAGGTCTAAATAAAAATAAAAGATCCAGGACCTAGGAAATATTTGACTGTTGGTGACATTGCTAAGGCCATTTCCAGGAACTAGAATTGATATCCTAAGTCAACTTGGAAAAATATAAAATAGATATTTATAATCTGTTCTCCATCCCTTTAGAAGAAAAAAAAACAGGGAAATTTTACCTATTAGATCTTTGGAGAAGGGAGAAATTTATGATCAAAGAAGAACTAGAGAACATTATGAAATACAACAAGGACACCTTTGATTAAATTTTTAAAATGTGCAAACAAACCCAATAGAAACAAGATTAAAAGGAAAGTACAAAACTGAGAAAAAAATTTTACAGACAGTGTTTCTGATAAAGGCCTCATTTCATATAAAGAACTACGTCAAATTAAAACAGTTCTGAGGTGGTATCTCAGATTGGCTAAGATGACAGAAAAAGGTAATGATAAATTTTGAAGGGGATGTGGAAAAACTGGAGCACTAATGCATTGTTGTAGAGTTGTGGAATGATCCAACCATTCTGGAGAGCAATTTGGAACTATGCTCAAAAGGTTATAAACTATGCATCTCCTTTGACCCGGAAGTGCCATTACTGGGTCTATATCCCAAGGAAATCATAAAGGAGGGAAAAGGACTCACATGTGTGAAAATGTAGCAGCTTTTTTGTGGTGGCAAAGAATTGGAAAATGAGTGGATGACTATCTGTTGGGAAATGGCTGAGTAAGTTATGGTATATAACTGTAATGGAATATTATTGTTCTATTTTTAAAAATGATGAACAAGCTTTTAGAAAGGTCTAAAAAAAATTATATGAACTGATGCTGAGCAAAACAAGCAGAACCAGGAATACATTATACGTAGTAACAGTAAGATTGTGTGATGATCAACTATGAAAGACTTGGTTCTGGGGCAGCTAGTTAGTGTAGTCGATAGAGCACCAGGAGTCAGGAGGACATGAGTCAAATCTGACTTCCTAGCTGTGTGATCCTGGGCAAGTCAATTAACCCCAATTTGCCTAAGGGGGGGGAAAAAGACAGACTTAGTTCTTTTCAGTGGTTCAATTATCTAAGGCAATTTCAAAAAACTTTGGGTAGAAAACACCTCTGCATCCAGAAAGAGAATTATGGAGATTGAATGTAAATGAGCATGATGAGGTTTAGAATTGGGATACCTAAATGAAATTAGGTTTAATTGTGGTCTAGTGGCAGGTTCAGGGTACAAGGAGTCAAATAGACCTCTCCTGCAACCCCTTTGGATTCGGTGCAAGGATACAGAGTTAAATGAGGACTAGTAGCAGCACAGAGTCCCCTGTAAAAGAATTTACAGACCCCAAAATCTAGATTAATAAAAGATGTTTATTATGGGGTTTGAAAGTAAAGTCTAGTTAGTAAAGTTGAAGGTAGAGATAAGAGACATTGGAACCAGGGTTCCAGTGGGCAGAGATCTTTTGGAGTGCCAAGTGTGGCATAGCTGCCATGTTTGGAACCTCTGCAAAGAGAGGACTCCAGCTTGGCTCTTTTATAATAGGAGGCTTTGGCTACAAGCTGAAGGGGACTTGTAGGTGGAGTCCCAGGTTGGCTCTGGGCTGGATTTCAGCCAGGGTTAGAATTTGAATTGAATTCAATGGGTTTCAGGACTGAGCCAGATAACAAAGATGAAACTGTCTGTGCTTAGGTGTGCCTGAGGCAGAGTCCGAGGAGGTTTTCTCCTTTAAAGATTTTTCAGAGTTTTGGGGTTCCCTCATCAAGTACATGCTATGTTCATTTCTTTTATTCTGTTTTTTTCTCTCTCCCATGGTTTTTCCCTTTTTTTCTGATTTTTCTCTTCAACAACATTCATAAAGAAATATGTATTAAAAAGTTAATGCACATGTATAACCAGAAAAAAAAATAAAACAATTAGTAAAGGGGAAAAAAAAGTAATAAAAGACAAAACATAAAAATGTCAAAGAAGAATAAGAAGGAGGAGGAGGAGGAAGAGGAAGAGGAGGAGGAGGACGAGGAGGATGAGGAGGACGAGGAGGAGGAGAAAGAAGAAGAAAAAGAAGAAGAAGAAGAAGAAAAAGAAGAAGAAGAAGAAGAAGAAAAAGAAGAAGAAGAAGAAGAAGAAGAAGAAGAAGAAGAAGAAGAAGAAGAAGAAGAAGGAGAAGAAGAAGAAGAAGAAGAAGAAAACACTAGCATAATCCCTCTGATTAATTCTGACTACAACTATCTCCTAATACTTCCTATACAAACTTTCTACTGGTCTGCACATATATACCCCTTTCACATCATCTATCCCTGATACATTTTTGAGAAAATATCCTACCTCTCTATTATTTGTGTTAGATTGACAGGATGTGAGGGTTTAAGAGGACCACAAACTTTATTGGCAATCAAAAATCTCCAACAAGCTAATGCTAGATTTTTTTAGATATTCAGAAAAGGAAAAGCAATAGCAAATAGTCCTCCTAAAACTCAGTCCCATTTAAAGTACATTTGGAGAATTGTGTTTACATCTGGTCATTACATTTTTTTAAAGATATGTCAAGTTAGAATGTAACATGAAGTGATCAGAATGAATGGAGTCTATTTCAAATGAAGATCAGTTGAAAGAATTGGGAATATGTGCTTGGAATATATTTGAAATATTTAGTGATGGGAAAGAAGGATTAGACTTGTCTAGCTTGGCACTAAATGACAGAACTAGGAAAAACTTGGAGTCAATTGCAGAAAAAAAAAAATTAAGTTCAATGTAGAGGAAAATTTCCTAACAAAAAGAACTGTTCCAAAGAGGAAAAGGCTCCTTGAGGGCAGACACTATTTTTTTCTATTTGGATTCCCAACTCTTAGCACAGTACCTGGCACAGAGTAGGCTCTTTATAAGTGTTTATTGATTGGATGATCTCAGGAAATAGTGGTTTCTCCCCTCAGGAAACTTTCAAATGGAAGTTGGATACCACTTACTGGAAATATTGTATAAGGAGAGAGACTTTTTTTTTTGAGTTTGGATTAAATTATTTTTGAGATTTCATTGTGATCTTAGAGTCTGATTCTTTGTCATGGTGGCCTCAGTAGTCTAAAGCAGGAAATTACCAATAACTGTTACTCCTCTCTTCTTTCTCTAATCTCTATCACTCATTCTGGCTTGAGACACTTTACCCAACTTCTGTAAACACCTGTTTGACATTAAAAATAAATCTCTGAAAAAAAATGATTTGGAAATTCTCTTATCATGTGGAATGCTAGAGCTATTAAAGAAATGAAGTTCTTGTCCAGATTCTTAAGGCAAGTAAGTAGTGATGCTACTGATTCCCCAGAAACTCAAACAGAATGGCTATCATTAGGATAAAAGTTCTCTAGAAATACATATCTCTGGATTTCATTCCTGCTAGTATGTGTACTTACCATAAAGAGTGAGGGACTGACCTTGGCACATCTGACAATACCCATATTTGGTTGATCATATTAGAAAAGAGGTGCAAAACCTCATGAGATTCATGAATGGGATTCAGAATCTCTGGGGAGCCCTTGGTTTTGCTGATCAGAGGTGTATTTAGGATTACTCTACTCCTTGGAATTTGTGTAACAATAAGAACTATATAATCCTACTCAACACATTCTGACATAAATACAAAAAGGTTTTAGCTGAGAACAAAGAATAGCATATGCTCACATTGTTGAGCTGAAAGAGGAATGTGAAGGGGAGTGTTTACATTATGTTTGGTGGTTTCATAATTAAGTTAATGAGGTTGTCCTCCTTATCAGGACATAAATTTTAGCCTTCCTCCCAGGCTGAGTGAACAGAAGCTATGCTCTGGGGCCTGAGATTAGCACATTGCCTTCCTCCTTCCTGGCTTGAGGTCATGGGTCCCCCTTATACTGGATATATGCATTGCCCTTACCACTTGTTGCTTACACTTATCAGGTCGAGCCCTGATCTTAGTGAGATGCAAGAAATTTTCCAACAAAACCAGCCTTCTGGTCCCACTGACCACCAGCTTTCATGACTATTATTAAGTTCATGAATGAGTCTACTTTCATATTCCCTAAAAGCCAAGAACTATGTCTCTTGTTTCTGAATATCTATAGACAGACAGTTTCTCTTCATTTTTCTATTTGATCTAGCTTTCCCAGGCTGTTGTTGGTTTTTAGGAAGATTTTGGAAATGATGGAAACCAAGCAGATGCAGAGTGTTCTTTTATGGGTAGAGGCCCTGAAAATTAGCCCACAGGGCTCTATAACTAGATCATGCCCCTGCATATGCTATAATTCCTCTTGATATGGCACTGAACGGCAAATTCCTCTGTAGTATTTACTGTAGCTGCTAGCTATTCCATTTATATCTCTGTGACATAAATATAGTCAGCTGTATTGTTAAGTCAGTGAATGAGAACTGGAAGTTATCTCAGCTGATACACTCCTGGGTGATGTTGGGTTTTTGAAGGCCATGCCAAAAAGTATATCCTACCAAGATGGAAGGGTTTTGAGGAGTGGATCTTGGCAACCACGGTGTGCCTGTCAACTGAGAGCCAAAGTATTGTGAAGCTTGTGACCAGAGAGCTGACCCTCATTGAATCTTTTGATGATAGCAATTCATGAAACCATCTACTCCACCCACATTTCTGAAATTGTGGCTCTTTCAAATATGGCAAGCCATTTTGGCCAGGAGTCATGGAGAATGACAGAAGAGAAAAAGTAAAATGAACTTCTGAACAAAAACAACCAAAAGGGGCCTGCAAGTTGAAGACCAACTAATGCTATCAGTTGGTGAGAGCTTTGGGAAAATGAAGACACTATAATGAATAATTGCTAACTACCAGGAGCATAGGAAAGATGCAGATAGCAAAGCTACAAGACACATTTAGTAGCAACCCTGTGACAAGCCACCACCAATGGCGTATGTCTTGGATCTAGGTCAACACTCGACATTTATGGCCAAGACCTTGGGAAATAACTTCTTATATTCAACATTATTTTTACCAATAACTATAAAGACAGAGGCTGGTACAACATTCCTTATGTAGCCAGATATAAAGATGAAATGGGCTCAGGATTTTCACTCTGAAATTGATAAAGATGTTTGCTTTTAACTTTATCAAGTTGAAAAAAAAATGTAAGCCCATTGGACTGACCTGAATCTTCCCCTTTTTTGTATGATACTACATGCAGTCCAGACATTCAATAGACAAGAAATTAAAATAGTTTTTAAAAGCATCATTGTGGCTAACTTATTAAAACAGGAAGCACATGGTAGGGATACAGGATCTGCAACTGTAAGTAGTTGAAATGTAGTCAGGGTTACCTGAAGGATGCTAAGAGTGAGTAGAAGCTGCAGTTCAGTCATCCTCTACCCCATCTCACCTTATGAACCCTCTGACCTGTCAATGTGAAAACAGGGTGATTAAGCTAGCCCAGAAAGAGAAAAGTTGAAAGTCAAGCATTATGTCAAAGATCCCACACTAAATACAAATCTTCCCTGAAGGAAAAGCTACTTATGGTTTGTCAATACTAGCACAGGACCCCATAAAATTCCATATTTGTTGTAGAAATCTTTTGCCCACAACATCCTGCTGTGTCTAATGGTAGAACTGTAGGCACATCTCAAGAGAATGTTGCTGATGGGACAGAAAGAATTTATATTGTGACCCCTTGGCCATATGGGCCCATGGAGAAGAATCCTGTGGACTTTTCACTGGTATGATTTATCATTTTAGAGAATTGTCTAGGACAGTGAAGACTTAAGCCATTTGTCCAGGGTCACAGTTTACAGTCTTTGTTAGCACCAGAATTAAAAGTTCTGCAAAGAACCCATCTCCACTGAAGAACTGCAATAACACAACAGAATGTGTATTAGGGACAATACAGAATGTTCTTCTGGAATATCAATAGTTCACTTTTTGTACAAATAATAAAACATGGAGCTCACAGAATGATAATACAGCAGAACAAACATGGCTCACTCATCTCTTTGCTGTTCTTTTTTCACATTGTTAATTTTAGATAAAATTGATCTGGATTAAAAAAATAATTATATAGAGAGTTTATAAGAAACTGAAAGAATACCAATGAGTCAGGAAAAAGAAAACAAATGAAAAGAGGTCAGATATTACCTACAAAATGAGGGTGTACCTTCAGATCTGAACTTATTACCTCCACTATTAAATAAACTTAAAAGGTTCCCCCATTACCTACTTTTTAACCATTTAAAATTATTCATAACCTGGCCCCAACCTACCTTTTCAGGTTTATTATACATTATTCCTTTCATATAGGATACTATCCATCCAGACTTGCCTTTCTACCATTCTTCACAAAGAACAATCTATTTCTCATCTCCAGGCTTTGCACATTTCACCGGTCCACATTCCCTTCTTATCTATGCCTTTTAGAATTATGGTTCTTTCATGAAGCACCCACTTCTATAAATATTGCCGTTTCTGATCCCCATAGCTGCTACTTCCTTCCCTTTTCATAATTACTTTGTATGTGTGAGAGATGTGTGTATGTGTATAGTTATACATATATTTAGTTATATCCAGCCCCACCTTTCCAATGTCCTTATATCTTACTCCCTTGACACCCCATCCCTTGACTCCAGATGTTTTCTCAGGCAGTCTCTCATACCTGAAACATTTCCCTCATCCTCCACTCCACCTATTGACCCCTCGGGCTTCCTTTAAGTGTTAACTAAAATCCCACCTTCTACTTCTACAGGAAGTTTTCCCCCACCTTTCTCAATTCCAGTGCCTTCACTCTGTTAATTATTTCCTATTTATTCTTCGTGTAGCTCATTTTGAATATATTTCTTTACATAATGCCTCCTCCTTAGATTGTAAATTCATTGCGGGCAGGAATTGTCTTTTGTTTCTTTTTGTATTTTCAGCACTTAGCACAGTAACTGGCAGATAGTAGGCACTTAATAAATGCTTATCAATTGATGAATTTATATATATATATATATATATATATATATATATATATATATATATATATATATATATATATATCCAAATACACATATATGTATGCATATACTGTTATATAGACAGTTCTCATTTTACATAAATTTACATTATACAAATTCAACTTTATATAAAGAATTCTGAAAGAAATTCAAATGAAGATTCTGAATGAGGATCTGATCGAGCTGCTACCTGCAAAAATTACAGAAAAAGAATTGGAAGCTTCAGAATCCAAAGCCAAACAAAAAGGTTTATAACAAAATAGTTGACAGAAGCATTTCATCCTTGAGTAAAATTTCTCTTGTACTGAAAAGATGCATCCAAGTATTTCAAGATTTTTAAAAAGTTCAAAGACTAGTTGAGGATATTGCTTGCTATGGTCAGATATAAGAGGTGGGGAAAAGGGTCATTGTCCAAACATCTCTTGAAAACTTCATTAAAAAAACTACACAGCCAGTCACCACTGATGAAGACGAAGTGCAGGGAGTGGGAAAGGAGCAGCATATCACACACTTATATTAACTTTGCTGTACAGTACTGTGCATACTTTATCATTAATTTGATCTTTCATTTCATAATTCTGTTCATTATCATGGTACAATTTTTGTATGACCACATTTTAGTACATTTTATGATGCATTTAAAGGTATTACTTTGTGAATAACTTTGTTATATAAACAAACTGAGCGGGGGCAAATTCACATTACATTAAAATTGTTTTATGTGAAGCTCTGCAGAAAGATCCATATATGTAAAGCAAGAACTGTCTATCTATATTATACACACACACATATGTATATGTGTGTGTATGTGTATATATGTATATACACACACACATATACTCCTCGTTTTGTATATATTCTCTCTCCCCAAAGGAATGTGGGCTTCTTTAATTGGGCTTGTTTCATTTTTATCTTGGTATTGATTCCCAGCACCATCACGGTGTCTGAAACAGAGTAGGTACTTAATATGTTCTTGTTAGTTGATTGAAAATATTCCATTTTTCTCTGCAAGTTGAGATGCTCCTAACTTATTGAACTTAGGGTTTTTTGTTGTTTTGTGAGGTTTAGCCAAAAACAACAAATTCATAAGTATCTTTACTGTCAAATTTCAAATTAATTCGTGAATGAGCCATGATTTAACCCATTTGGGTACTTCTGCAGGATATATCATAGTCTTTATAATTGTTATGGCCAAAAACTCTCATCAGGAGCCACTAAACTATACATAGAGCTCTGAACCAGCTTCATATTGACTTATTAACCATATATTAACATTATCTTTGTCCTATTATATTTGTATTTATTTTCTTAATATTTCCCAATTACATCTTAATCTGGATGGAGCTGCAAATGTTGTAGATTGCATGCAGGCTGCCCTCTGCATGTTTGACATCTCTGATGCAGAAATTAATGGCTTTTCTGATCATGTATGCAAAATCTGAAGGAAAATGCAAACACCAGGTAGCTCCTATTGCCTGTTATCCCATTCATGAAGCTATTACGTATACTCCATCTCTACTTTAAAGTTTTCAGGGTGCTGTCTTCACAACAACCATCTCAGGTAGTAGAAGTATATTTCTCTGATCTCAGTTTCCCAGATCTAGGCAAGCTATATTCCCCCCCTGGTTCCCCTCCCCCCAAGGAGTGAAGATATATCTTCTCCAGTGCTATTGGATTGAACTTCTATTCTATATGTT
Organism: Sminthopsis crassicaudata; assembly: GCF_048593235.1. Lineage (NCBI taxonomy): Eukaryota > Metazoa > Chordata > Mammalia > Dasyuromorphia > Dasyuridae > Sminthopsis > Sminthopsis crassicaudata. The sequence goes on from NC_133620.1 coordinate 104,530,345, forward strand.
AACATCCAGCAACTAGCACTCCAGTTCCATCTAACCAATTAATAGCTTTTATCCTTTAAGCAAAAAGATTGACTGAAGAAAACAGAAATATAAACACTTCTACCCAATGTCAAAAGGCATACTTTCTCCCATAACATCTTGGTCTCTGGAAATAGTTGGCTTACATTTAATGCCTTTCTACATAGTTTTGGTCCCATCAGGTTCACTTCCAAATGAGTCCTCTCCTGCGACATGAGACCTCATCTCAACTACTCCTTGCTAGATTGAGTCCCCCAGTCACTCCTTGCTCCTTGGGACATCAGTGCTGAGCTAGCTGTAGGATTGATTTAGTGAGCTAGCTACATAGCAAGAGTTTTTTTTTTAATTTTAGAGATTTAAAGACTTTTAATAACTCTCCCATCCCTACCTATTGAGAGCCCTCTTTTCCTTCCAGTCCCAATGTCGCTTTCTCCATGAAGCCTTCCAAAACTCCTCAACAATATAAATTTTTTTTGAAGGAAAGGAAAAAGAAAAAAAAAGTCATTTGAAGATGAGGAAATTCACTGGTGATTTTTGAGAATGCTATTTCAATAGAATGGTGAAATGAAAGCCAGATTACCAAGGGAGATAGTAGGCATGAAGAGGTTTCTAATGGAGGAAATTTTGAAAGATTAACCATGAAGGAAGAAGGGAAATGAGGCATACCTATATGGTGTGGAATGGGTGAGAATATCTATATGTGTATATGTGTATGTATTCACCCATTCATATATGTGTGTATACACATGCACATATGCATAGCTACATTTTAAAAAAATATTAAAGAGACTTTTAGTAAGAGGAATTAGAGAACAGATTGAAGCTGCATGGGAGAGAAAGCTGCAACAAAGTCCAAGGAGAGATAGGAGGGATCAAGGACATAGACAATTGAACATTAGCAAAGCGTTGAGCAAAGGAAAATGAGTGATGATTCTGAAAAAATTTGAAGATTGGCTAAGAGAGTTCACATAGGATAGCCTCAATATGTCAGTGCAGTAGGAGCCTAAAGAGGGGGAGGGGGGGAGAGAAGAGGGAGAGGGAGAGACAGAGACAGAGACAGAGAGGAGAGACAGAGACAGAAGGAGAGGGAGAGACAGAGACAGAGAGACAGAGACAGAGAGACAGAGACAGAGAGAGACAGAGACAGAGAGAGACAGAGACAAAGACAGAGAGACAGAGAGAGAGAGAGAGAGAGAGAGAGAGAGAGAGAGAGAGAGAGAGAGAGAGAGAGAGAGATTGGAGGTACTGTGGGTGGGAGTGACAGTGTGCAAGAGCAGCTGAGGACATTCACCAAACTGTAACCCCTTCTCTTCTACTTTCCCCACTTCCCATAGAGGGTTACACTCTGTGAAGTAATAAATTCCTTGTCTAATCTTGGCTTTCAAAAACTGTGATGTGATACCGTGATTACCACACATTGGTTTGGGAGTCAGGGTCAATTCTGTTACTTGCTCTGCCTGTGACTGTGAACAAGTTCAAACCTCAGTTTCCCAAGAATTGTTTTAGCAATCTGAAATTTTTATCTCTGCTGACTCAGTTTTCATCTTTTTCAGACTGACACAACTCATCATTTTCACTACTTCTTCATCTCCAGTCCTTCTATAATACGCCTCACTTGATATGAGCCATAAGAGTTCTTTGCCTTTGGAAATGCCAGAGTAATGAATCTATGAGTACTTGTGCTTTCAGATTTTATATGTTAATATTTGAAGGACACATAACATACTTTGGATACGTACTCCCTCTGTCAAAGCACATCACAGGCTTTATAAGTTGCTGTGGCCAAAAACACTCATCATTTAAGGGCTGGCATTCTAATAGTGTAGACCAGAAAGGTCCGATTCAAATAGAAATGGAGGCCATTGAACCATGTATGTACAGATGCCTGCTGGTCACATATTGTCTTAGAAAAAATACATATTGACATTATCTATGTTATCATTCCTCTGAAGTGACCACAGGCATATGACTTCAGTTGTCTGCCTCAGTTTCCTTATCTGTAAAATAAGCTGGAAAAGGAAAGAGCAAATTACTCCAGTATCTTTGCCAGGAAAACCCCAAATGGGGTCACAAAATAATATTTGACTAAAACAACCAAACAACAAATGTTTCATTGTATTTGCATTAATTTTTAAAAATTTTACCTCTCAAAAAAAGAAAAAATATGTATATGTGTATATATATTTCTGAATTAATTGATTTTAATCTGATTTGCATTTTGCAGTTGAGTTAAATAAGGCAACCCAGCCAGTGTCTAAGGCTAAATTTGAATGTAGGTCTTTTCTGACTCCAGGAATAGCTCTTGATACATTGGTCCATCTAGCTACCTCTCTTTACTTCTCTGGGTTTCAGTTTCCTTATCTGTAAAATGAGGCGATTGAATTGTATTGCTTCTAAGGTCCCCTTGGATTATCATTATTCCTGACACATAACAGGTACTCATAAAAGCTGATGTTTGCTAAGAAAATATCAGCTAAGTAAAGTTAGTCCCCTTCTTTGTGAATGAAGTTGGCAGCTCCTTTCCACAGAACTGAATGAGATTTTCCCCCATGCTCAAAGTTCCATTGCCATTTTTATTATTTCACTAATAGCACTTACCATAATCAATCTGGTATTACTGTTGTTTTCAGGATTTACCACATCCCTTCTATTAAACTGTGAGTTCCAGTAGTATTTGTTTTTCTATCCTCCAGAGCATCTAACATATTGCTTTGAACCTGGTGGGCACTTAATAAGTATTTATTGACAGGTTACATTCCACTAAAAGTCATTTTATTTTCAAGTCAATATATTTTTTCCAGGAATTGATATCAGGCTGACTGGTCTCTAATTTCTGAACTCTTTCTTGTCCTCAACCATTTTTAAAGACAAAAACATCTGTCCTTTTCCAACTGTTAGTGAATAATCATATATTATTGAGCTCATACTGTTTCACTCTAAATATAGATCACATTTTCTTCTAAATCTCATGAGCACAAAACCTGAGGATATCTTATATTAGTATTTCTTAATGTTTGTCTTATGTTTTTTCTTTCAATAAAATTTCTGTGGCTTATTTTGGGACTGTGGCTTATATTTCAAGACAACCAATGTTTAGACCAATATGGTATTATAGGTTAAACATTGTGCTGGGTGCTATGGGGAGTTCAAATAGGTTTTAAGTATTGTCTCTCCCTTTAATGAGCCCACCTTTTAAAAAAACAATGACTCATGATTTTGAAGTAGCACCCTTTAAATATCCTAGGATCAATTCTATCATGCTCCATTGATTTTTATGTGATTTATTTCTTTCTGAATTTTCTGTCTTCCATTGAAAACAGGACTTGTTTTAGTCAACTACTCCCAGTGTAGCATATTGGATAGAGTAAGTAGAGTACTAGACCCAGCAACAGAAGACCCAGATTAAAATTTTCCCTCAATTATTCACTATGTGCATAATTACAAAATTAATGAACATGCATTTTTCATGCTTTAAAAGTGATTTTAAAAATAGGATTTTTAGTCACAGACTAATTTAGAAAGGTTCTTTGGGGACTTCTTCTGCATTGCTTTATTTAGGAGTCAAACTCTCTTAACACCATGTTGACAGGATTTCAGGACTTCATCTGAAAATAAAATCCCTAGTCTTTTACTGCAACTGCAACTGTGCAAAACAAAAATGAGGGGGTTTTTTGAGGTATCTTAAGAGGTTTTTTTACTTCTTTACTTTCTTCTTAATTTCTTTTCTATGTTGAAAACTAAGAGTTTATAGAAAGGGAGGAGAATATCCATCTGTTGCCTTCTCTGCTCCATTATTATTTTTCCAGCCAGAAAGGAGTAATATTCCATTTTCTTTGAAGAATAAGCAATCCCACCCACTAACAGCAGTTAATACTTAGTAATGAAGTTTAAATCTTGAGGCAAGATACTTCTAAGTCTCCCAAATATTTGTCATTGACTTATTTAACAAAAACCATCTTCTGACATACTTTTATGAGTTCTCTCTGCTGGTCACCAAATCTCTACTTTCCATTATATGTCTCCACTTGTTTTGTGGACTTTCAATCAATCAGTAAACATTTATTAAGCACTCACTATGTTTATCGATTGACTGAAAGTCCATTAAGACCAGGGGAGCCAGTACAATGGAAAGCAGAGATGTGATAACCTCCAGAGATGCTGCAGAAATTGGAAAGAATAGTAATACCAGTACGGAACAGTAGAGGGCAGAACAATGACATCATATCTGCCTACTAAGTCACAGGTGTCCCCATTCCTAAGCCTTGGTCACCTGGATTCATAAGTTTGTCTCAGCCATACATGCTCCATGGATACATGTATTCCCTATATGTATGTGTGTTCTCTTGTGCCTACCCCTGCTGAAGCTCAGGTGATTGATTATACAACAGTGTACTCTGCATGAGGAGGACTTTTTTTTCATCATGTTTTCACTGTTATTTCATTAATTTTTAAAATTAGACTGATGTGTCCTCTATTGACTGATAAGGCTAATTATATTTAGTGAGAGCTCATAAACTGTATAGCTTTGGCTGGGTACTAAGTCACAGAGAACTTCAAGTCTACAGTAGCTTTTCTGACAGTCCATAGAGGAAGGAAATCAAGAAATTCCATGACTGAAGAGTAATTCCTTTGATTTAAGATTCTGTGCCTCATATGTGTCACCTTTCCTGGATTTATTTACTTTTAATTAGTCCATTATTTAGTCCAGGATGTGAACGAATTTATCAAATCTTCTCCTAAAAAAAATCTCTCTGATAAAAGAGGAAATTCACAAGGAGATTCTGAAAAAAAAAAATTATCCTTCACAATTTTGCTTAAGATTACCCTTGATTATGGGTACAGATAAGTTATAAAATATTTTAGCTCCTGATTTCAAAGGATTTTAATCCAAAGACTAAAATTATAATTTGATACTTTTGAAACTTGATAAACTAGAAAATTATATAAGAACACGATATATGCAATGAAAATGCAGTATATCTACAACTATCAAGAAAACAAATGACTATCACAATAAAGTTACCATGTTTAATCTTAATTAATCTGTGGCAGATAATTGATCCAGTGGATAGAGCATTGGGCTTGAAAGATCTAAATTTATTTATTTATTTATTTTACATCTTTTCATTTATTTATTCTTATATGTTGAAATCTGTTTTATTATTGTGTTCATTATAAATATAGAAGCTGATATAAAAAGGAATGTTGAACTCATAGACTAGTAATACCTACAAATAGAACACTCTATGGGGCTTCCTAACATTAATTTACTTTTTTATAAATTTTTAAACAGATATGGACATCTTGCTCTGTTGTGGTATCAATCTAGATAATTTTTCTAAGATGAAAGATCTAAATTTAAATCAATTCTCAGAACTACCTACCTATATGATCCTAGGAAAGTTACTTAACCCTGTTTGTCTTAGTTCCTTAAGTATAAAATGCAGATAATCATAGGGTTGTGGTGAGGACTGAATGAGATAGATAGCACAATGCCTGGCACATACTAGGCACTCAATAAAGGCTTGTATCCTTCCTTGTCTGCCTACCTTACCACCTTCCTTAATGGCCTATCTCCATCCTTCCTGACATTCCCCTTTCTCTCTTTCCTTCTCCCTCTGCCCTCCTTCCTCCCCCCTCTCTAGATATATACATACAACATATATGTATATGTGTATATATACATGTGTGCACAGCCTTTGACACTATCATTTACCCTCTTCTCCATGACACTGTCTTGTCTCTAGAGTTCCCCAATATCATTCTCTAGTCCTCTCCTTTCCTATTAGACTGTTCCTGCTCAGTTTCATTTGCTGGCCCAGATCATGCCCATTAACCAAAGATGTCCCTCTCTGCTGAGGCTCTGTCCTAGGCCCTCTTTCTCTTCTCCCTATGTATTATTTGACTTGGTGATCTGATTGGCCCCCATGGTCTCCATCAGCATTGCTATGTTGATGATTCCTGTATCTACTTATTCAGATCTAACTTTTCTCTCCTGCCTCCAACCCTCACATCACCAGCTATCTATTGGATATCTCATACTAAATGTCTCTTAAATTCAACATGTCCCAGAGTGAACTCATTATCTTTCCCCTTATGCCCTTCCCTCTTCCTTTCCTTTTACAGTCATACATACCACCATCTTCCCAGTCATCTCATTTTCACTGCCCATATCCAGTCTTGTCAGTTCTACCTTAGTAACAGCTCACATTTATGCTCTTTCTTCTCTTCTCTGACACTGTCACCAAATTGGCCCATATCCTCATCACTTTATAATTGAACTATTATGGTAGCCTGCTGGTTGTTCTCCCTGCCTCCAATCTCTCTTCACTCAAGTCTCACCTTATTCAATAAACTCCAGTGGTTCCCCAATTTGACATTCAAAGCCATTCATAATCTAGCCAGTCTTCCTATACCTTATACCCTTTTATATACTCTACAATCTAGTGATAACATACTTCTGGCTGTTCCTCTAAATTTTTACTGCCCCCCCCCCACTCCAAACCTGAAAAGTCCTCCATCTTCATCTCTTGTCTCTTGGATGCCCTAACTTTCTCCCAGCTAAAGTCTCACCTTCTACAAGAAACTTTTCCTGATTCCTTTTAATATTAGTGCTAGATAGTCTGTTGATTATCTTTGATTATCTGCAAGATATCTGGTATTCAACGTATCCCAAAAATCTTAGGACAGTTTTAAGTTATGAAAGACTAAAAACAAACAAACAAATAAACAAACAAACAAAAAACACAACTTGTATATCTTAGAAGATATGATACATCCAAAAGTCTTAGAACAATTTTGAGCCATTTCAGCTTATAAAGACTTTTAGAATATCCTGCATAGTTTGCTTGTATACAGTAGATTATACATTTGTCTCCTTCATTAGAACATGAGATACTGAGAGGAAGGACTATTTTTTGCATTTCTTTGTATCCCCAGTTCTTAGTACTATGCCTGATACATATTGACTTGATCTGACATCACAGGATAGGAGAACTAGCACAATTTTACAGTGACAAGTTGAGGAGGTCCTAGGTCACTAGGTGGAGTCAGCAGAGGCACCCTGAAGTACTGATAAGATTACTCCCTGAGGCAAGCAGGGAAGGACTCTGGGGATCAACTCAGCCTTACCGGCCTACCCTTGAAGAGGTCATGGTTAGCCCCAATTTTCTATATCTAATCAGAAAGCCAAGTTATGTCAAACCTCCCAAGCTAAATTTCCTTTATACCTCTGCCCAAGGCCCACTCCACCTTTGATGAATCACTTTTGGATTAGCCTACCACTAAATTTTGTTTCCTAGTGTCTTTTTTCCCATTCCCCCCTCCATCATGCCTCATGGTGTTTCTCCTTCTTATATATATGATATATATATATATATATATATATATTCTTATAGCTTCCTAACTCTTTTAGGATGCTAAACCCCTCTGTGGATTTAGCAGTCAGTTTAGGGCAAATTCTCACTTCATAGAGTATTTCCTTTCTCCTGGTTAATTGTGAGTTCTGCAAGGGAGCTTATCTTTTCCATTGTTAATTGTTAAAACCCCTTTCCTTGCAAACTATATGCTCTCCCAATCTATTTCATATTTATCACTCCTGGTGTCTATTGTACCTCTTCATTTTGTCTGTAACCGCTTCTTAGAAATAAGCCTACCTTTTACCAAAGAGAAAGACCACTGTGAATTCTTCACATAACTAAACCCCAACATTTGGTGCCAAATCCAACATTTGGTGCCAATTGCTCTTCTCAATGTAAACATTTGGTGCACCTATATCAATCTTATCATTTGGTGCTGTACCTCAAGCACATCAATTACACATCAATGATCCATGGAAATATTGTAAAAGAACTTCAATTTAAGTCCTATTTTTAAATATCTTGGTAAATTGTCCCAAGGAGGTGTAAGTACAGATAAACATAAATTTGTTCTAGTTAAAAAAAAAAAAAAAAAAAAAAAAAACCCTCCACAGTACTTTTTACTGCTGATCACAAGTACTACAATTTATCTTAAAAGAGAATTATGTAGAGAGGTGCAATAGTGAAACAAAGGTTCAATCAATCAATAAACATTTATTAAGTACGTTATTGTGTATCAAGCACAGTGCTAAGCTCTGGTAATACAAAAAGAGGCAAAACACAGTCCCAATTCTTAAGGAGCTTACCATATAATCAAGGAGATAAAAAACAATTTAATTTCCGTCAAAGGCAACACCTAGTTCAGGATCACTATGCTCTGACACTTCCACTAGGTAAACAAAGCTAGTATATAATATGACTTTGTGTTGTGCTTGACTATCCAAATTGTTTTGAAAGCATCTTGTAATGGAAAAGTCTACTGAAACTATTTAGTGTCTGGAGCATATCTTTGGTGAACTGAAGGAAAGGATTTTATATGAAACTATGAATCTCCATTATATAGAATTTATTTGTGTTTTGTTAAGTATATGTCAAATTTAAAATGGATCTTTTAGAGCCATCCTGCTAGGCTGTAATTCCTTCTGAACTTTTTTCTGCCAACTTCTCTTTTGGGAAAACGGGGAACCCTATTTTTACCTTCCTATTCCATTCACCTCCCTTCTATCAAATGAAAAAAGAAAGAAAATTAATGCTCGGGTTTTTTTTAAGTGTTTTCTAAATTCCAAATAAAATTAAGAGAAGAGGTGGGAATATACTGCCTCTGAAATGCATTCTATCACTAGAATAATACTCTATGAACAAACATTTTATTATACAAAGAACTTGAAAGGCATGAAAGCATGACCTTCTGTCTTTTGGTTTATTTTATATTTCAAATTTAACATTGTAGTTCTAACACTGTTCTGTATATATCTTCTCCTGAACTTCCTTAGGCTTTTATCTGTTTATCCTTTAATCATCCATAAATACTCTTTTATTTTGTAATCCCCACATTGGCCATTGCCTCTCCATCTGGAGGTAAGTAGCATTCAGTATCACTGGTACTCTGTAGATGAAGAAACTGAAACCCTCAGAGTCTATAAAGTAACTTGGTCAAACTAATCATTCAGAGGCGGGTTTTCAATGCAGGCCCTCAGACTCCAGAACCAGTGCTCTAATCGTTAAATTCATGAGATAGAGAAATAGATGGATAGGTAGGTAGGTAGGTAGGCAGGTAGCTATGTGGATGGACAGAAATTGATGCATGGTTGGATAGATATATGGACAAAGAGGTATGGATAAAAAGAGAGATGGATAAATAAAGTTAGATTAGATAGAGAATAAATGATTGGACATTAGCAATGAATATATACTACTACTCAATAATAAAGGCTCTTATCATTTGCAAAGAGAATTTTGGATGCTTTTAAGGGATAAGCACGAAGCTGTAATTAGCTCAATGCCTTTGCATCTTCTGTTTGTTGCATTGTCTGGTAACATTAACAACTGAAATTGTCTACAACTGCTCTGCCCTCTAGATAAGAAAGCAATCTGGGCAATAAGCTAAGTAGTTTTTCTGGAATATTTGATTTCTGACAAAGCCACCTGGGGCTTCTCTATTCCCACAATATTCATGCTGGTGTTAGGGACAAAAAGACCTACCCAAATTGATTACTCAGAGATTACTCATAGAAAGCAGAATTATTTATTAGAATCTTGAGAAGTGGATCCCCATCCTGGTCTGAGAGCTGAAGCCCACAGTTGAGCCACTCCCTTGAAGATGTTCACAGCTTTAATATATTTCAGACAATGAACCTCCAAAATCTCACCCTCTATATGATGTGATTGGTTACATAAATCTGTATTCCTCTATTTGGTCAGTGGAATATAGCTGATAATGTGATGTGTAGCTTCTTCCCCATATACTTTTTAATCCCTTCCTTGGACAATGGAATGTAGTCCAGGCCTTATCTAAAATCACGTGACTCTGGAGAGGCTGAATCTGAGGCCTTAAGGCTTCAATCAATTTAGCTAATAGTCAATATGTGCTTAATCTGTAAGTTCTTCACCTTTTCCACACACTGGAAATGCAAGGGATCATTCTTAGGTGCAATCATTTACTCCTGGGATGGAGGTACCCTCCCTGAAATCACTTACCTGGCAATTTTGTTTCGAACCATTTTGAATCCTTGACACAAGAATTGTTGGGTCTATCACCTTGTGTTGAGCCTCTGTGTCCTTTTTTACTGGCACCATAGTATAAAGCTTCTGCAAAGTAATATCTCCATGGAAGATGCTACAACAGACAATAGAGTATATGACTAAATATTCTCCTGAGAGAATTAAAAAAAAAAAACAACATTCACTTTATCTTTGTTGTTGCCTTAGGTTGTTAATTTTAGATAAAATGTCATATTTGGTTAGATGACCAGAAAAGAAAGAGAGTTAATTAGCTAGTAGATTAATTAGTTAATTTCTGAGAAACTAAAAAAAAAAAAAAAAAAAATAGTGAGTCAGGAAAGAATAAATAACCTCCCCAAAAGGAAGATATAAAGTTCTCAATTCTTCCTGACAATAGTCAATTAATAGTCTTGCATATAGTAGGACTTTAACAAATGTTTATAAAATGATATTGAATAATGCAAGAATAGTATATTTTATTGGTCTTACCCAGTGAAACTTCCCAATCAATTGGAAGAAAATTAAAGCATTAGAATTACTAAGATTTTAAAAGAAAAGGAAACTGAGGCATACAGATGGGAAGTAAATTGTCTAATGGTATCTCAAATACAGTGAAAGTGGGGATATTGGAACACTGGAAAAAACTGTAATTGGAACCTATGTTCTAGTTAATTTTTTTGTTAATTTCACTTAGTTCATTTCAAATCCACAATACTCTCCTCTTTTCTTATATTTCTAAACTCTTTGGGGGGAGTGATGGGGTATACTAATAATTTCTCTTTATTCCCATTGTCTCCACAATAACTTTTATGATCTCTGTCATGAAAAAAATTTGTAAGAAATTGAAGAAGTAAAATATAATCATATTGATTTATAAGCAAGCCCAGCCATTGCATAACAAATCGGGTCCAAGGCTCCTCAGGAAGCACAAGAAAACCATTTGACAGTTAACAAGCCTTCTTAAGGCTTGACTATAGTCAAAATCTAGAGCCAATAATCTTACACAAACTTGAGTAACATAGGCATTCTCTCTTTCTAATTGGCCTTAGTTTTACAAATCTTGTGGTTATTCCCAGGTAAATTATCTGGTAATTTCAAGAATACAAGACATGTGGAATGGTTCCCAGAACATATAAAGTTAATACTACTTAATTTTCCCAAAAATTATATGAACAAAACATTTACAAGTATATAAAACTTTAAGTCACAAAATGGATGTTTTTCACAAAATGGAGCTGGTTTGGTTCTTTCAGTTCTTTTTCTTGACCCTTGTGGAATATATTCCCCATGGAGCACTTATATAGTACTAAATGTATAAGGCTAAGGTTTATTGGATCAATATTCTGAAACATCACTAGATTATTTGAAATTAAGTTCAAACCAACTTTGGTACAAGTAAAACATCTAACACAAAGTCAAAAGACAATTATGAGGCATAGGATAATGAATACACCACAATTTGATGGAAGTTCAAGGACTCATTTGTGACTTAAGGTAAGTATATATTCAAAATTAACATATCATTGCAGAACCAGGAGCTCATTGTACACGGCAACAAGATTATATAATTCTGATGGACTTGGCTCTCTTCAACAATGAGATGATTCAGACCAGTTCCAATGATCTTGTGATGAAGAGAGCCATTTATACCCTGAGAAATGAGTGGGAAATGAGTATGGTTCACAACATAGCATTTTTGCTTTTTGTTGTTTACTTGCATTTTGTTTTCTTTCTCATTTTTTTCTCTGTTTGATTTGATTTGATGTGTGCAGCAAGATTGTATAAATATGTATATATTTGATTTAACATATATTACTACATGGTTAATATTTTTAAAATTAACATAGCATCAGGGTCACCAAGAAAACCCAGAAAATATAAACACCATGACACAAAAAAAGCCCCAAACAATTAAATAATGATTACCAATATTATAGAACATCAAGTTCTATAAGAACTTCTACAAGATTTGAAGAAATCTTTCCCAGTGTTCTAACTACACCACAGAAGTTTTTCTTCTTGCTGGCTGCATTTTAAATCTTTCCAGGTAACAAAATCTAGCACACAGAACAGAAATGACATCTGCACAAATTACATGGAAGAGGACCATCCCTTCCCCACACAAAACAGCAATATCTCATCAAGTACACTCTCTGGTTATTTTAGATTTTTGCTCTGAACATTAGGTTTGGACTGCTTCTTCTTCTTTCCCTTTGGGGAGAGCAGCTCCAGTCTTATGGCTTGAATTCCTATACACAGAGCCTCTCAATGTGGAACCCCAAGCCTGGAGAGCTTTCTCCCATCCAACAGTCATTCTCTTTGCCATTTATCAGGACTTCCTTCTAACTTACTAGGTTCTACCCCTTAACCTTGTATCACCAAACTTTGACCCTCCCAGAATCCCCTTCAGCCTAGGGACAGCCCACGAGCACAGGCAGTGCCTGGGGAGAGCAGCTCCAATCTGGAATACTCCTTCCCCTTTACCTCTGGTTTATGCGTTCACAAGTTATCTGACTGTTGTCTCTGGCTTCTTCAGAGACTTTCCCTCTGCTTCTGTTTATATCTGAGTGCCTCTACTTCAGGCCCACACTTCACAGAGAGGAAGGCAGAGAGTCCCAATCTCAAGGACTGTCAGAGAAAACCCAAGCTGGCACCTGCCTTGCATCAGAACCCTAGCCATCTCTCTGGGAAGTTATATATCCCGGACGAGCCCCCACAGACTGTGTAAGGTGGTGCTAGAGCCCCTTACCTAAAATGACTACTCAGAGACATCTTCAGAAGAAACAGGAAACATTTATTAGGTCCATGCAAGGAAAGACGCAAACATGCTATCAGAACAGACCCAGAGCCTCTTAGCTCTCATCTCCCAACATGATTGTGGCCCTGAGTCCTGAAACAGAGTGTGAATTAAATAGCAAAAGACTTGGATTCATTGGAATGAAAAGAAAGTAACCACTGACCAATGGTCAGCAAAGCTGTCTACTTCCTGTGGGTCACATGACTTCCTGAAATTTAAGCCTAAGGTCTGACCCACTCCATCTCATAGACTTTTTGAGAAATCTTCACCTGGTTCCATTCATAACCCATTACCAATTGTACATTTAGTCAGTGTATTTCACCTTGAGTCTCAAATGTCCCCTATAGGCATCCAATTCTTGAAAACATCTTTTAAACATTCTGGAATAGATCCTGTGTCCAGATTAGTTCTGAAGGGAATTCCTCCTAATAGATCTGCCTCTCTGGTTCCAAATCAACTTGCAGAAATTCCTAAATAATGCTGGTAATTTCTACTTGCTAATAAGACTCAATACAATTTAAATGTAAAATCCTTAATCCAATTTTGAGAAATCATTCTCAAAAGATACTCATGGCCTATATATTTTATTGGAAACCATGTAAGCTCTGTGTGTGAGGTGGGAACAGGGAAGAGAAAGAGGACAGAAAGAGAAAGAGAAAGAAAGAGAGAAAGAGAGAAGAGGGGGGGAATCTTAGTGAAAACACTGTAATCCTGTTGTTTTTTCAGAATTTATAGTAATTCCATTTAATTTGAAAAAAACTTTTTCATCTTTGTTTAATTCTTCCCTTTTGATGATATTATCCCTGTGTCACCCTGAAAAAAAATGAGACTTTAAGGACCTATTCTTATATATGAATATAAAATGGATGGCAAATTTAAGAACTCATTTACTTAGTTGATTCAAATTTATTGACAATAGTAAGTTATGTCATACTTATATCACATTATTTTCATAGATTTGATATTACAACAGCAAAAGTTAAACTGTTCACTTGCCCTGATTATAAATAAAAATTATTCTTTTTATTCTAAACAAACAGTAAGTTATTATTGTTGTAATCCATTTTAAACACAGAATATATACTATTAAATATTTAAGTTTTCAGACATTTTTATCACATTCTTTTAACAGCTCAATTCATAATTAACTACATCCAGATTAAAAAGAAAAATTACTTCTCCAACAGTATATAATGGCTTCCTAAATTTTACAATATAATTTTTAAAAATACAATAATTTTTAAATCATGAAATACATTTATTACCAAAGAGGTGACATCAATTCAGTTGAATTGTCTTACATAGAAATCATTCATTTTATATTACCAATATAAAGTACTTATATCTATTAACATTGTTATAGTGCTTTCCATGTGCCAGGTACTATGACAAGCATTTTAAAATCATGAGATCCTCACAACTAACCTGAAAATTAGGTGCTAATATTATTCTCCTTTATATATTAGGCTTTAAATCACATAATGATTCAAAGTCACCAAGGTGACCTTGGTATTTTGTTTTGTTTTTGTTTTTTTCTTTTTTGCATTAGGTCCTATTTGTTACAATTATGTTAACAGGAAAATATATCTCACTACAAATAAGGTCACATTATGATTTAGTTTCAGAAGAAGTTTTTACCAAATCACTTCTAGATTTGTAATTACCAAATAAATGGTAACATTTAAATCTTAATTTTTCCTAGGACCTATTCTTTCCAGTTTCTCAAGTTCAAATAAATCCATGTTGAGACTCCCAACTTCTCATCATTTCTTTGAATCACCCAAACAGCCAAATCAATTTCTTTTATTTACCGAACCTAATCCCACCCAGAACACTTTAAGAAGGACAACAGAGGGTACATCTTACCTTCCCCTAGGTTTTTCAATTGCAGGTATAGGGATTTTTTTTTCTTTAAAACTTTACTGTTGCTTTTGGGGTTCTTAAAAGCTTACAAATGCACAGTTTATTTCAATACCTTTTTGATGACCTTGCTTTTGGTCTATCTAAGCAACTAGCTCTGCTCTTTCACAAAATAAAATACAATGATTAAAATATTAAAATTTTTCAGTTGCTCTCTAATTTAAACAAGCTTCTTAAAAAGAGTTAATAATAGTTAAATTTCAACTGCAAAGTGCTTTTACTTTGGAACTTCACTGGTATTTTCAAACTATCTTGAGTTCTCTCTAATCAGTGAAATCATCTTTCTTCCTTGCACTAAAATAATAAGTCATTCAGTCACTCTCCAAAGAAAGTGTTAAGTGGTCTAAGCATGTTTCCATAAAACTTTTACAAAATCACTAAAATATTTTACCATTAAAGGAACATTCAAACCACAATTTGGAAGTTCATAGTAATTTTAGTCTCCAATTAATTTATATTCCTGTAGACTAACAAATATTCCTTTCCTTTTTATATGTGTCTTTTGTCTGCTTTACCAACTTGCCTAGAATTAGGAATAAAGAGGAAAAGTAAGTACCTTTCTGAAAACTTCAAAAGTTCCTCAAAAAATTTTTTTTCATTTTTTATCCTGGCTAATCAGGTCATAGGAAGAAGTTTGTTTGATCTACACAATACAGAGATAGTACACTAGGAAATGAATGTACTTGCTGGCAACATTTTTTTCTAATCTTCCACTAAAAGTTTTAATCAAAAAGTCATTGTGCAGAATTTTGTGAAAGTAATTTAAAAACATTTGAGAGTCCCTTCTTTGAGTCAGATCAGGGAGTCATCTGGATTTTCATACATTTTTGGATCTATTACACAAGTTTATCACTACTCAGAGCCTTGATTCAGACAGGACATAAAGGAAGAAGAAACATACCATAAAATTAATACAAAATTAACAAAGACAGTGATCACCATAACAAAAAAGACAATATAAGAAACAAACAACCTAAAATATACATCATCACGACACTGAAGAAGCACCGACACCTGACTTTCTGGGCTGGGAAAATCCCTAATCACAGCTCTTTAGGTCTTGGAGTGGGAAGGCCCCAGGCAAGGTGAGGTTCTCAAAGTCCTTTTCCCACTAAGGGGCTGAGAACAAAGAAGGCACTATGCTACTTACTCTCATTTGATACATAACTCTTGAGAGGAAGCAGCCTTTCAGATACAGGTCCATTTTGAGGGACCCACCAAAGAGACTATTTGTTCATTCCCTTAGGATGATTGCACTTAGTCAGGGAACTAGCCATATTTCCAAGGCAAAACACAAGTCAGCAATAAAGGAAACTTATTAATTAATTCACAGGGTGGGTGGCTTTCCCTTCCTATGCTTCTTGGCATCCCATCAGATAATTACAAGCATGTTCTCATGTTCTCAGCAAAAAGTTACACATAGGACTTGACCAAGACTCACTAGGATTCATCCCCCAACAGCACTAATAACTCATATAATCCATGGTTTTTCATTCTTCTGATTCTAATTCTAATGTATTATTATACATAATTATATATTATTATGTCATAATTATGTGACTACTGCCAAAAGGTAATTACCACTGGAAATGAGGTTCTATCTTTTCTAAACATTATATACCTTTCTATCACCTCTCTGCACTTATATTAATACTTAATGAATTGACAAGTAGCCTAAGTATCATTTTTTTTCCCATGGAGTCAAAAAAGCTTTAAAAATTCTTTAGCATAATTAACCTAAAAAAACACATTAGGGATTTTTTTCAGCTCTAACCATTTTACTCCCTTGCTTTTTCAAAAGCACATTATTAACTTTAAGATCAAATATAAATTCTTCCTTTGGCATTGAAAATCCTTCACAATCTGCCTCTGACCTATTTTTTCAGTCTTATTGTATATTATTCCCTTCACGTACTCTTTGGTTCTGCTAAACTAGCTTTCTTACATTTCCTTATACATGACCTTCCATCTCTCATCTCCATGACTTCTCTCCATCCCTGGAATGCAGTCCCTTCTCACCTCTGTCTCATAGAATCCAGTTCTTTCAAGACTCAGTTTGGGTACTAGCTCTTGTGAAAGTTGCTCTTGAACCTCAGAGTTATTTAGTGACTCTCACTTAGAATTCCCTTGTATTAACTTTGTTTATATTTTCTACTTGCCTATATTTGTGAGTATTATTTTCCCTGAAACTCCATAAGAGTACAAACTATTTGCATTTTTCTTTATATCCTAAGGGCTCATCACTGTGTCTCATATGTAGTTGATTATAGATAAGACATTCTTGTTGATTAACTGGCTGAAAATACTCCATTTTATTTGTAAATTGAGATGACACTCCTAATCTTATGTAGTTCTAAGGGTGTTTTTTTTTTTTTTATTTTCAGAGATGCCAAGAGAAAAATATATCATTAATGTTTGTGCTTTCACATTTCCTATGTGAATCTTTTAAGGATCTATGATTTAATCCATGTGGATACCCTCTCTAAAGCACAGATTCCAATCCCTCTACACTTTGGTAGATGTTAACCTTCCCTCTTTTCTTTTCAGTTTCCTTTTGGTATTTTTTTTTCTCTTCTCTCATTTGATTTTGAGTTCCTTGAGGGCAGTGATTTTTTCTTTTTTTTATTTGCATCCACAGTGTAACACAATACCTGGCATTAAGTAGATGCTTAATAAATAAATGTTTATTGATTACTGACTGACTTATGATCATATAACTTAGTAAGTATCTGAAACACAAATTGAATAGGGATTTCTTAAGTTCAAATCCAGCACTCCTTTCACTAGGCTACAGACTCTTTATCTACAGATGACTAAAAGTTTAAGTGACTACAGTCACACTGGTAATTTAGTAATAGGATTGGAAACTAGCTTTTCTTGAGTCTTGTTCCTTTTGTTTTTCTATTATAGACAATTCTCACTTTATATAAATGTACTGTTCCACAAACCTCTATGTAAAGTAATTTTTATATAATATGAATTTGCCCCTACCCACTCACTTCACTTAACTTATATAACAAAGGCATACATAATAATATTTTTACACAAGTCATAAAATATACTAAAAAGCAAGCCTATTAAATACTGTACCATAGCAATAAACAGAATTATAAAGTGAAAGATAAAGTTGATTATAAAGTATGCACAGTACTGCAAAGTAAATGCTGCTATGCAGTATGTTATCCCTTCCCCACTCACTGCATTTAGCTTTTTCTTAACAAAGTCTTCAAACTTTAAAAAATCTTAAAAGTATTTGAATGGGGGCAGCTAGATAGCACAGTGCATAGAGTACCAACCCTGAAGTCAGGAGGATCTGAGTTCAAATCTGGTCTCAGACACTTAACACTTCCCCGCTGTGTGACCCTGAGCAAGTTACTTAACCCCAATTGCCTCAGGGGGAAAAAGTATTTGGATGCATCTTTTCAATACAATAAAAACATTCACTTAAATAGTGAAATGCTTTTGCCAGCTGTTTCACTATGGCTCTTTTTGGTTTGACCTCGTGAATGAGACCAGATGAAGTTTTTTCTAAAAATATATCTATGAGATGGAGTAGGTCAGACCTTAGGCCTAAGTCTTGTGAGCCCTATTCCCAGAGGTCTGCAGGGCCAGAAGGTTAGGTCTTAGGCCCAAGTTGCAGAAAGTCACATGATCTCTAGACCTAGAAGTCTCTAGGAAGGTCAGAACCTAAGTCTAACCTTCAGGAAGTGATATGACCCACAGGAAGCAGACAACATTGTCGACCATTGGTCAATAATGGTTACTTTTTAGTTCAACCAATCAAAAGATTTGGGTTTTTTGCTATTTAACCAGCTTTACTACTTCTGGACATGGGAGCTAAGATGTCTCCCAGGTGTGCTTGAACCTCTCCCTGTAGGGACTAAATAAATGATTTCTCTTTGTATCTGAACATGTCTCTGATTAATTAATTTGGATAAGGTAGTCAAGCACTATCCCATACCATTTATGGAAGCTCTTCTGAGATCTGTGACTTCCCAGAGAGACGGTTAGGGTTCTGCTTCAAGGAAGGCTCTAGCTTGGGTTTTCTCTGAGTGGCATTGAGATCAGACTCTCAGCCTTCCTCCCTATAAAGTAAAGTACCTAAGAGAGACACTCAGATACAAACAGAGGCACAAGTCTTGGAAGAAAAAGAAGCCTGAGGCAGAAGAGCCAGGTAACTTATACACCCATAATCCAGGGGTAGAAGGGGCAGTGGAGCTGCTCTCCCCAGGGCACTGTCTGTGTCCTTGGGCTGTCCTTAGGTGGAAGTGGGCCCTGTGATCACCAAGGCTTGATGATCCAGCATAAGGGGTGAGCCAGAAGAAAGTCCTGATAAATGACATAGAGCAGGGGCACCCTGGTTGAGTGGGAAAGATAGGAAACTCCTTCTGGGCTTGGGGGTCCAAGTTGAGAGGTCAGCTCTGTGTATCACAGGAACTAAAAGCCATTGGATGTTCTCCCCAGAGAGGTTTAGTGATCCAGCCAAGGGGCGGCCCTAGTAGAGGACCCTGGGATTATCAAAGACAGGAACAGTCCAATTCTAATCTTCAGAGCAAAAGAAAAACAAGTGCACTTAATGAGATATTTCTGTTGTGTGGGGGGAAGGGATGTGTTATGGGCCAGAACTCTGAACTTGAAACAAAGAATTCTTACAAGGTACTAAGTCAGTGGAATTGATAGAATTATCTAATTTAGCATGGTTCAGTATGATTGATTTAATTCTACAAGGAGATGTTATGGGCCAGAATTTGAAACAAGGAAGTGAAGAGACAATAGTTAAATTGAGTTTAGCATTGATTTAATCCTACAACAAATAATGATTTCCTGCTGAGTATGTTTATGAGGCCCGCTGGGTTATAGCAAAATCAGATCAGAAATGACATTCGACCTAACCTCGCATTAGCAACACACACTTCCGGCATTGGGCTGAGGTTCATAGTTTTTGTTTTTACCATAGTCCCGCCCTCCAACACTCTGAGGGGCAGTGAAATGGCCGCCTATTTAAAAAGTTTGAGGACCACTGGTGTGTAGCATATAAGCAAGAAGCTCTCAGAGCCAGAAGGGACAAGCGCATTAGAAACTCTCAGAGGCTGAGACAGATTCATTCCATCGTCCACCTTTGTGGTGGCTGGAGGCTGAAGCACAAACCTTGGGATTCAGGGAGATTCAGAAGCCAGAGAAGGCAGGCAGGAGCTCAAGCTCTCAGAAACAAAGAGAGAGATAGGCCCAAGTGAAGGAGACAATAAAGGATTTGACTTTAACACCTGTCTGCACTTGTGGTAATTACTGAACTGAAACAAAGGCTGCCTCCAGAGACCCCAAGAAAACCTCAACAGAGAACATTACATTTTAGAGAGAACATTACAGGGATACTACTCTTCCATGTAATTTTTGACTCTGTGTCTTTGTGCAAAATGTCAGTGTCATGTCTCTTCTGTGAGCTAGAATTTGTTAAAAAGAGAAAAAGGCCTGACTTTCCTGTAGACTTCAGCTCTGGCCAAAATTGGGGAGCTGCAGGAAAAATTTTGAGTGTAATGATTGGGAAGTTTTGCAATTGGTCATTTTAATATTCCAAATGCTTAGCATAAAGCAAATACTACATGAATGTTAACTTCCTTATTGGATTTAATTGCTTCATATTTGGTAACTTTACAAGGGTTTTTTAGATGTGACCAATATACAATACCAACATTGAGATAAATTAATTTTGTGTGTGTGTAAAGTAATTTGGAAGCAAATTAAATTAAAGCTCCCTCAAGGAAGATAATATATAGAATAAAGAGTCTCTTTTTTCTCCTTTTTCCCATTCCCTGACTGCAGCAGGGACAAATGGAGCAAAAAAGTGAGAGAAAGAAACTATGCTAAATCAGTTCAATTAAATTTGTTATTTGAGATATGATAGTAAAAACAGTTTTATATAAATTGTAATCCTTTTGCACTGACTTGGAGAAAAAGTATGATGAATCTCTTACAATTATGTGAAATGATTACTATTAAATGGTATGTGCTAGAATTGTGAATTGGTTTATCTTAAGTAAGATCTTAGAAATTTGTGTGCAAATATTGAAACATTATTACTGGAAATTTAAAGCTATATTTAATTTGATTTTAAGTTAAAATATAGGTTACTAAAACAAAGTTATGGTAACTTACCTAAGGGGAAGTCACATATTTGTATCCCCTAATTAGATAGTATGTTGCTTTCTAAAATGTATATTGGGTAATTTGTAAAAATTATGAGCTATGCTTTAAAATTTTGTCAGCTCTGCTGGACAGATGCATAAGTTTTATGAAACTTAGTCCAAATTTATTTAATTATGAATCTTAAAGTTTAAGGGGGAAAAAAAGAAGAGGTGATTTTAAAGGCAAGGGATAAGAATGACTGATTTGCAAAACCAATTGATAATTTGAATTGAACATTTAGTGAGAATATCATAAAATAACATATGGATTTTTAAAATTATAGTTTATGCTGTAAAACTGTTGGATATATGTATAAGTTTTATGAAATTTAGTCCAAAGTTATTTAATTATGAATCTTAAAGTTTAAGGGGGAAAAAAAGAAGGGTTGATTTTAAAGACAAGGGACCAGAAAGTTTGATTTGCAAAATCAATTGAGAGTTTGAATGGAACATCTAATCAGAAGGTACGTCACAAAGTAAAGAACACCACAAGGTAAATCTTGATTTTTAAAAAATATTTTTTAATTGTTGTGGACATTAATATTTTTCCCTGAGGCAACTGGGGTAAAAGTGTCTGAGGTCAGATTTGAACTCAGGTCCTCATGACTTCAGGACTGTTGCTCTATCTATTGTTCCACCTAGCTGCTCCTGCATGTTAAAATTTGATATGACTGTAAATTACATGAGATTCCTATCCATTTTTGTGATAAGTTATGTTATGTGACTATCATGTGGAGATTGTGAAATTGATAATTATAATATATGGGTTACTGTCAAAATATTGAAACCTGCCATTGTTATTGGTTTGGAAGCATGTTAGAAGGAGAAAGAAAAGGATAGCATGTTAGAAAAAGGGAGAGACAGTATGTTGGAATCAGGAGAGATGGGATGTGGGTGGAGGAAAGGAAGAGAAAAGTTGTAACAGAAGTATTTGCAAGGGTCGATGTTGAAAAATTACCCATGCATATATTCTGTCAATAAAAAACAATAATATTAAAAAAAGAAAATTATTATATCTACCAAAGTCTCCATCTGTCTTCAGCAAATTATTTAATATTTAAGTGCATAATGGTCTTCTTGTTTAATGAATATGATAACAAAGGTGATCTATAGCTTTCTTGAAGTACCTAGAGCAGAATTTTAACCTGATTTGATAATGTTATTTCCAAAAAGTTTATAGGAACTCCTCAATTGAAGGAAGTTGAATTAATATTTTTTTAGAATGAAGAAATTATTAATGTTAATTCTGATAAAGTTCTTTTATGTCAAATTAGTATATTCTATATTCTATAAGAATTTTAATTGATTGTATTCATTCATCTTAAAGTTGTATCCATTATTTAAAGGGACTCAGAGAATAATAGTTTTTGTCTTTGTCCCTTTGAAGATGTTTCTGCTATAGACAATGTACAATTTAGAAATTTTCTATGTATTGAACATTTTAAAAGCAAAATGATTTGTGTAATGTTGAACTTAAAAGCTTCTACTTAGAGATGAAAGGTAAGCTGTGAACTTTCTAGGATGAATTTCTTACTGTTATCAGTGTAAGGTACATCATAGCCAATACCTACTTAGAATACGTGATCCTTGTACCTGTACTCTAGAGAGCCTCTCAGGAGAGTCATTTTGAAAAAGAAAAATTTTAATTGACCTGTTTTTTAAAAGGTCAAAACAAGAGAATAAACAATAAAATACACTTTCTTCCTCATAGCAAAGATAGCCATGTTGAAGTGTGACAAAGAGATCTCATAACAGCAATGGGCTCCCCGGCTGGTGGCAGGCTTTGCTAAAGAATTCACAAACCCGAATGAATGACGTGAGGTTTATGGCAAAAAATGGGTTTATTACAGTAAGAAAACAACTTTCTTATTGGCAAAATCCTATTAGGATTTTTGCAAAGGTTTGGACACACAGCCTTTGATTATATTTGATTTTTGTTGCCCCCAGCCAGAGAGCAATTTGAGGGACTAATTTTCATTCCAATAGAGCAGGGATCCTCAAACTATGGCCCGCAAGTCAGATGCGGTTCACTGAGGATGTTTATGCAGCTGCCAGGTTATGGCAAAATCAGACCGGAAGTGAGGTTCAACCTAAACTCACGTTAGCAATGCACACTTCTGGCACTGGTCTGAGGTGGCAGAGACAGAGTGTGAGGCAATACTGAAGTGAGGTGAGTTCTCAGACCGGCATGTATGGTGTGGGGAAGGGAGAGAGATGCAGAAGATAGAGAACTGGTGGCCCATGGCCTTGTAAAGTAACGGAAGCCACCACAACAGACAGACGCAAGGGATGTACAGTGCATGCTGCACATGTCATGGCTGCTGCAAGGGGAATATATGGGCTGTGTCTGGCGCATGGGTATAGTAACAGTTAGTACAAGTCCCAGCTTGACCCTATCATTGTCATTAACAACTTTCTCTCTAGTGAATGTTGTGATACTGACTGCTATTGTCACCCAGAATGAGGCTCGTAGTACCAGGCCATGGCCCTGTATCCTTAGTGACCTCATATCTGGCTTTTGTGGTCATCAGTTTTATCATTGTATGTATGTTCTGTAGTTTCATAAAGAGATGGAATATTGCTAACATATGTCATCACCTTATAATCCCTGGGGGTCTGACCTTAGTGCCCCCCACTTATCCTGAGTATGAGGGGGTGCAGAGCTGGTGTACTGCTTCATCCCCCTCCAGATTCTTAAGGTCTCCATACACTTGTGCAACTTCAAGTCACATGATGACCTCCCCCAGAAGCCCCAATGTATGATTTGTCACTGAAGCTCATTCTGCACATACAATATATCGCGCAGTTATATACATATATGCACAGTCTTGCCTGCAATTATGATAAATTACAAATACAGCCTGTATGATCATGCAGCTCTGGATCACAAGAACTGACCCCAGGATTCAGAGGAAGCCAGGGCATTTGGGAGGGCCGCCTGAGCGGTGACTTGTGTGCAGTAAAGGTCTGAAACAGGAGAAAGTGCGGGAAATGGAGGCATCACAGTGCAGAGGCAGCTATATATATATATAGGTATTTTACTAATAGCAATTTGCAATCCCTTAGAAATAATGATATCAAGAAAAAGAAAAATTGACTTGAAGTGTAGGATATTCAAAGAACAGTGGACTTATGATTACTTTTTCATGCAGTACAAGGAAAGAGCTGTATGTCTGATATGCCAGAATATAGTGTCTGTGTTCAAAAAATACAATTTGAGTTGACACTATGAAACTTAACATAAAAATAAATATGATTGTTTGGTTGGAGAAATGAGAAAAGATAAAATATTAAAACTGAAAAATACATTGACAACTCAGCAAAATATTTTTGTGAAGCAGAAGCAGCTAAATATTTCATCACTGTGAGCAAGTTTTCAAGTTGCCAAGCTAAAAGCACACACTGGCAGACCATTCGTGGAGGGAGAATTTGTTAAAGAATGCTTTCTTTCTGTTGCCAAAGAGATATGTCCAGAGAAGGCTGATTTATTTAGTATAGTGAGTCTTTCAGGACCTACAATTACACAGAGGATTGAAGAAATGGGAGACAATCTGCATCAGCATTTGTAAAACTCCACAAAAAAATTTTCATATTTTTCCTTGGCACTCAACAAAAGCAATGATGTTCGTGATTCTGCACAACTTCTAATTTTTATTCGTGGGACGAATGATTATTTTGAAATCATAGAAGAGCTTGCTGCACTGAAAAACATCAAAGGAATAACTACAGGTGAGGATATCTATGAAAAGGTTTGCCAAACTATGGTTTGGAGCTGGACTGGGCTAAACTAGCCAGCATGACAACTGATGGTGCCCCTAGCATGGCGGGGTCTAAGAAAGGAGTAATTACTCGCGTTAACCAAGAAATGGACAAACATAACCATTCTCATCCAATAGCCATACACTGCCTCATCCCCCAACAAGCGCTGTGTAGTAAATCACTGAAGTGGGACTCTGTTATGAAAATTGTGGTATCTTGTGTTAACTTCATTAGAACTAATGCAATAAATCACAGACAATTTCAGGAATTTCTGTCTGAGCTAAATGTTGAGTATGAAGATGTTCTATATCACACAGAAGTCCATTGGCTGAGTTGAGGGAGAGTTTTGAAACATTTCTATGACTTACTTCCACAGATTACAACTTTTCTGCTTTCAAAAAACAAAGAAGTAGCAGAGCTCAATGATGCAGAATGGAAATGACACCTTGCTTTTCTGACAGATGTAACAGAGCTACTCAACAATTTCAATATGCAACTTCAAGGAAAGGGGAAACTCATCTGTGATATGCAATCACATGCCAAAGCATTTGAAGTAAAATTAGGCCTCCTCATTAAACAAGTGAAGGAGGAAAACTTCTGCCATCTCCCCACAACTCAAAATCTGTTAGCAGAAAAACCACTGATTGCATTCCCAAACAAAACATGTGTGGATTCATTGGAAAAATTACAAAAGGAGTTCCAATTTAGATTTAAAGAGTTTCATCTCCATGAACAGAGCATAGAGCTTTTCCTTAACTCATTTTCTATTGACATTGAAAATGTGTATACAATTTACCAAATGGAATTGGCTAAGCTACAGAATTGTGACTCTCTGAAAGATGCATTCAAGTCAAGCAGCCTTCATAATTTCTATGCATCTCTCCCCTTTGAGACATATCCTCATCTCAGGAACCATGCACTCAAAATGACAATCATCTTTGGCAGCACTTATGTCTGTGAACAGACTTTTTCTAGAATGAAACATTTGAAATCTCCAACCAGATCAAGACTAACATATGCACACTTACATCACTTGTTACGACTAGCAGTGACAAATATGGAACCAGACATTAACCATCTCATTAGCCAAAAGCAGACCCATAGTTCCCATTGAAATACTGGTAAGTTTGTTGATTTAACTTTACTTCATTTTAAATATTGTATTTGTTACCCTTTGTTTCTTCACTTCAAAATAAGATATATACAGCATGCATAGGAATTTGGTCATAGTTTTTGTTTTTACTATAGTCTGGCCCTCCAACAGTCTGAGGGACAATAAACTGGCCCCCTATTTAAAAAGTTTAAGGACCACTGCAATTGATGGTAGTGATTATGTCTCAGGTCAAGATCTCCAATTGAATTGAAGGAGATTACTATCTGGGAGTTTCCCCTATGAACAGGAGGGTGGGGTCCTTCCCAAAAGCCCGGAGGGTTTGAGACCCAGGACTACTCTTCTCCCAAAGACCAAAAAAGATACATTTTACATGAGCCATAAAGACAGAATGTTGTATGTCCGGTCAATTTTGTTGTTTAACTGTTAATATAAAAAAATGGCTCAATCTATTCAATTAATAAAAGGGCTATACAAATAGAAAGCAATGAAGAAATGTATTTTTATAAGAAATTTAATGGTAGGCTATTTATTAAACTTAATTTCTTGCCTTTTGCAATACTTGGGAATCTCCTTCCTGAGAGGGTAAAAGACCTAAGATTGTTGACAGCCAGTAACCTTGTCAAACTATGTAAAGTAACTTGTGAATCTAGAAGAGTAAGTAAGCTGCGGTGTTTCCTGATTCCATATTCCTTGGGCAATTTATAGCAGAGCCAAATGACAGAAGAGTTGAAAAAAAATTTTTAAATATTTAAAGATCGCTCTCATTCTACCCTATCCTTTTTCCCCCTTCACCAGTTAAAATCTGTCTATTTCTTATTCCATCTAAGCCCAACTCATGTTAGTTTTTCCATGAAGCCTTCTAAGATCCCCCAATACCGTCAAATTATTTAGAGGTCAAAGAAGGAAGCCCAAAGGGGAAACGATTATTGAATTTCAAAAGTATAATTTCAATAGAATAATAGGTGTGGAAGCCAGATCTCAGGGATGGAGAGTGGACAATAAGGAAGTATCAAGTAGAGAAGTCTTTTTTTTTTTTAATTAAAGCTTTTTATTTACAAAATATATACATGGGTAATTTTTTTTCCAACATTGACCCTCGAAAAACCTTTTGTTCCAAATTTTCCCCTTCTTTTCCTAACCCTAGTTGGCAAGTAGTCCGATGCATGTTAAATATGTGAAAATACATGTTAAATCCAACATATGTATACATATTTATGCAATTATCTTGCTGCACAAGAAAAGTCAGATCAAGAAGGAAGATAAAGAAAAACTGAAAAAGAAAACAAAATGCAAGCAAATAACATCAGAGAGAGTGGAAATGCTATATTGCGATCCACATTCTGTTCCCATCATTTTCTCTCTGGCTGTGGATGGCTCTATTTATCACTGTACAAATGGAACTGGTTTGGATCATCTCAATGTTGAAAAGAGCCATCTACACCAGAATTTATCATTGTATAGTCTTGTTGCCTTGTATAATGAGCTCCTGGTTCTGCTTATTTCACTCAGTATCAGTTCATGTAAGTCTCTCAAGGCCTTTCTGAAATAATCCTGTTGGTCGTTTCTTACAGAACAATAGTATTCCATCACATTCATATACCATAACTTATCCAGCTGCCATTATAAAGAGGGCTGCCACAAACATTTTTTGCACATGTAAGGTCCCTTTCCCACCTTTAGGATCTCTTTGGGATATAAGCCCAATATAAACACTGTTGGAACAAAGGGTTTGATAGTCCTTTGAGCATAGTTCCAAACTACTCTCCAGAATGGTTGGATCAGTTCACAGTCCCACCAACAATGTATCAGTGCCCCAGTTTTCCCACATCTCCTCCACCATTCGTCATTATCTATTCCTGTCATCTTAGCCAATCTGAGAGGTGTGTAGTAGTGTCTCAGAGTTGTCTTAATTTGCATTTCTCTGATCAGTAGTGATTAGAGTGTCTTTTCATATGACTACAAATAGTTTTAATTTCTTCATCTGAAAATTGTCTGTTCATATCCTTTGACCATTTATTAATTGGAGAATGGCTTGAATTATTATAAAATTGAGTCAATTCTCTATACATTTTAGAAATAAGGCCTTTATCAGAACCTTTGGCTGTAAAAAATGTTTTCCCAGTTTATTGCTTTAGAGGATTCTTTTGAAAATATTTTGATCATGAAGGGGAGAAAATAAACGGGGCATACCTGCATGTTGTAGAATAGGTAATGAAAAGATTTTCTTTTTAAAAATTGAGGAGATCGGAGAATATTTTTAGTCAGATGGGGAAGAGTTGAGGAGAGGGAGAGATTTAAAAGGTATGGGAAAAAATATATGCTAACTGGAGTTTTGGCAGAGGCAGGAGGAAATAGGACTGAGGACACAGATAAATAAGCATTATTAGCAAAGAGTTTGGCAGAGAAAAGAATGTGATGATTCTGAAAAGGTTTAAAGACTAGCCAAGGGGAGGTGAGGAAATTTATAAGGGATAGGCTCAATAATTTAATGATGTAAAAGCCTAAACTCATGTGGGTGTGTTTACATATGTATAGGTATACTTATTGGGAGGGTGTTGTCTGAGGTTTGAGAAGGAATAGAATTATAACTCTTTTAGAGGATCAAAGTAAATTAGTAGGTAAAACTTTCCTTTTTTCTTAGTCACAGGTAGTGATCAGACTTTCCTTTTTTTTTTTTTCAAACTTTAATATTTATATTATTTCCTTAGTAAAATTTATTTTTAAGTTTTCAAGATTTTTCTGGGCTGGAAAAGGGAGAAGATTCTCCTTCACTGTGGTTAGAGAAATTGTTAATATATCTATGAGTAGAATGTGGCTTAATAGGAAGAAAAAAGAAAAAAAAAAGGAAGCTATCAAAACTTGAGTAGGGGTTAGAGAAGAGAAGAGTTCAGGTATCCTGGGAGAATGGAGTACAGAAGCAATTAAGGACATCCAGAAAATTGTCATATCACCTCTCTCTTCCCTTCCATGAGAAATGATACTTCCTTTTATTTCCCTAAGGAGCTGATGTAGAGAACAGAACGCTGGTTTTGAAGTCATAATACCAGTATTGGTATTTCCTCTATTTAAGATCTTAGAAAAACACTTCTTTTATGACTCAGTTTTCCCCAGGCTTGCTTACTTACTTTAGTGTATCAAGATTTGATGAATGAATTTTTATCTCCATGTTGCTCAGCCCTCATCATTTTCAGAATGAAATGTGAATCATTTTAATCTCTTTTAATGGCATCTTAATTTTAATTACTTATCTTTAGATTTACAGCCATTTCTCCAGCTTTCTTTTGTTTTAGAACACAGGTGGTCATGCCATCCCTGACTTCTCAGGGAGGAGAGAATCCCCAAAAGGAGGTGATCACACCTTCTCCGACCTCAGGAAAGGAGATGAAAACACCAAAAAGGAGGTGATTACGCTCCCCTGACTTTTCAGGAAGTCAGGAAGACATCACACTGTTTCCTTGATGAAGGACTGCTGTGGATGCCTCTTGTGTAGCAAAAACGGATATTTCCAAGGGTTTTTGAGTGACTTTCAAACACATTGGATAAAGCCAGTTTAACTTCTCACAAAGCCTCTTGAGCTTCTTTTGTAAGCTGGCGTGGTGAGTTTAAAGCACTGTCTCCCCTTAAAATGACATATAATGATTGCAATTGATAGGTAGTCAAGCCTAACACTGGAAGCATCCATTGGATATCTCCTATCAATTTCTGAAAGTCATTTAAGGTGTTTAGCTTCTCTGTTCTTAAGGAAAGTTTTTGTACCATAGGCACCTTAGGATATATTTCATATCCTAAATATTGAAAAGGAGCATGTCTTTGAATTTTTTATGGAGCTATGTGCAATTTGTAGTTCCTTAGTGTTTCCATAGTCTTTTGTAGACATGCTTCTAACATTTGTTCCTCAGGTGTACATCCCAATATATCATCCATGTAATGTAATAACATTTCTTTTGGAAATGCTTTTCTTAAAAAAAAAAAAAAAAAAAAAAAAAAAAATGCTTTTCTTACTGGGGTAAAAGCAGCAGCAACATACATTTGACACATAGTAGGGTTGTTTTTCATTCCCTGTGGCAAAACTGTCCATTCATATCTTTTATAAGGCTCAGCTAAGTTAACGTTGGACACTGAAAAGGCAAATCTTTTCATATCCTCCTTATCTAGAGGGAGAGAATAGAAATAATCCTTAATGTCTATAACCCAAAGAGGCCATTCTCTAGGCAATTGAGTAGGAGATGGAAGTCCAGGTTGAAGAGTTCCCATAGTTTCCATGTATTCATTTACCTTTCTTAAATCAGTCAACATCCTTCATTTTCCAGATTTCTTTCTTACAACAAATACTGGGGAATTCCAAGGACTTAGAGAAGGTTGTAAGTGTCCTTCGTCAAGTTGCTCCTGTACTATATCTAATAAGGCCTGAATTTTATTGCTACCTAAGGGCCACTGTTCTATCCACACTGGTGTATCAGTTTTCCATTGGATAGGAACAGGTGAAAGTGTTGGCAGGCCTTCAATAGCAGCCCTGCCTAAAAAACCGAAGTACTCATTTGTAATCCTAATTGTTGTAAAATGTCTCTTCCCCACAGACTGATGGAGGTTTTTTCATCTAGAAAAGGAGTAAAAACTCCTGTTCCACCTTCAAATATTGATCTCAAAGGGGTAGCAATAACTTCAGCTGCTATTGATCCTCCCACACCAGACATGTAGGTGTCTGCTTTAATCTTTGTCAGTGACTGGGCCAGTTGGCACCTCTAGTGACTGTACAATCTGCACCAGTGTCTACCAATTCCTCTAATGGTATGCCACTTATATAGTGAGCATAGGTCGGTCAGCTGTCACAGCTACTGTCCAGCATATTCCTGGATTTTGTTGCTTGGAGTCAGACTATGGGTGACTATCACCAGATTGCTTATTAGGAGTCTGTATCAATAAACCTGATGCTACTACTTCTGGCTGATAAGTCACACATTGTCTACCTATATTAGTGACTGGGATATTATCTACACATTCCCCAATTTCCCATATCAGTGTATGGATGGACACTGTTTTGTAAGTACATTCAGGAGGTGAAATGGTCAAGCCTACTGTGCCTGGGGGCAAGGGATCCATAGACTGGAGAAGAACTGATTTCACCTCTCCCGGGGGTTTCTCAGTTGTTCCAGCTGCATACAACTCTATTCTCCCCAGTTGTGATCCCTTTCTCTCATCAGATTGCTTCCTGACTGATTGGTCATGTCTGGGTACTGAAATTCTAGGCACTCTCTGGGTGTACCATCGGCTGCCATCATGCCCCGGGTATTTTTTGCCTTGGGCCCTGGGGCTGGGCCCCTCATCACATTTCCCTGTCTACATTCTGATGCCCAATGGAAGCCTCTGTTGCATTTTGGACATGGGATATTGAGTCTTGTTCTCCCACCCTGTTTTCTCACTCTGTCTCTATGCCAACATTGAGCTTTCAGATGTCCTGAAAGTATTGATGAGTCTTTCTGGAAGTCCCTTGCCAAAAGGAACTGTCTCCCCATGTTCATATCTTGGGGAGTCTGTATCATAGCCTGGCTATAAAATATATTTGTGCCCACTGTGGCACAGTGTCTTATGATCTCTAAAAGAGCATCCTTGTGTAGTCCTAGTATAATCCTTCTACAAACCTCATTAGCATTTTCTTTAGCAAGTTGCCTTATCATAATGTCAGTTTCTGTATTATCACCATTAGTTCATATGATAACTGTATGCAAATGTCCCACAAAATCAGCAAAGGGTTCATTTGGCCCTTGTACTATTTTTGTGAAGGCTTCACCCTTATCATTTTTACCAGGGAGAAAAGCCCATGCTTTTATAGCAGCAGCAGCAATTTTTTCATATGCTGCTATGGGGTAATTAATCTATATTGAAATTTCTGCCTAAGAACCTACACCTGTTAATTGATCATAGATGATTGGAGAATTAACTCCACTATGACTATTTTATTGGGCTTGTATCCTATTGAGCTCACTATATTCAGAAAGCCACAACAAGGTTTGTCCAGGTTCTAAGCATGTCCTTGCTATAGATTTCCAGTCCCTAGGGGTTAAGACTTCATAAGCCAAATTCTGTAATAACATCTTAACATAAGCTGATGTAGCCCCATAAAGAGAGCAAACCTTTTTCAGGTCTTTGAGGATTTCTATATCAAAAGGAATATATCTTCTACTTTCTTGACCAGAAGAGTTAAACTGTTGAATCACAGAATACATTCCTATTTTCAAATCAGCTAAATCCTGCCCTTCTTCTGTAGCTTTAAGTAGGGCCTTTTGCAATCTAGTCATAGGAAGGGGTGATTGCTGGGGGTGGGGAGAGGAGGTGCTGGTAATATCACTGCCCCTCCCACTACTCCTCCTCCCTCCATCCCAGAAGGTGAAGTTGATGGGGACTGTCAGGAACCAGTTCTGATTTAGGTGGGGTTGAATCTGCCTTGTTAGATTGAGAATTACCCTGCCCTTCATTCTCACTTAACTATTCATGCTCTCCAGTGATATAGCCATTAATCTGTTCATTGTCTTTCTCTTTTTCCTCATACTTCCTCATCTAGCTGTTCTTAAATTTTTTCTTTTTTCTATAACTTTCAGTTTTCTTTAAAGCCAATTGTATTATATTGTATGTATAGAATGTTTCCTTGGAAATTGAACCAGGACCTTTGTCGTCTTAGTATTCACTTAGTTGATCTCCTACTAGTTTCACAATTATCTTTCCCTACATCTTCTTCCTTTAAGAACCAAGGGGACATACATTCTAATGTACCCAAGAGTCTA
Organism: Sminthopsis crassicaudata; assembly: GCF_048593235.1. Lineage (NCBI taxonomy): Eukaryota > Metazoa > Chordata > Mammalia > Dasyuromorphia > Dasyuridae > Sminthopsis > Sminthopsis crassicaudata. The sequence continues at coordinate 104,562,993 of NC_133620.1, forward strand.
GCAATCTGCAACCAAGTTATAATTAAGCCTTATCCCTTGATCAATTTAAGTATGCTTTCTATAGCACCACCCTCAGGGTGTGGATGGGGGTGGGGGTGGGGATGGGGCCGAGTCTTTTCCTAATATCTGCCCCATTTCAACTATAAAAGGTTACTAGTTTGGCCCTTAACAAAGTAAGTTCCCTGTTTGTCTATTAAAATACCCTATTTCCTGGTTACCAGGACTTCTTCAGTGAAATTAGAGTCCTTGGTCCACACTTTGGGCACCAAATGTGAAGACTGAGTTAGCATCCCTTCCAGCTGACCAATGATGGACAGAAACAACTATACCCAGAGAAGGAACACTGGGAAGTGAATGTAAAATATTAGCACTACTGTCTATCTACTCAGGTTACTTATACCTTCGGAATCCAATACTTAACATGCAACAAGAAAATTGGATTTACACACATATATTATTTCTAGATTATACTGTAACACATGTAAAATGTATGGGATTGCCTGTCATCTAGGGGAGGGAGTGGAGGGAGGGAAGGGAAAATCTGGAGAAATTAATACAAGAGATAATGTTATAAAAAAATTACTCATGCATATATACTTCAAAAAAAAATGTATAATTATAAAATTAAAAAAAAAGCACCCTGGATACCTTAAAATCAGCTGGAGTCAGAATAAGCAAAAGTCCTTGTTCTTTATTCTTGGTCTTTAGGGATAGAAGTGAATTGGATGGATGCAGGATCTCCATAACTCTCCTCTTCGTCTACTGCCCAAAAATGACTCTGCCTTGTCTTACTCCACCCCCTAGTCCCTCCTACAACTCTCTGTATACAACAATTATTGAGCCAGCACAGAATAGTGGGAAGGGCCATTGTATAGGCATAAGCTAATAGAGTATTGTCCAATTGGTAATTAGCCTTAAGTGCCTGGTTGTCCAACCTCAGTGCATCAACTCAAGAGTTTCAGCCCTTTACACCTGCTTGTTCCACCCCTTACCTCCCCCCTCCCCCCAGAACATGACTAATGTAGAAATGTGTTTTTTGACAAATGTTGGAGGGGATGTGCAAAAACTGGGACACAGTTGGTGGAACTATGAATGAATCCAACCATTCTGGAGAGCAATTAGGAACTATGCTTAAAGAGTTATCAAACTGTGCATACCCTTTGATCCAGCAGTGTTTCTACTGGGCTTATATCCCAAAGGGATCCTAAAGGAGGGAAAGGGACCCACATGTGCAAAAATGTCTGTGGCAGTTCTTTTTGTAGTGGCTAGAAACTGGAAACTGAGTGGATGTCAGTTGGAGAATGGCTGAATAAAGTGTGGTATATGAATGTTATGGAATATTATTGTTCTGTAAGAAATGACCAGCAGGATGATTTCAGAGAGGCCTGGAGAAACTTACAGGAACTGATGCTGAGTGAAATGAGCAGGGTGGGAGGGAGAAGCAGAGCTATGATGGCAGAGAGGACACATGCTTCTTTCTGAATTTCTCCTTGGACCCTCAACTAATTACCAAAATCAGCCTCTGAATTAGTTGTAGACAGGCAGAATTCACAAATATTGGGAGTACAGCAAATTACCAGAAGAAGATAATTTCAAAGCCCATCAGAAAAGGTCTGTTTTTGGTCGGGCACAGAGGAAGGTTAGGTGTAGAAGGCCAGTGCATGCTATGCAGACCTGGGGTGGTGCAAGACTCTGTGTGGTGGAGAACCTACATGGAGGAGGACTCTACTACAGTGTTGGCTACTCTGCCCTGATTGCAAGCCACTAGATCAGCAGAGAAGTTAGTTATAAAACATCCAACACAAACACAAAAGGTAAAGAGAGAAGCCCAAAGCGCCAGAGTCTCACAAGATCTGACCACACTCACCCAGCACCAGGAGTGACTCGGCACTATCCCAGGGCAGCTGCTGCCACTCTCCTGCCACTTCACTAGTGCCAGTACAGGAAGCTTGTAAAATCTTCCTTGCCCTAATAGCAGATCCCAACTAATTTTTTTTTCAAATGAGTAAAAAGGGCAAAGCAAACTCTAATTATTGACAGCTTCTATGGTGAAAGAGAAGAACAGATTTCAAACCCTGAGGAGACTAAAAGCAGATTGTCTCCAAATGAAGCCCCAAAGGGTGATATAACCTGGTCCCTACCACACAAGGCTCTCCTAGAAGAAATTAAAAAGGATCTCAAAAGAGAGCTAGAAGAAAAATGGGGAAAAGAAAGGAAAACTGCAAGAGAAAGGCTTGGAAAAGATATATAACGCATTAAAAGAAAGATTTGATGAAGTGGGAAAAGAAAACAATTCCCTGAAAAACAGAATTTGTGAAATGGAAAAGGTAAAAAACTTCCAGGAAAACGGAATTTGTGAAATGGAAAAAATTTCCATAGAACAAAACAACTCATTTAAAAACTCAAATGGACAAATACAAAAAGAAGTAAAAAAAGTAAATGAAGAAAATAATTCACTGAAAATCAGAATTGAACAAATGGAAATGAATGATTTGAAACATGAAGAATCAGTCAAGTAAAACCAAAAAAATGAAAAAAATAGAAAAAATGTAAAATACCTACTCAGGAAAACAACTACCCTGGAAAATGGACATAGGAGAGACAATCTAAGGATTATTGGACTCCCTGAAAAACCTGATGAAAAAAGGGCCTAGACACTATTTTTCAGGAAATCATCAAAGAGAACTTCCCTGATGTCATAGAATCAGAAGATAAAATAGCCATTGAAAGAATTCACCGAACATCTGAAAGAGACCCCCAAAATTAAAACTCTAAGGAATGTCATGGCTAAATTTTAGAACTATCACACCAAGGAAAAATTATTACAAGCAGCCACAAAAAAAAATTCAAATACCAAGTAGCCACAATGAGGATTACTAGGGATCTAGCAGCTTCCATGTTAAAGGACTGAAGGGCCTGGTATCTGATATTCCAAAAGGTGAAGGAACTGGAATGCAGCCAAGAATAAATTACCCTGCTAAATTGGTCATTTTCTTCCAGGAAAGAAGATGGACATTCAGTGAAACAGATGAATTCCATTTATTTCTGATGAAAAAAAGCAGAGCTAAACAAAAAAATTGACTTCCTAATATAGAACTTAAGAAAAGCATAAAAAAGGTAAAAAGAACTTTTGAGAACCATATTTCTGTTATGGGCATACATAAAGAGTGCATATATAATTTGATTTTACTGTTATATAAAAAAGAGACTAGAGGTGGAAAGGGAATAGTACCAGAAAAAGAATAAAGAGATAATAAAGGAAACTATATCTTATTAAAGGATGCCATAGATAATGAACTAATATCAATACTAAACATATATGCACCAAGTGGTATAGCATCTAAATTCCTAAAGGAGAAGTTAAGAGAACTGCAAGAAGAAATAGACAGCAAAACTATAATTGTGGGGTATCTCAACCTTGCTCTGTCAGAACTAGATAAATTAAACCACAAAATAAATAAGAAAGAAGTTAAATCGGTAAATAGAACACTAAAAAAAGTTAGGTATGATAGATCTTTGGAGAAAATTGAATGGAAACAGAAAGGAGTATGCTTTCTTCTCAGCATTTCACAGAACTTATACAAAAATTGACCACATATTAGGACATAAAGACCTCAAAATCAAATGCAGAAAGGCAGAAATAGTACATGTAATTTTTAAGATCACATGCAATAAAAATTATATTCAATAAAAAGCCAGGGGAAAATAGACCAAAAAGTAATTGGAAACTAAACAATCTCATCCTAAAGAATGAATGGGTGAAACAGCAAATCATAGACACAATTAACAATTTCAAAAGAATGTCAATAATGCGACAACATACCAAAATTTATGGAATGCAGCCAAAATGATAATAAGAAGGAAATTTTATGTATCTAAATGCTTACTTGCATAAAATAGAAAAAAAGAAGATCAATGAATTGAGCTTGCAACTTAAAAAGTTAGAAAAAGCAAATTAAAAACCTCCAATCAAATACCAAACTTAAAATTCTAAAAATGAAATGAGCAGAACCAGGAGATTATTATACACAGCAACAACAAGATTATACAATGATCAATTTTGATGGACATGGCTCTCTTCAACAATGAGAGGATTCAAACCAGTTCTACTTGCACAGTGATGAAGAGAGCCATCCACACCCAGAGAGCGAACTATATTTATATTCCTTATCAATGGCAATTAACAACTACTGATCAACCACCAGCAACAGACAGATAAGCATAGAAGTCCTCACCCTTCTGCTTCCAACAGTCCTTCTGGTCATCATCACAGGAAGATTCCTGTGAAGAAGGGACCATGGAACCCACCAACCAGAATCCCCAGGGCAAAAAGCCAGCCTTGGGGGAGACAGGCCCAAGTTTGAAGCAGGCCGGACCACCTGTCTTCACCACTATTTCCTCTCGGGAATAACCCCCACTCTGAACCCAAGAGCATTGGGAACAGCTATTTTCCAGTCCAGTGCTCTCAGCCATCATTCTGGGAAGCAACTTCTGATAAGATGCAGCCCAACAACTGCTCCTACAGATTCTATAGCAATCCACAGGAAGGTTGAATCATGTGTATTCCTTAGATATTTTCCTGGTTCCTCATCAAGGTCAGCTCCCAAGGCTACAATCTCCTATTGTGAGTGATATTCTTTTGAGACCTATTGTTCTCCTGAAAATGAGTCACCTGGGCACTTCCCTCTCAGAATACACATCCACCAAAGATTAAGAAAGAAAGAACACCAAAGAGAAGTGGGTATGTGTTCTCTGCCACATGATGACCTGATGGAAGAAGTGGAACACTCAATGCTGACCTTCCCCCAGAACTCAGAGAAGTTCCTAATTCACTCTATGCCAGGAAGAAAAAAGCCAATAAGGCATTTTATATGTGAAACTAGTTCCAGCTCAGTACCTCCTGAATCAACAATCCTTTGAGTTCCTTGGCCAATAAGAAGACTCTTAACAACCCATGTGCTAACTTCTCAGTCATTCTTGGAAAGAAGTATGCTCACCCAGCCCCTCCATGCTGAATCACAACCTGCTCTTTATATCCTATGAGAAATCAGGGGCTTCTTCAAACTGGTCCCTTATTGGTCAATCTTTCCATTGCACTACTTTAATCAAGCTTCAAGATGAGCAGTTATACAATCTGTGTAGTAAAGTTCCTGTCTGTGTCACTGCTTTAATTAAAATATTTTATTATTTCAGTATGCTTGTTAGGCAGCTGGGTGGTATGGTGAATAAAGTAATGAATCTGGAGTCAGAAAGAGCTGAGTTCAAATTCAGTCTCTGACATTTACTAGATCTGTGACCTTGAGTAAATCACAACCTTTATCTAGCTCAGTTTTCTCATCTGTAAAACAGGAAAGATGATAACACTTACCTAGTAAAGGCTGTTGTGAGAATAAAATGAGACATTTTAAAAGCATCTTACAAACTGTAAAGTGTTGTGTGAATGTTGGCCATTATTGTTGTTTTTGTTGAAGAACTTTGAAACTGGAACATACTCTTGGGATCAAACTCAGGAATATTTCCTGAAAAGGAACCAATCCAATTCTTGTGGTTATCTGTACATTACCTTAGGATCTACCAAAAAAAAAAATTCTCACAATTTAAAAGGGGAAAAGCAAATAAATATATACAATCTATGTACAGGATAAATAGGAAATATATAAAAGAGAGAAGGCACTAGAATTAAAAGGGATTGGGAAGGCTTTCTTGTAGAAGATGGAATTTTAGCTGGAATTTGAAAGAAGCAAGGGAAGCCAAGAGGCAGAGATGAGGAGCATTCTAGGCATGGAAAGACAACCAGAAAAAATACCTGGAGTAGAGAGATGGGGTTTCTTGTTCATGGAAAAGTAAAGAGGCTAGTGTCTTTGGATCAAAATGTTCCCTGGTTCCTCATCAAGGCCAGCTCCCAAGGCTACAATCTCCTACTATGAGTGGTATTCCTTTGAGATCCATAGTTCTCCTGAAAATGAGTCACTTGGGCACTTCCTTCTCAGAATACCCATTCACCAAAGATTAAGAAAGAAAAAACACCAAAGAGAAGTGGGCATGTGTTCTCTGCCACATAGGGACCTGGTGGAAGAAGTGGTTTAAAAAACCCTAGATGTGTCATTGTTACTTTGATAATTTAATTTATTAATTTTTATTAAATTTTTATGCATTGATTAGTTGACAAAGTGCATAACCTAAGTTGCCTCTAAGGTCTTCTCTACATACTCTATATATTAATAAACAAATTTTTAATTAGTTATCTTAAAAAAGGTAATTGGTCGACTTTTATTAATTTCTCCCCTATAATTAAATACCCAGGAATCAGAAAGACACAATTCTTAGGACTATTTTATGTATTAATAGGTCAAGGTTCTTTAAAACTTGAAGCACTGCTTTGGTATGAGGTTTTCCTGGAATAAAGGTCTAGACTAATATTTCCTTGTTTATTTAAAGATAACTATGTATGTGTTGCTATGATGCTGGTTACTAGATATTATCATCCTACCGGATACATAGTTCAATAAACACTACTTTGAAAGGACTCTTTTGTCTTTGATTTCTAGTGAAGAGAGAAATAAATTCCAATGAGTCAGGTAAAGAAGCAAAGCCTCATGGGGCTATGCTAACAAGACATTAATGTTTTAAGTGAGTTTCATGTTCAATTGCAGAGCCTGTGCCTAAAATGAGATGAGATGACCCTAAGAATTCAACCTAGAAAGAACCTTAGAGATCTCATGGAGTCCTACCCGCTTATTTATGGATAAGAAAGTTAGGCCCAGAGAGAAGAAACTTGTACAAAGGTCATATAGCTAATATCAATCACCAGGATTTGAACGGAAGTTTTTTTGTTTCCTGTTATCATTATCTACTATGCCAGCTAATTTCAAAGTATAAATTAGGGACTTCTGGGAGTCCCTGAGACCCTCTAGGAGAATCTGTGAGTCAAAACTCTTTTCATAAGAATAAACATTTTAATTTATGATATGATAAATATCAAACTATAACCCATACAAATAAAAACTTTTTGGGGAGAGGGGCAATGTAAAAGGGTCCTATGACTAAAATGTTTAAAAACTTCTTTTCTACCTATACCATGCTGCTGCCAAGTAATGGACAAAGACTGGTATGGGAATTATTTTGACACATTAAGCAATATCTGAATTTCTGATATAACTACATATCCCATCAAGCTGACACGATTTGCTGAAGCTCTATAATAGCTCTCATATTATTCCCCTGCTCTCAACTCACATGACTACCATGTCATGGCTCTAATCACTTCTCAACAGGATTACTGTAATATTGTTCTAATTTTGTAATAATGTTCTAATGATTCCCTATCTCAAGTGTTTCCTCTCTTTGATTCATCATTCTTTTTGTACCCATTGGCTTCCTATTTCCTCTAAAATTAAAATACAAAGGACATTTATCACCTTTCCAACTTAATTACATATTGCTTCACATACTCCACAATCCAATCAAATTAGGTCTTTTTATTGTTCTTCTCACAAAACTCTTTATCCCATTATCCTGCCTTTCTTTGTCTCAAATCTGGACTGCTCCCTTTTAACCACTCTGCATCTTTGGTTTTGGTAGTTTTGTAGTTTTGGCAAAATGCATTATGATGCTTACTTATGGTAAGAAAGCATTTTGTTTTTATTTTTGTATCCCCAGGGTCTAGATCTGTGCTTATATTGTATCAGACAAATATCTGCAAAATCATTTTTTAACTCATGGCCTTTATAATTATCTGGATTTTCTCTTTTCTCTGTATTACTCATTCAATCAAAGTTTCCAAAGAGGGAAGAATTTGGAATTCAAACAAAAAAATGAATATTAAACATATTTTTAAAAAGACAGTCAAAAAGCAAGACAAAAACAAAATGTCCATTTTAGGCTCCCTCCTCTCTCTAGTCACTTCATGCCATTGTTATGTAAGACTTGTCCCATGGATTCTTCTTTTTTTGTCCCTTGTGCCTCACCCCCAGAAATATGACAATTATTATAGGTATCAGAGAGGCCATAATCTCCTAGTGTGGTCCCTTCCTTATCACATCCCCGATTAAGTAGTCAATTGCTGATCTATATCTTCTCCTGATTATCTTTTCCCCAAGTTTGCCTCAAAATTTCTCCCTTGTGTTCATGGTCTCCTGCTCCCAAAGAGGTCACCTTCCTCTCATATTTAAGTCCCACCAAAAAAAAAAAAAAAAGTAACTTTTGATTTACCTATAGCACAATATTGCCACATTCTGTCCATTTCTTTACTATTATCTCTACCAGATATCCACCTTCATCACTGTCTTCTTGTGTATATCGAGAGTCTTTTATTGGTCTTTCTGTTGCTGTAGATATCCTTGCCTGCTGCATTTATTCACTCCACCTGTATTTTTATCATTTGGAGTGTTCAAAAAACAAATGATCTTTTCAGTTCTAAGTTTCCTTTTGAAAAATGTTTTAAACTCTTCTTTATTATTGTCAATATAATATTATTATTGAAATTTTTCTTCATGTATGGTGATGAGATGTGCAGAGCATGTCACCCTGGACTGTATTCCTGAACTTTGATGCTTTTCTGAACACATTATTCCACTCCTTCCTATGTTTCCTAATGGGTACAGAATAGTCTTGAATTATCAAATAGCCTATCCTTTGTAAATGTATCAGTTTTGTTTTTTGTTTTGTTTGTTTCTAGTGTGATTTTGGTACTTGGAAAAGTAGTAAAATCTTGCAGTAGGAAGCCTTTCCCCTCTCAGCTATTATCAGATGGTTACTCAGAATTGAACTTTTCATGACTTTCCCTGAGTATTATAGGATGTTGCCTCATAACTTATGCTATTTCATATACAGCTGAACTAATCACATGATTAATATTTGAACATCATACTTCTACAATAGTGACTAAGATTACTGTGGGAAACTAGACATTAGTCAGTTAAACATGTTGCCAAGCCCACTGCTGCAGGAGCAAGATTATTCAGGAACTTGTCAGAAAGGGGCTCATAATTATGACATAATAGAAGTTTAGTCAGGAAACCCACAAGGTCTTAAGAAGGGTTCTCAAACTACGGCTCATGGGCCAGATGCGGAACAGGATGGGGCATATGTCCTCCTTTTTATCTTGTGTTGGAAATACCTAAATTATTTCAAGGATGCTTTCAGGGACCCTACAGATGATGAGCTTTAAATATTTTTATTCTACAAAAGCAGTTATTTTATCTATCTTTACTATAGTCCACAGAAAATTAAAAATAAAGCAAAAAAGAACAGCAACATCCCTGAATTATTTCTATATGAACTCCATCTTTAAAGTAGAAACTTTCCAAGAATGATCATAATAACAATGAATATCTATGTAGTGTTTTAAAATGTACAAAGGACTTCTGTTATAACAATGCAGTTAGATTATGTTATATATTTTATTTCAATTGGAATATAAAAATTATAATGATAGTTAACATTTAAGTAGAGTGAGTTAGGTACTGTGCTAAGCACTTAATGACTATTATCTCATTTTATCCTCACAACAACTCTGGGAGGCAGGTGCTGCTGGAGGTTAGATAGCTTACCCAAGGTCACACAAAGAGTAAGCATTTGAGGTCACATTGGAACTCAGATCTTCCTGATTCTAGGCCTAGTATTCTATCCCTTGGTCCAGCCAAGGTTTGCAGTGATGGAATGAGGAAAACTTTAGGGAATAGAGGGTGGGCACTGATGAACAAAAAGTCAGACTCACAGAGTCAGAACAGACAACAAAGTTCATGTAGCCCCAAACATAGTTAAACAGAAACCTTGCCTACAATGTCTTATGACAAGCTCTTTTCTAGCTTCTACTTAAATCCTTCCTGTGAGAGGGAATTCATTGAGGGAAGCCATTCCTTTTTGAATGTATATTAGAATGTTTTCCTTCTACTAAAAAAATCTCTCTCTGCAACTTTCTATTATTCTAAGTTTTGTCTTTGAAACAAAAAAAAAAAAAAAAAAATAGGGTTAATCCCTATTTCACAGACTTGTTCTTCAGATATTTGAAGATAGCTGGGATGTCTCTCTAGATATTACTGTAAATACTGTCATATGATTTCACAAATGACATTTTCTGGACATACTTCAGCTTTTTAATGTCCTTCATTTTAATTCCAAATGCCATGAAAGACAGGCAATAGACAAGATACATAATAGGCAAGAACCCCAGGAACAGCAACGCTTCCTCAGGCTATTCATTAACTATTTCTAGCCTTCCCTGCACCCATAATCCAGGGCTACCATCCGCACCTCTATCAATAACAGCTGTCAACCAGCTACCCCCACTGAGTAAAGCAAGCTAATCTAGCTAAAGCACTAAGTTTCCCTGAGGGGCAGACAGAAAAGTCAAGTCAGGCCCCTACTACCATGCTGACCACTATCTCTATGCACACTTTGGTGGAGCAGCTCAGGATTCTTCCCCTCTGCTCCCAGCAATAGCAGCACCCTCCAGACCAGAGCTTCTTAAACTTTTTCTACTGGCAACCCTTTTTGCCTGAGAAATGTTTCCATGATCCCTGGTATATATATAATAGGCATACAAATCAAACATTTACTGATAATCATCATTTTGGACCCCCCATAATTTAGTTATGTGACCCAATATGCAGTTTTGACCCACAGTTTAAGAAACTTTGTTCTAAATAACCAGTCTTACTTTCAAAAGACTCAGAAAATTAAGTTATCAAAGTCTTTGCTTCTGCCAAATAGTTCTTAATCAGAAACCAGTGTAATTTCTTGAACACTTGGAGCATTTAAAAAAAAAAAAAAAAAAAAAAACTCCAGCCCACAAAAACTCAATGTTCCTCAGACTTGAAGGACATCCCATTCTAGTAACAAATCATCTGATCCTAGTTGACCAGATACATTGACGGAGATGAGAAAGACTGTGTATCTCCCAGGAATTAGTACAGTGACTGGCACATAATAAACTTAATAAATGACTGACCACTTTTTATCTGATTCATCCTGCCTCCAGCACATGACTACACTATCCCCCAGATCTCCTAGAAAAGTTAAGGGAGGTAACTACAGTATGAAATGTTCCTAAAGCCATGTTGACTATAATGTTTACTGTTTCCTTTTCCTAAGAAAGAAAATAGACACAAAATGAAGGTAATCGTTCCTTACAGTGCCTTTCCCTTTCAACTGAAAGCTCATGGAAGCCTTATCCATGGATTGCCTGTCAGAATGGAGTAGAAGTCCAACCACTGCCCAAATTATAGATTTAGGAGTTTGCAAAAGCACTTCAGGACAGCCACCCTTCTGTCCAGTTCTGATGACCCTTACCCAGGAATTCAGTAAGGGGGTGTTCAGGAAGATCCACAGCCTCTGGTGTGAGGATGTGCTGACTCCTTTTCAGGGCTGCTCATCCCTGTAGAGAAGCTCCACAAAGCTGTAGCCTGTGCAGCAGCCCCAGTCTAGTGAAACAGCTCGGCAGACAGCTTAACCCAGGCCCAGGGAGACTGGTGGGCCTCAGGCCTGCATGTCTGCCCCAGCAGAATGGATGAGAACCACATGCTCCAGTGGCCACGAAGGCCCTGAAAGGATCTGTGGGGCTGAAAGCTTGGCCGGTTGTCAGAGATGCCAAAGCCACTATTGCTTCCCAGGCCACAGGTCATCTGGACTTTGGTTGTGCTTGATGACCAAAAGAGGGAGGCTGAGGACTCTGTGCAACGCTGCCTCACCAAGATCCAACTCATAGGAAGGACACTGGTCTTCAACCATGAGGGACCAGCAGTACCCAGTAAAGGGGCTTCCTATTAGGTACAGGTTTGGCTCCCTCACCTCCCTTCCAGCTCTAATTTTTACTACCACTCAAACGAGGAGATTTACTACTTTGTCCCTGTATCACTCTACCCACCCTAACCTCATTTATTTTTCTGTGGCCAGACCCCCACTTAACTTGTGTGTTATTTGCTTCCTGTCAGATGAATTTTCCTAAAGCACTGCTTTATTTTTCATGTCATTCCAGAAGCTACAAGAGTACTCTCTGGAGTTTAAATACCATTGTCTGGAACATGTAGCTCTTAGTAATCTTGTTCTTATTTTTTGCTTCAAAGCTTCTGTTCAATTCAGGTTCTTTCTTATATTCTATTCATTGGTTTCCAATCTATATTTCTTCTTTCCAGCTTCCTTTCACTCAGATTACTGCTGTTCACTGGTTTTACACTTTGCATACGGGCAGGTGCCTTGAACACAATTTCTGGACCATATGGGAGGATTCCACGGAGAGACGAGTAACACTTAGCCTTAGTGGGTGACCAACTTCTTTTTAAGTGAGTTATATGTGGTGATTTTAAATAACAGAAATGAAAGTCAGTTTTATGGCCTGAGGGCAACCAAAAAAATAAAAGAAAGATCCATGTTTTATTTCAATTTTTAAGCTTGGGAATTTAAATATGAAACATATAGAATAAATAACTCATTAGAAAAGGGCCTCAGGTTATCGTCTTCTTGCTTATCAAGACAGGAGTGGGACCACAGCTTACATATTCCATGACAAAAAAAAAAAAGCCTCTTGAAAACTGATTTTCCCTGGCATGCTTCTCTGGCATTTATTGTTATACTCAGCAAAACAATGGAGACCTAATACTTTATCTAAATAAATCAAGTGTAACAGAAGAAAATGCCGTTGTCCAGTGAAAGGTACTCATAAAGATGGCTAGGTGACACTGTAGAGCACAAAGCCTACTCAGGAAGATCTGAGTATAAATATAGCCTCACAAGTTGTTTGAGCTTGAGCAAGTCACTTAATTTCTGTTTGCCTCAGTTTCCTCAACTGCAAAACTGGGATAATCGGTTCCTACCTTCCAAAATTGTTGTATGAGATAATAAATATGCATTAAACACAGTGCTTGGCACATACCAAATATTATATACAAATGTTAAGTTATTATTATTCTTATAAAGGCGGGAAACAATCCCTGGGGCTGAGAAGCCCTGAAAGACAGACATATGCACTGACACCAGGCCTTTTTATACAATACCAACATAGGGAATAAGTAAGGGTGCCTAACTTGGATTGTGAAGGAAACTAGAGAATATAGGGACAGGAAAGGGAAGGAGCACATATCAGGAATATCATATCCTTATCATTAACACTTCTTTTTGGATAGCCTTTAGAGCCAAAATTAATCTTCCACTTTTCAGTTTTCAGTCTCCAAATGTTTTCATTTGTCTGGGGTTAGTCTTGTTATAAGTTACTGGAATGCAATCTTCCATGGGAGTGTACTTCTCATTTATTAAAGCTATCTTCATTCCTATTCATGTTAAGCTTCAAAGCAAATACCATATACTCACACCCACACCCTCACCCACAACTACAATTACCTGGTCCTATTTTGTAAGGTTCAGTGCCAGATTTACCCACCATCTAAAGAAGACATTACAGAGAGCTTTAAAAGTTCAAAAAATTTGCAAAATTTCATATTTTATGCAATTAATTAAAATAATCACATATCATATGATAATGCAGTTAACATAGCATGAAGATTTAATGACATGCATTAACAATTTTCAGAGAAAACTAAATTTGCTAAATATACTTCAGTTACTGAATTGTGCTGGCCAAACTACAACTGATTGCTGTCTATATGCAATACTATACACACATGCATTTGCTGTTTTACAACAAATATATGCACTTTTTTCTGAATTTACAAATTGCCTGAGGCGCTGAATTGTGGCTAGATCTGATTGAGAGTTATACAGTCTGTATGTGTACATGTCAGAAATGAGACCAGAACCTGGATTTTCCTGACTCTGAAGCTAGTTCTCTATTTACCAAGCTTACTCCAGGTATTATCCTTGATCCTACACTCGTGCCAGCATAGTCTTCCTAAAATAGAAGTATGACACACACACCCTTCTCTTCATTAAACTACAGGAGCTCCTTATTACCTGAGGACCAAATATATAATTCTTGTTGGCCTTTAAAACTATTCACAACATGGCCCCCTTCCTACCTGTCTGGTCTTCTGCTTTGACTCCCTTTCCTGTACTCTACAACCCTGTGATACTGGCCTACTCAGTGATCCTCCCACCTTTCCTGCATCTGTCCATTTCCAATGACTAATTTTCAACTATACTATAGAGAGGATTCCTGTTCAAATACCGGTTGGGCTATAATTCCTTAAAGTCCCTTCCAAAAGTTACCTTTTTTTCAGTCTATCCCCCTTCCAATGGAGGTTCACTCATCACTATAGTAGCTTCCCTATAATTTTTTCTGTGTTCAGAGTTCCTCCAACCCCCAATATACTCTGTACATTATCTGCTGTTGTTCAGTCATTTTCAAATCTTCATGATCTCACAGACCATATCACACCCGCTGGGTTTTCTTGGCAAAGACACTGGAGTAGTTTGTCATTTTCTTCTCCAATAGATTTATCAGAAATTAAGTGACTTTCCCAGAGTTACCAAGCTCATAAATGTGTAAGGTCATAGTTGAGCTCAGCTATTCTTGACTTCAGACTTGGCGCTCTACCATCCACTGAGTGATCTCGCAGCTTCTGCCCATTACTCAATCTTTCAAATGAATTTTTCAAAAGTCCTGTTTTCCTCAATCATGTTTTATTTCTGTCATTCCTCTACTTAAACAGTTCCCTTGTCTAATTCTGAACACCCAAGTCTGGCATAGAAAGCCCTCAATTATTTTATTTCAAACCTATTTTGCACACCTCCAACTTTCTGTTCAAACCAGGCTGCTTTTCTGATTATCTCAAGAACACCTTATTCTTTTCCATTCTACACCTCTTTACTCCCCCTCCTATGACCTTGCCTCCCATTTCCCGATACTACTCTGCACAGGCCTCCTGGTACTCCCTGCCAATCTTTGTGCCTGGAAAACACTCCCTCCATATCTCTCCTCCTTTAAGGCCCAGCTCAGGTTTGACCCCCTCCAGGCAACCATCCCTGATTTTTCCCCACATGAACAGAAACTGAATTAAACATTCTTACAGGAGCTGTAGATTTTATGCTATCATCACAGTCTGCCTTAGATAATTACCTCTCTAACTAATGGTTAATACACAGTTTCTCCATTCAATCCCTGTCCAACTAAGTTGTATTCTTTCCCAGTTCCTACCTTTCTCTAACCTCTCCTTCAACTATGCCCTTTTGTCTCTTAATCCTAGATCTCTCCTCTTTTTTTAGCCTAACCAGACTGTTTAAAATTAAGTTTTATCTTATTTCAACTAACAAGTATTTATTTACTCTCACTTCCTCTTATGTTCTCTCACTTTCTCTCTTCTAACTTCTACCTCCTCCAATCGCCTCCCAGGAAGGAAGGGGGGGGGGGGGGGCATGAGAAAGCCCTTTTTAATATGCAGAGTCAAGCAAAACAAATTCCCATGCTGGCCATTGTGTAAAAATGCTTCTCATCTTGCAAATTGAGTCTGTCACCTCTCTAAAAGAAGGTAAATGGCATTTTTCATCATTTGTTCCCTAGAATTATAGCTGGTCACTGCCTTGATCAGAGCTCTTAAGTGTTTCAAAGTCATTTACCATGACAGTCACAGACATCTCTTTCCAGTGTGGCCTGTTCCTTCTCTCAGACTTCTCCTACCTCTCCACACACTTAGCCAGGGAAAAACTGGCATTCTTCTTGTTCTCCATGCCAATTCCAGACCCTCCCTCTGAGGGGAATCTTCTCTCCTTTGAGATTTATTAGTCTACAACATCCAGTCCAAATTCTTGTTGCTGCCATCTACCTGGCCCTAGCTTACTTTGATTTTTCCTCAACAACTTTATTACTAGGCTTATAATCTCTCTCTCTACTCCAACTCCTGTCTTCAAATTTGTAAACTTCAACAGTCATGTTGATATCCCTTAAAATCCTCTGCTATCTCAGTTCCTATGACCTCCATTCATTTCCATCCTGTCCATGGAAGTAGTAGTCCCTTAGGCCTCATAATCACAGAATATTGGACAACCCTGATGATGTTAACTATGAAATTCCTGTCTGTAATCAAAATCTCCTGTACTAGCTCCCGCTGTGCTTTATTCTTTCTAAACCTTTTCCTGACTGTTACTGTAATATCCAGACCTTCTATTCCTCCCTCTTGTCAGAGCCCATCAACTTTGCTCTGGCCTCTCCTTCCTCTTTTCATAATCTTAGCCCTGTAATCAAGTTTAAACATGTACTGACCTCTACCCTTAAATCCCATAAGCTGTTCTAAACTAGTCAATGGTTTGGGTCAACACTGAAAGTCCTTCTTGTCAAGATTAACTCTCCTCTAGGGCCTTTGATCACATCTTCCCATACAACATGCTGACACCTTCTATAGCTTTAAAAAAACATTTTAAACATGCTACTCCATCAAGTCATCATCCTTCATCTCCATCTCACTGCTAAGTTACTTCAAATTACTGTCTACACTTTGACTTTACTCTTTTCCCTCACACTTCCCTCAATTTCTTGAAATTAAGCTTCTGATTCTGTCACTCTAATGAACTGTGTGTTCCAAAATTCTAATGATTAAATTCAAAAGTCTTTTCTCATTTCTTTACAGATGACATAATATGACATGATAGTGACAAGAGGTCACAGAGGTAATGCTAGAGGCAGGATTTGAATTTAGGTCTTCTGACTCCAAAGGTACCATCCACTTCCAAATACTCTGGAGACTGGGGACTTGTCAAAGCCTGGCCTTTAGTTCTACTTTTGTCACTTATCAGTAGTTAAATATAAATAAAACACTTCAATCAATTACTAATTTTGCTGAATCTATTTTTTTAATTTGTTTTAAAATTGTTTTTAGTTATTGGTAGAAATGTATGATTTTAATTTTACAAGGAATTCCTAACATGGAAACTCCTGATAATGGAGAGTAATTCATTAATCATTTATTATGGACTTACTATGTGTAGATCTTAGAGATACTCAAATGTATCTGTGATCTCAATTATTTTGTGAGTTCACTCCAATAATGCAACTCATTAATGCCTTCCCATCCTATGAGATTCTGGTCCAACGCTGAGGCTCTCCTCTTTGATATTTGTGATATCTTTAATTTATTAATGGAGTTAACCGAATATATACCTGGCATTCCTTGCTCTCCCCTTATAATCAGCCCACCTTCTATTTCTCTCATACATTTCTTTGAGGACATCCTTTGTTCTTATTCTTCTCTGAAATTCCTTGATAGTCCTACGTTATACCCTGCTTATATCTACCATGTACCATTCCATAACCCTCTATGTGATTCTTATCTTTGAATCTTTGGAGGAAGTGGCATTCTAGAGCCCTAGTATTCAAAAACAAAAATGAAACAGTATCACAAGAAGTGATCACAAGAAGTTTACTTAGGTTTGAATGGGCATCCCTGCCTCAAGTCTCTCGCCATTCCATACAGTTGCCAAGATCATTATTCTGAATCATAAGTCTATGTTACATCCCTGCTCAGTAAGATCTTATGGACCTTATTACCACTAGGATAAAAAATATAGTTTTGTGGGGGCAGCTAGGTAGCACAGTGGTTAAGACCAGCCCTGAAGTCAAGAGGACCTGAGTTCAAAATCTGATCTTAGACACTTAACACTTCCTAGCTGTGTGACCCTAGGCAAGTCACTTGACCCCAATTGCCTCAGGAAAAAAAAAAGATAGACAAGACAGACAGACAGATAGCCAATCTTTTGGCATTGAAAGTTCTTCAGATTTTTCCTTTTCAGTTTTTTTGTATCTTACTCTCTTCCATGTATTGTATGTTTTTGTTATACTGGCTTATCAGTTCCCTGAATATAATACTCACTTTCCAACGTGATGTCTTTGCAATGTTTGGCCCTACATCAAATGATCTGTGCCCTCACCTCAGCTTCTTAGCTCCACTGGCTTCCTTCAAGACATCCCAAAGCCTCCCTTCTATAGGAAGCTATTTTTAGTGGTCTTCCTTCCTCCAAATCCATCTTCCCCTCTCAGATGGCTAATAATTGCATTTTGTATGAACCTAATTGTTCATATGTTGTCTCTCTTTTTAGAATGCATGTTCCATAAGGATTGGAATTTGGTTTAATTTTTATTTTTTAATTTCCAGTAAGGTGCCTATGGAACACAGTATGAACTTAACAGATGCTTGCTGACTGAGAAATTTTGCGATCCTAAACCCTCGCTTTGTGAGCCTACTCAACAAACCAAACAAGCAAATACAAAATACGTACAAAATAAAATCAGTTACTCACCTGCAAATGTCACAAAGAGAGGCCAACATAGATTGAGTGACTTGCCCATGATCACACTTCTAATATGAATCAGACCTCTCTTTCCAATACATCACACTGTCTCTTCCTCATCTGTAAAACAGGAGGTAGAGTATCTGCCATACTTGTGCAGCAGGAACAAATGAGATAACATGCATAGGCCAAAGCCACATCATTGTAAAACTATTAAGCAAAAGCACTGTTACACCATTAGAGTGTTACTCTGAAATGAGGATAAAAACACCAGTAATTCTTACCTCACAGAGTAGTGTGAGAATCAAGGGAGACAATTAGGCTGAACCTACCTAATCATTTGACCTCCCTCAACCCCTCTGTTTTCTTTCAGGCTCTCAACTCTGCACTAGCCACTTTCTCCTTTCCCCTACCTTTACTGCTTGGTGAACCAGTTCAACTCTACAGCATCAACTTTCTTGAGTCCCTGGCACCTTTATATCTCTAAATTATCTAGCTAAGTTTCAGCCTTGGATCACTTCCTTCATTCCTACATACTAGCTGCTGAATGAAAGTGAAGAAAATTACACAACCGTTCTGACTGGGTCCATTATATATATTTATGTTACACAGCCTCACAGGGCCTTCATTGTTGCTAAGCAATTTCATTATATCTTCTTTATTGATTACCTCTCCACATTGGCTCTTCCCAAACTTTTCATTCCTTCTCAAACTTTCCATGGATCTCCCTCTCCCCACCTTCTTAGCTAAGAACTTTGCCTCATATTTAAAAAAAAAAAAAAAAAGGAAATTCACTGTGATGTCTTTCTTCCTCATTACTCAAATGCTTTCTGCAACTATTTCCTCCTTCACCCATTTCACATGTAGAAATGGCTCATCCTAATATCATTACACACCTGTCAGATTGGCTAAGATGACAGGAACAAATAACGATGAATGTTGGAGGGGCTATGGGAAAACTGGGACACTGATGCATTGTTGGTGGAGTTGTGAAAGAATCCAACCATTCTGGAGAGCAATCTAGAATTATGCCCAAAAAGTTATCAAAATGTGCATACCCTTTGACCCAGCCATACTACTATGGGCTTATATCCCAAGGAAATACTAAAAAAGGGAAAGGGACCTGTATGTGCCAAAATGTTTGTGGCAGCTCTTTTCATAGTGGCTAGAAACTGGAAAATGAATGGATGTCCATCAATTGGAGAATGGTTGGGTAAATTATGGTATATGATTGTTATGGAATATTATTGTTCTGTAAGAAATGACCAACAGGAGGAATACAGAGAGGCTTGGAGAGACTTACATCAACTGATGCTGAGTGAAATGAGTAGAACTAGGGGATCATTATACATTTCAACAATGATATTGTATGAGGATGTATTCTGATGGAAGTGGATATCTTCAACATAGAGAAGAGCTAATCCAATTCCAATTGATCAATGATGGACAGAATCAGCTACACCCAGAAAAGGAACACTGGGAAATGAGTGTAAACTGTGAGCATTTTTTTTTGTTTGTTTTTCTTCCCAGATTATTTTTACCTTCCAAATACAATCCTTCCTTTGCAACAACAACAATTTGGTTCTGCACATATATATTGTACCTAGGATATACTATAAGATATTTAATATGTATGGGAATGCCTGCCATCTAGGGGAGGGGGTGGAGGGAAGGAGGGGAAAATTTGGAACAGAAGGGAGTACAAGGAATAATGTTGTTAAAAAAAATTACCTATGCATATGTACTGTCAAAGAAAATGTTATAATTATAAAAATTAATAAAAAAAAAAGAAAGGAAATGGCTCATCCTTCTATGTGAACAAAAGATCCTATTCCATCCTGTCTCCCTGTGTCATTCCTCTTCATTACTTATCTTCAAACTCTTCCTGTCTACTGGCTCCTTCCTTACTGCTTACAAATGTGACTATGTCTTCCCCATTCTAAAAAAAAAATCCTTATTTGATTCCTCCATTTTTACAATCATCCTATATTTCTTCTGCCCTTTGTGGTTAAACTCCTTGAGAAGGCTTGCTACAATAGGTGCCTTATTTTCCCCTCTACTCACTGTCTTGTTGACCACTTACCATCCGTTTTTTTGTTTTTTTTTTTAACCTCATCACTGTTATGATTCTTACAAGGTGCTAAGTCACTGGAATGAATAGAGACAATAATTATCTAATTTAGCATGGTTCAGTATGATTGATCTGATCCTACAAGGAGATGTTATGGGCCAGAACTTGAAACAAGAAGGTAGGTACTAAGTGGAATTAAGTTGATAATGGTTAAATCTAATTTAGCATTGATTTAATCCTACAACAAATAATGGTTTCCTAGTGATGTAATGATTGGAGTATATTCAATGTGAAGCATATAAGCAAGAAGCTCTCAGGGCCAAAGGGGACTCTGGGAGATTGAGAAGCCAGGATTCAGTTGGGCAGAACTGAGGAAGACAGAGAAATGGTGGCAAGCTGTCCTGTAGAGAACACTGAAACCAAGATCCGGAAGGCCTCCAGAAAACTAGCCGAGCCCCAAGTGAAGGAAAGAGAAAATAAAGGATTTGGACTTTTAACTCCTGCCTGCATTTAAGGTAATTATTATACTGAACTGAAACTAAGGCTGGCTCCAGAAGCTCCCCAAGAAACCTGCTCCCAGAGAACATTATATTTTAGAGAGAAGAACATTACATTTTGGCGCCCGAATGCGGGACAGACACAATCCTAATTTCAGTTGAAAACTCTCTCTGATCCTGATTTCAGTAGAAAAGTCTCTCGACCCAGAAATTAGGGTGAGTACAAAAACAGACAAGGAAACTTTGTTAAAGGGCTCAAATAGTATTTCAGCTAAAATTTCAGATATTTAGAAAGCAGCCTGCTTTTCCTCTTCAAGGAAAATGTGTAGAGAGCATTGCCATACTTGTAAAAAATCAAGGTTTAATTATAACTTGGGAGCAAATCATTGATCTTTTAAAAACTGTACAGTACACATCTCCTTGATTCTTTAAGGAAAAAGAATTGAATCCAGACGAGTGGAAATTAGTAGGAGAGCAAGTAAGTGAATATTACAATTACAATCCAAACTCAATTTCCAAAGATAGACTTTATACATACAATTTAATACAACTGGCTTTAAGAAATTATGTAAGTGTTAGAATAAGGAAAAATAAGAAAGAGCAGGAAGGGGAGGTGAAAAGGATAAAGAATCAGATAAGAATAGAGTTAAGTACAATTCTGAGTGTGGCACTTCACAATGGGAGCATTTCCCATCCCCAGACCTACTTCCCTCAATTAACCCTCCATGGGTGGGGGGAGGAGGAGGGGGAGAGGCAGTAACACATTCAGGACTTCCTATGAAGCGGCCTATGACAAGATTACAAAAGGCATTTGTTAAGGCAAAAAATGAAGGTATATCTGATTTTAAAATAAATGCATACCCTGTGATTGAAGAGCTTCAAGCCAAAAAAGGAGAAGATACACTCCTTTTGATCTGGAAAAAATTAAGGATTTGAAAAAAGGTTATACTCTTTATGGGGCTACATCATCTTATGTTAAGAGGTTACTAGATAGTTTGTCTTATGAAATCCTAACCTCGAGTGACTGGAAATCCATAGCAAGGATAGGTTTAGAACCTGCACAAAACTTGTTGTGGTTTTCGGAGTATCCTGAATTATGTAGGATTCAAGACAGATGCAATAAGCAAACAGGAGTTAATATACAAATCACTTTTGATCAACTAGCCGGTGAAGGTCAGTATGGAGAGAATTCAGCACAGATTTATTATCCCATAACAGTGTATGAACAAATTTCTAAGGCTGCAATAAAAGTTTGGGGTTCTCTCCCAGAAAAAAGATGAAAGTAAAGCCTTCACAAAAATAGAGCAAGGTCCCAATGAACCTTTTGTGGATTTTGTGGGATGCTTGCAAACAGCTGTCACAAGAACCATTGGAGAAAATGCAGCTACAGAAATAATGACCAGACATCTGGCTATGGAAAATGCCAATGAAGTTTGCAGAAGAATTATATGGGTACTACACAAAGATGTTCCTTTAGAGGAGATCATAAGACACTGTGCTACAGTGGGCACAAATGCTTATTATACCCAGACTATGATGAACATGGAAAGACAGGGTGCCTCTTGGCAAGGGACTTCTAGAGAAATCGTCAATGTTTTCAATATGGAAAAATAGAACATCTTAGAGCTCAGTGTAGATATGGAGACAGAGTGAAAAGACGGGCTGAGAGAAGACCTAAAACCCTATATCCAAAATGCCACAAGGACTTCCACTGGGCCTCAGAATGTAGATTGAGCCAGAGAAATGAGAAGTGGGACCCAGCTCCAAGACCTCAATCAAAAGACAGGTGGGCATGATGGCAGTTGAGGTTCCACCCAGAGCACCTTTAGAAGGTCAGGACTCTGATGTGATCTATTAGCCAAAAAGCAATCAGATAGCAAAAAGGGATTACAATTGGGTAGAAACAGGCTTTTCAAACCAACAGGGCAGTGTCCAGTGCAAGCAGCTCCAATGTAATTGCCAGATGATGAGGAGAGATTTAGAAAGTGGTAATAGAAGGGAATTAGGTTAACTGCTTGGGATAAAGTTTTGTGGTATTCCTACAGATGGAGAAGAAAATAGATGGGTGGCAACAAGCACCTGGAGAGAAACAGAAAAAGAGAAACATGCGGAAACAAAAGGAGAAGACCTAAGAACAAAATCTGTAGGAATCACTGGATTCCCTAACACAAGATGAGACTGTTGCAGGACTTCAAAACTTGCAGGAATTATTGGATTCCTGTCACATGAATCAATGGACAATAGATTCCTTTTGGACTATTTCTAGGAGTTATGGACATGTATAATTTCTCAAGGTGATTCATGTTATTTGTAGCATCACTACTAGCTTGTATTATATTGCTATGTGCTTATGTAATTTATGTGATTATGTGTAATACCTCCCATATTTATGGATGGATGTATTCCTGTTTCAAGAGAGCCCCTTCAGAAACCCACTAATCTGATTTGATTTCCCATTTCCTTTGGTGTTTTCATCTGCCTTCGTGAGATGTCAGGGAAGGCACGATTATTGGGGTTCTCACCTCCTTGAGAAGTCAGGGAGGTCATGACCACCCTATGTTCTAAATCAGGGGCCAGATCCGCCCCTTTATGCGGCCCTCCCAGTTATGGCAAATGGGCTGAGGGGCGGAGACAGAGTGAGTTGAGTTCTTGTTTTTATGATAGTCCCGCCTCCCACAGTCTGAGGGACAGTGAACTGGCCCCTCTTTGAAAAGTTTGAGGACCACTGCCTGACTGCTAACTGCTCTCTTTTAAGTAAAGATAGACTACAAAGACTAACTGTACTCTCCCGTATCTTACTGGCTAAAAACCTGCAGCCGGTGCGCCTCAGTTGCTCTGGAAGTGTACTCCCATTTCAGTCAGTAGCTTAAACTCTCCGCATGAAAGGTTAAAAAGTCTCCTCTCACCTCAGTTTCCTTCAAACCCTAACTAAAACCCCATTTCCTACAGAAGATCTTTTCCAAGCCCCAGCCTTCCCTCTTCTATATAAATGCTTGAGCAAATTGGTCCTCTCCGTTTAATTCTGAGCTCCTTGAGACTTTTTTTTCCCTACCCGCTCAGAGCGCAGGCGTGCCACCTGGCTGGCACGTAACATAAATGCTTCCGGGTTGAATGGCTACACTCCAACGTCGGGTATAATTATCTTTAAAGCCCTCCAAAGATAGAGCTTTCCACGGTTTTCCAGAGAGCCCCACACGCCTCTGCTGGAAGTTCTCATTTTCCTAGTAATGTTTTCTCCTTTGGGTCTTGGGGCACGGGCCCCAGTGGGTAGGGAGGGGATCCACCCCTAGCTACGGGCTGGGAGGGAAGGGAGGTAAACAGGTGAAGAAACATTACTTCAGAGGATTCCAGAAACAAAAAGAACAAAGCTCGAGGCCCTCCCGCACCTTGCACGTGGGCGGGGTTCCTCCGGGAGAAGGGGAGGGAAAGGCCCACACGCGCTCACAACAATGCAGGATTCGCTGTTTCAGGCCTGGAGCACAGGGCGGGGGGTAGGGAAGGGTGTAGAAGTGGTTTTTAAAAACCCATTGCGACAACTTCCGGGACACCACAGGAAGCGCCCCTCCCCGTGCCTCCCCAGCTTCCGGCTCCCTTTTCTCTCTTCTCCCCTCCCCCCCACTCCGTCCGGACGCTTCTTCGAGGGCGGGGCCCCGTTTATGATCAAAACTAAGGCGGGGCGGGAGGATTCCCCTCCCTCGCCCTCTGGAGTTCCTGGCGGGCTTCCCGGGAGCGGGTCTCCACCCAGAGCCTGCGCCCGGCTCGCTAGGGGGATTGCTGTTAGTTAGAGAGCGGAGCGACTCCGCCGATGCTTCTCCCGGCGCGCGCCCTGCAGGAGTCCATCGCGGGACGTTCGGCGTCCTCCCGAGAGAAGCGCGCCGCAGCCATGGGGGCGTGTGCCCGCCGCGGGGCCGTGCTCCCTCCCGAGGCGCTGCTCTGGGTGCTAACACTTCTCGCACTGCCGCGGGTCCGCGGTGAGGAGGGGCGCCGGGGGCTGAGGGGGGATGCGGGGTAATGCGGGCTCGCGGCCTCGGCCCTGCCCACTGCCAGTCCCCGGGGACCGACGAACCCTTCTGGCGCTCCCTGGGGGGGGAGGGGAGGGGAGGAGGGGGGTGAAACACTTTCCTCTCACTGCTTTCCGTAATGTCCCCAGTAATGGAAAGAGAATCCGAATTTAATCCAGCCTTTATTGAGCACCTACTGTGTTCAAAGATAAAAAAAATGTGTTGCAAAGATAAAAACGAAACAGTTCTTGCAAACTTCAGGCTTGTAAGTGCGGGGGAGACGGGGCTCCGGATGGCCTTGACTTTGGCCAGATGGGAAGTGGATTTCACACCCTGCCCCCACCCCGATGTCCACTTCCTTTTTTTGGCCGGTGAACGACTTATTAGAACAACCCAAATCATTCCACTAAGTGACTCCTGGAACAGAAACGAGGTGGTTAAAGCTTCCGAAGGGCAGCGCAGACCCCTCCTGACGGTGTGTGGGTGGGGCCTGCGGTGACCCGCACCAATCCTCATTTTTGCCGAAGGAAACAGTGTTACTGAGAGAGTAGGGAATATTCCATTTGGCCCTATATTATCTCCTAAATTGGGGTAGGAGGAGGAATTGCTACTCAAGCCCTATTACTAAAGTAGATTGGGGGGGGTTATTAATTTAAATTGATTAATTTATGCATAAATTAATGAATTAATAAATTTTTAATTAACTTAATCTATGAAATTAACGAAATCAAAAAGAAGGCGTCAGAAATGTTTTCACAGTGGGCAGCCATTCTCACATATTTAATTCCTAAAATTATTTGCAAATAATCATCGCAGGGATGAGTCAGGACTTTGCTCAGAAATCTAATTTGTTTTACAGTGATAAATTCATACTTTGTCAAAACAGCTGAAAATCCAAATCTTGCAACTGTTTCAGTTGAAGTAAGGTTAGAAAAATAAGTTTTGTGAATGAGGCTTTGAAATCAGAGCTTTGACATTTTGCCTTCCCTAAAGCATAAATTCACGGCAGTGCTTTGACTGTGATGATTCCCAAATCATAGCAAACCTTGTTTCTTGAAAATACATGCTATGGGGGGGGGGGGGGGGGGGGAACGGTGTCATGGTTGAAGAAGAAAGGAAGAGAATCAACATTTATAGGGCCTACTATGTGTTCGGCACTGTGCTAAGCACTTTTACTAATATCTCATTTCATGCTTCGCAATAACCCTCACAATAACCCTGCTGTCATCTTATCCTCATTTTCCAGTTTTGGAAACTGAGACAAACGGGTGAGCTCCCAGTGTCATACAGGTATTAAGTGTCTAGGGCTGGATATGAAAACAATATTCCTAGAAAGGTAATTAAGGTTCTTTTAAAAACCCTCTCCCCTGTTACTGGAATTGTGTATAGTTTGTAATATTTAATCACTTTTTTTAGGGGATTGTAGTACTCTGCCAACATTTCAGAATGCTCATCCGGAAGGAAACTATGGTGCTAAAAAAAGCTTTGTTAATGGAACCATCATAAGTTACAGATGTGATACTGGTTATGTTAAAATACCTGAGAAGTCAGACTCAGTTGTTTGCCAGGATACGGAATGGTCACAAATCCCACAGTTCTGTGATCGTAAGTTGTTGATTTATGTTTGTTTTTAAGGAAAATAATTTACTTGTTAAAAACTTAGTATATAACAAACCGGATAGAGGCAGCATGGTCTGGGACATGAGATTGGACTTGAAGTCTGATCCAGTTTCTTCCTTAGACTGGGTGAGTTAGGTGAACTTTCTGTGCCACATTTTCAAAATGAAGAGGTTATTCTCAATGTAATGTCCTTCTAGCTCTAAATCTATAATCCTGTGAATTGTAACACTTTAAATATCCCTAACAGCTTATTCCTTTTCTATCTGTTCTTTGACACTTCACAACATTTGTCACATTTTCTTTTTCCTTTTCTAGGATCAATTTTTTAAAATTAATTTTATAATTATAACATTTTTTGACAGTACATATGCATGGGTAATTTTTTACAACATTATCCCTTGTACTCCCTTCTGTTCCAAATTTTCCCCTTCCCTCCACCCGCTCCCCTAGATGGCAGGCATTCCCATACATAAATATGTTATAGTATATCTAGGATCAATTTGAAAGCCATATAGTGTTACCTTAAATTGTTTAATTTGTTTTTTAAAATGTTTCTTTGATCTATAGTGAGGTTGGAGTTTTTTCATGTTATTACTGACCTGGGCTTTTATTTTTATAAATTGTCTTTTGACTGCACAAAATAAACCAAGTGTTATTGCCCTGTACTATTTGTACTGGTTCCTTATTTTAGATGTTAGATTGACATATAATTTTTCATATATTCCTAATTTATTGTTTTTCTTTTTGTGCCTGGAACAATTAATATTTGTTCCATTGAATTACTGGATATTTTTTGTTGATAATTTTTCCATGCAGTTGAATCAATTAGTCTTGTTTCTGATAATTTATTATTTAATACTTTTTATATGTCCTTTGTAACTGAGAGTAAAAAAATTATTTTTAATTTTTTTTTTTGGTAAGGCAAGTAATTTTTAATGATTATTTTCTCATGTTTTTGTCTGTGATACAGATGCAATTTTTTATGGTATGACTTGAGACTTGTTGCTGTCTAGTTTTCAAAACAGATTGTTAAATAATCCTTGACCTAGTTTTTATTTTCTGCAAATTCCATCAAACATATATACATTTGAATATGTGTGCTTCTGTTTCTGTGATAATTTTCCCTTCCACTTATTTTTCCTGCTCTCCCCTCCCCCAAGAATGAAGTAATTTTATAGGAAGATATAGACAAGAATTGAACAGGTATAAGAGGATTTATAGATATGTTACAATCTCCAGTGTTGGAGGGAATACTCACATTCAACAATGTTTTCTGACATACTTCACTTATTTAAAGCCATTTAGTAAGCAACCTCCATGAGGTGGAATATAGCCAAGAATCAAAAAGTAAACAAACATAGGCAATTTAAGAGACAAAAAGAGATGTCATGAAACCTGTATAATAGTCATTTGTGTACTTTAGGATTAACTCTTTTCTCACCAGCTATTGCTTTTTACACAATTCTAAATTTATTTGATTTAAAAGGCTATGCTAGATTAGAAGCATCAAATTACAAAATCTGAATTGGAAGAGAACTTAAAAGCCATATAACCCAAACTATTCCTTGAATAAGAATTTCTTCCACAATGTAGTCGGTAAATAATCCAAGTTTAAAGACCTGCACTGGGTTGGACTATATCCTGAGATACCCCATTTCACTTTTGATAGTTCTGATTATTAGGAAGTTTTTCCATATAGCAAAACCAAATCTGACTCTCTCTAACTTTTGTCCAGTGTCCCTAGTTTTATCTTCTAAGACCAAGCACAGGCTCTTAAAAAAATTGAAGACTGGTCATATTTCCTCTAAATTGTCATATTATCAAACTAAAAATTCTTGGTTCTTTCCACTTGTTCTGATATGACATAAGGATCCTTCACAGTCCTGGCCACCCTTCTCTTAGTGTCCTCTGTGGTTCTTTCCACCTTTGTCTACATTCTAGTGTAGATGCTTCCTAAAAAGTCGTATTCTGAACTATACACGTTGTTTCAGGTATGGCCTGACAATGACTTTTATGCAGTTTTAGACAATATCATACTTCTTTGGCTCTCATTCTATACTATTGATTCATTGAATTGTCAGTCTGTTAAAACTTCAGACAAAATCATGTATATTAGAAGTATAATTTTTGAAACCAAATGTGAGGTTTGAAATTTAACAGGGATTTAGTCATTTGAGCTTTTTTTGGATCCTGACTTTGTTCACTATCCATCTCCTTAAATTTGATAGCATCTGCACTTTTGATAAGCATTTTGTTAATTAAAATGTTAAGCTAGAATGAAGGACAAATCCCTATCGAGTTTTATTGGAAACTTTACGTTGACTTCAAGCTATTAATGACTACTCTTTGGGTCTGACAGTAAGGCAGTTCAGAATCCACAAATCTGTTCACTAACTCTTGTTCTTATCCACAGAATACCATGAGAGACTTTTCAAATGCTTTTAAAAATTTATGTAAATTTATATGTACAATATTTTCTTGATCTACCAAGGACATTGGGTTTCCTTGACCTGCTCTTCTACTCAGTGCCTGAGCTAAATCCTTCTTGAATCCACAGCTGGCTCTTTTCTTTCCTGCCAGGGAACCATTATTTGATCTGTGCTGAATTCAGTCTCCCATTGGACCAATAGATAAGATGCTATGAACAGTCAGGCTAATCTTCAATCCCTTTCTATGTGCTCCGGGATCTTACTCTTCTCTCTCCTTCTTACACAAAACAGATTAACCCTTTTGTTGTTGTTGTTGTTTCTTAATTTTTTATTGAGGTTTTTAATTTTCAAAACATGCAAGGATAATTTTTTCAACATTGATACTTGAATAACTTTGTGTTCCAATTTTTCCCTCTCTTCCTCCATCCCCTTCCCTAGGTAGCATATTCTCCAATATATGTTAAACATGGTAAAAAATACATGAGAATTAACCCTGTTTAAAAAATATATATGGCTAGTATAATATGACTTATTTTTGATGAGGTAGACTCTTAATGATGACCAGATGCTTTTCTATATATTCACTAACCATTCCAAATTGTTTAAAGTCAAGCTTGCTGATCTTTTTAACTTTTTTTAAAATTTTATTTAGAATTTTTTTCCACAGTATATCTGCATGAGTAATTTTTTTATAATATTATCCCTTGTATTCATTTTTCCAAATTATCACCCTCCTCTCTCCAGTCCCTCCCCCCGATGACAGGCAATCCCATACATTTTACATGTGTTACAATATAACCCAGATACAATATATGTGTGTAAATACCATTTTCTTGTTGCACATTAAGTATTAGATTCCGAAGGTATAAGTAACCTGGGTAGATAGACAGTAGTGCTAACAATTTACATTCACTTCCCAGTGTTCCTTCTCTGGGTGTAGTTATTTCTGTCCATCATTTGATCTTTTTAACTTAACAGACCATTCTTTACATTAGAAAAAAAAAAAAAAAAACACTGAGACATTTGCCCTTTTCTAATACTTTGATAACATTTCATTGATAAAAGTTCAACCATATCTAACAGTACTTTAAGTACCTTTTTGTTTTGCATGTCTCTACAGAAAAGTGACTTCAACCTCTTACCACTACTAAAATTCTTCTTTGTAACAAAGAAAAATGTTTGAGCAAGGCCAGCTTGATAAAACTGCATCGGACAGTATGTAATTATATTCTATTTATATTGTACTCTATTTCTCCTGGTGTTTCAATATGAAGTTTCCAGAATTTATATTGTTTATGACAATGCATCAGTTTCACCGCCTTTAGTGTTATAGTTGTTATAGTGTTAGTTTTTATAGTCATTATTATACATACATTTTTTTAAAAATCCAAATTAGTGAATTGTCAGGCTCCCTATGTAGTTACATAGTTCTTTAGGCAATTCCCTCTTTTTTTTTTTTTTTTTTAAAACTAAATGATTTTTCTGTCTTTAGACTTCCCTTTTGATCTTCTCATTCTTTCTGGGATAATGGTAGAATTTTTAGGCCATGTAATGCTACATTTTCTTTCTCTGAAGAAGAAATCTCTTCTTCTAAAATCTTGGGGGTTTGTCAGACGGGCTTTCTTGTCTCAATCATGAATTCTAAAGATGAATGGTTATTCTCATGATTCTTGCATTTTTACTTCTCCAATTCTTTCTTGTTATTAGAATCAGATCTAAAATAGCTTATCTCTTTAACAGTTTATTACTTCTGAAGAATGAAATTGTCATTATAGCAATTTTGATAAAGGAAAATGGTTATTAGAGGTAGTAGTAGTAATTAATACCCTGTAAATAAGGTAGTATACAGATTAAAAAAGCTGACAAGGAATTGAAATACAAGTTTAGCATTAGGACAAAGAATCTGGTACACATTTTACTTGCCTTGAGAAGGAGGAAGTGTTAATCTATATAGAATTGGTCCTTAACCAATTGATATCCCTCTCAAGCTGGTTAATAACAGAAAGGGCTCATGATATGTTTTAAATGAAACAGAAAACTTTATACCTTTAACATCTTTATGAAATCTGCAATTTCACTGATGGAATTGGAAGGGCAACTTGTAATTGGTTGACAAAAAGTTAGTCCTACTTCTGGGGACCTTTGCTAGTGCTGGAATCTGCCTCACTCACCTATTCATTGCTCATCTCTGGTGCCTTTCAGCAGATTGATTCCCCTAGTGGGGTAATCTGTTTCATATTGGGAACAGAGAGAAGGGGAGAAGGCCAAGTAAGAAAATAGATTGATAAAGTATGACCAGAGCACACAAAAGATGTTGAGGTAAGTTATATTTCTCAGCCCCACTGTTAGTAGCTTCTTGTCCCCAGTAACAGACACTGAATCCAGCACAGAACAGAATCAGTGGATGTCACTTAAAAGTAGGCTACCCCTGGCAGCCGGAAGAAAGCCAACTGTCAATTCAAGAAGAACTTGGGCCAGGCACTGAGGAGATAAGACTGAGGAAACGTATCTGAGCAACCTATCTCAACAGAGGTGCTGCTCTCAGAAGGTGCAGCCTGAGAATATTAAGAGAAAGGACATGGTCCCACAGTACTAAAGGCAATTTACTTAAACCACATATTTTTCTGCAAGTGTATTGGGGTATAAACCCTAAGTTTATGGAGAGTGGGGAGGTCGAACTGTTAGTTAGCTATTTTCTTACTATCCTAGCTGAGTGTCTTTCCCTTGTTTCAGTGTTCCTATGGGCTAACTTTTTTTTTTAAATTATAGCTTTTTATTGACAGAACATATGCATGGGTAATTTTTACAACATTGTCCCTTGCACTTACTTCTATTCCAATTTTTCCCATCCCTCCCTCCCCCTCCTCTCCTAGATGGCTGGAAGTCTTATACATGTTAAACATGTTAAAATATATCTCAGATACAATATACGTGTGTAGATCTGTACAGTTCTTGTGTTGCCCAAGAAAAATTGGATTCAGAAGGTAAAAATATCCTGGAAAAAAACCCCAAAATGCATGTAGTCCACATTCATTTCCCAGTGTTCCTTCTCTGGGTGTAGCTGATTCTGTCCATCATTGTTCATTTGGAAGTGAATTGGATCTTCTCTTTGTCGAAGATATCCACTTCCATCAGAATACATCCTCATACAGTAGTGTTGTTGAAGTGTATAATGATCTCCTGGTTCTGCTCATTTCACACAGCATCAGTTGGTGTAAGTCTCTCCAAACCTCTCTGTATTCCTCCTGCTGGTCATTTCTTACAGAGCAATAATATTCCATAACATTCGTATACCATAATTTACCCAACCATTCTCCAATTGACGAGCATTCACTCATTTTCCAATTTCTAGCCACTACAAAAAGGGCTGCCACAGACATTTTGGCACATACAGGTCCCTTTCCCTTCTTTAAGATCTCTTTGGGATATAAGCCCACTTGTAACACTGCTGGATCAAAGGGTATGCACAGTTTGATAACTTTGAGCATAATTCCAGATTGCTCTCCAGAATGGTTGGATCTGTTCACAACTCCACCAACAATGCATCAGTGCCCCAGTTTACCCGCATCCCCTCTGACATTCATCATTATCTTTTCTTGTCATCTTAGCCAATCTGACAGGTATGTAGTGGTATCTCAGATTTGTCTTAATTTGTATTTCTCTGATCAATAGTGATTTGGAGCACCCTTTCATATGAGTAGAAATAATTTCAATTTCATCATCTGAAAATTGTCTGTTCATATCCTTTGACCATTTACTAATTGGAGAATGGCTTGATTTCTTATAAATTAGAGTCAATTCTTTATATATTTTGGAAATGAGGCCTTTATCAGAACCTTTAAGCGTAAAAATGTTTTCCCAGTTTGTTGCTTCCCTTCTAATCTTGTTCGCATTAGTTTTGTTTGTACAAAAGCTTTTTAATTTGATATAATCAAAATTTTCTATTTTGTGATCAATAATGATCTCTAGTTCTTTGGTCACAAATTCCTTCCTCCTCCACAAGTCTGGGAGGTAAACTATTCCATGTTCCTCTAATTTATTTATAATCTCGTTCTTTAAGCCTAAATCAGGAACCTATTTTGATCTCATCTTGGTGTATGGTGTTAAGTGTGCGTCCCTTCCTAGTTTCTGTATGGGCTAACTTTTTAAAGATAAGTGTACTTGTGGGAGCTCATGAGCTATAATTTTAGGAGTGTGAAGTTACCAAGTTCTTTGAAAGTTCCTTTGAACTCTAGATGTAAGAATTTTTCCCTTTTGGGACCCTACTTACAACCTTCAAATGTGCTTCCAGAGAGCATGCCTTGTGATATAACACTTAACAATAGCTGTTAGTATTGTTAATGATGACATCAAGTTAACCCCTTCAAAAGACTGAGTTTTATTTTCAGCATGTTCTTTTAAGAAAGCAGTACAATTTATATTTCTCCCCAAAATACTTTTAAAAAATTTAAACAACTTTGATGTTTTAGAGGGTGAACTTCAATTACCCAGGAGGCTTATTCACATGGAATAGAAATGCCAAATAAATGGAAATAATGTTATATTTTAAATGTGTACATTAGTCAATTTAAGATATGAATTATTTTCAATTCAGTAAGTATTTCTTGAGCAACTACTCGTTTACTTCATGTTTTTCTTGGGTAACCAACCCAAGGTAGGTTAAGCACAAGAGGCATAAGAATATAGAAGACAAGTCCTCTATTCTTCAGTACATTAGTCTTTAAAAGGGGACCTAAAAGATGTTTAAAGTAATTACTAAAGAATGTTTACAATGTCATTTGTCAACTGCATTGAAATTAATATAAGCTGTGTAGTTTATAGAGACCTGGACTTCCAAAAGAACACACTCAGTTCTGACATCAATATGAGCTATCCTGATTACCTGATGAATGACTAAAATCTCACTTTTTATCTACCCGGCTCCAGACCATGGTTTCACCTCCATCTAGCCATCCATAAGGAAACCAGAGCCTATTCAGCTCAAGTATCTTTTCATCTGCTGCAAAGTTTGTACAGAATCTTTTGGTATATAATGTACTAAGACATTGAAGGGTTTTTTGCTTCGTAAACTTTTTGAAGAAAATATTTGCATCAGCTATTCAAAATATGTTTTTATTTGCTAGTCCTTTTAACTTTTTCTTCAGTTTATTTTGTTTCTACATTTTTTGATGACTGTATTCCTTTTTTAATGTGCTTTTCCCTTTTGTTTCCAGGTAGCTGTAATGCCCCAGAGCGGTTTCTTACTATGAAGCTGAATGCCACATTCGTAAATAAAAATTACTTTCCTATTAACAGCACTGTGATTTTTGTGTGTCGTGAAGGTCATACACCCAGTAAATTTGGTCAACTCATCAGTACCTGTCAGGAAAATGGAGCTTGGTCACCTGTCTCAGGGTCTTGTAAAAGTGAGTAATTCTACCAGTATAATTATCTTAATTGTTGTTATTGGAATTTTCCATTCATTTATGTTTAACTATGAAACTTTTGTTTCTAATTTTTTTTTCTATCACAAATTTGCTTCTGTGAATATTTTGGAATTGGAACAAAATGAGCTACTTGATCATTCCAATATTTAGCGCTAGCAGAACGCTATTCAATTAGGCTAGACATTGAGGTACCATACGAAAGTTCATTCAGTTCAGTAGAGCTCTCCTCTTTAAGATGCCCAAGATGTCCCATCAGCCAAGCATCGAGGCTCCCTGAAGAAGTAACATTACTGCCTGAACCTTTATTTCCCTGAGTTCATTAACTGCAAAAGGCATCAGTATTTTGTAAGATGGAAAATTTGGCTACCTTAGTGGGAGATGGGGTTAAGAAATTGCCTTTCCATGCACTATATAACACAATGAGCCCAAAATGCATATACAACCTAGATAGTCTGAAAGATCAGACTATAAAAAAATTAGAAAGGAACTAGAACAAGTACTTTTTGCAGCTATGGCTAGAGGGAGAATTCTTTAATCAAACAAGGCAAAAGAAATGATCACAAAAGACAAAATCAGTAATTTTAGTTTACATGATATCGCAAAGCTTTTGCATAATTAAGGGAAGCTTTTGATTAAGGGAAAAAAATTGTGTAATTTCAATGATAATGTCTGATATCCAAATAAGGAACTCACACAGATGTTAAGATCATTTTCTCATAGATCACTTGTTAAAGAATATGAACATAGGGGGCAGCTAGGTGGTGCAGTGGATAGAGCACCAGCCCTGAAGTCAGGAGAATCCAAGTTCATATCTGGCCTCAGACACTCAACACTTCCTAGCTGTGTGACCCTGGGCAAGTCACTTATTCCCAGTTGCCTCAATAAAAAAAATAAAAAAAAAAAAGAACATAAAGTCTTCAAAAAAATTGCAAATTGTTAGTGATTTGAAAGATTGCTCAAAATCACTATTAATAAGAGAAATGAAAATGAAAAGAACTCTTTAAGATTTCACCTCATGCTCAGAAGATTGCTAAAGATAGGCATAGATATTATTGGAGGGGCTATAGCCAGATATTATGCTGCTAGGCATCTACTCTGAAGCAGCTAGATGACTAAGCAGATCGAGCACTGGAGCTAGAGTCAGTGAGATCTGTGTTCAAATCCATCATCAGCCACTTCCTAGTTGTGTGACTGGCTACAGAAGGAAATGGCAAACCACTCCAGTATCTTTGTCAAGAAAACCTCAAATGGGGTCATGAAGGGTTCAGATATAGCTGAAATGACTGAACAGCAACAAAGGCATCAACCCAAAAGTAGTCAAAGAAAAAACAGGTTTTACTCATCAAAATATTCATAAAACACTCTTTTGTGCTGTCAAAGATCTATTGATTAGGATCAATTAAAATGTGATGGATGGATGCATTTGGATATTATTGTACCATGAAGAAACAATATGAAGAATTCAGTGAGCTGTGAGAAGATTTATATGAACCTAGGCATAGTCCGAAAAACAATGTCTAGTACAGTGCATTGTCAGGGGGAAAATTTAAAAATGAGACTGAATGCTGTGTAATTATAATGAGCAAGATTAGCCCCAGATAACAAATGAGAAAATGTACATACTTTCTTTTCTTATAGAGATAGGAAACTGGGAGTATGGAACATGATTTGTGTCCTTAGAAAGTTAATGTGTTGATTAGTTTAATTAAATTCTTTTTCCCCCTCTTTTAAAATTTGTTACAAAGGTTGGCTCCATGATTAGAGACAAGGTGAAGGATCTATTTGAAATTGGTATAGTATATAAAATCAGTCAATTAAAATGAAAATTTTAATAATAAATTTATATTCCATTAAAAAAGAATACTTTATATCTTTTGACCTTATTTGGGAGGAGGGGAATAGCTCTTGATCTTACATGTTTATTTTAATTCCCTATATGTTTTGAGTGCTAGATTTTTGCCAGAAATGTTTAACACGAGCTTTGTATAGTTGAGAGTTTTCATTTCTGGCTCATTGATTTTGTTTGTGTAAAATCTTTTTAATTTTATGTAGGCAATATTGTCTGTGTTCTCTCAATTGACCATTCTGTTCATTAAGAATTTTGCCTCTAGCTGGGTGGTGCAGCGGATAGAGTATCAGCCCTGAAGTCAAGAGGTCCTAAGTTCAAATTTGGCCCCAGACACTCAACACTTCCTAGCTGTGGGACCCTAGGCAAGTCACTTATTCCCAATTGCCTCAGCAAAAAAAAAAAAAAATTCTGCCTCAGCCATAGTCTTCCATTTTCCTCTATTTTTTATGGCATGGTCTTTCATATTTAGCTTGCACATCCATTGGAAGCTCACCTTTGTATATGGAATAGGACACTATTTTAAGTAATCTGTTTTCTTGCATACTATTTATTTGGGCACTGAAAACATTTCAGTCTTTGATTCATGCCAGAAAACATCAAGGAGCATGTAAACTTCATAAAAGTGCAGGGGCTGAGTTTTTGTCTCTGTATTTTCAGTCCCTAGCACATAATAGGCATTTAATAAATGCCTAAATGTTGGTTAGTTATGCTTGGGACAAAAAGACTTATCCAAATTAACTACTACAGAGATCACTCATAGAAAGCAGAATTATTTATTAGAATCTCCATAAGCGGACCCCATCCTGGTCTGCGAGCCAAATTTCACAACAGGATAGGGCCAGAGCCTTGAAAATGCTTACAGCTTTTATACATTTCAGACAAAGAACCTCCAAAATCCCACCCTCTATATGTTGTGATTGGTCACCTAAGTCTATATTCCCCTATTTGGTCAGTACAATGTAGACAAGGTAATATACAGCTTCTTTGGCTACGTATATATATTTTAATCCCTTCTTTGGACAATGAAATGTAGTCCAGACCTTATCTAAAATCATATGACTCTGGAGAGGCTGAATCTGAGGCCTTTAAGGCTTCAATCAATTTAGCTAACAGTCTCTGATCAGTATGTTCTTAATCTGTAAGTTGTTCACCTTTTCACACAGTTTGTGCTATATTCAATATACTTTACAAGTGGTATCATTAATATTCTTTTGTTATTTAGGTGCTTGTAATGTTCTGATCATCTCTCAGTTGTAATCCTTCTCTGGGAGGAGGTGTCTTTTCTGTTTAATCTTTTCCTTTATGAGCAGATTTCTTGGGAGGCTTCTGGAGCCTCCAGCCAGCCTCCTCTTCTTCCTGAATCCTGGCTCTGAATCTCCTCCAGCTCTTGTCCTTTCCCAGTCCAGACTGTTCTCCAAGCTCAATGTTGCCTCTTTTTATCCTCCCAGAGAATGGGCGTGGGATCATACAAGGGCTTCTGGGAAGAACCACTTCAATCAATGAGCTTGCTCCTCCTAGAATTCCTAAGGTGTAAACTCCCTTTAAAGGCCCAAACCAAAGGTCTGAGCCAGAGAACTGTCAAGTCAACCTGAGTTCTCACCTTGTCACTATCCAGACAACCTGAGTTCTCACCTAGTAATCCTAACAGGTGCTGGTTTTGGAGGCAAAAATCCTGAAATTGAACTATATCTCTGACACTTAGTATGGGCATTACCTAGCCCTTTTGAATCAAGTTTCCTAACTTTTTTTTTTTTTTTTTGCTGAGGCAAAAAGCTTTTGATTAAGGAAAAAATCTGTGTAATATATTAATATATGTCTGATACCCAAGTAAGAAACTTACATAGATGTTAAGATCATTTTCTAGTAAATCATTTGTAGGTCAGGGTCACAAAGCTAGGAAGTGTTAAGGTCAGATTTGAACTTGGGTCCTCCTGACTTCAGCTAGTGCTCTCTATCCACTGCTCCACCCAGGGTTTAAAATGGAGATAATACCTCTTGAACATTCCTCATCCTCTTTCTCTGAGGCTCAGATTAGATGGTTTTGTTTGTTTGTTTTTATAGTTATAACTTTTTTTGACAGTACATATGCATAGATAATTTTTTTTTTACAACATTATCCCTTGTACTCCCCTCTGTTCCGAATTTTTCCCCTCCTTCCCTCCACCCCCTCCCCTAGATGGCAGGCATTCCCAAACATATTAAATATCTTATAGTATATCCTAGGTACAATATATATGTGCAGAACCAAATTTTGTTGTTGTTGTTGCAAAGGAAGAATTGTATGCAGAAGGTAAAAATAATCTGGGAAGAAAAACAAAAAAAAAAAAAATGCTCACAGTTTACACTCATTTCCCAGTATTCCTTTTCTGGGTGTAGCTGATTCTGTCCATCATTGATCAATTGGAATTGGATTAGCTCTTCTCTATGTTGAAGATATCCACTTCCATCAGAATACATCCTCATACAGTATCATTGTTGAAGTATATAATGATCTCCTGGTTCTACTCATTTCATTCAGCATCAGTTGATGTAAGTCTCTCCAAGCCTCTCTGTATTCATCCTGCTGGTCATTTTTTACAGAGCAATAATATTCCATAGCCTTCATATACCATAATTTACCCAACCATTCTCCAATTGATGGACATCCATTCATTTTCCAGTTTCTAGCCACTATGAAAAGAGCTGCCACAAACATTTTGGCACATACAGGTCCCTTTCCCTTCTTTAGTATTTCCTTGGGATATAAGCCCAGTAGTAGCACTGCTGGGTCAAAGGGTATGCACATTTTGATAACTTTTTGGGCATAGTTCCAAATTGCTCTCCAGAATGGTTGGATTCTTTCACAACTCCACCAACAATGCATCAGTGTCCCAGTTTTCCCACAGCCCCTCCAACATTCATCGTTATTTGTTCCTGTCATCTTAGCCAATCTGACAGGTGTGTAGTGGTATCTCAGAGTTGTCTTAATTTGCATTTCTCTGATCAGTAGTGATTTGGAACACTCTTTCATATGAGTGGAAATAGTTTTAATTTCATCATCTGAAAATTGTCTTTGACTATTTATCAATTGGAGAATGGCTTGATTTCTTATAAATTAGAGTCAATTCTTTGTATATTTTGGAGCTGAGGCCTTTATCAGAATCTTTAACTGTAAAAATGTTTTCCTAATTTGTTACTTCCCTTCTACAGATTAGATGTTATGTAGATAGATTTTTACAGATTTTTTACCTAACTTAAGTATATCAGTATATTGCTATATAGATATTGATATCTATCGATATTCAATGTACCACTTTTGAACATTTTACAATGCTTTATAAATGTTAACTTTTTTTTTTTTTAACCAGAAAAATCATGCCCAAATCCAGAATCATTAGATAATGGTCAAGTTAAAATAATAACTGATATCCTGCTTGGTTCTGAAATTGAATATTTTTGTGACGAAGGGTAAGTTGTTTCTTAAGAAGTGTAGTGTGATTTAACTATTTAGTATTATGATTTTGTTTCTCTATTTCTAGAGCTTGTAAAACAGCCCACTGTGATTGTCATTCATATCTTGTTGATTGTAATTCAATGAGGGTTTTACAATACTTAAAGATCATGGGTGAATTCTTGAAGGCCAGGCCTTTGTTAGTACAGGCTCTGCAGATCTCATTAACCTGGAAAGTCATTGTGGTATGCCCTAATGAGATTTTCAAACAAAGTTTGGAAATGGTATTACTTCCCTGATGAAAGTAATGAACTTTTTTATTTTGGGGGGCAGTGATAACTCTCAAAGGTTCTTTACTAATATGCAGGATTGGTGCACCCACACTAAAGAAATCATAAATAACCGAGGCATTTTAGTATTTATTTGTACCCTCATTTTATTATTTTGATAATATGAATGTCATTACAATAGAAGTACTCTTCTTATTTCCTGCTATCTGCAGTACTTTTTTCTTTGTCTGAAGAAAAATGAGAGAGTATAGGTTGTAATACTAGATAGGAGAGTTACTTTCTCTTAGTCTATGATTTTATCCTGTTGGCTGTCAAAACTAATTATAATTCTAAACATATTGCATATATCTAATTTAATAGTGGTTGTTAAAGATTTTGTTAGAGACAACCAACTGAGCTTGTTTAAAGGTACAGTTATTAGTATTGTTTAAGCTTCCCCCCAGTAGGCATTCTAAAAGGTTGTTGTTACAAAGGAGTTTGCTGCTTTATTCTAGAAGATACACTCTTCACATTTCAGAAGGAGGCTGTTAGATCTTGATGGTGCTCACATGCCTCTTCTCTCTCCTGGAAATGCTCATAATGAGCTATGAACAGTGATCTACCAGAATGTTGGACTGCTGTGAGATAGTGGTACTGTAGTCCTATGAATACTAAGTATTCAAGAACTGAGCAAATATTAGAGAGAATTAAGTACTTAATACAAGAAATTATAGTGCAAGTAGTTGTAATTCAATATGTTTTATTCAACAATTATTTATTAAATGCTACTATGCACTTGTACAAGACATTGAAGATAAAAAGATAAATTTGGAGTTCTCGTAGAATTTAAATTTTTCTCTACATTTGTAATATGGAGAAATTAAAGAGAGTATGGAATTAGATAAGTGTAAAAGACAGATATATAAAAAAGTTAATTATTTGAATAATAATGATATGAAAGTAATAAAATAAATATATGTGCAATAGGTACTACAGTTTCTAGAGATTACTTTGGTTGAGATGGCAAAGAAAGATAGCCTAAATAAAATCACTAGCCCCGGAACTTTAAAATTATGTAGGCATATAGGATGAGGAATTCAAGTTGGGGTAAATGATATAAGCTAAACATAGACATTTTAAAAATAAGATCAGGGTCCAAGTTAATCCCAATAAACTTTGGATAGAAAATGCCATCTGCAGCTAGAAAAAGAATTATGGATATGGAATATAAATGAACACATGCTATGTTCACTTTTTGTTTTGTTTTGTTTTTTCTTTCTTTTCTGTGGTTTTTCGCTTTTGCTCTGATTTTTCTCTCCCATCATGATTCATAAAGAAATGTATATTTAAAAAGTTAATGTACATGTATAATCAAGAAGAAAACTTTTAAAAATTAATAAAGAAAAGGAAAAAAGAATGGGTTACTAGGATTAAAAAAAATAATATTAAGGAACATTGAGAAAACTAGCAATGTCAGATTCATGTTAAGCACATTAACTTTTTGCTTATTTATAAGGGTTTGGTATGGGGGTACTTTAGGTATCTTTGATATGGTATAGTTTCTAGGGAAATATAGCCGTGACCTTGAGGAGGGAGGACTTCTGTTCTGGCTGTATTTGATTTCAGAGTCCTTTAGCTTTGCCCTCCCTCTCCTACCCAACCTAGGAATGCAATTATTCTGACAGTCTGCCTGATTCTAGACCATCTCCTCAAGTCATTGCTGACTGATAAATCTTGTCAGTGAGAACCAAATTCCAGAGACCATTCTTCCTTCCTATCTACGAGCTATAGAATTAGCATATCTGTGATAGAAAGTGGATAAATGTGTCTCCTTGCTTCTGTTTCACTGCTGGAAATTTAGCCTGCTTTGCAATGATGATATAATTACAACAAATTTTGCCCTTTGGCTAAGGAGATGGGTTCAAGCCTGCAAATGAGATACCTTGCGACATCTGTCTATGAACCCAAACTTTTTGGGTCCCCTTCCCAACCTCAATATCCTTATTTGAATAAATTGTAAGAGTTTCATTTGCCACCTTTATAATGTTTTTCATGAACTTTTATCAAAACTTTGGTGTATTTATAGTTTAAAAAGAGTGAGGTATCAGTCTGTTAGTTTATTCAAGTTGTATTGCCCTATAACATGTTCTCTTATTTTTAGTTACACTTTAATAGGTGATAATATTAGATTGTGTCAGGTTGCTGGAAACAAAGTTGTATGGACTGGTGATGTTCCAGTTTGCAAAGGTAATTAATGGATTTATACATTTAAAGAGTTTTTTTTTTTTTTTTGCATGTGTATTTGTGAATTAGGTAATGTCTGTCTTTCAATTTGTTATTCAAAATGTACATCGAAATTCATGTTCAAATTATTTTATTATTTGAAGATATTCATCTTCAAATGATCTTAACCTAGTATGATAATGCAATAAACGTCAATTTATAAATGTTTCTAACATTCATTTGTGAACTATAACAGTGTCCTAGGTTAGCTCATCAAAGCACATTCAGTCACCTATATGTCAAAAGTTTAAAGGAAAGAGAATATCTTTTCTTGGGGAAAAGATAAACCCAAAGCAAAAGTTAGAAATAGGACACTTTTCCTTTTTACATTATCTTATCTCCTAGTGTCCTTTATTCTGCTCAAAGATTCTGACATCCTGTATCCAATCCTACCTTCCAAAATACTTCCTACCCTTGAATTATATACATGTTCTTGCCTTTTCTTCAATCAGGCATCCTGTTCCTTTTATCTTGCTATCTTAGTTAGGATCAAAACAGTTGGAATTAATTCACACCGAATGTTCTAGTTCAATAATGTAAATATTTATTAAGGGCCAGCAATATAGAACACACTATGCTAAACACTAGAGATATAAAAAGAAAAAAACAATTTTGTCCTAAGAGGCCTTTGATAAGGATCAACATGTAAGAGGTATATGGGATATAACATTATATAACCTATATGATAAATTGAAGAGGGAGAGGACACTAACAATTAGAGGAATTAGGAAAAGCTCTCTGTTGTGAGAGAGTGGGAGGATAGCACTTCAATTTGATCTTGGAGGAAGCCTGAAGATTTTTGGAAATGAAGGTGTGTGTTCCAGGTGTACACAAAGGTATGAAGAGAAGTGGAATTCTGAGTTTAGCTGAAATCTAGAATTATGAAGGGAATAATTTTAAATAAGTTTGGAAATTTAGACTAGAACTGGACTGTGAAAAGTTTAAAGTGTAAAGCTTAAGAGTTTGTTTTATTTTGATCTTTCTAAAATAAGGGGCAATTGAAGCTTCTTTAACAAGGTAGGTACATGATCATTTACACTGTCATTTAGGAAGATTATTTTGACAGGGTAGATTATAGAGGAACTGGATGCAAGGTGATCAATTAGAAACATTATGTATAAAAAGTTGGAGAGACATAATTTCTGGGGAATCAATCATTTTATTAACAATGCTAGCATATTATTAATAAAAGAATGGTGTTTTGGCTATCTCTCTCAGACTAAAGACAAATCATGGAACCCACTCAATACTTATATGCCTTTGGAAGAGTGGATGTTCCTGATTGTGCAAATCAATTCTGGTTAACAATTAATGAGGAAGAATTAACCTATTGAAAGGTGGACCTCCAATAAAGGACTAGGAGATGTGATTTTGATCACATCATTTACTTCTTAATCACCCCCAGCCTTGGACTAATTTAATCAAAGAATTTATCCCCAGTCAAATCTGAGTAGAACACAGTGGACAGGAATTCATCTAGATAAGATGGTTTGCACCTCAAACAAGGAAATAGGACAAGGAAAAAGTCTGGATCTTCCCCATAATTGGCTAATAGTAATTTCTCTCAGAAGATTATAATAATAATCCAGGTCATATAATAAGAGGTCATAAGTATTTGAATTATGGAGGTTCTCATGTGAATGGAGAGAAAAGGATGGAAGTAGAATTAACTAAGTTGATGTAAGGGAAGAGTGAGAATA
Organism: Sminthopsis crassicaudata; assembly: GCF_048593235.1. Classification (NCBI taxonomy): domain Eukaryota; kingdom Metazoa; phylum Chordata; class Mammalia; order Dasyuromorphia; family Dasyuridae; genus Sminthopsis; species Sminthopsis crassicaudata. The sequence goes on from NC_133620.1 coordinate 104,606,739, forward strand.
GAGCATTCAGGATGAAAAGCTGCAAGTTTGAATGATTGAAAAATAGTGGTGTCTTTAGCAGAAATAGTTAAGTTTAACAGAGAAGAGAAATGCTGATTGTTTATTAAGCCCTCTGAAGAGATTTATATTCAGAAAAGAAGTAGTGTCCTAACTACATTAAACTTCATTGGTGAAATTTCAGACCTTTTTTATTGTAGTGAAATGAAAAAAAGTTTAGAAAGATCTTTTTGAATCAGGAACAAGGATTCTAGCCAAGCTTTATTACTTTCAGTTTATTTCTGCTCCAAAAACAGTCTTTATTTATTAAGTAACCTGTTACATACAAAGTCAAAAGCACTGAAATCAAGAGAAAAACTTCCTTCTAGGATTTTACATTGTGTGCTTCATAGCACACAAAACCCAGAAAAGTAAATGTAAAATATTTAAGGAAGGAGAGGGCGAACTAACAACTCTGGAATCAGGAAAAGATTCCCAGAGGAGATAGCACCTGAACAGAACCGTAAGGGAATAGAAGGAATCTAAGAAGTAGGTGTGTATAGGGTAGAGGGGAGAAGGAGTGAAAAGAGCTAAGGAAGGGATTTCATGCACAGGGAGTAGACTGTACAAAAGTACGCTGAGATTGGGACAGCTGGTAAATGTGGACGAGGGTCTGGCCTAGATGATGGCCACAGGTGGGAGATGGTGGTTCCCATAACAAGAATAGGGAAGCTTCACAGCTCCTTCTCTTTCTCTGCTTCTAGAGCTACAAAGACTTGCCTCCCTTTTGCCCTCCTAAGACTGTATAGTTCTTCTTGGCAAGGATATTCCCTATACATAGCTATAGGTAAATGTGTCCTAATGCCCAACAAGCAAAACTCCAGGCCTTCCCTCCCACATGATTTTTCCAAAGTAAAATATAGCAAAAAAACTTCCTTAAGATAATATTCATAATGCTCCCAAATTAGGAACCTAGGTACAGGCGGTTTCCAGGGGCATGTAGAATTAATGCCATCTCTTTCTCTGCCTCTGCCGTGCAGATTTCAGTAATGATGATAAAAACCAGCTTGATGCCCTGGAGAAGCTATGGGCACAGAGCTGCCCTTGGCCTTCTCTTCCTCTCAACCTATTCCTTCACATAAGGGCTAAAAGCTTCATCCTAATTGGATCAGAACAATCTTAGATTGAGTTTGTTAAATGGTTAAGGTTTTTGTCACCTTGAGTGGAATATTTTTGGTTCAGCAAGTGAATAAAAGAAATAATTATATTTAATTTTTTTCTTTCCCATTAGTTAATACTTGCCCACCACCTCCAGATATCCAAAATGGAAAGCACAATCGTGCTGGCGAGGATTATTTCCCCTATCATGAGACAGTGACTTATCATTGTGATTCAAGTGTTCGAGATCGATTTTCACTTATTGGAAGTAACACCATTTTTTGTGAAAAAGATGGACAATGGAATACAGCGCCCCCTCAGTGTAAAGGTGATGGATTTCTTGGGGGGGGGGTGATTTATAAATAGTAAAAGACTACTTTGAAAATAATCCTATTGTGTTTATCAGTGTTTGAGTAGTAACAAAGCCTATGTCCCATGCTTCTTTTAAAATCTGCCTTTAACTATATTCAGTATGACAGGGTGTTTTAGAGTAAAAATTGATTCTATATCTGGAAATGTTATATAATCCAAGGATTGGAGATGATTTGTATAGTATGTGCTTTTTGGGTTTGTAACAAGATCACACATATTTGTAGATATATCATCAAGGTATTTGACTAGGATTTAATTTGAGAAAAAATCTGTACCAATATGTTCACATAAAAATTCACTGTTAATGTAAGAATATCATCTTTACAAATGGAATGAAAATTGTCACTGACAATCCTTACATGGTAGTTTTACATTTGTGTTACTTGTCATCATTTGAGTTGTGTGCTGATTCAACTTTATTTTTTTTAATAATAGTTTTTTATTTTTCCAAATACATGCAAAGATAGTTTTCAACATTCACCTTTACAAAACTTTGTGTTCTAAATTTTTCTCCCTCCCTCCCTCCACCTACAAAAATATTTATAGGACTTCTTTTTATGGTGACAAAGAATCGGAAATTGAACAGATGCCTGTCAATTGGGGAATAGCTGAATAAGTTGTGATGTATGATTATGATGGATTCCCTATTCAGCAAGCAACCCGATATAGGCTAAGCATGTGCAATTTTTCTAAACATATTTCCACATTTATTTTGCTGTTCAAGAAAAAATCAGATCAAAAAGGAAAAAAAATAAGCAAACATCATAAATTTAAAAATGTGAAAATACTATATTTTGATCCATATTCAGTCTCCATAGTTCCCCATCCAATTGCAAATGGCTCTTTCCATCACAAGTCTATTGGAATTGCCTTGAATTGCCTAATTTTGGAAAGTTCCGAGTCAATAACAATTGATCATCACATTATCTTGTTGCTGTGTACAGTGATCTCCTGGTTTTATTCACTTCACTTAGCATCTGTTCATATAGGTCTCTTCAGGCTTCTTCAGAGTCATCCTGCTGATTGTTTCTTATAGAGCACATGGGTCCTTTTCCCTGTTTTATGTTCTTTTTGGGAATACAGACCTAGTAGAGACACTATTGAATCAAAAGGAATGCACAGTTTGATAGCCCTTTGAGTATAGAGGAACATCCTTTTCTACAAATATTTTAAATTACTTTAAATATAACTAAAAAGCAGAATTAAAATAATAGTATTAACAAGTTCAGGTTGATGTTACATATAAAGAAAGCTTTTAATCAATAATAATATGAAGTTTCTAAGGGAAACAAAATCCAATATGCCTTTGAATTCCCCTCACCTTTTAAAATTGTTATAAGGCATAGTTTTCATCTGATTTGGGATTTTTCCCCAGACAGTTTAAATAGATAGTTCTTTGCTTACCTTCCCTGAATCCTTACATTAAAGACATGTCCCATTTGGACTTATCCATAACTCTTAATCTTCAGAAAGGCATAATATCAAAAACTCTGATAGGTTTTAAAAGCGTAAACTTATTGATATTTTAGTTTCAGCAGGACTTGTTAAAATTATTTTGTGTCTAGGAGTTATTCCACCTTTCCTCAGACAGATGCTTTTTTAGAAAGCATAGTTACATTAATATGTGTTTTCAAATAGTTTTTTTAAAAAGACATATCATTTTTCTGTCATGAAGTTGTGAATTGAAGTGTTCTAATTCTGAAGAGCAGTTTGGAACTATGACTAAAGGACTCTAAAATGGCATAACTCTGACCCTGCAATACCACTAATTAAGCTCATATGCCAGGGAGTTCAAAGAAAAATGATACATGTGTACAAAGGTATTTATAGCAGCTTTTTTTTGTTGTTGTGACAAAGAATCGGAAATTGAGCAGATGCCTGTCAATTGGGGAATAGCTAAATAAGTTGTGATGTATGATTATGATGGTATTGTGCTATAAGGTTTGAAGAGCAGGATCATTTCAGAAAAACCTGGGAACATATATGTGAACTAATAAAAAGTGAAGTGAGCAGAATCAAGAGACCATTGTACAGAGTAATAGCAATATTATACAATAATTATCTGTGAATGATTTACTATTCTGAAAAAAATAGTAATCTAAGATACTAAAGCATTTGTGAAGGAAAATGCTGTTCCCTCCAGAGAGAGAACTCATGAAGTCTGAGTGCAGATTGAAGCTTAATTTTTTCACTTTAAATTTCTTTTCTTTTCTCTTTATTTTTCTTTCTGTCGTCACCTTTACAACATGGCTGACATGAAATCATGTTTTGCATAATTTCACTTGTATGATTGATACTACATTTCTTGCCTTGGGGAACAGATAGGGGGAGAATATTTGGACCTCAAAATAAAAAAAAATCAATGCTAAAAATAATAAATTTACCTTCAAAATAAACAAAAAAAACAACCACCCTATTTCCCTCACCAGAAATAAAAGCAGAAAATTAGCAAGCTTGAGTTCTCACTGTAGGTTGATCTATAGTTTTATTTCTTCCCTTCCCAAACTTGCATAACATTTATCATGAGAGTTTAGGGGTAAGATGGAATAGACTCTTGAGTGAGCAGACTAAGTTAGAGGATTGGTTAATGTCTCCTCTCATATGATATACCAAAATCAACATTGTTATATCAGGGTAAGTGAGGTATTTGAAAGATGAGTACAGCCAGCCCAGGTTTTTTTTTTTTTTTTGTTTGTTTGTTTGTTTGTTTGTTTTTTAATGTTAGCAACAGCAGCAAGATACAATGTATCATTTGTACTAGGGTGGAAACCTTGTTCGTCTTAGACTGCTAGCCTTTTGCCCAGTCTTTCTAGTCCCTGTAGTCCTCATATCAGCCCTATTGACTGGGAAATACTTCCTCTTGTCCCAATAAGTCAAGACTTAGGAACATTATAGTAATTAGAATTGAGATTTTTATTGAACTTACATGTAAATTAATATTTAAGTCTTTACCTTTCAGTTTGCTATCAGGTAATTATTTTGGAAACTATATAGCATGATACAAAATTGAATCTATTTCACAGGATTGCTCCATATACCTAATAAAAAAATCACACTTCTCCCAAAACTCCTATACTTTGTAGTTGAGAAGATAATATACATCATCCTCCTCATTTGTATGGAACTAAATTCATTTGGTTCAATTTGCTTCTAAGAAGCATTAAAATATAGTATAGAGGTAATTAGTTATCTAATCTCTAAAAAACTTTTCAAAAAGTAGTTTTCCAATGCATCTTCATTCCTGGGTTCTAAAATTTAGAGCTAGATAAAAACTTAATATTATATGGTTTAGCTCTTAGTTTTTTGGGGTTTTTTTTAAAGGTTAAATGTAAATTTTTTCAAAACCTATTTCCTTATTTGTCATGTCGAGCAAGAAAATTCAGATCAAAAGGGGAAAAAATGAGAGGAAAAAAGCAACAAGCAAACAAATAACAAAAAATAGCCCATACTTTTTATAAATAAGAAAACAGAGTAAGAAATGCTAATCAAATTCTTAATTCATTGGTCCTTTTTATTATATCCTTAGCAGTGAAGGAATACATAGGAGATTACTTGTAGAATCTCACAAATGAGGTACATGTTCTCTATCCCCAGGCAGCCTGACATAGAAGAAAAAAAAAAAAAACCCTTGATTTGAACCTAGAAAAGACTGGATCTGAATCCTGGATGACCCTGAGCAAGGTTCTTTTCTGGTTCCTCATCTGTAAAGGCTTTAGTTGCTCTTCAAGTTCTTTTCTGGCTGGAAATCCTCTGATTCTGATATTTCCTTAGAATTTAGGCTATTCCTATGTTTTATATGACCCATGTGCTTCCATCTCAGAAAATTTATTTTCATTTGACCTTTATTATTATATTTTTCTATTTGAAAAGAAATCTATTAAATTTTTCCTTTTCTTTTTGCTAAGTGCCTTTTGCGGATAACCTTCTTCAGTCTCCTATAGAAGACTTTACCTTTTACAAGATGCCTTTGATTCAAGATCTTTCAAAAGTCAATTTATATTTCCTTTCACAGGCCAATTCATCTTAACACAATATATAAAGAACTTAAAGTTTAAAAACATTCAATGATTTCATTCCAAAATTTTATTCTTTTAATTAGAAGTAGGGATTTATCATAAGTACTATAAATGCTTTCATTGATTCATCAACTCACCATGAAAAAATATATTTTGTGAGCCAAATTCAACTTGGTAGATATTTATTTAACACTTAATTCAATAGGGCTAGTCCCAGAAGCTAAGCATCAGAGGAAATAAAAAGATAAATGAATAGGAAGAGTTACCTATAAGATGGGGTTTGCCCATTCTAATCAAACCACCAAAGAATTATTTTATAGATCTAGAAAAAATAATAGGATTCATCTGAAGAACAAAGGGTCAAGAATATCAAGGGAATCCTTTTGAAAAGAGGAAGGCATCAGGGTTGCACCAGATTTCAAATTATAATGCAAAGCAGTAATTACCAAAAGAATCTGATACTGGATAAAAAATAGACATGCAATATATGTTAGTAAACAACCATAGTTATCTACTATTTGATAAACCCCAAGATCCAAGCTATTTGGCCAAAACTGCTGGGAAAATTTGAAGCAGTCCTGCAAAAACTAGGCATAGACCAGCATGTTATATTTTATACCAAGAGAAGTTTAAAGTAACACATGATTTAGAGATAAAAAGTAAGATAAATTACTTTCAGCTTCATGGATAAGGGAAGAATTAATGACCAAACAAAATAGGATCATGGAAAGCAAAATAGATATCTTTGTTTACATTAAAAGGTTTTTTTGCACAAATAAAACCAAGCATCAGAAACTGGGAAGGGAGAGGAAAGGGGAGGAGGAAATTGCAGTAAGTTTCTCTGATAAAAGTTTCATTTTTCAGCTGTATAAGGAACTAAGCTAAATTTATAAAAATAAGAGCCATTTCCCAATTGATAAATGATCAAAAGATATAAACAGGCAAGTTTCAAAAGAAGAAATCAGAGTTAATAGTTATTTGAAAAAAATGCTCTAAATCACTACTGATTAAAGAAATGCAAATGAAAGTAACTCTGAGATACTATGCAGCCATCAGATTGGCTAACATGACAGAAAAGAAATGACATACTGGAGTGGATATGGAAAACTAGAATTTGTGATGTAAAATGCTATCCACCTCCTGAAAGAGATCTCATGAACTCTGAGTACAGACTGAAGCATATATTCTTTCACTTTATTTTTTTGCCTTTTTTTCCCTCTTACAACATAATTAATATGGAAATATGTTTTGTATCTCTTTACCTGTGTAACTGAATTTGTATATCTGGGAGGGAGGGAGAGATTTCAGAAGTGAAAATTTTTTTTAAATATTTTTTTAAAGACGTCATTTGCCCCTGAATGTAATGTATCTGGAATCAGATTTTGCAGATTTTTTTTTTTTTTAATTGTTGGGAATTGTTTATTTCCCACTTTTTCTGTCCTTGAGATATCATCATACACACCAACTACTGATCTACTCCTACTTCTTCAGTGCAGTCTTTTCAAAAACTTCTTAAATTTTCTTTTGCAGAAGTCAGATGTGAAACTCCACAAGTTGACAATGCAGTCCCAATATCTGGATTTAGACGCTCTTATTCTTATAGGGACACAATTATTTTTGAATGTAAAGAAGGTTATACCTTGCTGAGTAATAACAAAATTACCTGTGAAGCTGATAATAATTGGAGCCCTGCACTTCCAGTTTGTTATAAAGGTACAAAAATCAGTCTTTTACTTTTTTCACTTTGCTACGTCTAACATGAGTAACAATACTAGAATGACTTTAAAGAAATCATTGCTTGTCACATTTCCAACTCATACTTATTTTCTGTGACATAATATTTGCCAATATATCCTGCTTTAATTGTTATTTTTCAAGGCTTACTTCTATTGTTGCTTATTATTTGAGGACTCTTGGTCATTTTCCTAGTTTTAGTGTTCATCTTCACCCCTTTCCCCAGAATAAGACTTTCTACTTCAGTTTGTATTTATATTTTTTGTATTGGTGTATGGAAGCAGATGTTTCATATACAGTTCATACTTGGATCTATACTTTTCTGGATTTCGGGCCAGATATCTGTCAGTGATTTCTTTGTCCCTGAAACCCTATTTTTTGTACCCTCGTACCCACTCACCTTATTCCTATCCACATTCCTTACTCCATCTATTACTCCAATGTCCCACCGAAGAGCTACCCACTTCTTCCACTCAGCTATTGGAACACAGGCAGCTCTATAGGGATAAATTTTGCTTTCATCTTAAACCTTTTTCTTTCCCAGTTCTTCCATCTTCTTTCATTTTACTGAGAACTGGTGACCCAGCTAATCTGTCTGCCCTTTCCAGCGCTGGTTGTACTTTAACTGTCACCCTCCATCTCACTTGGTGTGGTTGGGGATTTGAGATTTCCCTCGCTCCCTGTGGCCTCTTATATTCCATACCTTTATTTACCACCATCATTCAGGAGCCTTGCCACTCCACACCTGCTCCCTAATTAAGATTCTGATAGCTGTTTTATACCTGCTTCTCAAACATTCTTCTTCTATGCTCACTGAGTGAAGAGCCTGGCTTTTTAATCTTTCCACTCCCCAGCTTCTGCCCTCACAACTGGGGACTTGCACTTACCTTAATACTCCCTCCAACACCCTCCCCTCTGCTTTCTTTGGGTTTTTTCTATCACCTGATTCTCTGTCCCCACCTCAGAGACAATCATAGCCTTGATCTTGTCTTCTGTTGCATTCCCGTTTGTGTTCGAAAACGCCTTCTCTGAATCCAGTCAACTGCCATCCGATCTTTCTGTCTTCTCTCAGCTCTAGACTTTGTTCTTGGTGCATACCATGGCCTTCTGCCAGGATGTTACCCAGGCGTTTTCTTCACTTGTCTCCAGTGCCAGTTATTAATGAACTCCTGCAATGCTGTCCTTCTACTGCTTCAGTGTCCCATTTCCCTCTTTCTAGTCTTTCTCTGTCAAACTTCAGTCTTGGATTAGTTGTACCATTCATTGTTTTTTGCTCTTTTTCGCGGTCCTCAGTGAAGCTGCAAATAATCTCAAAATCATGCTAAATGGGTCTATTACAAATTTATATTATGTTATCCCAACTGAACCTCATTACTATAAAGAATTCTTTTTATAACTCACTAATCAATTCATCATCCCACTCACCACAGCAGCTTTTTCCATCCCTCCTCAAAACACCAATTACTTTCCTTTCCTTCACTCTTTAAGCTGAGACCTTTGCCTCTTATGTCACTGACAAAAACATTGGCAGCACTTGCTGGGAGCTCCCTTTTGTTCCTTCTTCATCTTGTATCACTCAAATGTCCAACTGCTGCTGTCTCCTTCACTCCCATCTTCTTGCTAAGACTAGCCCCTCTACCTGCCGAGATAATCCCATTCCGTCTCTTTTTGGGGAGTGATCTGTTATCCCAGTTCACTCAGTCATCTCTAACCTTGCCTCTCTAGTAGTCATTTCCTGTGTCTTTAAACCTTTTCATGTCTCCTCCCTCTCCACGGTCCTTTATTTGATTTGGTTGTCCTTGCTGGTGGTCCAGGATCTTGCCTCCCCTTTGTGGTTAATCTGCCCGAGAAGGCTGGAGCAGCTTTAGTGCTTCCACAGCCTTCATTCTCACTCTCTCCTCTCTTTGTAGCTTCACTAATGGTCTCATCACTCAGTCAAAACCACTTTCTCCAAAGTCTCTAGGGACTTCTTCACTGCCAAATCTCAGTCCTTGCCTCAATGTCTCTTTAAGATTCTTTACTCTGTGGATTATCCTCTTCTCCTTGGTCTTTTCCTATCTCTGGGTTTTCACAAAACCAGTCTCTCCTGTCTTTCTTCCTTTCTGTCTAACCACTCCTCCTTCTTCTTTGCTGTATCTTCACTCAGGTCATGCCCAGTAACTGGAGGTTTCTCAAATGGGTCCTCTTCTTCATTGGGTTCTCTATCTCATAAGTTCTCATGGATTCATTTCTACCTTTTCTGATGATTCCTATTTTCAGCTGCCTGATGGCCTTTTTGAAATGGCTATGTCCCATAGATATGGGATATGTTTTAACACTGTGTCTTAAAACTACACTCACCTTTCCTCCCCAAATGTCCCTCCTTTCTGACTTTCCCGTCATTGTCACAGACACATCCCCCAGTTCACTAGGCTTACAACTGAGATGCTACCCTTGACTCCTCACTTCTCTCTTATTCCCTCATTTCTAATGTTAGGAAGTTCTGTTTGTTATATCTTCAAAACCTGTGTTTCCTCTGATACTGACACTACCCATGCTACTTTGAGTAGCTTGCCTCATCTCTCTGCACTCTAATGAATCCTCCAATCAATTGTCAAATTGGTCTTCCTAAAATACAGGTGTAACATGGCTCTCCCCCTCCTCCATTCATGTAACTCTGATGACTCTCTGTGGCCTACAGGGTCTGATATTAAGTCCTTTGTTGTTCAAAACCTTTAATAACCAGAACCTCTTCTATTTTTCCAGTTTTCTTAAATGCACTCCCCTTCTCCCTTGTATTCTCTGTAATCCAGTGACACTAAACTCCTTGCTGTTCTTTGAACAGATACTAGATATTCCCATCTCCCAGCTATAGGCATTTTTTACTGAATGTTTCCCATACTTAGCTGTCTTTGTCTCCTAGCCTCCCTGGCTTCTGTAAAGACTGAGTCAAAATTCTTTTTATAAGACTTTCTAAGGAGCAGCTGGATGACAGTGGATGGAGCACTTGACTGTGCCCCATTTGAGTGTGAACAAGGTCTTTTTTTTTTTTCGTCTTTCTTTATATTCCCATCTCTTAACACAGTTCCTGTCTTGTAGCACACTCTTAATATATAGTTGTTGACTAACAATAAAGAAAAATTATAGGAATTTTTATTTTAGGAAATGAAAAGACAAAATCGTAACTTTATACCAATAAGAACAGTGGTTCTTAAACTTTTTGACATAATCTATTTTTCTTTTTTGAATTTCTAGAAATTCCTCCCACTAAAGAACCACCTGCCTCAAGTCATCCAGGTTTAGTATTTCTTTATTTAATGTATATTGTTAAAAATCTTACAATACTTTGGGTCATCATTCATTCATCATCTTCACCAAACCCAAAAATTAGATGATGATACAAATGATAAGATGTTCAGTGAAAAGGGAAGGGGAAAAGACTAAAGTTCAATTCTTCCCCCATGTCTATTTCTAGTGATATTTAACGATTCTTGCTGACTTATCTTCAGTAAGGTGACATGGCAATTTTTTTTAATAGAATTCATCATAGGGTTTTTCATTTTTTTTTAGAGTTCAGTCCATTTATTGTGTTCTGAACTGTTGAAGATTCTTTGAGCTTGGGAACTGTTCTCATATGACCAGTGTGGTATTCCTAGCATTCATCTGATACTTTGCTGATCCTGTTCAGAACCTCACTATACTCTGCTGTTGCTGGGACAATGAATGGAGATAGCAGTCCACCTCTACAAATGGCATCTAAGATTTCATTACTCATAAAATCATAGTTAGAAAGAGCCTTGGAGGCTATTTAGTTCAATCCCCTCATTCTGAGGATGAGGAAAATGAGATCCAAGAAAGGTAGAATCACTCAAGTAATACGGATTAAATTCTCATTGAAGTACAAAAGTTTTACAAAATCTTATTGAGTAAATATAGAAGTTTTTCAGATTTTTTTTTTTTTTAGGGACTAGATATTACTCAATAAAATGCTTAGATAGAGTTTATAAGTCATGTAAGCACTATCCCATTTCTTATATTCATTTATCCTCTGCCTCAAGTTTTCAAGAAGAAATATCCATTGTTTCTCACCTCTTTCCGATTATTTGTTTATTTATTTTTTTTGCTGAGGCAATTGAGATTAAGTGACTTGCCCAGGGTCACACAGCAGGAAGTGTTAAGTATCTTAGACCAGATTTGAACTCGGGTCCTCCTGACTTCAGGGTTGGTTCTCTATCCACTGCACTACCTAGCTGCCCTGAGATGAATTTCTTATGAAGGCCTTTGATTTGCAGGTAGAGTAGAAAGCATATGGTAATTGACAAAGTGGGGTAAAGAATGTTTTCTAGAAGTAAATACAGAAGGACTCCAATTCTAATTAAGCCTTCTAGTTTCTGTCCAAGGGTAAATGTTGTTCTGACTATAGCACTTGGAGTGTTATTTTGAAAATCAAATGTGATAACATATCAGTATTTTGAAAACCTTAAAATATTTATGTAAATGTTAGTTTCTATCAACAGTGATAAAAATGTGACTGGAAATTTTTTCTCTGGAAGAAAGGCCTATAAAATATTTAGGCTAGGAATTATTTTATATACTGCTAAATACTGTAATTAAAAGACTCTTTGGTCTAGTATTCCCATATAAGATATGGTTGTAGATTTTGGAAATTTATGTGGGATATAATATAAAAAGCTAGCCTGCATTTTATAAGAATTAATTTTATTTGTTGACTATCACTTTTACTCACTGGCAATGCATACTTTCGTGTTCATTGTAAATAAATGTTTATTAATGTATTTCACTCTATGAAATAACCAAATGCATATTTAATTTTATTTTTGCAGTTTTTCCAATATCTTTTTTTTTTTCTGAAGCAATTGGGGTTGACTTGTGCAGGGTCACACAGCTAGGAAGTGTTACGTGTCTGAGACCATATTTGAACTCAGGTCCTTCTGACTTCAGCATTGGTGCTGTATCTACTGCGCCACCTAGCTGACCCCATTTTTGCAATTTTTCGTAAGAGTTGAAGCAAAAATACTTATATGGGTTTGTAAAGTTTTCATGGTAATAAGTAGAGTTTTAAAATTATTAAATAGAAAAGAATAGCAATTGGTTAATAATAAAGTTCATTAGATAGTTTCTAGAGATTAAAAGTACAAAACTTTAGTATTATACAGATAAAGCTAAAGCAATATTTTCTAAATGGTTTTTGTTTTTGTTTTTTAAATTAAATCTGCCCTCGGTGTGTGTGTGTCTTTTTTAGGAACTGCTATTACTTCCAAAACAGAACCACCTGTCTCCAGTCAACCAGGTTGAGTAATTCAGCATTTAGCATTTTTATGTAGATTTTAATTGTTTATGATGCTATTCACCCCCTTTCTTTTAGATATTCATTCTGATACTATACTATCAGTAAGGAGGGAAGTAGAAAAGGGTGTATACTCCTTCCGTGACTTTCCTCAGTGGTTCAGTGGCTCTTTCTGACTGTTCCTTGATGAAGCTTTGTTGTTCCAGGGCTTTCCATTTTTCAGAGCACATGTAGTTTGATTTAATAAAAATATATACTATGAGCAAAGTTCTGTACTAAGTTAGAACAGTTCTGAAGTGAACAGGGAAGTTCCCCATCCCATGTTTTAAGTGAACTTCATAATAGACAACAGTCTATTTTTAAATAAATTTCTTAAAAAAAAAAATGCTGATATCTGTTGTCTTTACATCACTCACCCACATTTCCCAATGTATCCCTTCCAGAGAGAAGTCCTCTATAACAGTAAATTTAAAAGGGGGGGGAATAATTAAGCAAAATTAATACCTGCTGCTCCAAATGTTCTATCTTTGATCCTATTTTGTTCCCTTAATTACCCAAACAAAACAAAAAACCTATAAGAGAGTGAAAACAAAAGATGTTCAATTGAGGAATGACTAGACTTTGAATGGAGTAAATTATTATTGATTATTGATCATGAATAAATGATAAAAGGGACATTTGCAGAGAAATCTGAGACTAGTATGAACTGATGCAGAGCCAATAGAATCAGTACATTTTATACAACCACAATATTGTAAAGAAAAATAATCTAAAACTCTGATTAGTATAACAAACTATGACTTCAGAATAATTCTTCTAGCCATTTCTTATCAAGAGAAGTGATAGACTCAAGTTATAGATAAAAACATACATTTTTTTAAAATGTTCGGTGAGTGGATCACTTTTTGCTTTACTATGATTGTTACAAGTTGGGTTTTCTTCCTGTCCTTGGAGGGGATGTATATTTTTTTAAACATTTTTTAAAATTAAAGCTTTTTATTTTCAAAATGTATGCATGGATAATTTTTCAACACTGACCCTTACAAAATCTTGTGTTCCAAATCCCCCCCCCCATTTCCCAACCCTCTTCCCTAGATGGCAAGGATTCCAATATATGTTAAACATTAAAATGTTAAATCCAATATATGTATACATATCTATATAATTTTTTGCCACACCAAAAAAAAAAAAAAAATCAGATCACAAAGGGAAAAAATGAGAAAAAAGCAAAATGCAAACAAAAAAAGTGAGAATGTTATGTTAAGATCCACACTCAGTTCCCACAGTTCTCTCTGGTGCTCTCTTCATCACAAGACTATTGGAACTAGCCTCAATCACCTCAATGTTGAAAAGAGCCACAGAATTGATCATTGTATAATCTTCTTGTTGCTGTGTACAATGTTCTCTTGGTTCTGCTCATTTCACTTAGCATCAGTTCACATAAGTCTCTCCAGATCTCTCTAAAATCATCCTGCTGATCGTTTCTTACAGAACAATAATATTCCATAGCATTCATATACCATAACTTATTCAGCCATTCTTTAATTGATGGGCATCCATTCAGTTTCTAGTTTCTTGCCACTACAAAGAGAGTTGCCACAAACATTTTTGCACATGTGGGTCCCTTTCCCTCCTTTAAGATCTCTTTGGGATATAAGCCCAGTAGAAACAATGATGGATCAAAGGGTGGTATCCACAGTTTGATAGCCCTTTTGGCATAGTTCCAAATTGCTCTCCAGAATGATTAGATCAGTTCACAACTCCACCAACAGTGTGTTAGTATCCCAGTTTTCCCACATCCCCATCTGGAGAGGATTTAGATGGGAAAGATTTGATTGTGTTGAAAAAAGGGGAAAAAAAGTCATTGCTGTTTTTTTTGTTTGTTTTTTTTAATTCACAGAGAATTGTTTAGTATTATTAATTACATTCTTTACAAGCACTCCTTAAAGTAATAATTGTATTTGTGCAAGTATTAAGCATTCTTTGTAATATTGACTCATGCACACACTCACACACACATTATTTTAAACGAAACTTTTTTTTCTACATTTCCCTTCTGAATTTTGTCATTATATGGAAATACTATTAGTTTCTGTGAGTTTACTTGTAACTTTTTTGTACTTTGCTGAAGAGATCAGTTGTTATATTTTTTTTACTCTGAAATAAACCAGGAAATAGGGATAGTTTAGTATTAACCCTTTCTCTTTAAAAAGCCTTTTTTTCCCCCTTATTACACTTGTTGATGTTTCCTGGAATTGGGTAAAATCACAAAAGCTTTATTCCTGTAATTTTTGAGAAAGGTTCTAACATTTTTCCACTACATGTAACGTCAGAATTAATTTATAAAACTTCATTGATGAAACAAAACTTTTATAGCTCATAAAAAGTTTATAAAACAGAATTGCAAGCAATTAACAGATAAAAGATAAAATAATATGCTAGAAATCACTGTATTCATTTCAGTTTTTGACAATCTACTTTCCTTTTTGTCTTTTCCAGGGCTTTCACTTCCTCCCGAAACGAAATCACAAAGACCAGGTGCACTAACTCTTTGTTTAACATTAATAATGCAGACAGGAGGAGTTATTTGCTGTGGCCCAGAATATGTTGTAATGAATAGGAGGAACATGTTAAAGGCTGGGATATACTTTCATTCTTCCTCTGTTTTTGTTTCTATGTAGTGGTTTTTGTTGGTTATTCCTTGGTAAACTGTTGCCTTTGATGCAAGAATTCTTAAACTTTTTTATGCTATGGTCACTTGTGGATGCACACAGTGTCTGACACATAATAGGTGTTCAATGAAACATTTATTGACTTACTGTGGTAGGCAAGTGAAGTCTATGACCTGTTTTTTTAGAAAAATAGTTTTTAATTTAAATAAAATATAGTTACAAAGTAAATTAGTTATTGAAATACAGTTGATAAAATATTTTTTTTAGCAGATCACAGACCTTAGGTTAAAATAAGTTACTTTAATGAATGAGGTGCATTTCTGGATCTTTAGATACTTTTAATCTTAAACAATTTTTTCCCCATTTAGCTTTAACACTTAGCTCATCCCTCACTTAATGTGAGAATACACAGAGTTCTCTTCATATTTTAGAAATAGTGGGCAAGAAGTAATAATATGAAAGTTCACAAAGTTAAGTGATTAATGGCATTCTGGTTTTTCAGAAACTTGTTTTTCCTTTTGTCACATTCTTTGGCTTCATTCCCAATTTAGGTTAAAGCCCTAATAATTCTTCATATAAAAGTCATTTCCTCATCTTTAGTAAGTGAAGGAGAAAGATAAAAGATTTAGTTGTGATTCTTGTCTTTTTTTGGGGGGGAACTGTAAAACTTGAGCCTTAGTAATGGTACATGGTACCCTAAGGCATATATTTATAAGTTGAATTGTATATAAAAGCTTCTTCTTAAATTTTCATAGGTGCATGTTAATATTCCCAGGTTTGATTTCAGTGTATATGCTTTGGCATGTTGTGAGCATTTTTAGAATTGATCCACCTATAGGTTCTACCTGTCACACAAACACTGTCTTTACTTGAACTCCACTAAACATTTTTACAGACATATACTATGAAGTTCCTAAACTTAATTATAATTAGGAAACATTGTGTATTGATATGAAAACCAAATCCCAATCAGATAATATAGAAATCATAGAAATGGATACTGCAATAGCATAGCAAAACTTTAATTTATTTTTCTCCTACTTTAATATCATAATTGATTCAACATTTACTAAGCAATTACTGTTAGCAATGCACAGAAAAATGTAAAACTAGATTGTTGCTCCATTTTCTATATCACATGCTTTGCCATAAGCTTGAAAGCAAATTAAAGAGTTCAGTGAACCTAGAGACTTGAAGAGTAGTTTTAAAAACAAGTAATAGATTGATTAACCATTTTTAGTATTCTAGCTCAAATAGAGATGAAAAGTACACCATATTTCATGCTGAATTATATTAATTTTTCTTAGGTTCTGGCATCATTGTCCTGATTGTTGTTATCATAGGTAAGTCATACAAAATCTTAATTGTTTTAAAGGGAAGCCTGCATGGTTTAATCTGAAAAAGCATAATTACATTTTTCATTTTTACTGTTCATAATTGTCATTTGGTCTCCCAAACATTTTTGATTACTTTTACATATCAGTGAAAAGTGATTAAGCTTGCATTCCCCAACATATGTATGTTTATTTATATTTAAGTGTATATATTGTTATGTTAATGTTATATACATTGTAAGCCACACACAAAGTTGAAATTGAGAATGAGATTTAAAAATGAAATAACATTTTAATAGATTATTTTAAAAGTCATTAATGATGACTGTTTGGACATGTATACATATGCTGTATTTAATTTATACTTTAACATATTTAACATGTATTGGTCAACCTGCCATCTGAGGTGGGGAAGAGGGGAATAATTAGAACAAAAGGTTTGGCAATTGCCAATGTTGTAAAATTATCCATGCATATATCTGCATAAATAAAAACTATTAGTAAAAATAAACAAATAAACGAAAGGGAAAAAAAGTCATTAATAATGAAAAAATGTTAACTCTAAAATTATCATCATTTTTAGTGATAATATGAATGTAGTCAAGGGTCTGAGACCCATCCCTACATAAAACAAAGTCTCCAGAGCGAGTGAGTGGTGTTTATTACATTCCTGCAGGAAGGGGCGGGTGTCCTTATAGTAGAAGAACCCGCCAGTACAGAAGGAAGAGAGAAGGTGCTTATATTAACCAAAACCCTTCCCATGTGCCTCCCTATTTCCTCCCAGCTGTTCCTAATTGGTCATTATTATGTGCAAAGCAGTGTTTCCCTCTCTGCTTTCATGTCCTCCTAGATATGTCCCCCTTCCCTCGTCATGTGTCCCATGTTCAAAGGTAGTGGAAAACTCTTAGGGAGTATGTCAGTTAACATGCAAGTAGCCTATTTAGTATGGGTAGTAGACTAAACTATCTCTTGGTCACCCCTTACTGGTTTGAGATGATCTTGCTGTGTGTGGTAAGACTGAGGTCGAAAAGAACATGAGGCCTGTTCTTGATTGGTTAGATATACCTTCTAAGCAGCTTTGCTGCTCACAATTGTACTCTCAGAAGATCAGTTCTTTCACTCTTCTCTGGGGCCCCTCTATGACTGTGAGAACAGTGGTGTTAATGATGTAAAGGTACGGCTCTGAGTGAGTTCAGTTTGTTTTAGTCTTTGGTTTTAGCTGAGAAAGATACTCCACAAAAGTCTGCCAAGGTGTCCAGTTAGTAGTCACGTAGTCAGTACTTCGTGTGGGCCAGGTCCTTGGAAATAGAAGCGAAAAGGAAAGAGTGCCCTTCCCTAAGTTGTTATATTCTAGTAGGGGAAGATAGTACAGAAAAGGAAGCTGACAAGAGGAAGGAAGAGACATAGGGAGAAAGTCATTAGGAGTGGAATGAAGGAGTGCCTCTGGCAGGCCTGGGTAGGTAGCTGAAAACAGAGGTGAAACTGAGCAATTAGAGTAAAGTGCTAAAGGCTGCTGAAGGCTGAATGGTCTTCTAATAGGAGAAACTGAAAAAAGAGGCCTTGAGCCTCTGCTAGAGAAGTGTAAATGGAAGAAGCATGGAGTGATTAGCTTACTGAATCACGAGGTTTCATCTACCAATGATTCAAAGGATTTTTGTTGACATTGACTTGGTAACGTTATATTTTCCTTGATATCAGTTCTTGCAAACTAATTGAAAAGTTTTGCGTTTTATTTTGAGAAGTTTTAAACAGTATAGAAAGTTCTCTTTCCACCCATGTCCACATGTGAGAATTTTTGTTATACATTGTTGTAAGAAGACAGAAGCTTAGATTTATGCTTTTAAAAGTTGTCTTGACTAGAGTAGATGGCGGAGAGTAGATAGGACATTGCCAGAGCTCTCCCTGTCTTCCCTCAACATCAACATTAGACCAAGCCTTTGAACAGATTTTGGAGTGACAGAACACACAAACATTTGGAGTATGATAATTTTCCAGCTTAAGATATCTTGGAAGGACTTCAGGAAGGGTCTGTCTCAATTGGGCTGGGGGGAATGCAACTTAGCTTGGGGGGAAGTACAACACAGGGAAGGAATCTAGCAGGAGGCTCTTAGCCAAAATATAGCAGCATTGACTATTTTCTGGTTCAGGATGCCAGTAGATCAGCAAACCAGCTATGAGACTTCCAACACAACTACAGAAGGCAAAGGGAGATAGGAAAAAAAAATGGGAAAAGAAATGAGAACTATATAGGACAGTTATGAAAGTATGGGGGGGAAAGCCAACATCTTGGAAAAGGAAGTACAGAAATTGACTTAAGCAAACAGCTTCTTAAAAAATAAATTTGGCAGAATGGGGGGAACTACACTGAAGAAAACAACTTCTTAAAAATACATTTGGTGAAATGGAAAAATATATATATATACACACACACACATCAAAGAAAACAACTCCTTAAAAATACATTTAGCAAAATGAAAAAAATACACACACACTCTCTCTCTCTGTCTCTCTCTGAAGAAAACAATTTATTGAAAAATATATTTGTTAACGTAGAAAAACAAAACAACTTCTTAAAAAATAAAATTAGCAAAATGGAAAAAATACATTGTACAAAACAACTCCTTTTAAAGTATAATTGGCCAAATGCAAAAGGAGGTTTAAAAAAAAAGCTAACAGAAGAAAACAATTCACTAAAAATTACAGTTGAACAAATGGAAGTGAATGACTCAATGAGACATCAGTCAAAATTTTAAGAAATGAAAAAATAGAAGAAAATGTAAATACCTCTGGAAAAACAACTGACATGGAAAATGGATCCAGGAGAGACAATCTAAGAATTATTGGTCTACCTGAAAACTATGATGAAAAAAGAGCCTGAATAATATCTTTTAAGAAATCATCAAGGAAAACTATCCTGAATACCTTAGAACCAGAGGATAAAATAGTCAATGAAGGAATCTACCAATCACCCCATGAAAGAAACCCCAAAATGAAAAGTCTAAGGAATATTATAGCTAAATTCCAGAATTATCTAATCAAGGAGAAAATGCTGAAAGCAGCCAGAAAAAAGAAGGCACCACAATCAGGATTTCTCAAGAACTAGCAGCTTCCCCATTAAAGGATTGGAGAGCTTGAAATATGATATTCCAGAAGGCAAAGGAGCTTGAGCAACCAAGAATTGACTATTCAGCAAAACTAAGCATTATTTTTCAGGTGAAAAAATGAACATTCGATAAAATAGGGAATTTTCAGTCCAAGAATGAACAGAAAATTTGATATCCAAATATGACTCAAGAAAAATATAAAAAGGTAAATGGAAGAAAAAAAGTGCTGGCTTAAAATACTATTTTAAAAGTAAGTTTAAAAAAAATTGTGATGGCTTCATAATATAATCAGCTAATATCTTGAAGGTCAAGCATGCATTTAGGATGAAATGCAACAATAACAATAGAATAATAAATAGCATTTCAAATAATTTTAATCTGAATTTGTTTTTAGCTTGTCCATGTGGTTAATGAAATTTGTAGCAAGGATAGAAGAAGCATGTACTCACATTATTATCTTCGATCTATACTTTCTTTGCAGAAATCTTTTTAAAAATACTTGCCTATTTTGTGAAGTCTTTAAAACTAGATAATGTAATTCATAAAGCAACTTAATTGGTTTTAATCTCAACTATATGCATCACGGTGAAAGAACAAGAAAAGACACATGCCACCAAGTGATGGAATATGCATAGCTATAACATACATATCTCCTGAAGATACTGATGTCAATCCATTAGTCTCTTCTTTATTTTTAGATAATAATAACTCTGAAAAGAAATTCTAATAATTTTCTTCATGTATCTTGAATGGATCATATTGCATATACTCATTACACTTTAGAGACCACCCATCTTGAGTGAAGTAAACAAATCTTTGACGCAGAAATATACAATCTTATTTTGTCAGTGTTCTTGAAGGATTCTTTGTACTTATGACCATTCAGCCTTTAAAAAAAAAACTAATTTCTACACACACACTCCCAATATTGAATTGAATTAATCCCTTCAGTATTCTCTGGTAGCCTTATAAATTTTCTAGAAATCTGTTTTTACTGATATTTAGAATGCCCAATAGGCCAAAAGGAATTTATACACTGATGAAAATTGGTTGAATATATTACCTAGTAATTGATGTGAATTTGTACTTTGTGTGTGTGTCATATTTATAATACTCAAGTCTGTCATTTTTAAGAAGCTTGCTAATTTTTAACATTCCACAATGTCTGAATTTTTTTAAATAGTTATCGTATTTGTGATCATCATTATTATCATGTATCGACAGAATAACAGAGAAAAAGGGTGAGTCAAAATTTCTTTTAAAATAAATTGTTTTTTACAATTCCATTAAGAATTTTTTCTTTTTCCTTTTTTCCAGTGTATTAATGTTAATGCTATACTTGGCAAATTTGCTTTGTAAGGGCCATTTCGAACTTATTTTGTCAGGAAAAGGACACAGGCAAAATATTTGACTTTTTAAAGAAAGAAAAAAATACTTCCAAACTTAAATCAAAGTGCTGATTTAGGATCTATAGAAGGGTGCTGAAAGTGGCCTTCCCAGAATGTACAGCTTAGTGTGTGATCAGAGTTGGAGCATCAGTGGCCAGCCCCACCCCATGCTAGTGGAACTCTTAACTGGAATAGAATAGTTGATCTTTCAGAAGTCTTTTTTTTGGAGGGGGGAGGGGGAAGAGAGGATCAAGGCAATTGGGATTGAGTGATTTGCCCAGGTTCACACACTAGCAAGTGTTAAATGTCTGAGGCCAAATTTGAATTCAGGTCCTCCTGACTTCAGGGCAGGGCATTCATTATACCACTTAGCTTTCCCTTGGAAGTCTTTTTTTTGGGGGGGTGCGGGGGAAGGGAGTCCATAAAGCTACAAATCTACATCACTCACATTTTGCTCTGTTCTAAGTATATGATCATTTCAACACATCTTCAAAACTGCTTTTTGTTTCCTTTTGACCTTCAAATATTTCAGTGACCTTCCCCTTTCTCTCTCCAACATTTTGGTGATGTAAATGCTAGTTCCTTTCTCATACTGAATTTAAAGAAAACAAATACATACACTGATACTGTCTGAGGATGTAGATCTCATTCTGTACCTTGACCTCACTACTTTTAACAGTCCTCCGGAATTCTAGCTGGCCACATTGATCAAAGTTGTTAAATATTAGTTATTTTTTGTTGTTATTATCCAAATTGTTCCCTGGGATCTGCTACTTCATTCTGAAGTCTAAGATATCTTCCTGAATCAAACCCCTTTGACTTCTTACGGGGCAGTACTATTCCATTTTATTCATATATCATTTATTTTAACTCTTCCTCAACCAGTGGGTCCCCATTTAATTTCCTGTTGTTTGTTGCTACAAAAAAATAACATATATTAATAAACATTTTTGTAAGTGTGAGCCCTTTCCTTTTTTCTTTGACCTATTTGGAGGTATAACGTATAACTTGGTAAATAAGAAATTTCTATGTCACAGTGTCCACTAGTTATCTTTTGAATGTAGTTATAAATGGCTAGAATAATTCAATTTGGTAGCTTAGAAATTTAAGGCGCTCCTAGGGCAGGTTCATAATAATTGGTGTCATCCAAGATCATGAATATTACTCTTTTTTTTACCCCCAGATTATTATGATAGTAAACATTAGCAATATATATAAGCAGAAAGAACAATATACAATTTTGAAGTTTTAAATATAATTTAATTGAAAAAAAGAGGTAGCACAATGAAATAAATAGTTCATTGCCACACCAATGTTGTACCCATAATTTGTGTTATGCTATTAAAGGAAAATATTTTTATCCCTTTGCCTGCTTTTGTAATTGCACAAGAATTATTTAAGTTTGATTAGGTTTTCTGACTAAAACAAATTCTTTGTAATTTAATATTAAAATTCTGCAAAGAATCATGAACTTTTTCAAAACAAAGCCTATTGCATATTTCCAAATGGGTTCAGAAATCCAAGAATAATAATGAATATACCAATAATATTCATGGTAATACCAAACATTTATATAATATTTCTGTATTTGTAAGCCACTTTTTACATGTCTTTTATGATTTAAATCTCACAACCACCCTGTGAGATAGATATGAGAAGTTTTCTTTTGGAAAATGTGACAGTCGTGCCATTGGTACGTTGGTGACAAATTCAATGTTTACTCCTTACAAAACTTGGGGTAGGGGGAGGCAGCTAATTCTTAGGTAGCTGTAGGAACAATATGGTCATGCCATCTGAGAAATTTATTTTGGAATGCTCTTTATAAGAACTGTGTCTGCAGATTTTTCCAGTGCTGTTTTTTTTTTTTAATTCTCTTTAATTAATTGCATTTAAAAATGTTAAAATTAATTGTAGTGGTTGACAGAGTCAAGTTCTGTAAGACCTAGCAAATTAATAGCATATTTCTTGGTCATTTAAAAATACAGAATGCTTGAAAAAACAAATGTGTAAATAAGAAGATGTAAATGAAATACTTTGCCATCAGGTTTTGAAAGTAATTATTGGGGTAAAATAAAGATAGAGTCCTTTAGAATTATTTCTGAGGAATACTGTCTTGTGACTGGCTCTATCACTATCTTAATAACTTTGACATAACCTTCAACTCAAACCCTAAGGAGTTAAAATATTATCATATTTCTATATTATTCTATACTTACACAAATGATATTATTCTAAAGAGCTTAAGTATTTTTAATTGTACTTGTTCATTTTTATCTTTTGAGATTTTATTAAACTTTCTTTTAATTTTTTTTATCCATAATGGCAAAAGAAAAATTTTTTTTCAAAAAATCTTTTCTTTCTCATTGTTCATTATAGATGGACAGAAGCATATATATTTGTCTGTGATGAATGTTAATGGATAAAGAAAGCTTTTGATAGTTTTTTTACTTTGCTTATTTTAAATTTTATCCTGCCTATTCTTTAAAAAGTGTTTATGGAAAAGTGTTTATGGAAAAGTCCATTTTTACTGTTATAGTAAATGGGATTTGTAGGAGACAAAAATGAGTCAAATTGAATTGGGAAGGATATTGAAAAACAATGCAAATTAGTTTGAACTTTTTTCTGTTTGCCTCTGGTTCTTAAATAGGCAATGCATTGTAATGTAAATCATATTGTTACAGTCCATTCCAATTTACTTATATAAACATGTAGAAGGAAACACTATCACAAAACTTATTTATGATTGGTTTGGTGGTACATTCTTGATTTAAATTCAAGTCTTATTTCTAGAATTCAAGTTTTGGGAACTTATGAAATAATTATTTGCTCTTACAAGGCATTCAAAATATTTTTTTCATAGTTAATCTGCCCAGGGATCATCAGTAAGCATACTTTAAGCTGACTGTATGTACTGGAAAAAAACTTGTCATAGAATTGGACACTATGAAAATATATCTTCTCAATAAGCACACTTAATAAATAATGTGCCAAAAACTTGGGAGCATTAAATTCCAGTATATTTCTTTTCATATTATCTTTTAGTAGATGAAATCATTTTAAATCATATAACTGTATGCTCTACAATCCTCATGCATAGGTCACCACTGGGACAGTTCAGAATTTCTCCATTTGGTTAGATGGTCTTTAATTTTGTTCAAATTAAGAGCACATTACATTTTTAGTAAAACCACAAAGCAGAGACAAACCTAAATTAACTTTTTAAAGCATTACTTTTTATCTCCCATAGAATTGATTTTGTTTTCCTGTCTTCACGAAATTTTTCTTTTCGTTCTTTGGCATGATTGATCATTCATATTTTATTCAGTCAGACCTTTTCCCTTCCTCTGTTCAGCACATACATAACTGATGAAATCCACAAAGAAGAAACAATTTTAAATTCTCTTACTCCTCCTCCTAAAGAAGACACCTTAATGAAAGAAAGGTTTACTTAAATCATTAAAAGGTATCTGTAACTCATGTTATATTCTTATTATACTCAGCTTGAAAAAGTGGTCAGAAATTTTCACTGGAACTAACCAAAGCTTATAGCATATTTACCGGGAACAGAAAAACCAACAAAAAACCCCCCTTGTGCTTTGTGTCCTGTTTTCTTTGCTAAACTGCTTAAATTTTCTGGCACTAAACTTTTGATTATAAAGCATACTTTCTAAAAAAGTTTTCTAAAGAAGCTTCAAAACACTATGAGATTATTGAATGATTCTTCCTCTTTCCTTTCAAAAAAACCTTCCATTTCATCCTCAACTAGAAGCACCATAGGAGTCAAGAGCCTCCCCCAACTGAGGGCTTTACTGAAACAGAAGATGATAGACTAGCACTGCAACTTGTGGCCATCAGTAAAGCATTTTAATTTCAGTCTTTATGAAATAGATGACATCTTTTTCTGCCCTTAAAAATATATATATATAAATAATTTATTTGCCAGGAAATTTGAACCTGAGCTTGAAAATGTATCTTCAAAAGAGGAGTTACTCTTGTCAGATACATTTAGTAGGTGCTTCTGTGCTTTTTAAGTTGGTTGTCAGGAATATTGCACTTTCCAAGAAGAATTTCTTGGTAAATAAATGGTTTATGTCCAAAGGGAAATTTGTAATATGTTCCAAAAAGACTACCATTAAAATGGTTTGTGTTTTTAGACTGTTATTTAAAATGTTAAGGCATTAATTAATTGCAGAATTCACTTATCTAGATGTTTTGTTCTCCCATCAGTGTAAGATGAATTGACACTAGAATTGTTAAAGGATTCACGTTATCAGAATGAATCATCTTTTTAAAAGCTTTAGTTCAGTCAGGTTTTTGAATTGTATCATTTTAAATTCAGCCATCCCTAACCCTATTGAAATTCCTAAATGAAAATCATTTCAGTTTGACACATTGTGAATTGGTTACCAACTTTGTATAAAGTTATGAAAACTGTGAAAAGAGAATTGCTCAGAGCCAGAATTATTTTTTAATAGACTTCTTTCTGGGATGATTGGGATTGGAAATTCTTTTTAGAAGAATTAGGAAATCATTTAGAAATAGTTTATTTTCTATATGTACCCATTTTTAAAAATACCTTTATAGTTTAGCTTATTATGTAATCTTGTTTGACCATATTTTTTCTTGTTTTACCTTATAGGAAAAATGCAACAATTAGTGTTGACTACAAAACTTCCTTGAAACAAGAAAATCATTCTGAGGAAAGCAGGTGTATGGTTTCAGAAAATTAATGTGACCACCAGTCTGGCCTTTATTTTAATTGAAATGTTAAAGCACTTTTAAAGTTACTTTCGATGCAGCTCCTTTGCCACTTAAATGCACTTGTTAAATTGGAACTTTGATGTTTAAAGATAAGGCTTAGAATCTTTACATAGACCCTTATTAGCCATCCTTTGATGTGTTGGGAAACCAGGGAATATGATGCTTAAAATACACACACATTTGCCCAGGTTATCACAGCATATTGTATAGTATCAAAAGAACAATGGCAAGATAATACTTAAAGAAAAAAAAAGTTTTGCAAATGTATTTATAATTAGTTTTGAAATCTGCAATATTTTCATTCACTGGATAATTTTTAAAAATTAAGAAATTCATTGAAAATAAGGAAAGGTTGATAACCAATAGCTTGCTAGATAATTAAGTTTTATAAGAAATGTTTTTGTTGATATTTTATCCTATTTATGACTTTTGTAATCAGTGTACAACTTAGTACAAACTTAAGAAATTAGCTTGTGCACATAGCTGTGAAGTTGCCGTTTATTTTTACCAATTAAGGACAAATAGGTTTAAATTAAACAAAATATTCCCCCCAAAGACTATTTCTGTGAAAGTAAAGAGACATGTCTCCAGCCAAGAATTTCAGTACTAAGTATACAATGTATACTTGAGGCCTTACTATCTTTTTCACAAATCATTATAGAATGGGGAAAATGTACTAAGATTTAGAGCTGGCTTAATTCAAATAGGGCAGGTATTTTGTGGTATGAATGTACCATCTTTAAAGCATATTACAATAAATCTCGAGGGGCAGCATAGAATGGGGTACAGCATGACACACATGGGAAGAGCACTTAGTGACTTTAGGCCAGTGGAATCGAGCTTAAATAGAAACTTAGGAAATCACAAATTAATATTATCCACGTTGAATTATATTTTATAAACTAATTTAATCTGATTTGGGCAACACAAAAGAATTTTTAAAGACAGCTTTCAGGCCTGAGTGCAATATCTCTACCCTAGGCTGTTCTCTAAGTAAAGTGTTGCCTATACATACACACACACACACACATATAAAATGTATGTATCAGTAAGGTGAAAGATTTCTTTATCAGGAGTTCCCCATACTTCAGACACTTGACCCCCTCCCTGCACAATGTAGCCAGTTTTTACCATCAGGGAATATGTTCATATGATGATTTAAAGCCTTAAAATATATTCTGGAGGGGCATACTCTCATGTGTGATGCCATTTTGCCCCTCAGTGCAAAGAGATTTTTTAAAGACTTCAGCTGAGCCAAAAACAAAACAAAACTTAAAAATATATTTTGTATATTTTCTAAAGGTATCTGCAAAGGAAGGCTATGAACTTCAGAAAGTTATCATTATCACCTGCCTTACTCTTCCTAATTAGAAAGCCCAATGTGCAGTTTACTCTTTCTAATTTAATATATTGGGATATCATTGTTTGGTCAGGAAAAAAGCAAAGACTTTTGTGTTGTATGGGTATGGGTATGTTTGTATATACTGAAGTGTACCCACAATTGAGATTCATGATTTTGAAAAAATTTTGTTGTATATAACTGTTTCCCATTTGTATGTATAGGTGTAAGTGTACACACATGTAGGAATAAACCCAACAAGTTTGACAAACTTCCATGTCATAATTCTTAAGTCTTTTAGGGGACAGATGAATTTCATCTGCTACATTTACTGACCCTTTCCCCCCTCTCTTTGGATTTCAAAGTAGTAAGTAAAATCACCTCCCAAATTACATAAAACAAGCTTTTCACCATTGATTTATTAGCTTTGAGCCCTCTGCCCCAAGGAGAGGAGTAGGATAGTAAACTGGAGAATACTTTTTATAAACTTTTTCTTTTTTGTCTCAGACCTCAAACTTTTAAAGGCTTACAGAAACATCAGTTGTTGCCTATGTAATTTATTAGCAGTAACAGATAACCTAATAGATATTAGAACTATCACAGCCAGAGAGGCTTTCTGTTCTAAAACCACAGAGCAGAGAAAATGCTAATTGAGAGCATTCTAGTATAGAACTCTCCCAAATACGGGTAACAAACTTCTCAGAGTGACATTTCATTCCATTCTCTGAAAACCCTACAGAACAGTTGTGTAAACATGGGAATCAGAGTGAAGTCAGTTTCTTCAAAATTGTCTTTCTGGTCTCCAAGTCTTTCGCAGCTGCATTCTTTCATGACAGTTGACTCTCCCAAGTTTCTTCAGAAATGCATTTCAGCTCTTGGTGCTTCTCAAAGACTCGCATTAATTTGACTCAAGATTCATTTTGTTATAGAAACAGACAATTATCATATTCAAAGTATTCTGTAAGAGGGGCCATGGAAGTTATCCACATATGTTACAAACATATAAACACACATACTTTCAAGGAAATTACTTGGCGGGGGGGAGGGGGAAGATGTCAGATTCGATGTACCTTACATCAATTTGGACTAGTGCAAAGTAGGGAGGTATACCCCTTGGAATTGCAGATTTTCTTATATTACAAATATATAATAAAGTTCTATTTTGAAGGACAATTAGTCCAGTTAGGCTAGGAAATAGTGTTATGTATCAATAATCATAACTTATTTGTATATAAAGGAATGCTTCGGTATTTCTTGTAACCTTATTTATGTTATTTATGAATATGAGTTCTGAATTTGTGATATCAATAAGCTGTCCTTTTTCACATTCATGTTGTTAGGAATGACTTAATTAAAGTGAAGGGGAGAGAGCTATTTAAAACTGGGTAGGTGAATATTTTGAAAGAGACTTCTCTTCAAAATAAACTGTTATGGGGGTTTCTTTAAACCTAATTTTTTATTGTATATTCTCTTATGTAGGCATTTATTAAATTCTCGATTATGTATGTTATATACCATTGTTATACTTATTGAATATCTTTCAAACTGTAACTTAGAATTAAATGTCATTTTTCTACACATACTTTCAAATACCTAAGAAAATCAGCTATATTATGAACACTGACTATTCATCAACAGCTTGTGCCTTCTCTATTAAGAATTTGTGGGGGAAAGGTCACCCTAACTAACTTGAATAAAAATTACAAATGATGTCCTTGAAAAGGGTGGTGAGAAGGGAAATCAGAATGTGTGATTCTAAAGCTAAATAAAAATAAAATTGTATCTACACGAATAGACTGATTGCTGAATTGGCAGGGATCTTGGTGAAATTTCTCCAAAATCAGTGCATGTAGGATTGGTACAGATAGGCCAGGCTTAACCCTGACTTATGTTTTATTAAAACTAAATGATAAGTTATATGCAGATCTCAAATGACAAATTTTTTAAGTAAAGCATGAAGGCTATTGCCAATTTTGATATGTGCTCACTACTACTCCAAATTCTTATCGTTTCATTGTATTCCTTTTGATTCTTTTTAAAAAGACGACTACTGCTGATCTCTTTACAATGTGTAGTGAAGCTAACATTTTTTAGACAAGTTTTGTAAGATTTGTGGCCATATGCTTGTTAAAACTTTTAACTGTTCAACAATGGAAAATTTATGATGTCAGCATTTTACTTTGAAAGAATCATTTCTTCCATAAGACTGGTAACATTCCCCACACCCTATACCTATTTTAATTTAGGGGTATTGTATATTGTTTGTCAATGTCTTTTACTCTACTTCTGCAAAAGCAGCTACTGACTTTTTTTCTGAGGCAATTGGGGTTAAGTGACTTGCCCAGGGTCACTCAGCTAAGAAGTGTTAAGTGTCTGAAGCCACATTTGAACTCGGGTCCTCCTGACTTCAGGGCTGGTGCTCTATCCACTAAGCCACCTAGTTGCCCCAAATGAGGACTTTTTAAATAAGATTTTTATGCAAAGGTTGAAAACACTTGTCAGATTTGGGGGAAGTTTTATTTAGGTACAGGTTAATGTAGATCAGCAATCCCTAACTTTGCATCCACAGACCTGGACAATTTCAAGAAGGCCCATAAACATAAAAGCAGATTTATTTTACACATTTAAAAATACTTCAGAAAATGGGGGGCCCAGGACACCTCAAAAAAGGTTAGCACTTTGCCCCTTCACCCCTGGCCTGTAGCCCTCCTCGCCCTTCCCCCTGTGTACATTGTCTCTTGAGGTTCTTTCCTATGCAGGATTCTGTGAAAATCTCCCGGTTTGGGGCCCTCTAGTGGTAAGGTTGTCACAACTCAGCTCCCCAAAATGTCAGAAAAAGAAAGAAGATATTAAGAGGGGAATTGGCCTTATATGACAATCTAACAACTCGATAGCAGAGTTGTGATCCAAGAAATTGGAGCTGCTAGGTAGTTTCCAAAAGGCTCATAAATTTAGAACCAAAAAAGCACCTTCACCTCATTTTATAGATGAAGAAACAGGGCCAGACAGGTTTAATAACTTACCCGGAGTCACACAGTGTCCAAGGCAGGATTTGAATCCAGGTCTTCCCGATTCCAAGTCCAGTGTTCTTATCCACTACATCCCTTAGCTGTATATACAATGTATATAGCAAGATGAGAATAGTTTACTTTACCAGATTTGTTTGTCCTATCCCTTATGCCTTTTTCTCAATTTCATGGAATTGAATGGGAAAGAGGCATTGAAAAACAAACATGACAAGCAAGGCAGAAAAAAATTTATTAGTGTATTTAACCTTTTATAGATTTAATCATTTCATAGCACCTCAAAATTACAAAGAAAAGGCAAAACTCAGGACTCTGGAATCAAATCATGTTGATTCATGTGTCCAGAGAACATTCATCTAGCAATCAGATAGATAGGCTGTTTCTTACCTCTGAGTTTTAGAAGCTTCAATGCAGCTGCAGTTGATTAGAAAGAACTGTGGTCTTTTTTTACCCCTGTGATTCAAAATGCAAATGCTACAACTACCCGACCAGCCTTGCACAGGGTTCCAGGACTGCTGCTTTTCCCCCTACATCATAACCGATTTCAAATGGTGCTAGACAAAAACAGACTCTGAACACCAAGAGAAATCGGTCAGCCTGTGTAAGAGAGAGGTCCAGTAGGGTTTGTGGAATTCTGCTGTATTATGACAGTTGCTGACATGTTTGCATGTACAAATAACCTCAAATTTTAAGGAAAGTAAAAGAACATTTTTTTGCCCCCCTGGGGGGGGGCACTATATCTAACCCTTCTCATTATTCCAGAAAAAAACACATCACCACTCAATTGAAGACTAAAATCATGACATTCATTAACCAAGAAGTGTTTATTTTATGAAACTATTAGGACCCTACCACGATTGGGTAGGACTGTTCACTAACATTCAATAAGTGTATCATATTTTTAAAATGTCATTCATCCTCACAACAACCCTGTGAGGTAGGCAGGTGGTGAGTATAATCCCCATTTTGAAGAAAAGAAAACTGAAGCTCAGAGATTCTGACTAGGTCAAGCTAACACAAATAGTAACTGGTTGAGATTAGAACCTCGGTCTCGAGATTCCCAATCCAGTGAGCTAAGCAAAACTGACCTTAGTTTCTTATAGCATCATCTCTGGAGCTAACAAGCTGGACGAGATCCTACCCCTTAATTTGATTTTTATGACAATCGTCCTGTGGAAGGAGACTTCCTGGTTCAAATGGCGAATCTAAAAAGATGAGCCACTAAAACTTCTTTGTATGTCCTTCCCTTGCCGCAATTCTTACTCCTAAAACACTGATTTCAAATGGTGCTAGATACAGAGATGGAAAAATCTAAGCCACCATGTGAAACCAGCTTCCAGAAGAAGAGGAGCATCTTGAAGAGGGGAAGTCTCAGCCTCTGTTCCGAGATGGAAGGTCGTCTTGCTCTTCCACTGGTGACAAAAGGTACAATTATTATCATGGCACGAAGAAGAGAGTTAGGTCATGGTGGCTGAAACCATGCAAAAATCAACTTTACCATCGGCCAAAAGAGCACAGATTAATTAAGTTGTTATAAATATAAATGGGAGTCAAAAGCTCTTACCGAAATACCATTAGCTCTCACAAATCAAGGACATTTTCCCACTTAGGCCACCATTTTGCCTCCTTTCATAAAAGATTAATACCCACCTGTGGTTTCCTCTCCAACCTGTTCAGAAACCCTTGAAAATTTCAGTTGAGGAGCCCGTCCCAAATATAACACCCGTGGATTCTCCTGCTTTTCCTGTAAGCGGACCTCCTGAAGGATTTTCCTCAATCACGTTATATGCGGTATGTTACTTGTCCCCACGTTTCTTTTCCCTCCCCCTTTCTACCTAGATCAGGGGTGCTTGTGGTCCAAGAACTTAAAAATTTTGACAGAATTTGTTTCCAGTCCTATTAAAGTTAGATATTTTAAAAACATGATTCTGGAAAAGGGTCCATAAGCTTCCCCCAACCGCCAAGAGTCCGGGGCAGAAAGAAAGATTAAGAAGCCTCGACTTAAATAACCTTTTCTGTTGCTCTCAAATCACCGGGCTAAGAAAACAGACACAGGCTTATTCAGTTACTTTCCTGACACCAAATCCAAAGGGAACAGCAGAGGCGGCAAAATCCATGACGTTTCTTTGCTAATTCTCACTAGGCTAAGGGCCTTCGGTGCTTTCTTGTCACTGCTGGGAAATGCTCTCTTCCCATTTTGGAAACGACTTGATTAGAATCTCACCTCTGCAAAAACTTTTTTGTTTTGAGAAGGCCGAGGCCTTGCTTCCACCAAGCCTGACTCTCCTAATCTCCTAATTGGCAGGCAAAAATAAATAAGGATCACCAACCCTTCCCGGTGGCTTGCAAGACTAAACATGCTCCTCTCAAAGACGTGGGGATTAGGAAAGCTTGCACAGCCTGCCTCCCCTGCCCACTCTGGAGGTGCCGCTGTCACTGACCCCTCCAAAACAGACTCTGGCCTGGCCTTCCTAGAACCCAAGCCAACCAAGATGGACTCTCACCTTAAAGTTAACATGTTTGTTTACTTTTGCTGAGGAGATTGGGGTCAAGTGACGTGCCCAGGGTCACCGGGCCAGGAAGTGTCAGGTGTCTGAGGCTGGATTTGAACTCGGGCCCTCCTGACTTCAGGGCTGGTGTGCCCCTAGCGGCTAACCAAAGCCACCAGCCTGATAATGCGCTGACCCAGGGGACGGAGGGGCTCTCCCATACCATACCCCAGGTGCCGACCAGAATAAGAGGGAGTGGGCAGGAGTAGGAAGGAGGGGAGTTTATCTGTCTTTAAGGAAGAGCCAGATCCAAGAGCAGGCTTGGAGATCTCGGCCAGACTAAAAGGAGAGCAAAATGCGGGGCAGCCGGTGGGGTGACAGCGCCGCCCTGGGGGTCGGGAGGAGCTCAGACCCTCCACCTGCCTCACCAAAAGAAAAAACCTTGCAGACTTTCCAGCTGCACAGTCAGTGGGGTCTCTGCCCATCATCTGGCCTGCGAGCACGCTCTGTGCTTCCCGCTGTTCCTGGGCCTCCCCGGTGCCGAGCGCTGCACGGGGCGAGTTCTGATAAACACGTGATTGAGGAGAAGTGGAGAAGTTGTGGGAGCTGTGGGCAGAGGAGGCCTTGTGTGCAAGTGCAAAACCAAATGTGCAGGGCAAGGCGCTGGGGGCCGGCTAGCCTGCTGCAAGTGTGCGCGCGGCCCCCTCCCCAGCCGGACCGCGGACCCACCCGGCTCGCTGCAGACTCACCGAGGCAGCCGCTTTTCCATCCTGTTCTTGCTGAGTCACAGCTACTTACGTGATGGATGCAAAAAACAAAAGCCAACAAGCAGAAAAGTCCTGCTCCGGCCGGCCCTTGGGAGGTCAGGCAGGACCCCCTGCTTCACCCCTCAGCACAGAGGCCGTCGAGGAGGGCGAGGCGGACGCGCCGCCGAAAACGGGGCGAGCTCTGCCCTCCAGCTTATCCTGGCTCTGGCCCCCACTGCCGGGTCAGAGCACGCGGCCCCCGGCCCAAGGCCTGCCCCGACTCCTCGTTTGGCACTCACCGCTAACCGGCTGGGGACTGCGAGTGAAGGGGACCATTTTGCAACCCCCTGGGAGGGCTTCCCGGCTGCAGGCCCGGCAGAGGAGGCGCTCGCCTCTCGAAGGGAGCAGGACCACCGGCCTCCACTGCCCTGCCAGGAAGGCCCCGACAGCTCCCTCGGACGAAGTGCAGAAGGAGGTGCAGGCTAAGCCAACAAAGGCAGGCTCTGCTCTCAGGAAGTGACTACGCGGAATCCCCGAAACCAGCTCCTCTTGGTTTCCTGAGGGGCCGGCGAGGCTTCGGGGACTCGCGTTCCTCGGGAGGGACGTGTGTGTGTCAGGGCCTGAGGATCAGACACGGGACCGGGAAGGAAGCCGAGCCCGTCTGACGTCCCGTGGGGCGAGGCAGGCTCTCCGAGGGCCGGGGGGGCCGACCAGGCGAGAGACCCCTTCTCGGGGCGCCGTGCCCGCAGGGCCGGGTGTGAGCCGGCGGCGCACACGAGGCCACGGTGGCTGCTGCCTGCACCCAGGACACGGCCCCAGCGGTGCGGGGCTTCCAAGCTCGGGTCCAAATTCTCCCCTTTGGGGAAGGTAGATTCAAAAGTGAAACTGCAGCCGTGGGAGATCTAACAGGCCAGGGCTGGGGGAATGTCAGGAGGAGCCCTGGAGGGAGGAGACTGGGGAGGCCCTCACCTCGGCCGTCCTCCATGTGCTCGCCCTCCTCCAGGTCCCCGAGCTGGGCGCGCCCCGGGCCCCCCCCCCGCCCCTTCAGCTGCAGGCTCCGTCTCCTACCGGGCACTCTCGGCTGGGCACCTGCTCACCGGAAGGCCTGGGGGGCGGCCGGAAGAAGCCCCTGTCTCGCCTCCCTTCGCCCTCACGATCCCAGGAGTCGGCCAGGTGTCAGTGTCCCCGGCACAGCTTCCACTTCTTCCCCACGACTCCAGGACCCTGCGTCTGGAAGGAAAGGGCGTTCTGACAGGCCAGATGTCCTCCCCATTGTCTCCCTGACACAGCCCCTCCTGCTCCCTCTCTTTCTTGTCCTGGAAGGCGCTGGGCATGCTAACTAGCCTCAGTCTGGCAGCTCTGCCCACTGCCTGGGCACACACCTGGCAGACAGCACCCCGAGCTGGGCACGCCCAGTGGCGCTGCTCCACTTTGCTCTTGGGGGGGGCGGGGACGGGGCTGGGCCAGTCGTGGGGTAGGTTCAGAGCCCCGCGCCAACTTTCAAGCACGCCCTCTTGCCCGCTTCCCCTAATGCATGATATGGCTAGTGGCTGGACCCGGCTGCCCACCGCCCCGCTTTGTTCTCAGGACCTGTCTCTGCCAGGCTTATGACCGGGAACAGTGAGTTGGGGAGGGAGGGGTGGAGGAGGAAGTTTCACAGTCTGGTGCGTTCCCATCAGGAGGGGGGAAAAGGGGGAAGAGGAGGAAGGGGAGAGGAGGGAAAAAAGGAGGGAAGGGAAGGAAAGGGGGAGAGAGAGAGGAAGGGGGGAAGAGAAGAGAGGAAAGAAAGAGGGGAAGGAGGGAGGGAGAGAAAAAGTGATGGAGAGAAAGAAGGAAAGAAAGGGAGAAAGTGGGAGGCGAGAGAGGAAAAGAAGAGAAGGAGGGAGGGAGAGAAAAAGTGATGGAGAGAAAGAAGGAAAGAAAGGGAGAAAGTGGGAGGCGAGAGAGGAAAAGAAGAAAGGGGAGAAGGAGGGAGGACGGGGGACAGAAAAAGAGACGGGGAGAGAGAGGAGAAGGAGGGAGGGGGAGAGAGATCCCTGACTGAACTTTGATGTCTCCCCCTCCTGTCAGGAATGACGCTGCTGGTGGGGGCGGGTGCCCAGGTGCCAAGCCAACTGGGCTCTCGCCCGGCTCTCTCCCAGGCCTGGCACTCTCCCTCCGGCCGTTACCCAACATGCACTTCTGCCTCTTGTCGGGGAGACCTCGCCCTCTTGTTTTCAAAGTTTTATAACAGTATTGTTTGTTGTTGAGCAGATTAAATTCTTTAAAGGTTGGGGGGGGGGGAGGCAGGCTGGGGAAGATTGAGAAAGCTCGCTGGAGCCAAGAGATTAAATTAGCTCCTTTCTGAACACAGAGTTCACCTGCCTTGGAAAGGGACCAATGGCCAGGAGCACGTGTCCCCTCTCTCTGCCCTCTACCCTCATGCTCTCCTCTCCCCATCCTGGGGAGGCGCGCCGAGCCTGACAAGGACAGGCTTGGTTGCACCATCAGGGGCTGGGGCTTTAAGGGTCAGTGAGCCAGAGGTCAAGACAAAAGAAAAGCAACTGAATAGGAGAATGGGAATGGAGAGAGTGCCCCCCCACCAGCTGAGGACCACTGAGCCCTGCCAACGCCCCAGGCCCTCCCGTCGGGGCAAGGTGCTGCTTCTCCCCCCTTGGTCCCGGGCCGTCCTGGGGTCCTATGGGCGGGTCCCGGGAGCTCCGCTGGGCAGATGGCTCATTTCTGAAACGAGCTCTGGCTTCTGTTTAAAGCTTTTCCCCCCTAAAGACATTTTCTTAAAATGGTGCCCTGATGCACGTTAACCTGTGCAATGCAATACACCAGATATATAACGGGTCCGTTGCGGGAGGTGGGGTAGGAGTTGTCCTCCGGAACCAGATGTGAGAAGGGCTAACGGCAGAACCCAGGGGTGAGGGAGGAAAACCCGGATTTAACTCTCGCCTCTGACTTCTCCCGGTACAGGGCCTGACGGGCAGCTTAATCTGCAATGGCTGAAAGCTCCCAAACATTACGGGTCTGTATCGGTGGGAGACGTCTTCACCGGGAGTTCTCTATCCGATCCCCAAACTCGGACCCATGTCTGCGCACACAGCCTGCCCCATCCCCTCCTCTCGATCAACTCACATGCACGTCGGAGGATGTTCTCACGGACACGGGCGTCTGCACGTGGTCTCCGAAGAGAGCAGGAGAGAGGCGGAGAGTAACAAACGACAGACTGGGGGGGCGGGACTTGAGCCCAAAGAGCCGGGCTCCAGGTCGGCTCTGCCACCCAGGCAAGTCCCGGCTTCCGTAAGCCTCCACATCCTCATTTTTAAAAGGAAGCTCTTGTGGGAAGTGGGAAGCCCAGCAGGCCTGCAGCTCTCCTATCACCGCCCACCAGAACGCTGCCGCCTCCTTGCCTACACTTTCCAGTAGCCCACGAGGGAAAGGCCCCGGCAGGGAGCGCTCTGCCCCGCCGCCAACCCCGGGCAGTGGGACGCACTGGAGAAGCATTCATTAGGCCTTTACAATGGGCCCTGCATTATGCTAACCACAAAACAGAAAAACTATCCCATTTCAAATAGTTCTTCTGAACAGCAGACTTTGCTCTCTATTAAAAGCTATTCTTAGCTGTATCTTTTTTTATTTTTCCAGGCTGTGGAGCGTGCTGTCCACTTCCTAACTAAGAACATGCCCGCGTACTTCCCGTTCCCCAGGTGAGGCTCTACCTTAAACCACCACTCCTCGGCCACTACTGTCCAAGCCGTTCCAGCCCGAGTGCCCCATGTCTCCGGGATCTCTACCTTTGTCACAGGTAGAGCCATAAGGCAGGCAAGGGATGCAAACAATTCTGCTTCTGTCCCTTCCCCCAACCTTCAAAAATCGTCTCTGGATAGTGGTGCCAGGCTTACCCTGTCGGACCACAGAGCTCCCTCCTACACATCCACCAGAATCCCTGGCTGCGGGGCAGGTGGGCAGTGCCCAGGCCTGTGGCTACAGGTCCCACCCAGCCTCAGGCTCCTCCCTGGGAGGGATTGGTGGGAACATGCCCTCGTGGGCCTTTCTCTTTCCTTTTTTCTTTTCTTTTTTTTTATCCTCATAAAAAAAAAAAGCTATTTCTGGGGCAAGTTCCAGGAGCCCACACAAGTCAGGTTAGGTGGGGGGTTGCCTGGGCAAAGCATTTACTCTAGTAGAACACAATTCAAGCCTCGTGGCTCAGCAGCTACAGCACAGAGTAAAGAGGCCCTGAAGCAGAAAGGGGCGGCGAGGGCCACGGAACCCCAGTTCTATGGCGATCAGAACATGCGGCAGGCATGTAATTATGCCAAGGCCAAGAAGGCGCTTCAAAAGGCGCTTTTGTACCCAACAATCCACTTCCACAAATCCCTAGACTGGAGTCAACTGATAAATTAGCTCCTTTTCTTAGAAAACGTAACCACTGTCTGTTGGTCTGGTTTCTCCCCATCTGATCAGGAAGTTCTGCCCAATATCTAACTGAAATCCACCCCGCGGCAACCTTCTCATATATGTCCACGTAAAACAGCTGCTCATCATCCTTCATGGAGCATCCCCTCCCAGGCTGCAGGGCTGCTCCTGAGCAGAGAAGCGTGGTATTTCAAGAGACTCAGAGAGCGGTCCCCCAGGAGACAAAGCCCCGAACGCTCCCCAGCCTCAGTCACTAGTGACTCCCCGTGAAAGGAACCTGCTTTAGTCCAACTTCTCACAGCACATTTAAAAACAAAGCCTCACCAGGCAATTCAACAACAGGAGCCAACTGCAACCCTTCAGAGAGCCTCATCCCAGAGACTCAGCAAAGCAATACTCCTTCTATGGGAGTCATTTCTTTCACTCCATGCCCATAAACATCCCTCCTGCTCAGAGATCTTCCATCAGCCAGAGCCATAAAGGTCAAGGAAAGCAAGCTGACAAGAAGTAGGGCTTTATAAAGGCTCTCTGTCTCTATGTTTCTCTCTCTCTCTCTCTATCTCTGTGTCTCTTCTCTCTCTCCCTGTCTCTATCTCTGTCTCATCTCTCTTTCTCTATCTCTGTCTCCTCTCTCTGTCTCTGTGTCTCCTCCCTCTCTCTCTCTCTCTCTCTGTCTCTGTCTCCCTCTCTCTCTCTCTCTCTCTCTCTCTCTCTCTCTCTCTCTCTCTCTCTCTCTCTCTCTCCCTCTCTCTCTCTCTCTCCCTGTCTCTATCTCTGTCTCATCTCTGTCTCTCTGTCTTTGTCTCTCTCTCTCTGTCTCTGTCTCTCTGTCTCTCTCTGTCTCTGTCTCTCTCTCTCTCCCTGTCTCTATCTCTGTCTCTCTCTGTCTCTCTGTCTCTCTGTCTCTCTCTCTCTCTCTCTCTCTCTCTCTCTCTCTCTCTCTCTCCTCTCCTCTCCTCTCTCTCTCTCTCTCTCTGTCTCTCTGTCTCTCTGTCTCTCTCTCTCTCTCTCTCTCTCTTTCTCTCTCTGTCTTTGTCTCTCTCTCTCTCTCTCTCTCTCTCTCTCTCTCTCTCTCTCTCTCTCTCTCTCTCTCTCTCTCCCCCTGTCTCTATCTCTGTCTCATCTCTCTGTCTCTCTCTCTCTGTCTCTCTCTCTCTCTCTGTCTCTCTCTCTGTCTCTCTCTCTGTCTCTCTCTCTCTCTGTCTCTCTGTCTTTGTCTCTCTCTCTCTCTCTGTCTTTGTCTCTCTCTTTCTCTCTGTCTTTGTCTCTCTGTCTCATCTCTCTGTCTCTCTGTCTCTCTGTCTCTCTCTCTCTCTCTCTCTCTCTCTGTCTCTCTTTCTCTCTCTCTCTCTCTCTCTGTCTCTCTCTCTCTGCCTCTGTCTCCGTCTCCTCTCTCTCTGTCTCTCTGTGTCTCCTCTGTCTCTCTTTCTCTATCTCTCTGTCTCTCTCTCTTTCTCTCTCTCTCTCTCTCTCTCTCTCTCTCTCTCTCTCTCTCTCTCTCTCTCTCTCTCTCTCTCTCTCTCTCTCTCCCCCTGTCTCTATCTCTGTCTCATCTCTCTGTCTCTCTCTATCTCTGTGTCTCCTCTCTCTCTCTCCTCTCTTTCTTTTTCTGTTTCTCTCCCTGTCTCTTTTCCCTTTCTCTATTTCTCTGTCTCTGTCTCTGTCTCCCAAAAGAAAGCATTCTCTCACTCAGAATCCATCTTTAAATGAACCCCAGACCAGAACTGTTAAATAATAATTCCTCCAATGCTTCAGGGATCTATGATTTAATTGGCCTGGTTGCACCCTCCAAGGAAGCAGATGGCAACCTCTCCACACCTTAGCATTCATAGTCTATTTGCTTCTGTAGCCAAAATAATTCATCACCTAGTGACCAACCTTCTGGCTGATGAGTCTCTCAGTATATATCCAAACTAATCCTTGGAAGACAGCCATATAGGCCTTCATGGGGCCCAATTAAATAAAGTGTTTTGATACTTGAATGGATCTCTGAACTCAATGGTGGAACTCCCTCACCAGGGCAGACTGACAACCCCTCCATGTCTCTTCTCATTCTGTCTTCCCAAGTTGCTCAAGGAAGACCCAGTAAATGAACTGGAGACAACTTTTAGATAATCTTCAATGGGCCTATGACTTTTTCAGTGTGGTTACTCCCCCCAACTGTGCACGCCATCTCTCTCTCTCATCCACGTCACCCCCATAAATCTCCCTCGTCCTAAAGAAGAGAATCCTGATTATTGTTTTGCCAAGAAAAAAGCTCCCTTTCCCCCTTACTCTGTTTCCATCCTCTCAAGCCATTATATTGTATATCTCTTCTCCTCTTGTGGCCAAATTCCTAGAAAAAGCCTTCATTACTTCCTACTTCTCAACGCCTTGCACTCTGATCTCAACACTCAACTGAAATTGCTCTCCCCAAGTTCGCCAACAATCTCTTAACTACTCCTATGAACTCTGGTGATCTATTACCA
Source organism: Sminthopsis crassicaudata (assembly GCF_048593235.1). NCBI lineage: Eukaryota > Metazoa > Chordata > Mammalia > Dasyuromorphia > Dasyuridae > Sminthopsis > Sminthopsis crassicaudata. The sequence goes on from NC_133620.1 coordinate 104,647,013, forward strand.
GTTTCCCTCTTTTTTGATCTCTCTGAAGCTTTGTGACACTGCTGACCATTCCCTCTTCTTGGAAACCATCTCTTCTCCAGGGGTCTTGATGATAACGCTCTGTCCCTATTCTCCTCCCTACCTATCTGACCACTTCCTCTGAGCCACTTTGGCTCACCAACCCGCTGATGCGCTGCGCCAGGCGCCCACCGCCACTTCTCCCTGCCCTGTTTGTGACCCACCCCTTTCATTCTCCAGAGCCCTGGCGTTCCCTGACTCCTGGCCGCCGGGAGTCCCTGGAAGGCTGTTACTAGAAGAGGTCTTTGTTTCAGACCCATCAACCCTATAAATCCATTCAAACCCATAAATAATAGTATACATTCCCTTAAAAGAGTAAATCAATGAAAATAAAGGCCCTTTCCCATCTTTAAAGAAACCCTATTGACCTCAGCGGAGCACATTTAAATTAATGCCAGTTATGGTAGTACAAGTGGCCAAGAGGCCACATAGATCATTGGTAAGCCTGAGTGAGAGACCCGAGTGCCCAAGGCTAATGGGCATCTATGTCAGCGGGCAGAATGGATGGAGGGTGGGGACCCGAGACCAAATCCTGCCTCCCTGAGGGACCCTAAGCAGTTCGCAATTTCTCGTCATCTATAATATAGGAAGACTATGTATATATAACATATAATAATAATTAAATAATATAATGTAACACATAAGACTATACATAATACAGAAAGACTAAACTCATAAACCCCAAGGTCCCTTCCAAGATCTAGATCTATGACTCTATGAGTCTACACTTAAAAAGTTCAGGAAAACAAAATCCACCGGAGGCCCCAAAACTTCAGGGATTGCGCCTCTACGTGAAGTCTGAGAATACTGTTTCTTCTTCAGGGAAAATAAGAGTACAAGACATTATTCTCTTCGGTACCTTACTGCCTGCCTGCTCAATAGGCCGGGGAGGGAGAGAATTTGGAACTCAAAAAAATTTAATGTAAGAAAATCAAATTAAATTAAAAGGTAATTAAAAAAGAAAGCACCCCTTTCAGGTGTGTCGTTTAATAATCGGAAGCACTCTCAAAGACATAAAGATGATGTTTTGGTGATGCAGTCGCTGCCCCCATCGGCCCCTGTCCTTGGCTAACTACAGCAACCCCCAACTTGGAAGCTCCTCGGAGGAGATTCACAGCACCACTTACCTTACTTAAGAGAAGAAGCCTATCTCAAAGGACTCCGCGATAACATTTTAAATAGGCACTTAATAAATAAACACCCAACTGAACTGAATCTTTTTCTAATGGGAGCAACTTGGGTTAACTCCGTGTTCTCCAGGAAGGAGGACCATCCTCAGGGGTGGTTCTCTACTGGGGAGGAAACCCAGCCAACCCTCCAGGATCAAATTTGCAAAGCTAAATATTTGCATCTTAACTTTGCTTCAAGGCAGCCATGCAACTCGGATGTAGGAAAAAGGCAAAAGCACTAGAAGGAAATGCTATCGCCCACTCGGCTCCCCCAGCCAAGATGGCGGGGGGAGCACAGAATGTCTGAGCTGGAAGGGGCTCACTCAGAGAATTTGGTCTAATTTCTTGCACTGCAACGAGGAAGGCCCAGGCCTAAGGGCACAAAGGGGCTAATCCCAGCCCGGGCAGCTAGTCTGCGGCCAGAACACAATCCTGATGCCCGCCCGGCCCCCCATTCCTCCCAGTTAACACCGTGCTTAGCAGAGAAAGTCCCGGGTTATGATCGTTACCTGGTAAATGTCCCTAATACTGGCTGACAGATGGTTTCTGGAGAAATTTTCTTCTGGAATTCAAAGATGGCTGAATTAATCAGTTCATTCCAATCCAATAAGCATTTATGCAGGGGCTACTATATGCAAATCGCAGCGCTGGTCCTGGAGAGGAAAAGACAGGAAAAAAGAGGGTCCCCCCACTTCCCCCTCTCGGCCTCCCGGTCTCTGTCTCTCTCACACACTCGGAGACACCGGGATTCTCAACATCTCTCCTAGGTATAGGTTCTAAACATTTTTGTTTTTTATTAATTTATGTATTTAAAATGTATCACATATTGTTAATGTTTATTTCTAAGTATTTTAGTATTTCAATATTTCAAAAATATTTCCATAGAGAATGGTAAGTGGGCCCGTGGGCCTGTATCTGCATCTCCTGGAATTTGACATGTGATCACGGATGTCTAACATGCATAGAGTTTCTCACACACATCGATGGAACGTGGGCCAGTCACTGTTGTTATAGAAACGGCAGCGGTGGTTATCAGAGCAGCACTTTGGGGCTCCGGTGGCAGCCGAGACGTGACTTTTAAAACGCGGCGTTCTTGGGCAACCTCCCAGCGGCCCGCGCCGGCGGGGCAGTGACAGAGGCACGCCACTAGGGGGCCGCCCCATCCCGCCTTCCAGGACAGCCCCAGTGAGGGATGGAAAGGGAAAGGAGCCCTAGCCCAGAGGGAGCCGAGGGCGGGGAGGGGGCGGGGTTGGTTCCAAGCCCGTCACCTACCCCCCTGGGCCATGCCATCTTGGGCTCTGGACTTTCTCAGGTTTCTGCAGAAACGGGGCCACTAAACCTTTCAGAAGGATCCCTACAGGGCGCATTCTGACGCAGCTTTAAAATGTTGCTTGTGTTTTGTTGTGTTTTTTACTTATTTTGTTAAATATTCCCCCGTTGTATTTTAAACAGATCCTCCAGAACGTGGGGGACATTTTGGATACTCCGCTCCAGGTCCTCTCTGACCCCCCCCCCCAGTCCCGCACCGGTGAAATCCGCCTCTGTCCTAGGGAAAGCTCCAGTGGGCTGCGGGATGTGAGAATGGCGGGGCCCCCAGACGCAAACTCGCCTCTGGAGCCGGGCCGTAGCCTCCCCCTTCCCGGGCCTCCCATTCCTTTGGGCCTCCGTTTGTGGATCTGTAAAATGGAGGGGAAGCAGACCCCCAAGGCCCTTTACCTCTCAGGTGCCGTCCTTTTTAAGACCCTAGCCGTACCCCTGTAACCCGACCCCCAGCTGCAGGGCCTGCTGCCTGACAGACTTCTCCCCGTCTCCACCGCCCACAATTACCCCTGCCTAGCCAAGAGGGGGCTTATTCAGGACGCCCCGCGGGGTCTCTCAGCCTGGCAGCCCGCAGCCCCTCCTCGCCCAGCACAGATTTCACAGGCCGTGACTCGGGTCGTTCCCCTTGTTCTACAGTTCGGATAAGTTACTTCTCTCCCCGTAAAAAGTTCCCATGGCTGCCCTGCCCCTCCAGCCCCTGACGCCAGGCGGGCTGCCAGTTTGTCAGGATCGGGGATCCTAGGAAGGAAACAATTCAAGGCTCAAGCAAGTTCAGCCTGACCTACCTTTGCCCCGGAGGAAATAAATCCCGAGCGAGCCGGTGCCCACCCACCCACGACCCGTCCCACCCTTCATCGCCAATGGCCTCTAGGATGCCCCCAAAATGTCAGGGAAACGGGCAGAGGCCTCCCCAGGCTGCCAGCCTGCCCGCGGGAGTGAGAATCCCTCCGCACCTGTGCCCTCTCCCATCAGGCCGGCCAATCACAGCCCTCTGGGCCAGCCCAGCCGGCCCCCCCCACTGCGGCGCAGGAGTCACCAATGACTTGGCAAATGCTTTTCTGCCCGTCAGGGGCAAAGTTCTCACTGGCCAAGCCCATGCGGGGGAGCGCACCCGCGGCGTCTGGGGGCGGGGCCTTGAGAAGCCAAGGGGCAGGCGCCCGGCCTTGACCTACTGTGTGACCCTGAGGAAATCACTCACCCCGTTGGCCCCAATATTCCTGCCTGGGGAATGAGAAGAATGAGCCTCACCCTTCCTGTCACAAATAATAAGTCCCCCGAGTGCCGTCCGGAGCCAGAGGAGGCTGGCAAGAGCCCTACTGGTCATCCTGGGCAGGTCACTCACTTTTTGGACCTCAGTCGCCCCATGTGAAAACAAGGGGGTTGGACTCTTGGGACCGAATGGATCCCAAAGCTCTTTCCAAGGCAAAGTTTATGAATTTGCTTTGAGTGTTTAGGAACAGGGATGAGGGTCTGGCCCGGGCCAACCCCTGCACCTCAGCCACCCCGGGCCCCTCTCACTCTGGCCTTCCTGACACTTGGGGCCTCTTCTGCATGGCCAGAGACCCACCTCTCACCCAATGACCTTCAGGGAACAGCTCTCTCCCCCCCAGACAACGTCTCAGCCCCAGAAGCTGGAAAATTCCCCTCAGATTGCAATCTGGCCCGAGGTTTCCTCTTCTTCACCCATGCCAGCTCTCCGTGTCCTTATTTTGAGGTTTCTTGGCCTCCGTTCCCTTGCTTTCCTCTCCAAGCCCCAGAATCTCCACATCCATTTCAGAGTTTCACGCCCCACTTGGGGACCCCAGATCTATACATCCTTATTGCTTCTCTCCCCTCTTCTTCCATTCCCTTCTCTTTCTCCCTTCCTCACTCTTTCTATCTTCCTCCTTTCCTCCTTTTTTTCTGTTTTCTATCAGTGTCTCCCTCTCCCTCTTTCTTTCCTTCTCTCCCCTAAATCTCTTTTCTCTGTCTCTCCCTCCCTCTTCCCCACCTCTCTCTCCCCTCTGTCTCTCTCAATGGTGACACTACCAGCACCCTGAACCCCCTCCTCTCTGTCTCGGGGTGCTGACAGCCTGGCCCCCCAGATTCACCTCTTCCACCTCCTTACTACATTTGCTTTGGGCCCCTCGTGTTATCTGCACCGGATGCACAGCTCTGCCAGGAGGCAACTCAACTAGGCCCAAACTTCATTAGCCACAGATTCCCGAAGCCCAAGGAAAGTAGAGCGTAATGGAGGGACCGCACGGTCAGCAGCAAGCGAACGGCCAGAAGTGGTCCCGGCCGTTTCAGACTCCCGGAGGAGGGAGGGAGGGCTCACCCGGACAGAGCCGCCCGACTGTTGCCGCCGGACCCAGGCTCTGTCTTGCCACGGTGACCTCTGCCTTAGCTGGAGCCAAGATCTCGCGGCCTGAGGTTGGCCAGGACTGTGACTAACTCTCAAGATGGAGCTGACCGATGAGGTCCCCACCAGACCGGACGTTCCCTGCTCCTCTGAGCCAACCTCAGGCTCGGACCCCATCTTCTCCCTCCATCCCCCAACTAAGTAGCAACTTGTGGATCTGTAAGGCCTCGGCCAGACCCCAGAGGAAATCCAAACTACCTCTCCAAGGCTCCTGGTCTTCAGGGCGAAAAGGGAAAAAAGAGCGAGCCAGACTTTTCTGGGGCCATTCCTAGTTAACGAGGCTTTTATCTGCTGCGATGCAAGGAAGCCCCAGACTCTGGGATCTCGAAACAAAGGTGGGGGAGGGGGGAGATGAGGACAAAGTGAGGTGACGGGGCAGGAGTAGAGGAAGTTCATGGGGGGGGCACCAGAGGCAGCGGCACCCCCTCCCCCGTTGGCAGAGGTAAGGTCCTCCCCTCAGGAACAGCCAGCTGCCCATAACCCAACATCCGAAAAAAGCTCAATTGCCTCTTGGGAGCTTCAGCCCCCCCAGCTCCCCGACCCCTACCCAGCCAAGGACGGGCCTGGTCGGCTCCCCCGCGTGCGTGCTGCTGGCTAAGGCCGAGTTATTCACAGAAACAATTTCATTCCGGAAAGCCACAACCACCTAGATCTAGGAGGAACTCCTATCTGCCAAGTCTATATGAGTGTGGGGTAAAGAAGGAGGGAGAAGGGGTGGAGGAGGGAGGGGAGGGATAAAGAAAAGAATACAAAGAATGAATATAGAGAGCAGGCTTCTGCTATCATCCTCCTGGGAGGATCTCAAAGCCCCCCACCAAAACCAAGGTTTCCCACGGGCGACGGAGAGTGAAAGGTTCCAAAGCGGAGGCAGAGCTGGGCCGGATGCGCGGGACAGAAGCCGGGGAGCGCTGGGGGGGGGGGGGGGGGGGGGGGGGGGATCGGATCCAGGGCTCGGTCCTCTATCGCCTCACATTATCCACAAGCACTATCAAAATACACGGCATGATTATTTTCTTGACGTAGACGGATTTGGTGTGGCTAATTAAAACAGGTCCTATTGGCCAAGTACATTACAGTGATTTATTAGTGGGACAGAGATTTATTTCCTGGTGACGTGGCCAGTGCTTAAAGGAGCTGCTTTCTCAACTGTCACTAAAACCCCACCCCCAGCTCTGCCAATTGTCATTATTTTTATTATTGTTGCTATTATTGTTACTGCTCGGAAACGTTTTGTAATCAGCATGCTGGACGGGGTTCAATTTTTTTTTTCAAAGAGGGCAGCCAGGGTCTTGAAAGTCAGGGTGACTCAGTCAGTAACCCAGCAATTTAGGGACGGAAACCCAGGGCCTGGTCACTCGTTTCCAGAACTTAGTCTTCGGCCCCCAGCCCCCCAGCTGGGCTGTGGGCCCAGGAAAAGGCCATTCACTTTGAAGGCCGAGAACCAGCAAAAGCATCCCGGGAGGATGCTGTGTGCCCCTAGCACTGCACCCTTAGTGCCCGTCTCCCCACGGCGCCTTTATCTGGGGGTCACTGAGCTGTTAAAAGCAGCCTGAAGTCCTGACTTTGGGGAAAAGGGATGGGGTGGGGCGGTTTTCAGTCACTCCCGAGAATTCAGAGGCCTCCAGTTACCTTCCTCCAATCACCCTCTTCCCATCAGAGCCGTAGTTACAAGCCGACACGCCCAGCAACGGCTCCCACATCTCCCCACCCTGCCTATTCCGGGACATGACTGGAAGCGATTGCAGCGGGTCTTTTCCCTCCTTCAGACCCCCTTCGGTCGTTCCCACCAGCCACCTCGACAGCCCTCCTGACCCCAAAAGCGTGGGGAGAGAAAGGAGGGCAATTATTTATTATGAGGGGCATAGATCTAGAGATAAGGGACCCACAGGCCAGCTAGTCCAACCCCCTCGTTTTACAGATGAGATACTGGGTCTGAGCAGGATCTTTCTCAAAATCAGATACATCAGGGTGGGATTTGAACCCGAGGCATCTGACCAAAATGAGGATGATTTTTTTTTCCTTTAAAAATTTTAAAACTTGCTCTCTCGCTCTTTTTTATTTTCATTTCTCACCATCAGCACCCTTTTCCTAGTGTATCAAACTGTCCCCCCCTTACAGGAATAGCTCTCACTGAAAGCCACTTGGGAATTTCCCACTAAATGAGCAAACTGGTCAAGAGGGGAAGGAGGAGAAAACTGAACCAGACTTCACTCATCTGGGAGGAATGCAAGGGGTGAAGGCCCCAGGGCTAGTTTCCCAATAAGCAGCCCAATGACCCACCAAACAGCTCACGCCACATGAGAGAAGTTCCCTCTATCACAGACATACGAGTCCTTGGGCCAAGCAGCTCAGCGGGAGGATGAGGATGGGGCCAGTTGGGGAGGAGATTAATAAAAGGGGGCACCAGAGGCGCCCACCCCATCTAAACTCAGAGCAGGCCACGCTCGACCAAGCGTCCCACTTCCTTCCATGTGCTGCTGTCCTTCTGTTCTGGAAAAACTAGTTTCAGAAATTCAAAAACAAGCAGAGGAAGGCCGGGGCTTTTGTTGAAGGCTACTCTGATCTCCAATTCAGAGGCTTCTGTGCTCAGACCCTTCTATGCTGATCCTAAGAGGGGTAGGCATAGAAATGAAAAAAAAAGGGGGGGGGAGGAGGAGGAGAGCAAGGGGACCCAGTGGGTCAAAGTGGGAGAAGCTGGGATCCTCGAGAAGCACAGCCAGGCCTTTGTTCCCGTGCTGGCCACTCGAGAGAAGCTGGTCTCTCTCCAGCTGCCTTCTGACCCCCACAACGTCCTGGGCCCCCAAGATCAGAGCCTCAGAGAGATGCTATCTTAACTGGCTTTGTAGATGAACACTGATCACAGTCAAAGTCACAAGGTACCTGTGGGGTATTTTCTCTCCTATTTGAGCCAAAAGAAAAAATCCCATTCCCTCCCAAAGGGAACCACTGATTCCCTTACTACATCAGCTTCTGCCATAAGACATGAGGTCTCAACCACACACATCCAACCAAGATAAAGGCTGCCATTCCTTCTCAGGTACTGGCTCCCTGATAATAGCATCTATGAGGGTCCGCGGGATTCCCTTTGGGAGGGAGAGAGGCAGCCCCAGTAGATAACAACTTAACATCAGGTCACATATACGTGGAAGGTTCCCAGCAAGACTACAGCATGATACCAGAACTTGGCAAGAAGCTTATAAGACCAATTAGCTTGGCTTAACAAACTCTATCACAGCCTAAGTCAATAAGGATAAACGGGATTGTAAAGACCATGGTGGACAACTCTCTCCTGTCCCTCTCCCCCAGGCTAGGTGATGTGCATCTAGTCTACTCCAATGCAAGAAAAGTGAAAAGCTTCCGAAAGCCAAAGGGATCAGTGGTCAAGAACTTTTCCATGTGCTTAACCCTGTAACAGTACAATAGCAACCCCCACACCAGGGATGATAAAAAGTGAGGGTTTATTTTTGATGGCCTTAAAGAAAGCTGGCAAACACACGGACCACAGACAGCCAAAAACCACAGAAGGCCCGCCTCTAATGAAATCAAATGAGATAATGTGGCTTAAAGCACTGTGCAAATGCTAGTTATTGTTGTTGTTGTTCTGGTGCTGCTGCTAGAATCATGAAAGACCCACCCAGTCCCTCATAGACGGCTTCACCTTACCAGGGAGATTCTAGGTTCTCCAACAATGTTTCTGTGGCTCAGCATCCACCATGGGCCTTCTGATGGACCTTCTGAGAGGAGAGAATCCTGCATCCCTGCAAGGAAGGAACAGGAGACAAGCAGCTTAGGTTTATGTGGCTGAGCCCTGGACCGACTGAGGACCAGTAGCAAAGGGCAGAGCAGTGGGCCTGGAAACAGGATTCTCATAGCCCTAGTAGCTCTCTTTGGTTTCTGCTTGCCCATCTGAAGCACGGGGGCCTCGAAGTTGGGGCATTTCTGTCTTCTTATAGTAACTGGTCTGCTGGATTGCAGAGCTTTCTGAAATGCAAAGATGCTCATATGATGCTACACAGACCAGTCTTAGAATTAAAAACACTCCTCATAAATATTTTTGTAGAAAGAGAATGAGCTGGGGAATCCTTAGCAAAGACCAGAAAGCAATCCAGTTCTGCAAAAGATTGTCCTGATGCAGGAAATCAAAGGTTTTCCTGATTACTCCCCTTATATTTTTTTACAATGTCATGGAGACAGTGAAGAAATAGGAGAGCATCCAGGATATGGTCGACTATACTTGTGAACTTCTTGAGGACAGGGATCATTTATTCTTGACTTTGTACCCTTGGTGCCTTGTGCATACCTTATTAAAATTATACTGGATTTTCCTAACTTTTTGTAGGGAATGTCATTTTAGCCAGATTTCACAATTCTGCACATTCTCTTCTTCCTCTCCAAATTTTAGATGAAAATTTGCATGAATCCTTCAGGATGATCCGTGAGACAAGAAGATAAGAAATTTGGTTTTAATTTTCACTCACAGGACATGGTATGTGTATAGAAGGGAGATAGTGAAAGAAGATCCTGACAAGCTAAATAAAACCTAATCTGGCTCTCTTCCTGAGTCCCCAAGCAGAAGATGCCTGTTCATGCCACAAATGAACTGCCCTCATCTGATGACTCTGGGAAGCAGTGGAGAGAAATGGAAGGCCCCAGCTGTCTGGGTAATGGTTTGGCCAGGATTCAGGGGCAGTAGGCAGCCCATCCTCTCCCATTTCCGGGATAACTAAATTGATGAATAAAGGGAAATAGAAATAAAATTTTGTACAGCACAGTAAGCTCTCGAAAGATCTAGAATCCTGTAGTTCCAGCACCTTGCCTTGCACAGAGTAGGTGGCTAATATTTACCGACAGTACATAAAAAAGACAGTGTATGGAGAACCCTTTACATCATGAAAGAAGTAGAGAAATGAATGAGTGGAATCTTGCTCCAAATATGAATAAAGAAGGAAAATGGGGACTCAAGGACAGTTTCCCGAGAAACTGACCATGAGCCCAGCCCTGGTCCAACAGAGACCAAGGACTCAAGCTCTGACAGTCAGAGGCTACAACACAAATGAGCGCAGGGACTCTGACGAGCCTCCCCAAGCTGATGGTTTGTTCCCCGAAGGTGACAAGAGCGACTCCTACAAAGGCCCACTGCCCAGGATGGACGTCTGCAAGATGCCCCCCGCTCAAGGATTGCCCAATAGGGCTACAGGAAAATTCCTCAGAGGATTTCTAGCCCAAGAAATGCTCCTGACGTTTGTTGGAGGGAATATGAAGATCTAGGGAAAAAATACTATTTGGCAGATTTCATGTCTAAACCTCAAGGGCTGGCGTTTTCTTCTCTGAGGTACACATCGGGCTATTGTGCTTTCTGACCCGGAGACTCAAGCCCAGCCCCTTCCTCAATCTGACCCCAGACAGCTAATTTTCATGTCGATGGAGCACAGGACAAGAGGCTGAAAGCTCCCTCTCAGGGCTCACGACGCAGCGAGTAATCTTCCAGGGGGACAAAAGAAACAAGCCGGCATCCACCATCAGCGCGCCTTTCCCTTCCCACAATTACTGACAGCTGTTTGTCAACTCCTGAAAGCCCCAGAAATGACAGGGAAGGGCTCTGGACTCCTTCCACCCCCAGGGCTTCAGGAACCAGACAGTCCATAGCGACACTTTGGGAGGAGAGATTTTAGAGGGAAAAACTAATGGTCCTCCCAATGGGACTTGCAGAGAACTGATGAACTCTCCCTAATCCTCTGTGCCCTGCCTTTGTGAGAGCCCCGGTCACTCCCTCCAACTACCTGGCATGCATACACACACACACACGCACACACACACGCACACACACGCACACACACACACACACACACACACACACACGCACACACACACACACACACGCACACACACACGCACGCACACACGCACACACACACGCGCACACACACGCGCACACACGTATAAAATGCCTTGGGGGGTTACAGAGGTTTCCTTACAAGAGCCCTGTCAGTAAGTGGCACTGAGAGGCTTCAGTCCAATTTACAAGTGAGGAAACTGAGGCAGTCAGTATTGGAATCAGTCTTCTAACTAATGCCCTTTCCACTTGGTAACCTGGTGACAAACGGATGGGCCAGGTTGGTTTGGGGGACCCCTCACAGAATCTGCAGGACTGAGAACCATACACAAGCTCATCTCCCCTGTCTGCTTGCAGGCCTCAGAGGTCTACCAGATAGAATCAGGCAATATGGCAGTGTGAGACAGTGTTCGACTAATCAGTCAAAAGTCCTGGGTCTGTATCCTGTCTCAAACACTTAACTATGGACAAGTCACCTACGATCTCAATTTCCTCATTTATACAATGGATGTCACTGTGGCACAGAGAGGATTAAATGAGACAATGGATACAAACTATTCTTAAAGCTAAAGTGGCAACAATTATTATCTTTTGGCAAAATTTGGTGATGTGGAGGTTAGAGTACCAGTGCTGGCGTCAGGAGTCAAGTTCTAATCCAGCCTCAGATACTAGCTGCGTGGTCCTAAGAAATTCACTTAACCCCAATTGCTCCTTCCTCCATCTTTTTCTATAGAATCGTAGGTTTCGTATATTCTGAGAAGGTGAGTCCAAAATAAGTTAAGTTGACCCCTGCGGCCAGGAGTCCTGTATCCTGAGGAGGACTGTGCTGTTGGGTCTATAACCAGTAAGAAACAAGGTTGACAGCTCCGCCCAGCGAAAGAGCTCTGGGAGATGACTATGAACCGCTACATAGAATTCCCAATCCCTCCATTTTTGTCCGCCTGCATTTTGGATTTCCTTCACAGGCTAATTGTACACTGTTTCAAAGTCTGATTCTTTTTGTGCAGCAAAACAACTGTTTGGATATATATATATATATATATATATATATATATATATATATATAATTTAATTTATACTTTAACATATTTAACATGTATTGGTCAACCTGCCGTGGGGGGGGCGGGGAAGGAGGGGAAAAATTGGAACAAAAAGTTTTGCAACTGTAAAATTATGCATGCATATATCTGGTAAATAAAAACTATTAATTAAAAAAATAATAATAAAAAATTTTAAATGGGCAAAAAAGAAAGAAACAAGTTGGAATCATAGAGAAATTAGAATGCCTTAGACTTGATCTTGCAAATAACCAGAAACTATTCTAAATGTTCGAGCAGTTCAGAGACATGACTTCTAACTAACTTTTCCATACTTATTACCTGTGTGTTACTCTCTGGACCTCATCTCCCCCATTTGTAAAATTAGTGGGGCTGAACTGGACTCAGTGCTAAAACTATCACTTCAGATAATACAAGTCAGGGGTAGAAAAGAGAAATTAATGTGGAAAAGCTTGGGAAGTACAACAAGATTTCAAGCCTAGGTAACCAGGAGACCAATGGCACCATTAGCAGGAATAATAAATTTTGATTTAAGTCTAAGGAGATAGCTGCCATCTAGGGGAGGGGGTGTGGGGGAGGAGGAGAAAAATTTGGAACAGAAAGTTTTGCAAGGGTCATTGTTGAAAAATCACCCATGCATATGTTTTGTCAATAAAAAGCTATAATTAAAAAAATAAGACTAGAGAGATGACCGGTTCAATTTCAGCTGTGTTAAATTTGGGGTAGCAATGGGACACCCAAGAGGAGAGGTCCATCAGCTACCTATTTTTTTAAACAAGACTAATATAAATAATCTCTTACAAGGAATCTTCCTCTACAAATTTAGGTCAGTCCCTTCTCTGCCATGGACAGTCTTAGCAAGCTGCTTAGAAAACTGATTTTTTCCAGGATCACACAGTCCAGAAGGGCCTAAGACCACATCTTCATGACTCTCTATCCATTATATCAGGCTATCCCTCTCCAGCAGGGAGGTGCCCAAAGATAACTGGAATTTTGGGGAAAAATCCATAAAATGCTGGAGTTGGAGATAAAGACTTGAGAATTATCTTTATGGAAGTGAATCTAAGGGAGACAGATGGTCTGAGGGGGAGCGTGTAGCGATAAAGAGAGAACTTTAGGAAATAATACCTAAATTGAGAGGTTGGAGAAGGAACACCACTGAGAGGGCAGAGTATTTGGGCTCAGAGAGGTAGGAGGAGAGCCAGGAGATGTTAGTGCCACGTTAGCCAGAGGAGATTCAGGAGGGAGGGGTTGGCAAAGCATCAAATGTCACGGAAAGCTTAAGGAGGATAAGGCTTGAAAAAGGCCACTGGATTTGGTCAGCCACTGTGACCTTTGAGAGAGCATTCTAAACAGAGTGCTAGGGCTAAAATATAGATCACAAGGAATTAAGGTGTGAGTGGGTGGTGAAGTGGACCAGCCACAGCCAACAGATCTTTCCAAAAACTTGGCACCAAAAGGATAGGACAATGGCAAAGGAACATGGTGGGTTGGAGGAAAAGGTTTTTTTAGACGCAATCTGAAAATGTAGGCAGAGGAGACAAGGAAAGAGTAAAGAGAGGAGGGAAGAAATAATGGATGGAGTAAATGTCCTGGAAGAGGTGGAAGGGAATGGGCAGCCTCAGGAAACAGCAGAAAGAAAACAGAATTCAGAGTCAGAAGACCCAGATCTAGGGCCTAATTCTGCCATTTACCATCTATGTGACTTCGTAAGCTAATTATTCTTTTTTGGGAGCCTCGATTTTCTCATTTGCAGGATAAGAATAACAATCTTCTACCCTGTTTATCTCTCAGGACAGCATCAAATGAAACCATGTGGGTCAAGTGCTTTTTGAACCTAAAGCACAAATCCGTGTCCTCAAGAATGTGGATGGAAAGGAAGAGGGGCAGTTCTTCCTCTGAGCTAAGAAGGACAAGACCCCCAGACTCATCTGCCCTTCCTCCTGGATGCCGTTTCCTGCCAAGGAGCAGCCGACAGCTGCAACCCTTTGGGAGTTGCAATGGGTTTATACATATTTCACTGTATTCTACTGGGAGGCATGTGCTATTACTCTCCCGGCCTGACAGATGAGGAAACTGTGGCACAAACACAGTGATAGGAGCATCTGGGGCAGGATCTGAAGAATCCAGAGGTCTATCGACCGCACCACCCAGCTAATACAATACAATCAGTTCCCACCCCCCCCTCCAGAAGGGATCCTTCCGTCATCACGTGTCATGGCACTCTGTGTGCCTCCGCTAACAGTGGAATTATCTGTGTACGTAGTTGATATTGCAGACAAGGCAGCTGCTGGAGAGAGACAAGAAGAGGGGGTTCAAGTCTTGCCTGACACATCCTGACGATGCGATTCGATACACGTCACTGAACTCGGAGCTCCGGGCAGCTCTCAAAGTGCAAAGCAGGTGCTGATGGGCAATCTTTGGAAAAAAAGAGATTTCTTACTGGGTGTCCCTATACAGTGAAACCAGAGGGTCCCATTCCATCCCCTTTTCTCCTACCCAAATGGATTGTGAACTCCTCCAGATCAAAGGCAATATGTAACACCTTCCCCCAGTGCCTTGCACATAGAGGTTATTTAATAAATGTCGGTTAAATGAACAAGTAAAGCAGAAGAGGGCATGTGAAGACTTGGAATTTTGAGATATGAATGTGCTCTCTAAAGGGAGAGCCTCAAGGAAACTGAATGATCTTTGGTCATCAACCTTAGGGTAGCATCACCCAGAAGCCATCCTTCCATCTGGGCAGCTGCTCCCTCCACTGGCACAGGTATCAGTCCTTAAGAAATGGACTCCTAAACTGGACCATCCTTGGTCATCCACCTTAGCTTAACATTACCAAGCTAGTGTCTCCACTGGCACAGGTCCAGCCCCTAGGAAACGGTCCCCCACATTTCCTGTGGCTCTCCATCACCTGGTGATGGCTCATCATTAAGACCAGCTGCTCTTAGCAGGTTCGGCCGGAGCTGAGGCTCTATGGCCCCAGGCTTGTGAGGACCCAGGATCTCAGACCCTCGGCTCTGGAGAAGAGGAGTACAGGTAGGGGGAGGGATCATGCGGCGGCCACAATACCAAAAGAGGCCACCTGGGGGCTGGTCCTCCAAGCTGTGAGCCAAGGAGCAGGGAGAGAGGTGGCCCCCTAGAGGTTCTTCGGGGAGCAGGGATGACAAATTTCAGGGACGACGGGACATTCTGCTCCGGAGGAGATGATGTAGCAAACCATGGCCGATCTCAGGAAGGGGTCCCCACGAGAAGAATCGACCCATCAATCCTTGCATTACAAGTACCCCTTCATTCTAGTTCCTTATTCCCCACTCCTAAATGACTCTCCCAGTTTCCCAATAAGGGCTGGTATACGTGGGATGTGTAAATAAGGATGTAAGGAAAGAATCGGGGGGTACCCGGTGCTATAGTCTACGTGACGTAGTAGTAGTAGAGAGTCGGAAGAAGCGAGTTGGGTACCTGGGCTTGCCATTTACTACTACCTCCATAATTACAGCCTCCCCAGACCTCAGTTTCCTCACCTGTAAAATGAAGGGGGGACCTTCAAAGCCCCCCAGGGATTCTCGACACACAAACATCATGGAAAGCAGCAAAACCTGACTCACGGCCCATCGGCCGGTGGCCGAAGGATGGGCTGCCGGGAGCAGGGGCCCACAGGGCCGAGGCCTCTCACGCTCTGTGCTACGTCAGCCACCCCACCCCAAAGTGCGTCAGGACTTTCTCTGAGGAGGATCGTCGCAGTCTGTGCCTCCGAACGCTTTCTGACTGGGGAGGGCCCTACCCAGCACAGCCGGAGGCCCCAACAACAATAATCGTGCTTCCCGAAGTCTGGGTCTCGGGCTAAGGGTGGGCACAGCCAGGCCTTCCTGGCTCCGAGAGCCTCCTCTCATTGCCGCAACCTCCACTACGTCCTCTGCTGCTTCTGCAGCAGCCGGCTCTCCATCTCCTCCCCCCTCCCCGCATCGGCCCCCGCCCGTTCTGCGCAACTGGCGCAGGAGGGCCGCAGAAGCCCACTCCACCACGGCAGGGGCCGATGGACACCGCCCTAAGACGAGCAACCGGAAAGCCTCTGGATTCAAGACTACTGTCCAGGGACAAACAATTAAAAAAGGACAAGAAAAAGAACAGGGATCGGGATGACCCAAGAAAGTCACAAGAACTACGCCATCCCATCCGACCTCCATCTTACTTTGTTAGCCATCATACCTTCTCCTTTGGAAAGACCTCCCCCTCCAAAATGAGCTGAGTTATAGAAGGAAGTTGAAGGGGATCACTCTCTCTCCAGGGCAGATGTTCCCAGGAAACCTCTGGTGACGAGCACTGAGCGCAGGGACCGAGTGGGATCTGCCCTCACAGCCAGCCCATATTGCCAACTGCGCAACCCTCCGGGTGCTGGTGAGCAGCCCTGTTCACTAATTTCTCCCCCAGCCAGGACCTTCCTCCTGGGCTCTCTGGACCCCAATGGGGCGAGGGCCATGCCAGAGGACGAGAGAAGGCACATTACACGATTACATAAGAAATGGGGGGGCACGAGCCACCGGCCAAACTCCAGGGTGCACTGCGGCGCTGGGGTGGACGGCCGGGGCATCAAACGGAGCTTTCTGACCCAGTCGGGTGGTGGAGGGGGCATAGCTAGGCTCCAGGGGCCTATCTATTCCGCACCTGAACATCTGTGGCTAACTTGGGACCTCCATTTAAGGGAAGGACAAAGATCTCCGCCTCCCCCCCACCAACTCCTGCTTCCCCAACCAAACGCTGCTGCCCCAGTTTCTCTCTCCCAATCCTCCTCTCCTTAGATGCAGGTCAGAAAGCTCTTTCTTCCATCGGCTCTTAGAGAAAGCCCACCCAAGTGGGCTAGTGCAGGGGCCAACATCCCGGGTCACTCCTCACTCATCGCCTTCCTCTCCCTCCCCACCCATCCACCCGAGGATGATGTGAGGAGGGCAAGTCCTCCCAGACTCGAGACTGGCCTCTGAGGACCTATGGCCACCTCCGGACGTCCGTGCAAACCTGTGGTCCCCGGGGGGGCAGTCTGGAGGCCGCCCCGGGAGGCAGCAGCCGCAGCCCTACCTTGCCCACGCATTTCCAGGAGAGTTGGAAGTTATTTGCTGCAACACCAAGGTGCGGCCAGTGACAGCTGGAAACTCCCTCTTTTGAAATCAAATAAGCCCAGGCAGCTTTTCTTCTAAGGCTGTCAACTCTTCTGCCATCCCCATGCCCCAAATCAACTCTTCTCCCCCTCCAGAAAAAAAAAACCCATTTAAAAAAAAGTTTGTACAGCTGCAAGATCTTCTTACACCTAAGGAGCAAATGCAATCAAGCCGGCCCTGTGGGTCCTTAGGATGCCCAGGAGCTTCTGTCTCAAAGCACCCCCGGCACTGTTGCACACACACACACACACACCCCTGAAGGGCTTTCAGAGACCAGAAGTGCCCGGTGCCCCCCTCCAAGCTCCAACCATCATCACCACCCTACCCCCCTTTTTTTCTCCAGTGAAATGGAAATTCAGATTTGATACCCAGTTCTCAGCCAATCCAAAAGAGCTTTTCACCTGCCATCACCCTTCTCACCAATGGGAGGAAGTGTCTGGAGCCTGAGCCCTCCCCTGGCCAATGAAGGGCCAGCCCTGCCACTTAGTTAATGATGCAGCAGTACAGGGAAGGCCATCACATGGGAACTGGAGAGATGCCAACATGGAGACACAGAGAATGCAAGGTAAACAACTTTGCAACGCCAGAAGGATGACATTTAATCTCTAAATGCTGGCTTCCCCTTCTCGGCTCATCCTTAACCCTCTCAGTGGGGCTCAGCAGGCTCGGGGAGCCTCGGTCCCCTGCCCCCCTCAGATGTGCCCATGACTGCGTCACCACTCGCCACTTAGTTCCCCCAACTACGCAGTGACAAACCCTCCACAGTCTCAGCCCCCACCCAGGGCACCCAGGTCCCACCCCACTTCCCAACTCCTCCCAGACCCCGATGCTCCCCACCATGGCCAACCTTGGGAGGGGGAGCCCCCCACTAAGTTGTCCCTTCACCTTTTCTTTCCCTGATCCCCCCCACTAACATTTCTGCATCACAACTCTGTTGATTGACAAACAGATACCCAAAGAGAGCTTGAGTCATCTGTCCATCCTAAAGAAAGGGACCTCCTGCTGGGAGGTGTGGATGGAAGTAGAACCTGGGGGGGGGGGGGAATAGTCTGTTTCCTTCCTCATGACCCATGTCAGTATGGACTAACTCACCCTAAGGAGAATGAAAATTAAAGTGGAAAAATTAAAGGGAAACAGCCAAAGAAAAGAAAAGAACGATTAGGAGAGAAAGCACCCCCCCTCCACAGAAGACTCGCCCCCGATCCCAGAATATACATACGTGGGGGAAGAAGGGGTACACACCACCAAGTCTGGGAGCCCGTCACAACTGCCTGTCGCCTCCTGCGCAGTCCCGGCTCTCCATCCAACCTGCCGTATGGTGTCGCAGGACAGAACGTTCCAGAATTTCGTCCCTGGTGGAGCCTGCCATCGCCCCCCAACCTCTGCCCCCCCAGCCTCCTTCCCCACAGAGCCATCCTGCCACCTTGCATGCCATCTTCTCTGCCCGAGCTCCCACGGGCTGCGATGTCCCCAATACATCTCTGAAAGCTTCGCAAGTGGGTTGGCAGGAGCTAGTCCCCAATGTTGATATTACTTCTCTCTCTCTCTCTCTCTCTCTCTCTCTCTCTCTCTCTCTCTCTCTCTCTCTCTCTCTCTCTCTCTCTCTCTCCTGCTGCTGCTGCTGCTGCAGGGCTGTTGCTAACAGACCTATCGACGGAGCTCTCCCTCTCTCTCCCTCTCTCTCTCCCTCTCTCTCTGAGCTGTGTGACGCAGATCTAAATTCTCCAGTCTGCTCCCTGTGTTGCAATAGCAGAATTGCAGCTTTCCCCTGGAGAGCTGGGGGGGGGGGGGGGGGGCAGTGCCAAGGCTGGTCAAACAAGACCAAAAAAAAAAAAAAAGTTGGGCCTTCACACTGCCTCTTCGGCCACACTTTTTGGGTGGCCCATCACCACCCATCACCTGGGATGCTTTGGGGCTTCGAGACCCTCCCCTCAGCAGGCTCACCTCTTCCCCCGAGACCCCCCTGCAGAGCCCTGCTTAACTCTGGGAGATGGTCCCCAGAACTCGGCCCAACAACACATCAGCTCATCTTTTCAAGTCCCTAAATGACGATTCGTCGCCATCCTAGGACCCCCGTCACGTTAACTATTTCTGCTACAGAGGGGTCAGGGGGAATTCACAGGCCGGCTTGTTCCCAAACCCAGGTTCCTCCGGATTTCTCAGGGTTCCTCTGGGCCTGACACAGTGAGAACGAGAACCCCACTTGCCTATCTGATGTCAGGGATTACCCCTCCCACCCCCCACCATGGGGTCTTCTGCCAGGAAATCTGGGGAGCCAGGGGGAACTGTAGCCCGAGGAATCCAGGATGAAAAGACTTACCCTCCGGCCCTCCAAGATCAGGTGCCAAGTTCCAGAGGTGTGGACTCCAACCATAGCTGGGAGGACTTCGGGGCCTCTGTCCCCCTGGGAATTCAACTGCTGAGTCATATGTTCCTGAGAAAAGTTCTTCGGAAGGCCTGAGGGGCAGCAAAGCACCAGAACAAGCAGATTCAGGTTAGAATCAGGCTTCTGTTGGGTTCTCCTCTCTACAAGCAGCAGCTACGAAAAATGAACAGAAACTAGCTGTCCCTCGCCCGGCTCCAGTTCCTCCCTCTGCCATTTTCCCCACCCCCAATAAAAAAGAGCATCGCATTGATTAATAAGCTTAATCAAGCACATTAACCCCTGCTTGTCTGAACAGTCCCCAAAGCCAGCCCTGGGGAACGCCTTCCAGCCTCCGTCTAGGTATAGGAAAGTGACCCTTTCTGGAGGAGCAGCTGAAGAGTTAGCCTTCTGGCTGCCCTGAAGGCCCAAGGTTAGAGAATCTCCGGCCTCGGTAATCACACACAAGCCCACTCGGACCGGCTTAACTCTCGACTGCAAAATGGCTTCAGGGACACTGTGGGGAACCAGGAGAAGTGTATGGAGTCTGAGATGGAAGGAGGCTCCTAGGGGTGAGTTTCCCTATACCGTAGCTATTTGAGAGTCCAAGAAATAGAAAGACCAGCTGTTGCCCCAACGCACCCCATGTCCGATTCCGGCCAGAACCTTCTCCTGGCAACTCCCCCAGCCTAAGCGATCATCCTTTGGCGAGGGGGGTTTGAGGCGCACAGGAATCTCACTCTAGCAGAAACAAGGACCGCATGGAAATTAATCGCAGCCCCACGGGGTTCCGGGAGAAGCCCAGGTACTCTGTGCCAGGTCCTGGTGGGGGGCAAATGCTCCAAATTAGCACCTTCTGGGCTCCAGGGTAGAGATGTCCAATAAAGGAGGCCCCACTGGTCTGACTATCAAACCGAGTAAGGCCTCGATGGCAGCAAAACCAGCCCCCCCACCCCACCCCAGTGGTCGCTTGCCCATTTAAATCCCATATGCTTCTGCTTCCTCCTCCATGGGAGAAAAACATGTCTGAGTTCACATCAGGACATTCCTGATTTATCCAAGAGACTAGGATCAAATAAACAAAAGACTTTTAGCTCTGCCAGGAAGCCTCCTGTTTTAGGAGGGAAAACTAAAAGCGGGATAGGGAGAGTAGGGGGCGTTGGAGAGAGAAAGGGCCAACTATCAAACTATAGCCATCTTCCCCCTCCCAGCCACGGGGATGTGGCGGCCTTATTGCCATAGTGATGGGTATGTCATAGGTGGGAGGAAGTAACAGGAAAAATCCAAGAAAGAGAAAAGGCGAATCGCTCACAAGATTCAGGGATGGAGCAGGGCAGGAAGCTACAGACAACATAAGATGCAGACCCGGACACATCTCGGGATGTCAGGAGCGAACATCGACGTTTATAAATTAGCAAGAAAAAAAATTTATTAGAGACATTGATTCCAGGCCCCACACTATGACTTGTGATAATAACATGTAAGATTTTTGTTTATTTTTTTTAATCTAAATGAAGAGCTAGCATTCACCTCAGACAACTTCAATGCCTTAAATTTAAAACTGGATGGAGGTCTCTGACATGCATCATTTCACTGATGAACAAACTGGACGTGGAGAATGTTATCATATACATGGCCCTTAACTTCTCAGTACCCCCAGCCTATGCCCTAAGACTCCAAAAAGTTGCTCCTCCGCTCAGGGCAGTTTCATTTCTATCTTTCTGCCCAGAATGATTATGTTTAATAAATGCTAGTTAATTATATGAAGCAAGGATTTTCCGCACTGGAAGTTACTTATATGAAAGAATCACAGGTTCCAATCAAAAATAGAAACAAACACATACGGTGTTTTTCCCATGCCCTTTTTGCTTCCCCTGGCAATTTTTGGTTAAGATAAAAATGCTCCACTTCCCATGTACCACTTCCCAAATTTGGGTTTCTCTTCCATTAATCTCACTTTTTTTTTTTTTTTTTTTTTTTTTTTTTTTGGGGCTTGGAGCTGACATCAGAGAAGGGAAAAAAAAAAAAAAAAAAAAAAAGGCAACAACAAATGGGATGACCAGGAAACAGAAATGAATTTAGTTCCAAAAACACGGGAGGATGTTTACTTAGCAAGTACACTCAAGCCCACAAGGAAGCAGTTTTACAGGGTGCTGTGTACACTGTTTGATTTCAGGGGGGTAGCGATAACCACAGTGTGAAGGGGAAGGGACTTGGCTCCTTCCATGCGCCCTAGGAGGGCTGGTAAGACCAGGGTCAGGCTAACTTGAAAAGGCTGGGCTTGAGCTCAAGTTGATGAGGTCACTGGCTCCCCTCAGCTTCTCTGCAAGGAGAGGCCCAGGGAACTAAACAAACTTTTCAGACATTGCAAGCACTCAATGGCCTCTGACTGATCTGGGTCAAAACTTGGAAGTGCCAAAGACAAGGGATATTTTTAAGGGTATTAGCTGAACTTTTACCCACCCCCACCCGGGGTTGGATTGCAGGCTGCGTGTAATTGTAACTCCAGCTACAGTAGCCACCAAGTTTGGAAAAGAAAGTGATCACAACTTGGGTGCCTTCTTGTTTAAGTCTTTAAATGGTGGGCTAGGGTGTTTCCCCAAAGTTGATGGGGCGGTGGAGAAGATGGACAAAATGCTAAGTAATGGTGGCTGGCAAGCCTGTGTGGCTCAAGGGGAGACTTCGCTGGTGAGGCAACGGGCTCCAGAGGAGGAGTGTTTAACTGTGCTGTCAGAACTCTCTGGGAGTCTGCAGACGGCCCTGGACATCTTCTCCGAGTAATAATTTTAGGAAGAGAACAAGCTAACTTTCAGTTAGAACTTAAAATCAAAATGTAAATTTTTTTCTATTTAAATTCATGGGCCCTGCTTGAAAATCAACCCATGAAATCCTGGGAGGGTCAGGTTAAGAGTCACTGATCTTGACCTTCCCTGAGAAGGAGGGAGGCCATAAGTATTAATGAACTCATCTGAGGAATAACCTTGGATTGCAGGTCACAGATTAGGAAGGAACCTTGGTGATCTTCAAGTAATCTTCCAACCCTACTTCTTGACAGAGGTGGAAACAGACTTTGAAAGGATAAGAATGGCTTGCCCAGAGTCACACACTGTTAGTTGAATGTATGAAACAGGGTTCAAATCCAGGGCTTTCCGACTCCAAAGTCAACAATCAATCGGCTAAAATTTTATATCACATTATCTCAATCACCAATAATTTCCCAACACTTTGGAAATAAGATCAAATGAGGCAACCTTTATGGACTACTTAGCAAACCTTAAATCACTACATTTAAAAAGCACTTGTGTGTGTGTGTGTGTGTGTGTGTGTGTGTGTGTGTGTGTGTGTGTGTGTGTGTATATATATATATATATATATATATATATATATATATTTTTTTTTTTTTATTTAGTATGACAGCCAGGTGGCTCAATGGATAGAGCACCAGACCTGGCCTCAGATACGTAACTGTTATCTTCAGTTTCCTCATCTGTAAAATGAATTGGAGAAGGAAATGGCAAACCACTCCAATATCTTTGCCAAGAAAACCCCATGGACAACATTGACATGCAATAGTTCATGGGGTCACAAAGAGGAAGAGTCAGCCATGACTGAAAAACAACAATTATTTATTATTATTCATTATTGTTAACCAAATACAAGCCTAGTATTTGCAGAAGATACAAGGGAAGGATCAAACATAATTCTGGCTATCCAACAAGGAACTTATATGCTAGCTGAGAAGATGAGAAGAGACTGACTCTGATACTTTGTTAGGTCTATGATTTAATTCATGTGGATATTCTAACAGAAGCCTTCTAAAATATGGGCATTCTCCCAATTTACAAACAAATATCCCAAAATTTCTTTACTGAGACAGTTACTTGGAATTTAGGACATATTTTCCAAAAGAAACAATGTTACAAATGAAGGCTCAGTCCCTGGCTAGTCCCCAAGAGCACATTTAACCTGTAGCTTGGCTTCAGCAAGGATACACGTCAACTGATAAAAGAGTAGGAAAAAAGTCTGTTGAAAAGTCTGTGATTAACTAAAGGAGGAAAAAAATTGAACCACTAAAAATTTATCTATCAAATAAGTTAGAAGAAAATGAAGACATTATTTCCCAATAGATTAGTAAAAGATATGAGCAAAAAATTTTTCAAAATAATTATAAACTTAATGACTACATGAAAAAAACTGCTTCAAATAATAATAAGAGAAATGCAAATTAAAACAACTTTGAGTTTTCACCTCACACAGGAAAAAGCTGACAAAAGAGATTAACTAACAGTCAGGGTTGCAGACTATGGAAAGCAAGTTTTGCTTAACTAAAAGCACTGTGGAGCTGTGGATGGGTCCAATTGTTTTGGAATACAATTTAGAATTATGCTAGAAAAGTGACCAAATTGTTCATACCCTCTGACCTAGTGTTCCCACAGTTTGACATACACCGAAAAAAGGTCAAAGAGAGTTCCCATTTCAATCCCATGTCAAAATATTAACAGTTGATCTTTTAGTGGAAAAAAAAAACTGGAAATAATATGAGTGTCCATTAATTTGAGAATGACTGAACAGATTGTGAGATATGAAAGAAATATTATTGTCACATAAGAAAAAGATGAATACAAGAAATTCAAAAGAAAATCTGTATTAATTTATGTGGGCTGAGGTAAGCAGAACCAGGAAAACAATATAAACAATGACTATAATAATATAAACAAAAGATTCCAATAAAACAAAGCCAAACACAGTGTAATTATAAAGATCACCCATGATCTTAGATTAGACATCAAAAATGTGCTTCCCATCTTGCATTTCAGAGTGGAGGACTACTGGCATGAAATACTACATACGTTGCCTAATTGGCTGTGTTAGTTTTGCTTATCTTTTTCTTTGTCATATGGAAAGAGTCGATAGGGACAGGAACATATTTAGAAATTAAACAGCAAAAATAGCTAGCATTTAAGATCTGCAGAGTGTTTTGTATATGCTGTCTCAATTTAAAAAAAAAAGGCAATCAATATATAGTAGAGTGAATCTTTTTTATGTGGATTTTGAAGATTTGTGAGCATTTTCAAGGACTTTAGAGGTCAATGATAATTGTTTTTGTTATATCGAATTTCATTTCAAAATGTAACCCTTTTCTTCTCCTAAACACAGACACTGGCAAAGACAACAGAAGATGGGGATAGTCAACACTGGGAAGAGTTGTAGAAAGAGGCCCACACTAATGCATTGTTGGTGGAGCTGTAAATTACTATACTCACACAGCAAAGGCAATCTGGAATTATGCTAATTTATAAATAACCAAAATGTCCCAACCCTCTGACCCAGAGTTCCTCCTGCTAGGAATAAGCCTCAAGGATGCCAAGAGCAACAACAACAACAAAAAGGCTCCACATACACCAAGATATTTATAGCAGCGCTTTTTGTGGTAACAAAGGACTAGAAACAAAGCAGATGCCCATTGATTGGGGAATGACTAAACAAATTGTGGCATATGAATGTATTGGAATATTACTGTGCTGTAAGAAACAACAGAGAAGGGTGGAAAGACTTACATGAACTGATGTAAAATAAAATAAGCAGTCAGATAAATGACATATAAAATGATTAAAACAACATAAATGGAAAGAACCAACAACAGCAAAACTGAAACTGAATATTGAAAAAAATAACAAAAACCAAGCTTGGCCCCAAAGAAGAGATATTGAGATGAAAACACTCTCCCTGCTCTGTTCCTTTGCAGAGATGGGAATCCCTGGGTGTGGTACATTGTATTTCAAGTCAGCCTTTTTTTTTTTTTTTTTTTTTTTTTTTTTTTTTTTTTTGACATATCAGTCAGTTTTGCTAAGCATTCTCATTCTGTCTCTACCTCTCCCTCCCTCCTTCCCTCTCTCCCCCTCTCTCTTTATCTCTCTTTTTCCCTCCTCCCCTCTCTCTACCTCTCTCCCTTCCTCTCTTCTTCCTTTCTTCCTTCCTTTCTTTTTTCTTCCTCCCTCCTTCCTTCCTTTCTTTTTTAACTTTCTTTTCTTGCTTGCTTGCTTTCTCTATCCCTCCTTCCTTCATTTGATTATAATGCATGGTTCTCTGGAGGAGAAAGGATATAGGAAGAAATGTAAGATGATGTAAAAAATTTTTAAAGGAGGTAAATATGGGATTTGGGTCATAATGGGTCTAGATATACTAAAGCAATAGATTCAGTATAGGAATTCCCAAAGCCTGACTTAAGATAGTTAAGATGTACTCAGAAATATTTCCCTATTACTACTCAGAATAACACTATTCTCTCAGTCATTCAAGCTCAAAACCTCAATGTCATACTCAACTGTTTACCTTCACCCAAGCCAAATCTTCCTGTTTCCACCTTCACAACATCTGCCCATTTGTCCCATTCTCCATCCACATAACTACAACATTTGCGCAGCTCTTCCCAGTTCCATTCATCTGCCATTCAGTGGTCAGGGCTTTTCCTAAAACTTAGGTTTGACCATGTCACCTCCCCCCTGCAAACTCCAGTGGTTCTCTATTACATTCAGGATCAAATCTAAAATCCTCCTCTATTTGACATTTGAAGTTCTTCCTAACCTGGGACCTCCCCATCTGTCCCAGTCTTCTTACACTTTATTCTCCACATGCATCCTGCCATGAGTCGCACTGGCTTCTCACTTAGCCTTGAACCTGACATCATCTCCATCTCAAGGACCTTGTTATGTGCTGTCCCCTGTATCTCAGCACCTTCACCTCCTAGCTTCCCTGATTTAAGGTCTCAGTCCAGCTCTCACCTTCCCCAGGAACTTTTCCCCTTTGAGATCTACTCTATTTCATTTATATTTAAATATTTACATATTTTCCCCCTTTCTAAAATGTGAGCTTCCTGAGGACAAGTTTTCTTTTTGCCTTTCAGGAGAGGCTGGTACAAGGCCTGGTGAGCATTTAATTAATTCCTATTGACTGACTAAGAAGCTTTCACTGGACCTGAGTGTTCTCGAGATCCTCTGATTCATCTCCTTAAGACGTCAAATAATTTGTAATAGGGCATTTGACCAGGACTCTGACAGGAAAAAGGAAGACTTTTTCTGTGGTCAGAAACTGTTAGAGACAGAGAGATTAAGGAATGTTGCCCAAGGGAGCATTAATTGATCTGTGAGTGATTGAAAGGCAATGGAGACCGACAATAAGTTGCCTACTATGTGCCAGGCACTGTGCCTTAAGTACTGAGTATCCAAAGAAGAGTTTATACTATAATGGGGGAGACAACACCAAATAATGACATCCAAATAATACAATACATGCTTGATTTCCTTATATATGAAGAAAAGGAGGAAATTATAAAGGAGGGAAAAGGACCCACATATGCAAAAATGTTTGTAGCAGCTCTTTTTGTGGTGACAAAGAATTAAAAAATGAGCAGATGCCCATCAATTGGGGAATGGCTCAATAACTTGTGGTTTATGAAAGTTATGGAACACTATTATTCTATTAAAAATGATGAACAAGCTGATTTTAGAAAGGCCAGGAAAGATTTACATGAACTGATGCTGAGGAAACAAGTAGAACCAGGAATACAGTATGCACAGTAATAGCAAGATGGTGTGATAATTAATTACAAAGGCTTGGTTCTTCTTAGCAGGTCAGTGATCCAAGACAATCCCAATAAACTTTGGACAGAAAATACCATCTGCACCCAGAAAGAGAGAACTATGGAGAATGAATAAAAAAATCAACTCATGCTATATTCACTTTTTTTTTTCTTTTTCTTCTGGTTTTTCCCTTTTGTTCTTATTTTTCTTTCAACATCTTTCATGAGAAATGTGTATTAAAAATCAATGTACATGTATAACCAGAAGAAAAGAAAACAATTTTTAAAAAAAAGAATGAAGAAAAGGAACAGCTGGGTCTAGGTCAGGTAAGTCTCCAGACTTATCCCAAGTTTATACCATTATTCAAAAAAGAAACCTGATTGTAGTCTAGGGAAGTTGGAGGTAGGAAGTTGGGATAAGGAGAGGAGAGGTGGGAAACCAGTAAACACAGTTAGTCAATTGTAAGTATGGAATGTTTGGTAAAGTGTTTGAAATGTAAGGAATGTTTATAATTAATTACATAACAAGAGCATAATAAAGTATTTAGAGTGTGGTATAGATGAGAAAGCATAAGAAGCTTTATAGAAGAGACAAGATTTGAACTGGATCTCAGTGAATGGAGAGAGGCATAATTGTGCATTAAGTAAGAATACGCAGGATACACATAATTGATCACCTGAATAGAGTAGTGGGCTCATGTTGGAAGAGAATGGTAAATAATTTGGATGTGATAAAGTGAGACCAGAACGTGGAGGATTCTTGCACTATATTGGATACTAAGGAAGTCTTTGCTCTCCCTAGAATGGGATATTACCCAATAAGCTAGAGGCCATCTTCATGTCATTTTCACTACTGGTTATCTCCTATTTCTATGTGACCAGATCCCTCTTGTTTCCAATTAAACATTTCTCTGATAACAATCTCTAAACCTCTTCAAATTCATAACTCCTTTGTTAGAATGAGCAGTAGCTTACTCACTTCCACCATATATCACTTCTCCTTTTCCCTTTTGGAGATCCTCAACTCCGGTCTTTGGGAGATTGTAATGTTCTATGACTTGAAACTATACAATAACCCCCTAAAATTTAAAGGTTTTAAAAAGGATGTGCTTTCAGAGAAACTTGGGAAGACTAGTATGAATTAATGCAGATGAAAGTGACCAGAACCAAAAAAGATATGACAAAAATAACATCACTGTAAAGACAAACAAGTGTGAAAGATTTAATTCTGATCAATGCAATGATCAATAATCATGATTCTGAGGGATTAAATATAATCTACAGAAGGCAGCCAATGCAAGTATTTGCTTCACTTGACTATACATATCTGTTGCAAGAGTTTTGTTATCCTTTTTTAAATGGGGGAGGTAGAATAAATGTTCTTTAATTGAAAATAAATGAACAAAGACAGGCCTTTGTTTCAGAAATAAACTTGGGATCATAAAGAGAACTCCTTTTCAACTCTGGGCCCAGCTCATTATCAATCTGTAATATCTAAGGTATATGAATTAGCAAAATAGCTCTATGAGTTGTATATTTGCTTATATATCTGGACCCAAGGTTTTCCAAAATTTTAGTCTCAAGATTCCTTCATAGTCTTAAAAATTATTGAGCTTTTATTTATGTGGCTTAGGTTTATTGACATTTAATATATTCAAAATTAAATTATCTTAGCATTATGAAAATAGTTTTGATCTCATGGGCCCCCCTGAAATGGTTTCAAGGACCCTCGGGATCCATGGACTATGCTTTGAGAACTGGTGGAACAGTTGACTCTACTTAATCTACTTTTTCCCCCTACATGGGCAAGTTAAACCAAACTCTTTAGAGTGATCTTGATATCATTTGGGAGGCTCTGCCATTTTCCTTGATTTGATACAATCAAGTTCATTTGGAAGACCTCATTCATCTATAGGAAATCTCTCTTTAATTCAAAGTCTTTGCTAGAGATCTTGCATGACAGTAGTGAACACTTTTGGGGGATACATATCTCTGTTTTATGCCTGATTAATATTAAAAAATCAAAGGAGTGAACAAAATCATCCTTGTTGTTTTGTCTTCTAAAGAGTCTGGTATAATTCTGACAAATGCACTTGTTGGAAGATATCCTTTTAGATGCATTTTGTTCTAGTTATTCAAAGCCTTTTTTTATTGTCATCAAACAATAAGCACCAAGGGATCTTGTCTTCTTTAATTTTAATCCTTTACACCTTTCAATCAACTCTATGATTGCAAAGATGTGGTCTACTATAGAATATTGTTTGCAAAAACCAGTTTATTTCCTTTCCATACTTTTAACAAGGATATACTTAATGCATGTGTGGATTTTTTTCATTAAAATTATATTGATGTGGAAATAGGCATCAGTAATCACTGATATTGGTTTCTCTTGGTTTTATTTGTTTTTTATGTTTTTGTAATAATTAACTTCTCTGAATCTCTGGACTCACTCAGATTCAAAACTTCAGTATCATCCTCAATTCCACCAACCCCATACATTCAATCTGTTGTCAAGTAATGTTTTGAACTACATGAAATCCTCACACAGATCCTATTCTATCCATTCACACAGACAAGAATGCAGAGTCCCCATAATCTCCTTCCTAAACTATTGCAACTGCTTTCTAGTTGGTTTCTCTGACTCAAGTATCTCCAAGCTAAAAACCACTTTTCATTCGGTCAAATCAACAAGCATTTTTGAACATTTAGTATGTTCCAGACACTGTGCTAAATCCTGAAGACAGAAAGAAAGGTGAAAACAGCCCTTGCCCTTGAGAAGCCTGCAATCTAATAAGGAAGACAGCAAGTAAAAAGCTACACAAAACATAAAATCTGTACAGGATTATTTGGGGAGATACCCTCAGGGATGAGACACTAGCATCAAAAAGCACAGGTATGACTCAATAAACAGTAGTGGCCAGGATCTACTTTAAACAGTTTGGCTTTTAAAAATCTTAACAATGTGAGCCCTTCCTATCCTTCTAGCTTTTTTATTCCTTCCCCTTCACATACTCCATAATCCCATTTTCCCATTCTACCATCCCCATATGCTAATGCCCTTCCTTTGAAATGACCTCCCTTTGAATGTTTCCACATTTAGTAATATAGTTATTACATGTTGTTTCCCCCATTGGAATATGAGCTTTTCGAGGGCAGCGGCCATGTTTTTGCCTTTCACTGAATTTCCAAAATTTAGCACATGGTAAGTGCCTAATAAATGCCTTATCACTGACTGGCCAACTGATTCTAAGAGCATCTCTTTAGCTACCTTGTTGCACCAAATCATGTTAATGTAACAAAGAAAGAGAAGCATTCATGAGACAGTGTTGCTGAAGACAACAATATTATTGAGAAGACACTTGCAAATTAACATAAATCTCTAAGCTAAAGAGGATCATTGAGATAATATATGCTCCAAGTACAAGGTCCTAGGAGTCAAGTTAAAACCAAAAAAAAAAAAAAAAAAACTGGATGGTCGAGGACAGCTTGTGCTGGTGGAAAACCCCTGGCACAGAAAGACTCCCAATCATGACAAAGAGATTAGATGGCTGAGGCAGCAAGCAGCAGGAGGCCAGCAGGTGGTACAGACTGGAGGTTTGGGAGATGAGGCTGCTGTACCCAGGTAGGGCACACACTGGCATGGAAGGGGAAACTAACGCCATTGGCTGGGTCACCTAGGCAAAGCACAAAGAACCCAAGGGGAGCTAAAACTAGGATGGGTCCCTGAGATAGAGCTACTAAGGGAAAGCAGAGAAAAAAAAAGTCGAGGAAGGGGTAGTGAATTCTGAGTAAATTAATTTTAAAATGGTACATAAACTAAAAGATCTCAGGCTAGCATAAACAAGACTAAAGCGTACATGTGGTGAGAGTCATTTATTTTTTAAACCCATTGACTCAGAATGTCAGCACCAGAATGGCGTTCTAACAGAACTCAGTCCTTCCTTTTATTTTCAATCTCTCCTTATCTGCTGGCTCCTTTCCAGCTGTCTATTCTTTCCACTATCCTGAGAAAACCTTCACTTTACTCTCCCATCTCAAACTATCTCATATTTACACACACACACACACACACACACACACACACACACACACACACACACACACACACACACACAGATACACATACATATATAGTCAAACTACCAGGAAAAAATCATCTAGATCCCTGGTCTTTACTACCACTCTCTAAAAAATAAAAAAATGAGGAAAAAAAAAAAGCCTTCTCTGCTTTAGGCACTTTCTAGTCCAGCCAAACTCAAGTACCCGCCTTGCTGTCACTTACAAAAAGGACATTCCGTCTCCAGTCTCTATCTCTGCACAGGCTGTTCTACCCTTTTCAACTCTGGCCTCTTAGATCCCTATGGTCTTCAAAGCTCAAATCATTTACCAGCTCCTCGAAGAGGCCTTTCCAATGAATCCAGCCTCTACTGCCTTTCCTTGATAAATTATCTTACAATTACTTTACATATATTATATATTATGAGAGATAGTCTGGAATAATGGGGGTAAGAAAGGGAAAGGGAGAAAGAGAGAGGGAGGGAGGGAGGGACAGAGGGAGAGAGAGAGGGAGGGAGGGAGGAAGAGAGGGAGAGAAGGAAGGAGGGAGGGAGGGAAGGAGGGAGGGAGGGAGGGACAGAGGGAGAGAGAGAGGGAGGGAGGAAGAGAGGGAGAGAAGGAAGGAGGGAGGGAGAGAGGGAGGGAGGAAGAGAGGGAGAGAAGGAAGGAGGGAGGGAGAGAGGGAGGGAGAGAGGGAGGGAGAGAGGGAGGGAGAGAGGGAGGGAGGGAGAGGGAGAGAGAGAGAGAGAGAGAGAGAGAGAGAGAGAGAGAGAGAGAGAGAGAGAGAGAGAGAGAGAGAGAGAGAGAGCGCTTCCAAATGAAGAAGTCTTAGGTTCAAGTTCCATTTTTGCTCTATATTGGTTGTATGACTCCCATAAATTACTTTGTCTCTTGGCGCCTTAGGCTAGAAGTATCAAACACCTGGCCCCAGAGTACAGCCTGAACCAGATTATAATGGAATTTGGAAATATTTAACAAACTAAAAAACCAAAATAAACCAATAAAATATAGATGACATTAAACTAAGTCAAGAGGAGGCCAGCAGGGATCCCTATGTACTGATTAGTGGCCCCTGTTTTCTATTTAATTTTGTTATCACTGCTTTAGGCAACTCTCTAAGGCCCTAAATTGCAGAGAAGGGGCTGATCTGTACTGCTAGAGGAATTTCCCCACCTGGAGCTCCCCACACCAATGAACTCAGATCTTTCTCAAAAAAAGCAACAACAAATTTTATCTACTTCAATATGTACATGGTGTCCCTTGAAAAGATGTAAGCTTCTTGAGTGTGCTCAATTGTTCTGTTCTTATCTTCATAAACCTGGAACTTAGGGCATAACATATTTAACAAACGATTACTGATACTTTCCACCCTGCTACTAAATTGAAAGGATTCTCTGCAACATTGTACACTGTAACAAGATTATGTGATGATCAGCCATCATAGGCTTCTCAACAATGAGGTGATTCAAGGCAATTCTAATAGACTTGTAATGGAGAGAGCCATCTGCATCCAGAGAGAGAACTATGGAGACTGAATGTGAATCAAAGCATAATATTTTCACTGGTATTTGTGTGTGTGTGTTTTTTCTTTCTCGTGTTTCTTTCCCTTTTGATCTTTTTTTCCTCAGAATAACAAATATGGAAATATGTTTAGAAGAAATGCACACATTTAACCTATATCAGACTGTTAGAGGGAATGAAAGAAGGAGAAAGATTTAGAACACAAAGTTTTGCAAAAGTAAATGTTAAAAACTATCTTTGCATTTGGAAAAATAAAATATTATCCAAAAAAAAAAAGGAGTTCTCTACAAGGTCGCCAAAGATGTCCTCTTCTTGACTTTTCTGCCACTTCTGCCACTGTCAACTACCCTCTTTCCTCCTCTTTCTTCTTCTATGTATGAAATTTTTCTTCTCCCAGCTAAAGTACCCATCCTTTTCAGTTTCTTTTTCTATATCATCTTCATCTCCTGTCTACTAAACACATATTCTCTTGGTAATCTCAAACTTCTATGGATTCAATCACTATCTTTTCACAGATGACTTTCAAATTTATATATACAGACTTATCTCTCCTCAACTCTTGTTATCTCCCCTAGATGTCCCAAAAGATGGGAAAACTGAGAGACTTGCCCACTAGTATATCCAAGGAAAGGTTCTGTTCATGAAGAAGGGAGAGGACAAGTCATGTTAATGAGGAAACAATTATATTTAAAGTCACAAAAGTCCATCCTTGTCATTGCTCAATCTCAAACTCTGTTATGTCCAAAACAGGATTCATTATTTTCTACTTTAAATCTACTCATTCTTTGCACATATCTCCATTTCTCTTAAAAACTTCATCATCCTTCTATCCACCCAAGGTTCAAAACCTTGGAAGCATTCTTAATTCATCATCTTCTCCAAATATTTTATCAGTTATTCTCTTGTTAATACTTCATCCATAATATTTCTTGCATCGTTCTCTTTTTTTCTATTCACAAGGTCTCTACCGCAGTTTAAGCCAAAATGCCCTCTCATACTATTACACTAGCTACCTAAGCACTCAGTTGTAGTCTCTCATCTTTCCAAGATTTGTCAAATTATTCTCCTAAGGCCATGTTACTTCCCTGCTCAAAAATATTATTGGTTCCCTACTGCTTTAAGGATAAAATACAAACTTCTCAGTCTAGTATTTAAAGCCTTCCACAATGTCGCCATACTCCTTTTTTCATTTTTATTTCTCATTATTATTCTATGTTCCTACATTACATGTTCCAACCAAAGTAGCCTACTAGCTGTTCCCCAAAATCAATATATCATCTCCTACATTCATGCCTTTGCATGTCTGAAATGCACTTCCTCCTCAACTGTTTCATAGAACCCCATGCTCTCTTCAAGATTTAATGAGGGTACCATGTTCTAGATTTTCCTGATCTCTCCAGTTCCTGTTGCTTTCTTTCTCAAATTATTTTATGTTTATCTGTGTAAATGTTTTATCTTTCCATTCTCTACATTTTAAAGGGCATAGATACTATTTTTTGGTCTTATGTTCTTATCCCTACTTGCTGGCACAGTATTTTGTACTGAATAATAACTAACATTTATATAGTGCTTACTATGTGCCAGGCAGTGTATTAAACACTTTACAATTATTATTTCACTTGAACAGTAGAAATATAATAAACATCTGCTGAAATGAGTTTTATTAGCTGTAGTTAAACTGAGAAGTAAGTGCATACAGCTGGTCTTTAAAATGAGAGCATAGGGAATTAAATGACTTGCTCAGGATCTTATAACTAATAAATGTCTGAGATGGATTCAAATTCAGTTCTTTCTGACTCTGTGATGTCTTAGATACCTTAGAGCTCAAACTCTAACAGAGCTTTTTTATCCAGCCAAATGGGATCAAAAGCAAATAGAAAGGGATCTCTGTGAGACACATAGAAAATCACAAATTAACATTGTTATATACTTTTAAATTGTATTTTATTAAACATTTCCCAAATACAACTTATCCTGATACAGGCTGGGGTCATAAGCTTTTTTTTTTTTCCTGAGGCTGGGGTTAAGTGACTTGCCCAGGGTCACACAGCTAGGACATGTTAAGTGTCTGATACCAGATTTGAACTCGGATCCTCCTGAATTCAGGGCTGGTGCTCTATCCACTGCGCCACCTGGCTGCCCTGGGTTATAAGCTTTAAGACTGACATCTATGATCTAGTCTACTACCCTTTTCTTCTCTGGACAGGAAAACCGAAGTCCAGAGATGATGAAATGTCAAAGACATCCATAAACTGATAAACATTCTAAGGTCAAGTAGAATAGCAAAAGCCCTTGAGATAATGCAACATGAAAACCAATTGAAAGAAGTGAGGATATTAAGCTTGGAGAAGGAAAGACCTAGGGGAGAAATGCTAGCCTTTCAAGTATCTGACTGTCATGTGGAAAAGGCCTGACCTTGAAGGGCAGAACTGAGAACAAAGGGAAGGTAGAGAGGACCAGATTGAAGACTTGATATAAAGAAAACTATGCTTCCTTACCATCAGAGTTGTCTAAAAGAGAATCAAGAAATAACAGATGCTTTGCAAAGTTCAAGGAAGAAAGGGAAGGAAACCCACTTACTGGTTTGTTGTAAAAGGGATTCCTGGTTAGATTATGAGGTTTCTTTAAATGCTGAGAATCTATGATTCTATGACTTGTCCAAGGTCACACAGTGAACTACCGAGCAAAGGCAAGCATAGGCTTTTTGTAAATCCAATGCTTTCTCCATTAATATAGCATCTCACTGGAATGATCTATCCTTTATCTCCATTTTCATGAACACAAGTTTACTCCAAGTAGCTTGACTGGCAGTCTCTAAGTTATTCCATCTGTTGCCTCTGGCTAATAAGAGGAGAGAGAAAGACTGAAAAGGGGAGGAAGAAAGGATCTTTGGTGTCGGAATTCAAGGCTTCAAAGTGCCCTGCCCCAACTGGATCCCATCGCCTCAATGGGAAAGCAGCAGAGGCCAAAATATCTCTCTCTTCTGAGGCCATGGATCATTAAATGTGTGCTCCCACCCCAGATGGCTTACTGCTCAGCCTCAAGCTAAACCCTGGCTAGCGTTGCATCCAGCACCTGCTGCCCTGCTGATGGGCGGGAGCTAGATGAACAAGCTACTTTCCAGAGCTGCCTGGCCTAGAGGCTCTAGCCTAATGCTACTAGGGGCAACAACAGAACACAGTCTTCTTGGGAGCACAGAGTAATTTAACATGGTTCTTGGCCTGCAGAGCAACCAAAATAATTTCTGGAGGTATGGAAGTATCGCTGAGCCATGTGAGCTAGATCTGAAAGGAAGGGCTGTCCCCTCCCCGCATACAGACACCCACAACCCACAGAAAAGAGAAGGAATGTCAGCCAGGTGTGGCTGTGGCATCCTGGAGAGAGGCCCACTGGTAATTTAAGTATATATAACTCTGTTGACTGCAGCTCTAGTCTATAATTTCCCAAAGGCTCCTCCTTGTACCCACTCCTCTTTCTTCAAAGAAAAAGGTACTCTACTCCATCCCCAGAGAGCCCAAACATGAGAGATGTATCTCTCAGAGCCTATTAAGGGGCAGCTAGGCCAGGACTGGCATCAGGAAGACCTGAGTTCAAATTCAGCCTCAACCATACACTAGCCATGTGACCCTAGGCAAGTCACAACTTCTGTTTTCCTCAGTTTCCTCATCTGTAAAATGGGGATTAAAAATAGCATTGCCTCCCGGGGATGTTTTGAGCATCAAATGAGATAATAATTATAAAAAGCTAAGCACAATGTTTGGCTATATAGGTAAATGCTATATAAATGTTACTATTATTATTCTTCTTAGTATTTAGGTAGATGCACCAGGTTACCATGTGCTTTGCACATGGGACTTCTTAAATTTATTCAGTTTCTACTAAAATGCACCAGGTTCTGTTGCAGGCACTATAACAAACTATGTGTCATCTGCTTAAGCAAGTTAAAGACTTCAACCTCAAAAAAATCTAAAACTCCAAAAGGGTTAGGAGTGATATTTTTTTTCCTTTATCTGTACCACTAGGGGTTAGCATAGCACCTAGCACATGGTAGGTGCTTAAAAAATATTTGCTGACTGATTGACTAACATTTTCTTTAAGGATCATCTTTCAAATCCATACTGTCTCCTCCTCTGATGTTTGCAGTCACAGCCTGAGCAAAGGCATAGAAATCAAAGATGAAAGAAACACAAAGAAATGCTTCTCTGTTCCCTTCTCACAGCTCACACCCTAGTTCTTGGCCTACATCTTGCTTGGCCTACAATCGCCTCCTAACTGACCTGACTGCCACCAGTTTCTCTCTTTTTTCAGGCTGTCCTTCAGAATACCACCTGCCCAATTTTCCTAATGCATGCACAAATCTGATCAAAGACTACCTTGCACAAGCTCTGGCAAGCTGGAAAAGCTGCCAACATAATCCTAGTAACAGATTCTGCTGTTCCAGTATCATCAGGCTGAGTTAATGGAGACAGACATCTCCAGTCAGTCAATCAATCAACCAATATTTATTAAGTACCTACAGTGTACTTAATAGGTACTGTGCTAAGTTGAGGGAATACAAAAAGATAGTAAAAGATAGCCCCTCTGCCTTCAAGGAGCTTACAATCTATTAGTGAAGACAACAAACAAATATATACAAAGTAAGCTACAGACAGTATAAATAAGAATTAAGAGATGGAAGACACTGGAATTAAGAAAGGTTAGAAAAGGATCCTGCAGATGGTAAGATTTTAGTTAGGACTTAAGGGAAATCTGGGGAAACCAACAGGCCAAGATGAGGAAGGAGACTGACGGGAGTCACGGGGGGGGGGGGGGGGGGGGAGGGGAAGCCAGAGAAAATGTCCAGAAGCCAAGAATCGGAGTGACTTGTTTATGTAATAGCCAAGAGGCCGGTACTCATCAGGGTTGTTATTGTTCACTCATTTCAGTTGTGTACAATTCTTCATGACCTCATTTGGAGTTTTCTTGGCAATGGCACTGGAATGGCTTACCATTTCCTTCTTCAGCTTATTTTACAGATAAGGAAACTGAGGTAAACAGAGTAAAGTGACTTGCCTAGAGTGTCACAGCTAGAAAGCATCTGAGGCCAGATTTGAACTTAGGAGGATGATTCTTCCTGATTCCAAGCCCAACACTGTACCATCTAGCTACCCACTTGTCAGGGAGTGAGATGTAAAAAGATTGAATAGATAGAAGGAGGCTAGGTTGGGAAGAATATCACAAAGTTGACCTTTCAATGATGAATTTTTTTGGCCACTGTGATTCACAAAAACATGTCACACCCCATGATTAACATCTTTCTGTGGTTCAGTATGACTCTGTTTTTTTGTTTTGTTTTGTTTTTTAAACTAGGTATGTGATTTCACCAAAAAAAAAAAAAAAAAAAAAAGAGCTCCAAGCAAGGAACTCTCTTGACTAATGCAAACAGATACTTTCTTTGCAATTCACAATCTTAGAGAATTGTCTGTCGTGCTAAGAAATTCCCCTGGGTCACAGGACAGTATGTGACAAAGGGATGCCTGGTATCTGGTCCCTCCTCCCTCTAAGAGACAGCTCTCTTCCTATTATACCACGAAACTACTGAATAAAATAAAAGCCTCTTAATCTGGCATTCAAAGCCCTTCGAGCTCTGGCTCCAACTCTACTTTATAGTCTTCATTTCACATCCTCCTCCTTCCCAGACTTTGTGCTCCAGTCAGTCAGTTCTCTTCTCATCCTGCCTTCTCCCACTCTTACTGTCTGTGTGAGCTGAGGCAATTAAGTAACCTCTTTGGACTTTCTCATCTATAAAAATAAGGGGTTTGGGATGAATAGCCCTTATGAGCTCTGACTGAGCTGAGGCAATTAAGTAACCCCTTTGAACTTTCTCATTTGCAAAAATAAGGGGTTTGGGATGAATACGTCCCTATAGCCTCTGATTCCCAGGTCAAAATCTGGGATTCCTACTCTCCCTTTTGTCTCTCCAATCCCTGCCTAACCATACTAGGTTACAGAGGGCTTGCTTACAACAGGGAATGGGAAATGATGACCTTTGAAGGATCGTTTTCCATGCAATCCATGAAAACATAGGTAGACCCAGACCGCTTGTTCTGAATGTCCTTCTTTAGTGGGTAGAGCTACTCTTGTGATACTTTTGCTCTGGACAATCATTTTGGAAAAAGTTTTCTCCAAACATCATGAAAATCAGATGCACTCTAAGAGTTCACCTCTACCCATCCTTTATCAAAAACTGAGTGGATGTTGGACAGCATGACTGTCCAACTGATGGAGCTGGCCATTTCCATCCTAAAGCACCTTCCCTGCTCCCAACAAAAAAGCTTTATCCCACAATGTGACAAACTTGGGTATGTATGGGGAGTGGGGTGGAGAAAAGGGGAGGAATAGAGGCAGGAGGCAGACAGCTCCCAAATACCTCCCCAGTCCCCAAATCTGACAGCTCACTCTCCTGAAGTCCAAGACACCCAGATCGACTGTCTCCCAGAGCGTCAGTGCTAAGAATAGAGTGTGTGGGGGAGCACGGGCAGGCTGAGGTGCACACTGACAGCACAGTTGGAGGTAGTCCGGGCCGCAGTGC
This sequence comes from Sminthopsis crassicaudata, assembly GCF_048593235.1. Lineage (NCBI taxonomy): Eukaryota > Metazoa > Chordata > Mammalia > Dasyuromorphia > Dasyuridae > Sminthopsis > Sminthopsis crassicaudata. The sequence continues at coordinate 104,686,090 of NC_133620.1, forward strand.
TTCCTGGGAGCCGGAGAGCCCAGAAATAGCCGCGTGCCACACGGTGCTTCCCGTCACTGTGAGTCACCGAGATGCCGGAGAGTGGAAGAGCAAATGAAGGGGCGCTGGCAGGCTTGGGGGGCAGCAGAACAGCCTCCCTGTAGACCTGTATCTCTCACCTGTATCCCAGAGGTATTTCCTTCCTACTACAGCCCTGGCACCCACGCCTTTCTCCTTCTAGCCTGACAACCAAAATGACCCCCCCAAATGGGGAAATCTTAGAAAAAAAAACAAGAAAAGACCTTAGAGGTCATACCATCCAATCTCCCCATAGTGTGGAAAAATCCCAGCTAGCCTACCACCATGAAGATCCTCCAACCTCTGGGGATATAACAGGGAGTACCATGAATAGGACTCGTGAGCCCTGGGTTCTGGTCTGGTGAATGAGATGGAACAAGAAGATGGCTACTAAGGAATACTAAAAGCTCCTTAAAACCCAATTAAATTGAAAGCTCCTAGAAGGCAAGGATTTTTGTCCAGCACATAATAAATGTTCACTGGACTGAACAGAAAAGCCACATCCCAAGTTAAACAGGAGGTCTGGCAAGGCCTGAGCACTCCTAACTCCATCTCCAGCATTCTATCCACTTGGCCACTGGCTGCTTTTGAGCATAAAAAGCATCCCCAAGGGCAGGTGTGAAAGGTGGGCTTGTCAGGGAGGAAGGACGGGAGGTAACAGCAGGACAGACTGAGCCCTGGTATCCGGAACTATTACAAGCCCCAAAGGAAGGACTCCAAGAAGCTGGCTAGCTCTTCTATGAAAGATTTATGGAAAGCCAGAGAGAATGCTGACACAGGATGAGACAGCAGGCAGTGTTTGGGAGAGACACAGATGGAAAGGATATCCAGAAATATAACGTACACACATATTCTAGCTCGCTATAGGTTTTACTCCCCTAGAGGAAGAAGGGGGCTCGGGTCTTATCTAAACTTTGCATCTGCTTCCAGTAAACACATTAAGCATTTAATAAATGTTGAACTGCTCAGCTGAAGAGGATCAAACTGTCTTTATCTGTCCTCCAAGCATAGAATACAAGACCAAGAGAGATTTCAGAAACTCCTAAAATTCAAGTCATTGAATCAAATTAACAACTCAAAACATTTATTAAGCTCTTATCATATATAAATCATTTGCCAAATCAAATATTTATTAAATTCTTACCATATATGTGAACTGGCCATTATCATATAATGGGAAATGTCTAAGTCAAGAACTGAACCCAGTTTTCAAACTTCAAGTACATAGTACATCAAGTACATTCAAGTACATCACTTTAAGCTTTGTGCCTTAAAATATTCTTTTTTCCATACTGTCTTTAAACTTTTCCCTTCTCCCAATTGTCCTGTTTCTGCCATCTTCTCAATAACCCAGGCTCATAACCTGACTCTTCTCTCATCACCAACCCCATAATCTTTAGTCAATGTGCCAACTCAAATATTTATTAAGCTTTATTATTATTTATTAATTTATTATTATTCCACATACAAATCACCAGATTAGGCCCTGGAGATATAAAAACAAAAATAAAACTCTCTCTGACTTTAAGAAACTTTGATTCTTTCAGAGGACACAATGTATACAAAGCTATATAAATAATAATAGTAGTAGTAATAATATCACTAGCATTGACACAGCACTTTACAGTTTGCAAAATGTTGAGAATTCTCATTTGAGAAATACTTTAAAGTATCAGAGAGAGATGAGGAGGGAATGCTTCATAAATGTATAGAGGTGGGGAGGAGATGAATGTTGGTTTAAGAGAACAGTGAACAGACTGGGTTAGCTAAATGTAGAGGACATGAAAGGGGAATAAAATGAAATAAGGTCAGACCAAAATTATGTAGGGTCTTGAATGCCAGACTAAAGAGTTAATATTTTATCTGATATGCAATTTGGAGTTCACTAAAGATTTCTGAGGATGGAAGTAACTGTCAAATATAGGTCTTGGGAAATTACAGAGATGGCTGTGTGGAGGATGAATTTGAGAGAGAAGAACAGAGATATCAAACATGCAGCCCACACAAACATGCATCTCAAATGGGCCTGAACCAAATTAAAATATGATTAAGAAACATTTAACAAAATAAAAATATAATAAAGCAAAGATAATATTACATGGTTTAACCAACTCAACCTACAGCCCACAGGAATCCTTATGTATGGTTTATTGGCCTCTGTTTCTAACTGGGTTTGATACTACTGCTCTAAAAATGAGACCTATTACCAAGAGTTGATGAGGGTCTAATAGCAGCTTCATGAATGGAAGGAAGGAGATGAATAGCAGAGTGAGGTAGTAGAACTGACCAGACATGGCAAATGACTAGAGAGGATGGGGATGGGAATGAGAGAAGAGTTCAGGTTATGAGCCAGGTTATTGAGAAGATGACAAGAAACAGGGCATTTGGGAGAAGGGAAAAGTATGGGGAAAAAACTTAAAGGCACAAAGTTTAAAGTGAAACAGCACTATGTACTTGAAGTTTAAAAACTGGATTTAGTTCCTGACTTAAACATTTCCTACCTGTGTGATAATAGCCAACTAACTAGCACCTTAGTTTCCTTATCTTTAAAATAGGCATAGTAATATTTGTTCTATATCTGGAAGGATTTTTTTTAAGAAGACACTTTTTCCTTTTAAAAGTATCACATGAGCATAATGTTATTGGTCCTTATTGTTATTTAGGAGTAAAGAAAACATTGTTTTGGACACTGAGTTTTAATAATACTATACTTTATAAACCAAGTTAACAGGGAGGAGATGTCTAAAGAGGCAATTAACAATTTAAAACTTAAATCCAGTAGAGAAATTTGATATATAGATTTGGGAATCATCTCTGTAGTGATGATAATTGAACCCATGGGAAACAATGAAGTCAACAAGAGCCCCGGAACACAGCCATTATTAGGAAGCTGGACAGGCAGGATGACTCAGCAGAGCAGACCAAGAAGTCGTGGTCAGGCAGGTAGAAGAAGAACCAGGGACAGTATGAAGTCAAGAAAGCTGAGGGATCTAGAAGGAGCAGGTGCTCTGTGGTGTTTAAAGCTGCTGAGACATTGGGGGAATAAAGAAATCGTTTGCAATCTTGGAGAGAAGATTCTCGACAGGACAGAGGAGGGGTCAGAAGCCAGATTCCAGGAGTAAACAAAAGAGGGAATTGTGGGCAATTCCTCTTAAGAATAATAAAGGGGAGAGATGCACAGAAAGAGCTTAAGAAAAGGTCAGGGTAAATTTAAGAGTGTTTTTTTTCTCAGTCCTTAGGCCCCCTGACTTCTCTGTACTTTTTTTTAATAAGGTGAGCTTAAGTTTTTCAGAAGTAGAATAGGTTGCACAAGGATTCAATCATCAAGCATTTATTAAGCCCTTATAAAGTACTAGGTATTATTCCAGACATAAGTACATATTGCTACAACATTGACAATATCTGCCTTGGAGGAGATTCCATTCTACTAGAGGACATATGACATATGACATATGACTGATAAGTCAGTGCAGAAGGTATACATTTATATTTTCATATAAAGAGATGGGGAGAGCACTAAATAATTAAAAGAATTTTAAAAAAAACCCTTTGAAGTAAATGGCTTTTGAGTTGAGTCTAGGAAAGAATTAGGGGATGAGAGAGAACATTCTAGTTATGGATTGTTGCTTAAGGGGAAAGAGCAAATGGATTTGGTTTGGCTGGAACACTGAGTGTCTAAGGAATGAGGATGCTCAGCCAATAAAGGTGCTCTATCCACATAGCTACCACCTTAGCCCAAGCCATCACCTCTTATCTGGACTATTGCAATAATCTCCCAATTTGTCTCTCTATCTTAAGTCTCTCCCAATCCACCTTTAAGATGACTATCAAAGTGATTTTCCTCAATTCCCTACTCAATAAATTCCTAAGTTTCCTATTGTCCCTATGATAAGATCCCAACTCCTGTGTTTGACTTCTAAAGCTCTTTGCAATATGGGCCCAAGAAATCTATTTAGTTTTGTGATACATTACTTCCTTTCTCATACTCTGCAGTTCAGCTAAGATAGCCTTTTTCATCACACATGGAGCGCTATCACTGATACCCATGTCTTTGGCTTGTCTCATCTCATGCCCAAGATGCAACTCCATCTTGCATTTCTTCAAGGAATCTTTCATTCCATTTAAGATTCAGCCTAAGCTTCTTCTCCATGAAGTGTTTTCTGATTCCCTTCTTCCCTAATTGTTAGGATCACAAGGTGATAACTCAGGTTGTCTAAACAATTCTCTGGCTCAGAATTCATACCTTTGGTTTGGGCCTTTAAGGGGAGTTTACACCTTTGGACTTCTGAGGTAGAGTTTACATGTTTAAAGGAGTTTGTTTGCACCTTTAAGAGGAGCAAGTTCATTGGTTGAAGTATTTCCCACAAGCCCCTGAGTTCTCACATGCCCATTCTCTGGGAAGATAAAAGAGGCAACATTGGGCCCCGGAGAAGAGTCTAGTCTGGGATTGAGTTTAGACGGCACAGAGGAAAAGATTTTACAGAAAAGAGATCTCCTCCCAGAGAAGGATTATAACTTAGAGACGATCAGGACTTTTACAATTTGAGCTAGCCCAGCTAGCTCAGCTGATAGAGCATGAGACTCTTAATCTCAGGATTGTGGGTTCATGCCCCACGTTGGGCACCAAATTGTAAAGGTCCTGATCATCTCTAAATTATAATCCTTCTCTGGGAAGAGATCTCTTTTCTGTAAAATCTTTTCCTCTGTGAGCAGGTTTCTTGGGAAGCTTCTGGAGCCTCCAGCCAGATTCCCTCCTTCCAGACTGCCGTCCCAACTCTGTCCCAGACTAGACTCTCCTTGCCTGACCACTGTCTAAACTCAATCTCCCAGTCAGACTGACTCTCCAGGCTCAATGCTGCCTCTTTTATCCTCCCAGAGAATGGGCCTTTGAGAACTCCCCCAGCCAATGAACTTGCTCCTTCTAAAGTTGCAAACTCCTTTAAACATGTAAACTCTCCCTCAGAAGTCCAAAGGTGTAAACTCCTTTCAAAGGCCTGAACCAAAGGTATGAATTCTGAGCCAGAGAATTGTTTAGACAACCTGAGTTATCACCTTGTAATCCTAACACCTAATGACCTTTCCTGTGTTTTTATTCTGTATATCTTGTGTGCATACATTATATATATATATGTGTGTGTATATACATATATACATATATGTGCACACAATGCATGCATGTATATATACACATACATAAATGCGCTGCAAACATACACATATATATACACATAAATACATCTATGTACATATATGCCTATACCTATACATATAGTGCCTTCCCTATAGAATAGAATGATTGAAAGGTGAATGATTGAAAGCAATGGAAGGGAAAGGGGACCTCCCTCTCTCCTACCTTAGGCTTTATTTATGGTTCCCTTGAGGGCAGAAGCATACTGGAGTTTGCTCACCCATGGCTTCCTGGACACAGGTCAGGGGCTAGACCCATAGGATTGGACATCCCAAACCCAAGAGTGCATGGCAGCAACAACCAGGACAGTGGGGGAGCATCAAAAAATCTTAAAGAAGGATACAGAAGAAGCAGACATATTTTGTTCATTCAAAATATGATTCATTAAATATCCACTATGTACCAGGCAGCATGCTAGAGACTAGGGCTTCCAATTTTTAAAAAGAAGCCAGTCCTACACTCAGAGTTCATGGACAATGTTACTAAATCTCAATTTCCTATGTAGGCTGAAGTAAAGGTAGAAATCTTAATTTCCTAGGCAGTGTGATTTTGGAATCTAAATTGTAATAGAAAAGGAAGATTTTTTTTGAAAGGGGACAGTTTGGGGGGTACCTTAAGAAAAACCCCAAGTTCAAGAATTAGCATATTTAACTTTTTAGAAAGAAGAGAACTGCTGAGTTCTTACATTCATAACAGAGGGGGAAATTTAAAAAATTTTTTTAAAAACTTTTACTTTGCTACTGCCATTACCCAAAGTTACAAAGAAAAGGCAGGTCCAAAGGAAAAGAACTGGCTATCTAGCAGCCCAAAAACCTATGTGTTTTCTGGGGAGGAGTTCAAACCACATTAGAGCAATGTGAGTCTCCCGAAAGGCCCTGTGGGGGAGCAATATTTCACTGGAAAGTCAGGGTGTGGTCCACTGACCAGTCCAAGTTCTGTTTTTTCCCAAGGAGAGTTTTTGTTTAATGTGTTCTGTATCTGATTGTGATCTCCAGTGATCTTTTGTGGCCCGTATCTTTACAATGAGTTAAAAATGTAGTCTGTCTTCTACTGAAAAATACTAGAACACAACACAACACAACACATATAACCAGGTCCCTCCAGTTCCAAAATTTTACTTTTCTCTTTTATTATGGTTTCTAATGACAGGAGACTCACTACCTAATAAGATATTCCCTTTCATTTTAAGGTAGTATTAAGAGAGCATTCTAGAATTATGCTATCTCATAACTTCTGTCCTCTGAAGCTAAAGGGTAAATTTAAACTGTCTTTCACACAATAGCCCTTGAAGATTTACTGAACAAGTCACTTAATCGTATTTGCCTCAGTTTCTTCATCTGTAAAATGAGCTGGAAAAGGAAATGGAAAACTACTCCAGTATTTTTGCCCCCCCCCCCACGGGTCACAGACACAACTAAAAATTAACAATAAAAAAAACCATGACTCCTTGACATTCAGGCTTAATATTCCCAGTTTCTTTGATTCTTCTTGACTTAAGAAATTTCTAGGCCTTTCATCAGACTGGCTACCCTTCTGTGGACACTTGAGCTAATCAATACCTTGTTCAGAATGTAACACCCAGAACAGAACAGAACATTCCAAGAAAGTGCTGACTAATGCAGAGTACAATAGTACTAACATTTCCCTTGAATCCTTCTGCCTTCACCTTCCCAGTGTCCACCTTCCATGAAGTCCACCTTCCCCTTCTTCATCCATATCATCACACACAGAGCCAGCTGTCCCAGAATCTCCCTTCATTAACTTACTGTGACATGTCCTTCAGGTTCCTCAGTTCTCAAAGAATAATCTGGCAGGATTTTTTCTGTTGAGTAGATGGAGAAACTGTGGCTCCACAAGGGAAAGAGAATTGGTTTAATTCATGGCAGAGCCTGAATTGAAACCTGAATCCTGTGGTCTCAGATAAACCATTCTAAGTATCTGATCTTTCCCAATCAGTGCTGACAGTGAGCTGGGCCTCTGCCAATATTGATCTCTCCTTATGGTACTTATTATCCATAGCATGCAGCTGGGCACCTGATTATATATTGCCTTGCATTGTTCTTTAATATTTTACATGTTAGGAGATTCATCTTTCCAAGTAGTCTGTGAGTTTCCTGCAGATAAAGGCCTTACTTCATCCTATTTCTATAGTCTCTTCCAGGTACCTGGAATTTTTTTCAATAAATGCCCAGAATCATAGACCTGAGTGATCATCTAGTATAACACACCTAATTTTACAAATCAAGAAAACGATCCCAAGGAAAGAAACTGGTCCGAGATTACAGACTGTCTGAATCAGAACTAGGGCCCAAATATCCTGACTTCCCAATCCATCATCGGGGAAGTCCAAAGGCCAACAGAAAAGGGATGGGGACAGGGTGACATAACTCACAACAGCCCACTCCTAATCCAAGTATCCATCAAGTTTGCCTCTTTCACTGGGCCCCAGGTAAATCTGTGAATGGAAATAACCACCTCCACACACAGTTTTCATTAACACCACATTTACCTATAGTGCCATTCCTAAAGTCTGTATCAATAAATAAGCATTTATTAAGTACTTGTTATATGCAAGGCATTGTACACAGTAAGTGCTAAATAAATATGCCTAACAATGATTCAAGGGACAGTTGATGGATGCAATGGATAGAACACTCTGAGTTTAAATCCAGCCTCAGATCCTTACTAACTATGAAACTGTGGGCAAATCCATCTTACTCTCGTCTGCCTCAGTTCCTCATCTATAAAATAAGCTAGAGAAGGAAATGGCAAAACACGCTAAGATCTCTTCCAAGAACACTCCAAATGGGGTCCCAAAGAGTCAGACATGATTGAAATGACTGACCAACAACACCACTGTATCCTCCCCAGGTATCCCTGCATTACCACCTGATCCTGTTCCAACTCAAGAACCGAAGCAGAACACAGATTTTATACATTATATAAAAACACACACTAGTTGTACAAGGTTCCTTTCTGCCCACTAGACATCTGGATCTGATCTAAGAAAATTTAAGGGGATAAGATGCTGCTTTACACTCACAAGGAAGCCTCGGGGAGATGGCTGCAGGGACAGTGTCGCCTCCCACTTTCATCAGGACCATGGGCTGCCCTTCAGTTCTGGTGGCTACTCCAAATGTCAGTGAAAAAACAAGAATGAGCAACGCCCAAGTGGAGCTGCTTGCCTAACTCTCTGGAGTTTTTAATCCATGGATTCCATCCATCCAGTGCTCCTGGGAGCACTGAGAAACAGGAAATTGCAACTGTGCAAGGGAAGGATGGGTCATTGCTTGGCGGCCTGGACCAAAGTCCTCAGAGGTCTGATCCAGGAGCTGGCTCTGACGCGGTGAGCTAACAAAGCCTTATTGAGAGGCCGTTCCCCAGGGTCAGCACTGTGCCTGACCTATAGTAGGTGCTCTAGAAATGCTTGAGGGGAAGTTCTAGAATCAGGGGGGAACAAGGTAAGAGGAGGAAAGCCAGAGACTCAACAGGGAAGGAAAGAAGTAATCAGAACAGATTTAGGTAGGATTCAGAATTTTAGAGAGAAAAGGGAACACAGAGAAGGCTGATTTTAAACATCTTGACTTACTGATGAGAAAACTGAGACCCATGAAGGCTAACTGGCTTGCTTAAATCCATATTATGTATCAGAGCTGGGATTTGAACTCAGGTTCTCTGAACTCAAAATACCCACCAGAACACTGTGCTCAGCTACTGGGGAAAAAAAGACGTTTTTAGAAATTGTCCTTATAGTTGCATGCATTGAACCTATATTGGATTGTTTACTGTTTTGGGGAGGAAAGAAGGGGAGAAAAATTTAGAAGAAAAGATTTTGCAAAGGTGAATGTATTTTTGCATATATTTGGAAAATACTATTAATTTTTTTTAAAAATTAAATAAAAAAAGAAATTGTGCTTTTGACTATCTAAGAGAGAAGCAATTAGCTATGGGGGCACCAAACACATTCAACTGACTGAAATGACACGGAAAGAACTGCAGAGCAAAACTGCAAAGATTTCAACTTGTACCAGACAGATGAGGATTTTTATTTCCTGGGCCTTTTTGGGTTTTGTTGGGGGTTTTCCCTGCCTGTAAAATACCCAAATTAGGTAGATGGATGATGTCTAGCCTCCCAGCTATAAGCCAGAGATATTAGTTAATTAATTTGATTAAAAAATTAATAAATAAGCTCATGCAAGTATTTTTCTCTAGAGCTAGGGAGACTTTTCCTTTTTAAAGAAAGATTTGTTATTATGTCTTTGTAATACCAATGGGGTTCTTCTGGCAAAGATACTAGAGGGGTCTGGCATTTTCTTCTCCAGTGTATTTTACAGATGAGGAAACCAAGGCAAACAGCTAGTAGTTGAACTTGTAGTATTTCTGAATCCAGGCCTGGCACTATATCCACAGAGCCACCCAGTTGCCTTTAAAGAAATATGGACTAAATGAATAATAGCAATAGCTCATGTTTCTACAGTGTTTTTAAGTATCCAAAACACTTCTCTCACAAAAACCAAGATAAGGGGGCACTGGTATGGTTGCCCCCACTTCACAGAAAAAGAAACTGAGAGTCTCCAGAATCCTACAGCTAACAAGCACCACAGCCAAGATTTAAACCCAATTCCTCTGACTCTAAATCCTGCACAGAAATCCCTTCTGCTGATTCATAGCCGGGACTGGATCTTGGCCAGCTGGCTCCTAGGAAGGAGCCATTTCCCTGGAGACTGGTAGGTGCCTTGTACAGCGCCTGCTCAGCAGAAGGGCTTCTGGCAGAGGGATGGCAGGATCCTGTCGTCCCCCAAGGGGCTCTGGCTGACAAGGGGCGATGCAGAACGAGGAAGGGGGTGAAGGGACAAAAGGGAGAAGATCCCTGGTTTCTGGATGCTCGTTCCTCACAGACAGCTCCCCATGGAAGTCAAGCTGCTAGCAGAATTTCCATTCCAGATTGGCCCCCCAGCCTCCCATCTATTACCCCCATTCTGCCCCAGCAGGCTGTGCCGATTTCTCCCTCTATGTTTTTACAAAATCATCCTCTGCCGCCATCCATCCCTCCCTCCCTCCTTGCCAACCTGCCAAATGAGGATGCCCTTACCCTCCTATCTGGGAAACCATCTCCCTTTCAAAACTCTCCCTCTGAAAGGTTGTCCCTAATTAACCCTATCCAGCTCTGATTCCTCTGCCTTCCTAAGCACATAAGGATGCATGCACTCTGTGCTAAATATATACGTGAGTATACGAGCGTGTGTGTTTTCACAATTCTTCACTGCAAAATGCCTCATATGTGTTAGCCCTTTCTCCTCAATAGTCAGTCAGTACTATGGGCCTGTCACTGTGCTCAGCACCGGGGATCCAAAAAGAAGCAAAACATGAGAGGCTCATGGAGCAGGGACAGTCCTTTCCTTGGCTCTGCATCTCTTGGCTGCAAGGACTACAGAACTTGGTATATAATAGGTGCTTAATAAATGCCAGCCCCATCCCATCTTATAGATGAAAAGCCCCTTTACGATTCAATACATAGATCATGGAAATATGTATAGAAGAATTTGCCCAGGTTTAACTATATTGGATTTCTTGCCATCTGGGGAGGGCAAAGAAAGGGAAAAAAATTTTGGAGCATAAGGTTTTGCAAGGGTGAATGTTGAAAATTATCTATGCATATGTTTTGAAAATAAAAAGCTTTAATAATTTTTAAAATAAAAATTCATAGCACAGAACATCAGAACAAGAACCAGGAGGCTAGAACTGAAGAGAAGAAAAGGACCTTTGGAGGTCACAGAGTCCAGCTCCATTTTACAGATCAGGAAAGTCAGGTCCAGTTACTTTGCTAGGGTCACTTAAGTAGCAAAATGATATAATAAAAAGAGACAGGAAGACCTATATTCCATGCTGCCTATGACCCTGGGCAACCATTTAATTTATTTTAATCTGTTTCATTTGTAAAATGAGTATAACAATAGCACTTATTTCACAGAGTTGTTATATAATCAAATGAGGTAACTTATGTAAAGTCCTTTGCAAACATTAAAGTACTATATAAATGCTAGTTATAATAATAATAGCAGTTATCGTTAAGCATAATGAACATATGTAATATAAGCTATTTTATAACATATAATATAGGCAATTATATATAATGTATATGATATGATTAATTTTATAATCAGTAAAATTATATCATCATCAACTAAAATTCATTGTTATAAATTATAAGTATATATAATTATGAATAAAATAATAATGAAATATAGTTATAAATTACCATTTTTTATACCCTGGATTTCATAGCTAATAAATTTCTCAAGCAGGATTTGAACTTAGATCCTCCTGACGTCAAGTCCAATAGGTCAAACATCAGTGGCTACCCTGGTTTGCAACACACTCTCACTGATCTCAAAAGTGTATCGTATCTTGGGGGCTGGGCAGGGTACTAGACCAGAGGGACTGTGGAGGAGGGACTCTTTCCATGCCCAGGCTGCCCACCCTGGGGAGGACACAGCTCCAACAGCTGGCTGGTAGCCTGTGTCGACCTGAGCATCCATGTCCGTACCAGGCCGGTACTGGCATCCACTGCTTCATGCTTCCCTCCCCCAGCCTCGAGCCCCTGCTCTCTTGCCTTGGGAACGTACTTGTCCTTGGCTAGGAGAACAAACAATAGCACATGGCCTATTTCCAGCAGCTTTTACTGTTTCTCAGTTTAAAAGGGGGTGGGGGGCAGGGGGAGGCGGGTACAGAAAGAAAGAAAACCAGGATGGAAAGAAAATAAGCGCTGTGGACGCTGTGATTTGCAGCCCCAGGCTGTGGTTACCTGGCAACCCAGGAAGGTGTGTCGTGGTGAAGGGGACGCAAAGAGACAAGTACCAGTGTTGGGAACAGCTGAGGTTGGACCAGGGGAAGGTCACAACCGGCACATCTGGTTCCCTGAGGTGCTGGGGGGGGGCTGCAGCTGGGCTGCCGTTGACCCCAAGCGCCCGGCTCCCAGATCTGTGACCTGCCAGCCTCCTCACACTATCCCTTTTGAAAGCCATGGCTAGATTTTCCTTCCCCAAAAATGTATCCATCCTATCACCATCCTGATCTAAAATCATCACGGCCCCCAACGCCTGCAGGATAAATGGATGAATGAATTGTATTTATTAATCAAACAACCACTGTGTACTAAGTGCTAGGCACTATATTAGGTGTTAAGGATAGAATGAAAGAGACTGACCTCCAGACACTCATGACCAGATGGAGAAAGGAAGACAACATAAAGAGGGAAAGCGGTGACCAGGGAAAGGCGGTTTTTGTCTGGGCTGAGGGGAAGGCCTCTTTCCCCTCTTTCCAGAAGCAATAGTAATATTGATCTAATTACTGTTCCCAGAAGAAGAACAACGAGAATGGGGTGTTAGGGCTGCAGAAGGGCACGATGCCGGTGGAAGGATGGGTGGGATGTGAAGCGGGGCGTGATACTGGCCAAATATCACAAGTTAGGTGAGTTAGAGTTCACCCACCAATCATGGTGGCTCAGCCCCAGGCCAGAGCTCCCAACCTGAGCAGATGAGGGGAACTCCCTTAGAGGAGGATGGTCTCCAGAGGTCAGATTCACATTCTTTTAAGATCCTCTCCCTTCTGGCCCTAATTTACATTTCCAGCCCAAGCACTGCTTCTGATACAACCATCTAGTCTTCTCACTGTGATCTGCTCATCTCCAACCCTCCACTCATGGCATCCCTCCTCTCTCAAATTTCCTTTTTACCCACCTACCCTAATTCTAAGATAATGCTCATTCATCCATTCAATAAACATTATAACAGGACCACAGCACTTAGGGCTGGGTTATCTCTTTATTGAGTACTTATCATTCACAAGGCACAAGAAGTAGCATACACATGATAAGGCATAGTCCCTGACCTCAAAAAGTTTTTAATTTTAACAAAGGAAATAATAGTCTAAGTTTATAAGCATTTATTAATCACCTACTGCACGCAGGTGCTAGGTGGTATGTGGCAGGAAATTCAAAAATTAGGTTAGAGAAGAGTTCCTGTTCTCTCTCAGTCCAATAAGCTGCTAGTGCAGTGGATAGAAAATCGAGTCAGGAAAACCTGAGTTCAAATATGACCTCAAAAACTTACTAGCTAAATCATTCAGCTTCTGTTTGCCTCAGCTTCCTCTTCTGTAAAATGGCACATGTAACAGCATTTACTTCCCAAGGTATTGTGAGGATAAAATGAGATAAGATTTGCAAAGTGCGTTGCAAATTTTAAAGAGCTACATAAATGCTAGTAGATGAGGAATGATAAGGAGCAACAAAAGTACTATGGGGAGGGCTATAAGTAGTTCAGAGGATGGGATCCATCTCGATGAAAGACTTCTCTTTCCCACCAATGGCCATTTTGTTCCTCCTCATCTGCCATGATCACTGGGAGAAAGGAGAGTGGTGTAACTGGAGGCTGGGGATACATGTGAATGGCAAAGGAAAACTCATTCCTCCTTTCTACTTAAAAACAAATTCTTGAGGTAGGGACCAAGTAAAATGTCACCCAAAGTATTTCTCCCACATTCTGGGAAGGTGAGAGCAGAAGGGGAAATAGAACAACACTCCTGAGATAGGAAGCTGGGACAACTGAAATCCCGAGAGAAATCCAAAAGCAATAGCTTGGCCCTTGTGCTATCTGTCCCCTAGGCCTAGAAGGCTGCCCCTGTCACCTCGGCCTCTCTGAAGCCGACTTCTCTGGCTCAAGGACAATCTCTTGACCAGGGCCTTCCTTGACTGACTCCAGTTGGTAACAAGGCCCTCCTCACATCCCTCCCAAGGACTATTATTTCCATTTTAAAGCAGAGGACAAAAGGAATAAATGGCAGAGCTGGATTCAAAGCCAGGTCTCCCCCTGCTATGAACAAATCCAATGCTCTCTTCCCTAAGCTAGGCTACTACTAGGTAGATATTTGCTAAGTGGAACTGGATGGAAAAGAGATGCGCGTGACTTGAGGCGTCATCCCAGTCCCACTGATGCTTGTGCTGGACAATCAGTTCCTGGAAAATTGAGAACTAACTGTCCTAGGGCTGCCTGGGTTATGAGCACCGTTCTCTCCCTGGAGCTGCGGGGAGGGTCAGTGCAGAGGACTCGTGGGCGGCTGCCACTCCTGCTTCCAGCGCCATCTCTTCTCCTCGGCAGTCTCCCACCACTTGAACACTAAGAGAACAAAAACCTGGAACAGCATCAGCCGTGACATTTGTGCACATTTACTCTCTCACTGCCTTTCCCTTTTTCTTTTCTCTCTCTCTCTCATACCATGATAGATAGATAGACAGAGATAGAGAGAAAGACAGAGAAATGGAAAAATGGAAATATAAATAGATGGAAAGAAAAAAGATAGATGGATATGGATACATATATACATAGACAAACACATATATAAGGATAGATAATAAACACATGCATACAGGACAAACATATACATACACAGATGGACAGATACATGGAAAAACAGGTACATACATACAGGGATAGATAGAAAGATGGATAGGAAAAAAGAAAGATACATATACAGACAGAAAGATGGCTACATATATACATACATACGTGGATAGATGGGTAGATACATACATAATACATGGATAGAAAGAAAGATGGAATGCATACACGGACACATACATGATACGGAGATAAACACATAAGAGACATATGCACATACATGAGTAGACAATTGGGTACAGGTATACACAGACAGAAAGTTACATATATATACATACACAGATGGCTAGATACATAGAAGAGAAAAAGAGAGAGAGAAGTGGATGAATACATGCATACATGGACAGACATACACAAACATATATATGGACAGGTAGATATACATAGACATACATATTTTATATATACAAATATGGATGGATAGATACATGATATACAGTTACATATATGCATACATAGAGGGATAGATGATAGATAGATTTTTAACAATGTATTGGGAAGTTTGCAGCTTAGAGAAACCCTGATCTCTAGGAAGCACTGGAAGAAGAATTTTAAAAAAAATTTTTTTTTTTTTTTGGCTAACTCTATCCCAGTTTGCCTAGCTGCTGTTTATCTCCAGGAAAGTGCCCAAGCACAATCCCAGGCGGAATGTAAATGAAGGATCCATGTAGACGGAACACGAACTCTGCGCAAGGGGAGCCAATCCAATCAAAACCCACCCCCGCCCCTGCAGGAGCCTGGGCAGACAGAACAAGGCAGGAGATCAGAAATGGAGCCTGAACGGAGACAGCTCCAGAGCGAGCATTAATCAGCAGGATGGACAGGAGCCACAGCCTGCCAAAGGGCAGGCACAATGGCACAGCCCCAGGAAACTGAACAAGGAGGGCCTGCCTACCTTTCCTCCTCTGTTCAGTCCTGCTGGGAGGTGGAATCCAGGCCCCCTCACAACCCAAAACTGCTCTTTCCCAAACTGGTTCTCCCTGACCAGAAGTTACAGGAGAGCATGGCATCCCTGGCACACAGTAGGCACTTGACTGAGGAGCACAGAGATGGGAGACACTGGTGCTAATGGGAGGAGAGAGAGGTTTCTGATGTCTCTAGTCTCTCCCCTGTCTTTCCCATTCTCTACCAAGGTACCAAAACAATTTCCCCCAAGCCCACCATCCTTCATGAAGTTTCACTGGCCCCCTACTACTTCTAGGTGAAAGCCAAATTCTTTTTGCATTTTTTTGTTCAGTCATTTCTGATTCCTTGTGACCCCATTTGGAGTTTTCTTGGCAAAGATAGTAGAGTGGCTTGCCATTTTCTTCTCCAGCTCATTTTATGGATGAGAAAACTGAAGCAGGGTTAAATGACTCGCCCAGAGTCACACAGCTAGTAATGTCTGAGGCTGGATTTAAACTCAGATCTTTGTGCCACCAAGCTGTATCTTTTCCATTTAATATCCTTCACAAAGCTGGCAGAGGTCTACCCTTTCAGAACTATCTCACGTTCATTTAAGTACATTATGTTCCAACCACAGCAACCTACTGTCTGTCTGCCATATACAAAAATCTACATCATCTTCCCAAGCCTTTGCTGTCCCCCAACCCCTGTCTTTTAGAACTAAATTCCTTCAAGATCCAGATCAAGCACCTGGATCCCTGAGCCACAAACTCTGGAAACTGCTAGAATCGTTTTTACGCATCTCCTAATGGATAGCATTTATATAACATATGGGCCAGGTGCTGTGCTGAGCACTTTATAATTATTATCATCTCATTTGATTCTCCCACAAACTCTGGAAAGTGGATGTTATTATTATCTCCATTTTACAGATGAGAAAACTGAGTCAAGTAGCAGTTACATGACAAGCTAGTGATCTGAGACAATATTTGAATTCAGATCCTCTTCTGGCTGGAACTCTAGGGCACAATCTACTATATGATCTAGTTGCCTCATATAAATAAATACATATGTACATAAAGAATAGAAAGACAAATATGTGTGTATACATATATGTACACACATATATCACAAATAGATGTAGATAATATATGACAAAGATAATACAGACGTACACACACACACACATACAAACAGAACAGATTCAAAATAAATACCAAGTGATTTAGATTCTCATGACACTTCCTTCTCTGGTTCTCCTATTTTTCTGACTACTCTTTTCCTAGTTCATCATCATGGGCCCTCAGACTCCCAAACTGTGAGTATTCCCCAAGATTTGGTCTTTTCCTTTCCTCCTCTATATTCACTTATTCATGGACTTCATCAATCCCTGTGGGTCTAAGTAACGTCTCTAAGAAGAAGACTTCCAAATACATACACAGCCCTGGGTCCCCAGCTAAGCTCCAAATGCTTATTGGATATTTCAAACTGAATTGCCACAGGCATCTCAAACTCAACATGTCAAAAACCCAACTTAGTATCTTCCCCCCAACCCCAACTCCCTTGGGCTAACTTCCTTATTCCTATCACCATCCTTCCAGTCAACCTCAAACCTTTTGAGAATTACCATTAAATCCAAAGCTCTCACTTTAAAAATGGGGAAACTGAGGCGCAGAGAGAGGAACTGACTTCTCAAGTTTGCAGTTAACACATATGACGGAGCCTTCCTGAAGGCGTCTGGAAAAGATGCAATCATCC
This sequence comes from Sminthopsis crassicaudata, assembly GCF_048593235.1. Lineage (NCBI taxonomy): Eukaryota > Metazoa > Chordata > Mammalia > Dasyuromorphia > Dasyuridae > Sminthopsis > Sminthopsis crassicaudata. The sequence goes on from NC_133620.1 coordinate 104,703,433, forward strand.
TCCCATATTCACAGGGGTTAGATTCCTAGTTCACAACATGAATTCAGATATTTAAAACTTATAAAGAAAATGAGCTTAAAAAAATACAAGGAAAACGAACATTTTGTTCAGTCTCATTCCTAAGTACAGTCCAACAGCCAACGCCAATAGGATGTGGTAATTTTGTTATCTCTGTTCTTGGGAACTAAATGGCATAATTGCATTTATAATCTCTATCCTGCCACACTTGAGAATCTAGAAAGCAGCTGAATCTTTCTTTACCAAACCAGCATCTTTGCCATAAACAATAAAGGGCTTATTTCCCAATTCCTGTCTGAACTTTTCTATCTCTCTGTATTTGGGAAAACTTTTCAATTTGAGAACTGCTTTCTGGAGGGTGAACCAGAGCAAGTATCTGAAAGCTAAAGGAGATGGCTAAGATGGGAAATAACACTTGGAAGGACTCAAAGTTACATTTGGGTTGGTCAGATCCTGGAAACAAGCTGCAGTCTGAGGCAAGGACCGTCTCTCCTACAGGCTCTTTTCATCCTTCCTGCAGGGATGAAAACTAATGCCTGGGTGTGGATGTGCAGGTTCCCACAAGAACTGGCGGCTGACCGAGGCTGCAGGCAAGCTCTGGGCCTGGCTGGGACAGGAGGAGGGCAGCTAGGATTATAGGGAGGCTCTTACACTACGTGTGACTTTCCGAATGAGACAATTCTATTTACACAGATGGATTCATTTAAATATTTACCATAGTTCAGAGAAAGCTCTGGAACTCTTGCTACTGTGGGAACAGCTTGGAACCTGGGTCCCTGAACCACAAACACTGGAAATTGCTAGAATCGTTCTTACGCAAATGGAACCGTGGAATCTTAGAGCTGGAAGAGATCTTGGGAAATAAGAAACTGTGAACGCAAACCCTAAAAATACACTGAGACTTTACTGTACAATCAACTCTCAATTATCAATACCATTCAACCAAACATCTTCCAATTGCTGGGGAAACTATAAATTTTACATAAAATAACATCAACCCTTATTTTTGACAGTGCTTTAAGGTTTACAAAATACTCACCTCAAAACAAGTCTGCAAAAAAAGGAATACCAGTACTCTTATTCTCATCTTATAGAAAAAGAAACTGAGAAGTATCTCCATCAGAGCTTGTAAGTGCCTGAGGCAGGTGGGTCTCCCGATGCCAGTTCCAGTACCTTCTCCACTAAACTACAACATGGTCCCTGACATCCTGAAGGTCAGAGTCTACTGAAAGAGGGGAATGAGATGTAAATGCCGCTACCCATCATGGTGGTGTTCGGTTGTTTTTCAGGCAACGCCAACTCTTCACGATCCACTCTGAGTTTTCTTGGCAGAGAAACTGGAATGGTTTTCTGTTTCCTTCTCCAGCTCATCTGACAGATAAGGAACCGAGGTAACCAAGGTTCAGCAGCTTGCTCAGGGTCACCCAGTCAGGAAGAGTGTGAGGCCGGATTCAAACTCACTGAGATGGCAATCCCTGATTCTAAACCTGGCACTCTATCTACTACTACCACCATCACCACCACCAGTCCTACCACTAGTACTACTACTACCAGGATCATCACTACTATCACTGACTCTATCAGTATTACTGTTATTACCACCACTACTAACACTGCTACCATTAGTACTACTATTGTTGCTATTACTACTATTACTAAACCAATACCACTACTACCACTAGTACTACTAGTACTAATACCATTACTACAACCACTCTCACTGTGACTACTAGTACTACTATCGTTACCATTATTACCACTACTACTACCACTACTCATTAAATCCTAAACGAGAAAGGAAGGAATCGAACCCCCAAAAATTGATTTCAAGTCAACCCCATAACCTTTATGACTTTCTCAGAAGATATTAGTAATAATTATTACATAACTTTGCCATAGTTAAGTTATAGGTTACTAAATCATTATCACTACTACCATTAGTGCTACTATCACTATTACCACTATTACTACTATACTATTGCTACTACTAAACTACCATCACTATTCCCACTAGTACTACAATCCTACTATTAATACCACCACTACTCCCTCTACTACTACTACTATTACAACCACTATGACTATCACTAGTACTACTATCCCAACTGTTAATACCATCACTACTCCCACTACTACTATTATTACAACTACTATCACTACTTCCACTGCTACTATCTACTGTATTACTACTAAACTACTATCACTATTACCACTATTACTACTATCACTACTGCTACTACTAAACCACCATCACTATTCCCACTAGTACTATCACTACTATTTATGCCACCACCACTACTACTATTACAACCACTATCATTACTTCCACTGCTACTATCTACTGTATTACTACTACTACTAAACCACTAGTACTACTACCACTGCTATTACTACCATCACTAGTACAACTACCACCACCACTATCAGTCCTACCACTAGTACTACTACTACCATGAGCATCACTATTACCCTACCTCTATCAGTATTACCACGACTGTTACTACCACTACTAAACCACTATCACTATTATTTCTTCCTTCCTTCTTCTTCAACATGGTCTATATTCTGTGTTACTCTCTGGTGTAAATGCATGCATTTTTTTTTCAGACAAGGAGGAGGCACAGGAGGTAAGACTGCTAGGCCGGCAGTCAAGAAGATCCAAGTTCAAACCCTGCCTCAGACACTTAGTTATTTATCTGCTCTCAGCCTCAGTTCCCTCTGTAAAATGGAGACTATAACAGCACCTACCTCCCAGGGATGCCATGAGGATTAAATGAGACAATGATCAATATAAAACACTAAGTATAATGTCTGGCACATAGTAGGTGTTTAGTAAATTCTTCCTTCCTTTCCTTCCTTCCATTCCTTCCTTCCAACCATTTTAGAGATAAGATATATTCAGAGTTAGCCTATAGTCAAATCAACATGGTATAGAAATACATTTTTTTTTGCAGCTCATTTATTTCCCTAATTAGGTTTGGTTCCAGCTCATAAATCTTTAGGTTCAATTCTCCTTAAAATTTATTTGCACCCCATGGAGCTGGGCCTGGAAGAAAGGCAGGCAAAGGTAGTGCCGGATGGTGAGGAGCCAGTCTGGCACTAGGAACAGGAGGGAGAGTGTTACAGCAGAATTGGAGGTTTTTGGGTTCAAATGTCACCATCACTCCTACTACCATTATTATTACTACTCTTACTACTACCACTACCACCACTACTACCACCACTATTAATACTACCAATTGGGTAGGTCACATCCCCTCCCTGGGACTCAGTTTCCTCATCTGCATGATGCATGAGCTGAAGAAGAAAAAGGCAAACCCCTCCAGTATCTTTGCCAAGAAAATCCAAATGGGGTCACAAAGAGTCAACCGTGAAGGAAGCGACCAAACACCACCACCAATTGCCTTTAGATCTCTCCAGATCTCCCCCATTCTCCCAGGATTCTAGTGCCTTCCTCCCCAAATGTCCCCATAAGTATTTTTTACACGTTTCTGCCTATTTAGGCACCTGTTGCCTAGACAACTAGACTGTAAACTCCTGAAGGGCAGGGTCTTTGTCTTTGGCTATTAGATGCTTAGCCCAGTATCTGAGGCAGAGCAGGCAATCACTAAATACTTGGTCCTAAACTGCCATCACAGACTTATAAATAACCTCCCTTTATTTGCCTGACCTTTCAGCAAAACCCATCTCCCACTCCCACACCTTTGCTCATGGCTGTGCCCTATGCCAAGAACTCAGCCCCCTGATCAAATTCACAATTTCCATCCAGGTTCATCTCAGGAGGTGTGTCCTAGGGAAAAGCTTCCCCAATTCCCTTTGATTTTACAGCTCTTTCCCTCTCCACATCATTTTTATCTCCTCTGTGTATATTACTCCATGTATCCCTCTTCTCCTTGAGGAAATGGCTGTTTTTCCCTTTGTAATGCTTCATTCCCCATCAGCTAGCACAATGACTTGCATATAGCAGGTGCTTAAATAGCTGTTGGCTGAATTGAATCCTACAAATTAACAATCCTCCCATGTCTAGGAAAATTTCAAGTACCTTCCTTGGGAGAAATGTAATGTTTCTTGTCTGACCTGATCTAAGAGCAGTCTCCCCAGCAAGAAGTCAGCAGTGGGTGTGGGACAAAGGTCCCAGAGCACAAGGGGCTAGGGAGTTCTTTCAGAACTAAGCTATCTGATTTTCTCTGGGTACCAGCATCACATTCCTGGATGTGGATTTAGTTCAGTTGCATAAACATGGATTAGGTACCTAATGGTATGATGCAGTAAGATAGGGGGTGGGGATTCACAAAGACTCCCTCAAAAAGTTTACAACCTAACAGTGGAGAAAAGACACAGAAATGAATAATTTCAAGGGAAAAATTAGATAAGCACCAAGAAGGCTAAACAAACAAACAAACAAAAAATGTGAAAAATCTGAGAAAATATTTCTACCCCATGTCCTGGATCCTGACCCTTCCCATCAGGGCAGGAGGACTGATCTCTCCAAGGAGACGGCCCAATCTTTCTGGCCCACCCCACAATCCTTCTGCACCTTGCACCCCAACTCATAAATTTAGTCAATAATCTGAGCAATGTGTTGTACCTCTCTCTGGCAAATCTTAGGTCCCCTAGTGGACAGAATTAAAGACCTGAAGACATACATTTGAATCCTACTTTACAGACCTACAAACCTGGGAGAATCACCGAATCCCTGATTTCCAATTGCCTCACATATAAAATAATAGAATTGGACTCAACTGCCTTCCTTCCGAGGTTACCTCCAATTCTCCCTGAATATATCTCGTTTGTCTACAATCATTTACATGTTGTCTCTATCATTAGAATGAGAGCTCCCTGAGGAAAGGCCCCACATTTTTGCCTTTCTTTGCAACCCAATGCTTAGCACAATTCCTGACATACAATTATATTAAGCAATTAATAAATGCACACTGATGATTGTATATATATAATCTGTATCAAACTGCTTGCCTTCTCAGGGACAGGGAAGGAAAAGGGAAAGAAAGTGGAATTCAAAATTTTTTAAAATCTATTAAAAACTGTTGTTTACAAAAATATAAAAATAAATTAAAATTCAATATTTTAAAAAATGCAGGTTGATTCTCCAACTGGCCTTGAAGGTCCCTTCCAACTAAACATGTGACCCTAGGAAGTTTGTTTATGTGTCAAAAGAGTTGTCCCCCTTTTGAGTAGCATTTAAATTTAAGTTACATTTGTTAGTACTTGAGTTAAATTCAAAGTTGAATTTAAATTCGTTTTTGGACAACCAGCTATCATTAAGTTCGATAGGCTTTTCGCCCCAGTCATTCTCACCTTCCTAAAACTTTCTCTCTCCTGCTAGGGGTTACATAAAGAGAATCACACACACGGTACCAAGTCCTCTGATCCAACATAGATTTGGAAAACACAGAGAGGGTGTAGGTCACTTTTAAGACACAGAAGTGATGCAGGAATCCCAGACACTCTTCGGCCTCCTCCAAGCAGAAGCAGCCCTCCAAGGCTTGGGCCGAGACACCAAAAGGTCCTGAGCCACCGCGTGCTTGCCTGAGCAGTGCTGACCGAGTCTCTAGCTATAAATCTCGTCCACCCCTGGCTGGGTTTGGCTCCCGAAGCTGGGCCCCCACCGGCGACATATTTGCTAAATTTAGGGCTGCTCCCAGCCACCCAAACAGTTGAGCTTTTCGTGTCCATTTCAAGTTCACCTGAGGACAGGCCTTTGGGCAGAGTGGACCAGGACAACCCCATGTCACCTTCCCCCTCTCCCATCAAGGCCAGGGTCCAAAAGCAAGAAGGAGCAGGGGGAGGGCCAAGAAGAACGAAGGCAGCCAAGATGGGGTGTCTCACAGGGCCCAGAATGGCCCAGGAGTCCCATCAAAGCTCAGGGCCCTGAGTGGTCAAGGTGGAGGGGACGAGGGATTCAAGGAGACTTTCCCCATCCTGAGCTATAAAAGCATAAGGCCCTAGACAGCTAGGCTTCAATGGAACTGTGTAATTTAAGATATAAAGGTGGCATCTATACTAGGAAATTTTTTTGAGGTATTTAGGGTTGAGTGACTTGCCGAGGGTCACACAGCTAGGAAAACTCTCAGGCTAGATTTGAACTCAGGTTCTCCTGAATCCATGCTTTATCCACTGCACCACTTAGCTGCTCCTATTCTAAGGATTCTTGACCTTTTTGGACTGCCTATGGATCATCAATTATAAACCAAGCTGATGGATCCAGCTGCTGAATGAATTTTTTTTTCCCTAAGGGAATCAGGGTTAAGTGACTGGCCCAGCATCAAACAACTAGGAAGTGTTAAGTGTCTGAGGCCAGATTTGAACTCAGGTCCTCCTGACTTCAGGGCTGGTGCTCTATTGCCTACCTGGCCCCTGAATAATTTTTAAATGATGTTTCTAAATGCATAAAATAAAATACATGGGATCACAAAGGAAGCTGATTATGTTAAAATACTTATATGAAAAATTAAGATTCATTAAATTAAAAAAATAAATAAATTCACAGATACCATGTTAAGAATTTATGGATCCATGGGTCCCATAAGCCTGGGAAGGCTCAGAAACAGACTATGCAGCCTAGCAAGATGTGGAAAGGGTTAGCATCCACAGTGCTAGCTCTTGGCTATTGAAATTTTTTACCCAGAAACTTGTGAAACTATTTACCGAGGCACAGAGGGCCTATGGTCGCTAACAGTGAAAAACATTAAAAATAAGGAGGTATCCGTGCTATTTTTTCAAGGACCTTCGCAGCCTCTGGATAGATGGTTTCCTAATTGGCTGTGGGAAAAGAGATGGGTTTTATAATTTATCTTATGCCCAGGTAACCAAAAACTGACCATCACGAGTTCTGAGCCCCAGCAGTCCCTTCTTTCTGGCCTAGGAGGCAGAGTTTGCATTCAGACACTGCAGGGGGTCCTGGGTTAAGGCTGCAGACAGTGCAGATTTATTTAGAAGGTTCACAGTCCCCACTATTGTTCATGCTTTCCTCTGAGATTCCCTCCAATTTACCTTATATGTAATTTTTTTTTTTTTTTTTGCACATAGTTGTTTACATGGTTTTTCCCTCATTAGACTGCAAGGTCCTTGAGGACAGGGACCACATTTTTGCCTTTCTTTGTACCCCCAACACTTAACACATCACTAGATAAACTTTTGCTGCCTTGACTTGGTTTGTTGACTTAAAGCTTGACAGCCATCCAGTTGGTCAGTGGAAATATAAATATTTTGTTAGAACGCTGATCCTCTGATATTTTCTGTGTAACTTGTGAATTTACCCTCTTGATGTAAATTAAGTTTGGTAAAAAGAAAGTGACTGGAGCTAGAAGCATCTAGAAAGGTAACAAGGCTTAAGGTTTCAGGACTCAGGACAGGGTTAACCTGGTTAGAACTGCATGATGCATCAGGCTGGGGAGGTAGCAGGATGGTGATCCAGAGCCTTGTCTTGACTTCAGACTGGATAGCTGACTCAGTGAGCCTCCACTGGCTCTGCCTGGGCATAAAAGGCAGGGAGAGAGCCCTTCTAAGTTTCAAACACTTTTGAAATCATTTATTTTCGCTACTTAATTTTATACAGGATATGATATATAGCTTATGAGAAAGACAGGTGCCATAGAGCAATGGGGCCTAGAATCAGGAAGATCCTTAATTTATGGAGAAATTCCCTAATTTCTCTCTGCTACAGTTTCCTCAAATGAAAAATGGGGATAATAATAGCACTTAGCTACCAAAGTTGTTGTAAAGCTCAAATGAGAACATAATTATGAAGCATTTAGCACAGTGCTTGAAACATCGTAGGTGCTAAATTATTATTATTATTATTATTATTATTATTATTATTATTATTATTATAACAGGCTTACCTTACTACATGCCCTGAACAAGGACTTCATTCTCAGCCTCAATTCCCTAACCTGCAAAATGGGACAGTACCAGCTGCATGGTTCTTCCCTCACAGACTAGTTGTGAGGATTCAATGAGAAGAGACTATGAAGCACCTACTATGTGCCAATCACTGTTTGGATCCCTGGAAGTACAAATAGGAAAAAAAGGTAAGACATTCCCCCAAACTCATTTACCTGATACTCTTAAGCAGGAGAGAAAACACATAAATGTGTAAAACATTGTTTGCACTAATCTCCTCACTGTCTGGCACATAGTAGGTACTTAATAAGTGTTTGGTGATAGAATGAAATGGAAATGTTAGCTCTTTTATTTATTATTATTAAAACATTTGCTGAATTAGTGAACAAAGATGTAGGAGATTATTGTCTCTGCCCTCTGGGTTTCAAACCCCTCCAAAGAGACTGGGGGTGTCCCAAAGCTTTAATGGCTTAAAATTACACTAACTTTAGGGATACCCTCTACTTCCCTTTCTCCCCTCTGGAATACTTAGAACTTGACAGGTTGCAACCAGAATAGAGACGTGATGAAAGGCTGCTGAAAGTTGGTAAATTTAGAAAAAATGAAAGACTTCTCTACTTTTAAACCCCACCTACCCCCAACTTCTCTGTTCCCTTTAACGTGTTGTAATTCTCGCCTATATTTATAATCCTGGTACTTAGTACAGTGTCCAGTACACAGTAAGTGCTTAATAAATGTTTTATCTATAAATCTAATATTTGTGGATGATTTGGAGGGGAAATTCCTGAACAATTCAGGTCAAAAAGATCCTGAACTTAATTTAGCCTGAAGAAATAGAAAGAGCGTGAGATCTGGAATCTGAAGTTTCTTGTAGCACTAGAACCTCAATGAACTTGGGTTTCTTTACCTTCAAAGGCTTTGGGCCAAGGGATCTCACAACTCTCATGTCCACACTTCCAGGCTCAGGGCACTTGCTGTTTAACCCCGTGCTGGCAGCTAACTTCCTCCTCTACTCCCCCCTTCCAAGTTCAGCTCACTGGCCACCTCCTGCAGGAAACCTTCCTTGACCCCTCCCTGGGATAACAGCAAGAATAATAATGCCTACCAATGACATAATGCTTCAAGGTTTGCAAAGCATATGACAAATAAGATCTCATTTTATCCTGATGGCAACTATGGGAATAGAAACTTGCATTCCCATTTTACAGATGAATTTTACAAATGAATTTTGCAGCACTTCCTGAGGCTAAGGGTACAAGTGATTTGCCCAGGATAACCCAGCTATTAAGTGCTTGAGGCAGAATTCAAATGGGGGTCTTGACTGTGTGGCCCTAAGTCAGTCACCAGCAACCTGTATATATATTATATTAATGCTGCAGAGCCTGCCTTGTAGAGCTGTTAATATAAAACATGGTGCGTCGTTTTCTGCAAAATTCAAGGCTTTACGTGAGTGCCAGTGAGAAGGCTGTACTTCCCAGGAGAATGTAAGTTGCTTCAGGGCAGGACAGTTCTATGTTTGCTCTCCATTCTGGCCCCCAAGTGGAATGTTTGGCACCTGGTAGGCGAGTGTACTGACTTAACTGGGGGGGGTGCCCGCTTCCCAAATACCTCCTCAGCCCTGCACTCAACATCCCCCTTCCCTGACATCCCAGACTGCAGTGTCCCCCGTGGGGAGCCCGCTGCCCAGCCCAAAGCAGCAGAACAAGGCCCAGAGCAGGCCTGGGCCGGGATGGTGCCCACGTGGCAGCCCAGGAGCGGCTGGCCACACAACAGGCCCTAAGCCTCTTACAGATTAAAGTTCCTAATTTAAACCTCTATTTGAGGTAAGACAAGTGGGTCAGGGCTCCATGGGGCCACTCTGGCTGTTCAACAGGCTGAGAGAGAACTGGGATCTAAGAAATTCTTGTCCTTTTTTTTTTCTGCTGGAAAGGAGGGGGGAGAGAGTTGGGCTGGGGGAGGCTGGACAGGGGAGTGATGGGCTGTGGGGGGGAATGGCTGTGCCAGGAGAGGGAAAGTGATGGGCTGTGGCGGGGGGGAGTGGGCTGTGCCAGGACAAGAAGAGGCAAACTATAAAAGCAGACAAAAAGAGTAAAAGGCAAAGGGATTCCACATGGAATTACTGACTAGGCCATCAGGAGATTTGAAACCCACCAAGAAATTTCAAGCTTCAATGTAATTTCAACCTCCCTTCTAAAAAACCTTAAGACCAGATTTGAACTGCAGAGTGGATGGCTACTGGCACTCCACTGCCTCATCCAAACCCCAGTCTGCCCCACTGCACGTGGAGCATGAGGAGAGGAGGAGGAGAGGAAGGAGGAACACAGTAAAGAACAAATAAGGAAACACTCAAAAAACAGGAAGCAAGAGGGAAGAAAGGGTGAAGCAGAGGCCGGGAGAAGGGGGAAAGACCGGGACTCTCTGCCTCTCTGTCTCTCTTTTATCTTTTTCTGTCTCTTCTGACTCCCTCTTGTCTCTGTCCCTCTGTATCTTCTATCTTGTCTCTGTCTCTCTCTGCCTTTTTTTTTCTCTCTTGTCTCTGTCTCTTCTCTCTCTCTGTGTCTGTCTCTTTCTCTGCTTCTCTTTGTCTCTTCTGTCTCCCTCTTGTTTCTGTCTGTCTCTTCTCCCTGTCTCTTGTCTCTCTGTCTCTTCTCTCTGTCTCTCTTGGTCTCAGTCTCTGTCTCTCTTTGTCTCTTCTGCCTCTCTTTCCATCACTCTCTCTGTGTGCCCTCTCTTCTGTCCCTTTTCTCTCTTTCTCTCCTCCCCCTTCTCCTCTCCTTCTCTCTCCCCTCTCTGATTCTTTTTGTCTCTCTCTGTTTCCCTCTCTTTTCCCTTTCTCTCTGTTTCTTCTCTCTGTCTCTGTCTTTCTCTGTGTCTCCTTTCTTTTTCTGTCTCCCTCCCTTTTCCCTCTCCATGTCTCTTTGTCTCTTCTCTCTGTCTGTCTCTGTGTCTCTATCCCTTTCTCTCTCTGTGTCTCCTTCTCTCTGTGTGTCTCCCTCCCTTTTTCCTCTCTGTGTCTCTCTTTGTCTCTGTCTCTTTGCCTCTCTTGATCTCTTTCTCTGTCGCAGTCTTGGTCTCTCTCTCAGTCTGTTTCTTTCTCTGTCTCCCTTGGTCTTTTCTCTCTATTTCTCTGCCTCTGCCCCTTTCTCTCTCTGTGTCTCCCTCCCTTTTCTCTCTCTCTCCTCCCCCCTGCCTTTCTCCCCTTCTCTTCTCTGATTCTTCTCTCTACCTCTCCTCTCCCTCTCCTCCTCAAGCTCAGGTTTTCCTGGCATAGCTCCCCAGTTCCTCTGCAGCAGGAAACACCGGGCAGAGGAGGAGGAGGAGGGAGACCGCAGACCTTGTCTGTAGTCCAACAGCGAGGGCCCGCCTTTGGCTTTCCTTTGAAAACAACAACAACAAAATTTACCACATCTGTCTCAGTGGAGATGATCTTACCCAGACAGGAGGGAGGAGTCCATGGTTGGAGAGGAGAGAAAACCCGATTATGGGTCAGCTGGCCTGGGAGAGCATTAGTGGTTCCTCGCCTTGGAAGGGCATTAACTTTGTTTTGTTCGTTTCACTTTTTCCCCTAAACTTTAAACACTAAACAAAATGGGCTCCTCTATATCCAAAGCAGAAGGAAAAAAGAGGCCTGAGCGTGCTGCTGAGCACCTGAGCTACACGAGTTGTTCTTCCTCCCAGGGGACAACAAATTCTGCCTGGTGTTTTCAGAACTATCCTGCTAGTCTGTGTTTCCTACCAAGCCTCCTTCTGTTCTCTTCTGTGCATTTAGAAATCTCTCAGTGATTCTCTCATCTCACTTTTTTCTTTTCTTACTTTGCTAATTCTATAGTTATGCCCTTCAATTCTCCCAAAAAAATCTGAAATTAGAAAAAAAAAACAAACCTACCCCTTGTGTCAGATGTGCAAATGTAAAGCGTAACCACTGTAAACAAAATTGTAAAGTAACTGCTATACTGGTCATGTCCAAAAAAGGGCATGTCTCCTCCCTTTTCAGTTTCTTCCGTGACCAGGAAAAGATGGGAAGCCTCTTTCATCCTCAATCTTCTGGAATAGACTTTCTGGAACTATGGTTGCCACAATTCTTAAGTCTTTCCAAAATGGTTTTTATTTACAGCAGTGCTCTTAGATTTCACTCTGGATCAGTTCTAAGTCTTCCCAAGTTTCTCTGAAACCGTCTCCTTTATCATTTCTGAGTGTAATAATGTTCTATTATATTCGTACACCCTAATTTGTTTGGCCAGTCTCTGCCAACACAGAAAAGCTGCTGTAAATATTTTTGTACATATGAGTCCTTTTCCTTTCTTTTGGGTGTATAGGCTAGAAGTGGAATCACTGGGTCAAAATATATGTGCAATTATGTTCATTCTAGGGCTAAATCCAAACTGCTTCCCAGAATGTCTTGGTACAATTCACAGTTCTACTAATAGGACATTAAGTCTTTGGGCTCTAAGTTTCCTGGGGTATATGATCTAATTTAGAGCACCAATGGTGCATCTCAACAATGCTGGGGAAAGGCCCACATCCCAGGCACTGAACCTCATCTCGATGGATACTAGTATTACTGAGTGTTGGAGCTGGCCGGGATCTCAGCATTCTTCTGGTCCGACAAACTCACTTTACTTTAGGAATAATGAAATTCTAGAAAAGTGAAGTCACTTACCTAAGCCACATGGCTAATTAGTGACAAGAACCAGGACTGGAAAAGGGCCTCCTAATTCTCAACTCTCTCCAATAAATTATTATGTATTCCCTTGATAAACCTAAAATGTTATTCTAAAAGAAAAAGCAGATTCCCCAAAAGATAAGTAGTCAAAGAATATGAACAAAAAGTTCTTAAAATAATTGTGGTATTTAACCACAACCACTTTAAAGAATGTTCTGTATCATTACTACAAATCAAAACAACCCTGAGATTTCACCTCACATTCTGCAAAACGTAAAAGATGACAAAAAATGGTAATCATCAGTACTGGAGGGTTTGTGGAATGATAGGCCCATTAATACATTATTTGGGCTAGTAGGGTAGTTTTGGAAAGAAATTTTTAATTATGAAAATAAAGTAACTAAAATGTCCATATATCTTGAACCAGAGACTCTCTTCTTGGGTTTGTACTCCCAAGGAAGCCATCACTAAGAGTAAAGTTTGTAAAAACATACACCAAAATATTTATAATAGTACATTCAGTGATAGCAAAGAACTAGAAACAAGGTAGATGTCCATCAATAAGGAAATGGGTAAATAATTTGTGTTATGTGAATATAACAGGATATCACTATGCTGTAAGAAATGATGTGTGTGATAAATACAGAGAAGCACAGAAACTGCTTAAGAACTGCTGCTGAGTCAAGAAAACAATCTACACAATAACTACAATAATACAGCTTATTCCTCTCTATATCCCTCAAGATAAAAAATGAATATAGCCAAAATTATAAAGACCAACTATGACTCATTCAACTGAAGAGATATGAGAGGATACCCCCAATCTGCCCTTTTGTAGAGGTCAGAGGAAGGTTCAGAGGTAGTACAATTGTACATGTTTTAGGGCTTTTTTCCTCCCCCTTAAAAATATTATTAGTTCTATAAAATGCTTCTTTGAGAGGGGGAGAAGGAATACTTAGGATAACTGTGGCTATATAAGAAACAGAATACATATTAATGAAACTTTTTTTATAGGTAAAAGCAGGTAACATTTTTTGATGGAAAAAAACTGTCTTGATAGTTCTTGTTTTTATGTCATGGCCATATATTTTTATACTCTACTTCCATAAATCAAACCTTCCTTTACTAGGAAAAATTATGCAAAAACAACAAGCAGCAATTTTTATGACAATATATAACATTCAGTGCGGGTAACCCATGACTCCTCTTCTGAAAGAGGAAGTTTATTTCATTATTTTCCTTCTGGTATCAAGACTAGTCACTACACTTAAGACAAATGGTAATTTTATTCATTATAATAAATAAATGGTTTTCCCCAAAAAATTCTGGACCTTTGATTTCCCTGAAATAGGGAACTCTCACTATGAAAACTTCCTCCTCTGATACAAATTAACACATCCTTTGCAATTTAGAATCTAAGGAAATTACCTCAAGGTATTCAGAGGTTCAGTTACTTGCCCAAAATCTTATAGCTAGAACCTCTCAGTGGCAATACTGGAATCTCCCTCTTCCAGATCCTTTAAACCAACCCTCTACCTCAAAAAACAAAAACAAAAACAAAACGAAACAAAACAAAACAAAAAACAAATTAGTGGCCTGAGAAATAGCAGGAGAGCTGTGTTCAAGTCTTTCCTTTTACACACAGTCACTAACTGTGAGCAGATAACAAATTCTCAGACAATTCAGTAAGATTATAAACTGCAGAATATTTCTGATTTGCTTAAGTACAGGGGGCCTCCTCATTGAGAGCTTCCTCATTGAAGTGAAATCATAGACCCAGAATAAAAAAAAATTAATACAATTCAGGTCTTTTGATTTTGAACAAAGAATCTACTGTTTCCCTTTGCTAATAATGCTAATGAATGCTCGCCCAGAAGGCAGATGGTCATCACCTGGAATTCCCAGTGTCTATTCTGTTGTACTTCAAGATTCCTCTCACAGATTCCCTGAGGATTTAGAGAGTGTATTATTTCATTCCTTCCATTCCCAACTGAATGCTGACTACTTGCCACTATCCAGCCCTTAGTCAGCATCACTGTCTAACCTTGGCTGAATTTACCCCCATACAATGTGAACCTTCTATAATAATGACAGGGCTACATAAGTCAGTGAACAGAGAGCGCTGGGCCTGGACCCTGAAAAGCCTGAGTTCAAATCTCAGTGACTATGTGATCCAGAGCAAATCACTTAACCTCTGCCTACTTAAGTTTGCTCATGTGTAAAGTAGGGATAATAATAACACTTCTCTTTCAAGGTTGTGTCATTACAGCAATAGCTAGAAGGTTTACATGGTGCTTTACAGATGTAATCTCATTTGAGTCTCCCAGCATATCACAAAGTGCAGAATGAGTTTCTATTTGTAAAATGCTTTGCAAACTTTAAAGAACTATATATAAACACTAGCTACTATTACTATTATCATTATCAAGCTCCTCAAAGAAAGGAAATCAAACATTCTCTTGCAGAGTCCTCAACTCCTCAAGACCAAACTCATTGATTAAAGTTAGTTAATTTAATTTCTATTTTTTATTTATTTATTACAGTTTTTAAAATATTTTAATAATATAAATATATTTTAATTCTAATTTAATTTAGATATTTTATTATTTTAATAAAATAAATATATTAATGTTTAATTTTAATATATTAATAATATAAATATAATTAATAATGTTAGCATTATTTAATATTGTATTAATATTTTCATATCAATGTAATATTAATTTTATTACTTATATCATAACAATGATAACAACCATCTGAATCCTAATTTGTACTAAGCTGGTATCCTTATAAAAATAGTCCTTAGTAACAATAAATGATATTTATATAGCACTTTGACAATTTGTAAATTTATGCTTCATATGCACTATCTCAGTTAAGCTTCATAACTATCCTGTGAGGTAGATGTTAGATGGGGAAGTGTTTCATAGCTAGCAATTATCAAAAAAGGGATATGAACTCAAGATTTTCTTGACTACAAATGAAATCCTCTTCTCCACTAGACCCATTCTCCTGAGCCTGGCAAGCTCCATACTCCTGCACAGCTTTTGAAATCTCACCTCCTCCTCTCCCTTCTCGCCCCCATCAATCTTTTCCTGGTAAGAAGCCACAATTCCTTTTGCTCTACTCTGATCTAAGGCAAAGTTCTATAAAAGCACATTATTTACTGTGCTTTTGCCAATGCTTCATCCTAGCCCTGAGGTGAGCATGGGTTCTTGAAGGAGATGCCCACTGAATGCAAGCAATCAGCCTGCTCTACCACCCATGAAGGGCTTTGAACATCAACTTGCCAATGAACTTTCAATTGAGGACCGTGTGGTCTGAGAAGCTCATCCTAATGAGGAGGGAGGACTGTGGGGAGACTCCAGCCATTCACAAAGATCCACGAGGATGGCAGCAAGAAAGTGAAGATCCTTGAAACACTCAAATATCTGAGGCTCCTTCAAACCTAAAACCATGATTCTACATTCTATAAAACAAGGGATGAATGTGGACCTCTTAGATGACTTTTTTTTCCCTCGTCAAATTCATGGTGTTGTGGAAAGGGATGTGAAGGCAGAAATGTTCTCCAATTATTTTCTTTTAATCTTTTGTTTGCCAGATGAATTTCTTGCTACCTGCTAAGGGAAGCCAAACATTTGACTTCTCCAAACATGCTAATACACACACAGGCTTCATGTTTTGAAGAGTATCCAGACGGTTTCTGGGCCACCATTAATGTCAATTATCCTCCAAACCCAGGCTCATATGGGAGCTCACCATCCAAGCCCTCTCATGTACAGATGGATGGATGCCAGTCCTTGCACCCGGTCGGCATTCATTAAACACTCTCGATTAATCAGATACCAGGTTAAGCAGCAAAGACCTCCACGTTCCCTGCGGTTGGCAGGAGTGCCTCCTTATTCAACAATGCCACGTTGACACAAGGCTGAAAGGCAAGCAGATGTCTGCTATTGCAAAAGGCAAACTTTATTCTTTACCACAGACAACAGCTCCTCTCCCACTTTGTCTCACAAACCAGACACTGATTCCAAAAACTGGACATCACCACAGGGAAAAAAAAAAAACAATAGCTCCAAGTATGTGTCAGCCTAAGGACATACTACTGAGAGCTTCAAACAGGAGGAAACACAAGGTTTTCCTCAATGCATAGAGTTCTAGCTACAGAAATGCTACAAGATTTTGAAAATGTCAGTCTCACGGCTATGTATAAAAAGATAATTACTCATATATTTCAATATGTATAACATATATTGGACTGCCTGCCATCCAGGGGAAGGGGTGGGAGGAAGGAGGGGAAAATCTGAAACACAAAGCTGTGCAAGGGTCAATGATGAAAAATTATCCATGCATATGTTTTGAAAATGCATATGTTTTTGTTGGTGGAGTTGTGAAAGAATCCAGCCATTCTGGAGAGCAATTTGGAACTATGCCCAAAAAGTTATCAAACTGTGCATACCCTTTCATCCAGCAGTGCTACTACTGGGCTTATATCCCAAGGAAATACTGAGGAGGGGAAAGGGATCTGTATGTGCCAAAATGTTTGTAGCAGCTCTTTTTGTAGTGGCTAGAAACTGGAAGATGAATGGATGTCCATCAATTGGAGAATGGTTGGGTAAATTATGGTATATGAAGGTTATGCAATATTATTGCTCTGTAAGAAATGACCAGCAGGAGGAATACAGAGAAGCTTGGAGAGACTTACATCAACTGATGCTGAGTGAAATGAATAGAACCAGAAGATCGCTGTACACTTCAATGCTGTATGAAGATGTATTCTGATGGAAGTGGAAATCTTCAACATAAAGAAGATCCAACTCACTTCCAGTTGATCAATGATGGACAGAAACAACTACACCCAGAGAAGGAACACTGGGAAGTGAATGTAAACTGTTAGCACTACTGTCTATCTACCCAGGTTACTTATACCTTCGGAATCAAATACTTAATTGCAATAAGAAAATGGTATTTACACACATATATCGTATCTAGGTTATATTGTAACACATGTAGAATGTATGGGATTGCCTGTCATCAAGGGGAGGGAGTAGAGGGAGGGAGGGGGAAATCTGGAAAAATGAATACAAGGGATAATGTTATAAAAAAAATTTACTCATGCATATATAATGTCAAAAATATATAAATAAAATTTAAAAAAAGAAAATGCATATGTTTTATTAAAAATAAATAAATATATACTATTTTCACCAATGGAAAAAAAGATAGTTACTGAATCAGTCAGTCAAAAATCAGTGAGCATTTGTTAAGCCTCTATTTTGTGTCAAAAACTGTGCTAAGTGCTCAAAATATAAGGGGAAGCAACCCCTGCACTCAAGGAATTGACCTTCAGAAGGTAAGTGAAAATATTAGCATCATGAGTAGGACAGAATCTGCCTTAGAAGGGACTTCAGAGTCACCCAGCTCAACACCCATGCAATGCAGGCGTCCCCTAACAGTCACTCGGCCCTGTGCCCGCCCACGTCCAGTGATGAAGCCCTCACTCCCTCACAGGGCAGTCTTGCTGCTACACCCATTATCTGGTTCACACTCCCAGGCAGCTCAGGAATGGCATCCACAACATCCTTAGCATCTCTCCTCGAATAGTTCTCCAGTGACAGAATTCACTACTCATAAGCAAATAGCTCGTGGTGAACAATTATGGATACTAAAACTTTTTTCCTTATACTAGGGAAAAGTCAGCCCCTGTAACTTCTTCTTTCATAGAATGATCAGAATATATGTACATGTGATACATGTACAACTATTTGTTATATATACATATATGTGTGTATTATATAGATTGACATGTATGTATATGTATACCAAGAGGCTATGTGTATTATGTGTGTGTGTGTGTATATATGTGTGTGTGTGTGTGTGTATATATATATATATATATATATATATATATATATATATGGGTATGTGTGTATATATATGGGTATGTGTGTATACATGATATATATTATATATGTTTGCCAAGATGGCTGAATGGATAGAAAACTGGGCCTGGAGTCATAAAGAACTGAGTTAAAATCTGGCCTCAAACTGACCAGCTGTGGGATTCTGGGGAAGTCACTTTTTTTCTCTTTACTTTAATCCCCTGGAGAAGCAAATAACAAATCACTCCAATGTCTCTGCCAAGAAAATCCCATGAACAGTACTGGTGTGCCAAGACCCACAGGGTCACAAAGGGTCATATATGACCAAACAACGATGTGTATGTATGACATTCATATAACACATATATACCACATATACATATTTATGTGTATGTTCCTCTCCAACTGTGGGTTTGTTGTGCCTTATGTGTATATTGTATATATGTGAATTTACATATATATATATATACACACACACACACATATCATATATAGAGGTATATGTTCCCCTCAAATTCTGGACTCCTGATGGTCTATATAAACATGCATACATATGTGTGTATGTATGTATGTATATATTCACACATACTCACACACACACACACACACACACACACATAAACTGCATTCATTGTATAGATGATGAAACTGAATGACTGGCCCAACATCTCACAAGCAATAAAAGAGCTAGACTTAGTCTTGGCTGCTTAATCCCCAAATCTCATGCCCTTCCCACCACTGTTCTATTACTGGCTCCCTTGCTGGTACTAATCCTATACAGTGCTAAGCAAAGGGCTAAGTCAGATCCCTGACCAATGCAAAACCCTCCTGATATTCTAAGTTTTCCAGCACTTCTCTAAATCTTCTCACCTACCAGCCCCGTTCCCTCCATTGAGCATCACAAAAACCATCCTGCTCCAGAATTCCACTGTGACCCATGGTCCTTCTAGTCCATGGGCTACATTTAAGACCACAAAAAAAGATTAGGTATATTAAGACCATATAAAGGATACCAAAGTCCTCCACTCCATGTCAGTATCATTCTCTAACAGACATTGATCAGATTTCCCATCCATCCCATCTTTAGGGCTCTGGGGCAGGGCTATCAGAAAACAGAGGTCCCAAGTCCCACTCTGAAGCTCCTCACCAAAGAACCCACAAGTATATGTTAGAATTGATGAATTTCAATGAACAATCTCAGTCCTAGAAAACTGATTATAAAACATAATCTTCCACAGAGACAATGTGAATGAAACATTGTATCCGAAAGTATCATTTGCTGCAACAAAACAAATGTGATCCTTTCTGCTTAAATGTTTTTTTCTATTACTAGGAAAAGTTTAGTAAGAGTTGGAGCGGAACTGAAAAGTACAGTTATAAAGAAGCTAAAAGGAGACCTTGAGTCCAACCAGTTCATTTTACAGATGGGAAAAACTGAAGCTGCAAAGTAACTGACAGGATATGAATCTCAAATCCAGGTTCAATCCTTTTTTCCTTGAAGGGAGCCTCCCGGGACAAGGTAAGAACTCGATAACAATAACTAAAACCAACCTAATCCCCATAAGAGGACATGAGAGAGAGAGAGTTGGAGGTGGATGGGACGTTAGAGACTATCTCATTCCATCACGTTGTACAGAAGAAGGCATTGGCCAGATCAGGCCAGGCTGAATCAGCCTTAGGTAGGGAATAGGGGCTTGTGCTAGTCACTGAAGGCTGGCCAAGAAGTATCCAACACAATCTCCTGCCCTTGAGGAACCCACAAATGGTAAAGAAGAAATAAGATCAATAGAAACTAAAGGAAAATTTAAAACCACAACAGAAAATCAAATGCTTAACTGTGGGGCTCCAGCATCTATGAGAATTCAGGCAAAGGAAAAAATCCACCAAATAGGACTGGTTATCATTACAGTAAGGCTTAGTCTACTCTGTGCATACACTCCTTAATGCAGCATTAATGGCAACTCATATTTCTGATCTTTAAGGCAAATAAGAGGCCACAAGCATTTATTAAGCACCTACTAAATGCCAATGTGAATGGCAACTCACATTTCTGATCTTTAAGGCAAATAGGAAGCCACAAGCATTTATTAAATGAAAAGGGCCAAACTATTGAAGGAATTCCCAGGTGAGAAGGTAACTCAGGTATAGAGGCAAAGCCTGGAGCAGGGAAGTGGAGTTGGGAAGGGAATGACAGATGACTGATAAGGGTCCTAAATGAAGAACCCCACCAAGAGGAACCACTGAGACACAAAATTCTTTCTTCAATGTTAAGAAAGAAAGGTTCTAAGTAACATGAGAGTTGTACTCTTATCTTATAGATGAGCCAACTGAGGTTCAGAAAGGCTGCCTTGCCTCTTGATTTGCTTATAAGTGCCAGAGACACAACTCAGACAGATTTTTTAAAACTAACAGACCTGTGCTCTTACCATTACACCATGCTGCCAAGAGATCTAGAAAATGGCAAAGGAATACAATTACAGACATCTAGGAAACTCTTCCAGTTAACCAATGATGATTGCCAAAGGTCCTGAGGCTAGGATCCAGGAATTTCAGAAGGGAAGACAACCACTTTCAAAAGGCCTAAGTGAGAAGATACAGAACCAATTCTGGTCCATTTGGGAAAGTCCCGCTGGCACTACGCCTGTAGATTCAGGCCAGGCCCTGCCTTGGGGAAGCTCTCCACACAGAGATAGGTTTCAATTGATGATAAAACAGGAATTCTGCCCATAATGCTGGTGTCTGGGATGAAATGACAGACGAAGAAGCAACACGTTTCACCTACAGAATTAGGGGCTGAGGTCTCCCTGAGGAACTGACATCAGGGCTGGCAATGGAACAAGAATGGGTCATGTAAATAGTAGATTGTGGTTTATGAAGTACATTTATGAAATACATTTAATATTTATTAATATATTTTAAAATATATTAATATTTATTTTTATTGGCCAACTTATTATTTTGATATTATAATATATTACATATGATATAAAATAATAATAATGAAATATTATTATTTTATTGGCCAATTTATTATTACTGGCCAATGGGGTATGGTGCCAATCTGTTCTCAAACACTAAACCGAAGTCTATAAAATGGGAGCCACATCTAAGCTTCAGAGTAGTAACACCTCCTCCAGTTTTTAAAGAATCTTCTGGCTTTTTAAAAAATGCCTTCCAAATTTTCTCCTTTCCACAGAAGCTATAATGGAGGCAGGTATGATGAATCCCAGTTTACACATATGGAAACAAAGGCCTGGAGACTGGCCCAAGCCTAAGGTCAAACAGCACCTTCTTACAGAATCAGAATTAAAATTAGGTTTGCAGGCTGTGCCACGTGGCACTCACCATACCACCAGCCTCATTTATGAGCACTACAAGACACAGTGAAAAGCAAGAAGGTGAATGCTAATTTAGACTGAAAAGCCCTGGAATGCAGGTCAACCAGCACTGAAGTGGATATTGCTGTAGCCACTGCCCCAGAGACTCACAGAGGGACTGGAAACGAAGAGGACAGTCCACTGGCTTTTGTATAACTGCCAATCAATCAGCATTTATTAAGTGACACAATAAATAATAATAATAATAAAGATACTGTGCAAAAAACAGCCCCATCCCGCCCTCAAGGAGATTACATTTTAATGACTGCTATAAGCAAGCTGGGCCTTATATGGTGATGCACTGGAGTAGAGAGAAACAGGTTGGTGCATTAGATAGAGGAAGTGAAAGGTATGCAAGAAGAGGGCTCAAATTCTGCTAAAGTAACTCCCGGAGCCTCAGTTTATTCATCTGTACAATGGATGACAAATGAGTTCCCTCCCAATTCTGGAATTAAGAGGTGGCTGTTATGGTTTGCCTTTCCCCCTGATATCTAGGAGATGATGCCATGATGGGGAAGTGAACTGGATTTAAGTGAGAGAGGGTTATACAAAGTCACCAGCCTCGCTTTTTCCTCCAGAGCCAGCTGGGTCCAGTGAGCAGATACAGACCAGGAAATTACACCTGTTTAACATAATTTGGATTGGTTGGGGTACCTACACTGATAAACCAGAAGGAAAAAAGGAAGGAAGCAAGCATTTATTAAACTTCTACTATATTGTAAGCCCCTTCTCTCTCTCTCTAAATATAAATACACACATATACACATATACATATTATATATATATACATATATATATAATAAGTATATGTGTCTATCTATATCTATCTATATAAATAAAAATAAATAAAAAGACCAGGAAACTGGAAATGGTTATAAATAAAATGGAAGACCTTGGCCTTTTTAAGCTACCCAAGTCTCAATTTTATCAGAGTTTAATAAATCACAAATCTCAGTAATGGAAGAGCAGTTGGGGGAGGGGGCAGCCCCCACTTTCCACTGAATCAGCAGCAATTGGTCATTCAACCTAGGCCAGAAGGCCTGCAGTGGTAAGAATCCCCAAGGCAGCCCCTTCAAATGGTACACAGCTTTCCGGAGGACATTATACCTTAAATTAATCCAGAATCTGCTTCTCAGCTAAATCTACTCATCAGCCTGGGCCAAAACAAAACAATTCTAATCCCTTTCCCATAGGACAGTGCTCCACATATTGGAAGGCTACTGAAGTACCATTACCTTCTTCAGGTTATAAACCCTCAAGGCCCCCAACCCATCCATTATCTCCTGGAATGGCTTCCAGTACTCTCATCATGCTGTAACATCCTGTATTCCAACTAGGTAATTTAGTGGAATCAAAATAGTAATGAGTTCAAATACAGCCTCAGCTTGCCTCAGGTTTCCCAATCTGTAAAATGGTAATATTAATAATAACAGCTATCTACCTCCTAGGGTTATTGTGAACAGTAAATGAGATAAGAATTATAAGATGTTTAGCATAGTACCTAAGCATGTAAGCTAATATTATTAATAAATTATTAAAATATTATTTAAATTAATATTATATTATTATTACTGGTGTTAGTAAGAACTGAGTTCAAATTTGACTCCAGGGATTTAGTTGTATGACGGTAGGCAACTCCCTTAATCTCTGCCTGCCTCAGTGAAATGGGGATATTACTACTACCTAATTCCCGGAGTAGTTGTGAAGATCAAATGAGAAGTTTATGAAGTGCTTAGCAGAGGGCCTGGAATATAGTAGATGTTTAATAAATGTTTGCTTCCTTCTTTCCTTCTGGTTTATCAACATGGGTGTCCAGAACTAAACATGTCTTTTTAAATGTGATCCAACCAGGATAAAGCCTAGCAGAGCTACTATCTACTTTATTTAGGGGAATAAGAAGAAGAAAAAAGAAAAAAAAAGAGAAAAGAAAGAAGAGGAAGAGAAGGCAAAGGAGAAGGAGGAGGGGGAAAAAAGAAAGAGGAGGACGTTTATATAAAGTTTATATAAAGGTTTACAAAGTACTTTACATGTTATATTACTGGATTCTCTATATACTCTATTAATGAAGCATAAGATCATTCCAGATTTTGGAGGGAGAGGGAAGGAAAATATCCTACTACTGATTTATATTAAATTTGCAATCCATAAAAAATAAAAATTCTTTCATAGAAACCATTCCATTGCCTCTCTTCCATCCTATCCTTGCCCAGATGACATTTTTTTTAAACCAGGAATCTTTCTATTTATCCCTATTGAATTGCATCTCAGTAGATTTTTGCCCATCATTCTGGCCTTATATTAAGATCTCTGTGAATCCTAACGCTGTTATCCATGTGCCAGCTCTCTGCTCCAGCTTCATGTCAGCCACAAATTTGACAAAGCATGACATCTCTGCCTTCATTGAAACCATTGAGAAAAATGTTGAACACAACAGGGCAAAGGACAGCTTTTTGGGCACTGCAACAGAGACCTCCCTCCAGGTTGACACTGATTCATAATTGGCCCGTATCTAGGTCTAGTCATTCAACCAGTTCCAAATCTACTAAAGAATGAGACAGCGTATTAGAGTAGAAAGAAGGCCTGATGGTCTTTGGGCCATAGCTTCTTCAACTGTTAAAAATGACAGGACTAGACTACATAGGTCTAGGGTTCTAATTCTATTATTACTTATCACAGTAGTTCCCAGATAGGCAAATAGAAAAAAAAAACCCTTTTTATAATATGTAAAAATATTTTACAGACCTTCCCAAATTATGTCAAATAAGTTAGCATATGTAAAGCCCACTTTATCAAATAAGAGATAATATGAGATAATAAACAAAATGAGATAATAATTCTAAAGCACTTAGCATAGTGGCTAGCATATGATAAGTGATATATAAATTTTGTTGTTGTTGTTGTTGTTATTATTATTGTGTATTTAGCATACTGCCTGGCTCACAATAAGCATCAGACAAATATTAGTTATTATTATTATAATGCACTTAGCACAGTGGCTGCCACATAATTATTATATAAATGTCCTTGCTGTTTTTATTATTATTATGCACTTAGCATAGTTACTGGCCCATAATCAGCACTACAGAAATATTGCTATTATTATTATTATTATGGACTTAAGCACAGTGCTTGCCATATAGCAAACAAATGCTATATAAATGTTACTGTTGTTGATGATGATGATGATGATGATGAATTTAGCATAGTACCTGGCCCATAATAAGCACTACAGAAATATTGGCTGTAATTATTGTCATTATTATGTACCTCAAGCACAGTATTTGCCACATAGCAAGCAAATGCTATATAAATGTTGTTGTTATTGATGATGATGATGATGATGATGATGATGATGATGAAGCATTTAGCACAGTGCTTAGCACATAATAAATACTATAAAATACCAGCTATTATTAATAGAATTATTATTAATATTATTTCAAAGCCACTTAACACAACACCTGACACTGAGTAAGTGATGAATAAATGTATTATTACACACATGCTAGCTAATATCAGTATTAGCATTATAGTAACTGTACTATCAGGAAGCATTAACTGGAAAAACAAGGATTAAGAGGAGACCTATGATTTCATTACTATAGGAACTCCCAGATTAGAAAATTCCCTCTATTAATGCAAGATAGCCAGAGAGTTGCCGAAAGTATTAAGAAGTTAAGAGCATGACACTTTCGATCTGAATCAGAAGACCTGAGCCTCAAATCCAGAACTTCCTGACTGGCTTCCAACCCAGCTCTACATCTATTACAAGGGACAAAAAGCTACTCTGATTTCACTAAAAATTCTAAATAACATTTGTGACAAGGAGATGTCAATCTCTAGGCTTCATCCACCATCCCCTTAGTCTTCCAAATCCAAAAGCTTCCTTCTCCAATACTCCCCAATATGAGTTGTCGTCTTAGTAGAACAGAAACTCCTTGAAGAGGCAGACTGCCTTCAATTTTGTATTTGCATCCTCAGCATTTAGCACAATGCTTGGCACGTAGTCCATGCTTAAATGATTTTTCATTCATTCATTCCTCCCAAGAGCACCCAGATATACTAGAAAAACAGCAATACATATATGTGTGAGACGTTATTTATTCACTCTGCAGAAAGCATGTTTGCTTATTTATTCTCCTGAGTCATGCTGCTTATTTTGCTAGAGCTAAATAAAGATCAAAATGACAATGCTTGGTACTCAAATGGATTCTCTGGCTCCTTATAATAAACTTCTCAGCCCTCAGGTTGGAAAACAGAGATCTGGTCCCACTCTCTCCATCTTGACCACAAGAACTTTAAGAGACTGTCAAATGCCCTACTGACGTCAAGAAATCCTGTGTCTACAGCATTTCTCTTCCATCCTGCACCCCACAAATGCCATTCCATTAATTTGATCACAACCAACTGAGGGACTCTCTGGAAGTCAAGAAAATCTAGCAGCTGGTAAACAAACCATTGCAATACACAGCACTTGGAAAGGAGATGGAAGAATCAGAACATGGGGATGGCAAAGAAGGGGACAAAGAGGCAAGGCGAGCAAATGCCCACCCACTCACTTCTCACCACAACAAAAAACGAATTTCTTGGTCTTTCCTGGCCACCCACAGTCTCCACCATATAAACAGAAATTACAAGTCGTCCTTTTTGAATATAAGACAAGGACCAAGAGAAGCTCATGTAGTTTTAATGCCTCCCTCTCCTTAGTTTCTTCATCTATAAAATTAGGGTCATGGCTCTAAATTTTTATCTGAAATTCAGTTTCTTCACTTTTTCTCTCTGTTTTTCCTTAGTGGGCAGCAACTGAATATAGAACATAGAAGGCAGCAGACAGAAAAGGGGGGGGGGGTTCCTGATTCTCCCCTAGCTGACTTCTCCTAATCTTTCCTTTTACTTTATCCCTATGGGTTCTGTTCCCTCACTGGGAGGGACCTTGCTTAGCCCACCCCTTCTGTCCTCCTTTCTCATTACATGGCCTTGATGTCTTGGGTACCCAATTCATGCTTTCTCCTTCCCCCTCCTACTCAGATTTCTCACTGTATACTTGAAAGTTCTTGATTTTTTTTGGTGACCTGGTTAAAGCTATGGGCCTCAAAATAATTGTATTTAAAGAAATAAGTAAAATCCATATAATATTTATAAATAATATACAGAATAATTGTACTGAAATATTTTTTTAAAAAACAAGTTCAAGGATGCCAGTTTAAGAACTCATGATCCAATGCAACCCCTTTGTTATTTCTTTTACTACTGACAGGACTTAATACAACCCCATTCAAGTAAGGGCTTAGATTCAATCAACCAAGCAAGCATTCCTAAGTGCTTAAGTGATGGAGATACAAACTATTTCTGCCTTTCAGGAGTTTTTATTCCAATGGGGAAGGCACCATATTCAAACTTAGATGCAAGAAACATGCAAATCACCAACTAGGTAACTTCAGAAAGGGAAGTACTAGAAGCTGGCTGACCAGGAAAACCTTGGGGAAGAAGGTAGTACTGAGCTGAGTTCTGAAAGAAATCAGGGAGGGACATTAGGAGGTGGAAGTACACTGTAAGATAGTATTTTTGTCAGAGTCTCAGCTCCTAAAAAGAAGCAAGTTCAGATGATGGAGAATGGAGAGAATTAAGGAAATGTGCTAGGGTAGGGCAACTAGGAGTAACTATAATTGGTGCATTTTATCTCACTCTTTCCCTTCTCCTGACCTCCCATCTCTCTCCAAGATGAAGGCACGAGAGTGAACACACACACACAGAGTACAAATAACCTTCAATAACCCTCTGTTCCCCCCACAGGCAGAACTAGAGCAATGTGGTTTCCCCTCCAGCCACTGAAATGTCTCATTTCCTATCTCAGCTCTGGACGGAACTGATCCATGGGCCATGGTGAGGGCAGCTGCTTCTGCTGCTGCATGGATCTAAAATAAGCTTCATCTAAGTCTTACCAGCACATCAGAGTGATAAACCTTTTGGGAAGCAAGTCTTGAGTAAAGGGATTTTCAAAAAGTCAGTTGTTCAATCAATAAGCATTTATTAAGTGCTTACAGTATGCCAAACATTGTGGTAAGTGCTGGATCCACAGACCTGCTTTCCAGAAGCTCACAGTCTTATGTAGTCAGGGAGACAAGAGGCAAACAACTGTGTACAAACAGGAAATGTAGGAGATAATCAAGGCACTCACACTAAGGGAGCGTAGGAAAGGCTTCTTGTAGAAGGAGAAATTTAGATATTGGCAATCAATAGATGGACCTAGTTGGACTATATGCATAAACATAAATTATATACATGTACACGTACATTTGTGTTATATGTATGTAAATATGTATGTATATATATAGACACATATTTACATTTATTCTGTGTATATATAAATACATCTAGACATTTATATATTCTGTATATATGTATATGCACACATGTATCTGTGTTATATATATAAATATATATGTATATGTATATATTTAGACACATATTCTGCGTATATATACATGTAAATATGTATATGTGTGTATATACACACATATTTGTATGTAGGTGTAAATATATACATATATACATGCATGTGCATCTATTCATATATGTATGCATATAAATGTTAGTTACCATAAGATAGGATATGAAGGAAGCCCATTTAAGCTAAAATCCCAGCTCTTTAAAGAAGCCTTCCCCCATAGTGCCTATGAGAACACAGGAGAGTTATAGGAGCAAAGACCAAGAATTGTAAGAGATCTCAGAGGTCCCTTTGTTCTAATGCTCTCTTTTTTTCAAGAGGAAACAGGAAAATGAAGGGATTTACCCGTGCTAACACAGTCCCAAGTCCTCTGATTCCAAATCCAACCCTCTTTCTACAATATTATGTCATCTCGGGAATGTTACAAATAATAAGACAAGGCCCAAGATCAGCAACAACCACTGACATTTACATAGTGGGTCAAATAAGCACTTATTAAGTACTTGCTGTGTACTGGCAGGGTGCTAAAGGCTGGGGATACAAAGAAATGCAAAAGGACAATCTCTGCAAATGATTCAAAGTCTGCTGAGCCCTTTGCTGACAGGAGCTCAACAGGAGCCCTCACAACCACCCAGTGAAGCCTACTAGGTGCTGCAGGCAGCAGCATCTCCATTCCTGACAGCCAAGGACTAGTGGTTAAAGGTGTCTATTCTTCCTGAATGGGTTAAAGTTCTAACAATTTGCCCACTGGCTCCCCATTCCAGCACCAACATCACTGACAAAGCAATTCCCACACCCCGTCAGCAGCAGTGAGGGAGACCTGGTCACCAAGCCCAGCTGGGGCTCTGCCCTCCCGAGGCACTTGGCTAGACCTCTGATTATGGAGAGCCCAGTGATGCTGGAGACAGGGGAAGGGCATCCGGACACATGGCAGGCGCCATGGCCCTGGGAGAAACAGGAAGGCAGGACCTTCCAGGATAGGCAGATAGGAAGACACATGGTCTTCTGGGAAGCACACACTATCTATCATGACTCAGCAAGAGAATGAGAGACAGAGACAGAGAAAGAGAGAGAGAAAGAGATAGAGAGATAAAGAGAGAGACATACAGAGACAGAGAAAGGGAGAGTAAAGGAGAAAAGAGGGGAGGGAGAAAATGAGAGAGAGAGACAGAGAGAAAATGAGAGAGAGAAGGCGAGAGAAGGAGAAAATGAGAGAGAGAAAATGAAAGAGAGAGAGAGAAAAGGAGAGTGAGGGAGAAAAGAGGGGAGGGAGGGAGAAAATAAAAAAAAAAGAGAGAGAATATGAGAGAGAGAGAGAGAGAGAGAGAGAGAGAGAATGAGAATGAGCTTTTTCTCTCTCCTCCCTCATCTTGGCATCCAGGGCCCTTGGTAAAAGAAGAGACTGGACTGAACCAATCTCTGCCTCTGACAAGGGGAGCCTAGGGGACCAAGGGAGAACAGCGATGGAGGAGCTGCTTCCTGCAAAGGGGAGAACATAGTATAGGTGCCTAACGTCCTGCCCCCCCCATACTTATCATCTGACTCCCCAGTCCACTCTCCCAACTGGTAAGCTGTGGTAGCTGTGAGAAGAAGGGATTTGCCCCCCTCCTCTGAACACCCACTTCTTTCCCTTGTGGCTGAGAATGAGTCATTCACTCTGTTCTCTTCAAAAAGAGAGACCTGTTTGTATGTAACAGTGTGAGTGATTAAGCCCTGCCTGCGTCACCAACTGCCTGCCGAACATCTCCAACTGGGAGTACCATGAGCATCTTAAATTCAGCATGTACAAAATGAAAACTCCTCTTCCTCCCTAGTCATCCTCCACCCCAGATTTCCCTGCTGCTGCTAAGATACCATGGCCTGTCTAGGTACCCAGGCAGGTACTCCAGAGCCACCCCCCACAGTGCCTTCTCCCTCCTTCCTCCCCCTCAATCCAATCAGTTACAGTCTGGTCAATAATACCTTATCCCTTCTCTCTCACCTGTTCCCTCTGCCCTAGTTTGTTCAAGTATCCATCTCCATCCTCCACATTAACTTCCAAACAACAGAACAGATCTAATTATGGCAAATCTTTGTCAAGAACCTTCCATGGCTCTCTATTGACTCTAAGATTTAAAAAAAAAAAAAAAAAAAAAAAAAAAAAAAAAAAAAAAGCTTTTATGTGCTAGTTAAAGGCCTTCACAATATAGAGAATTAGTCTAGACTAATCTTCCAAACTTAATGAATTCTCCCCTTTACTCACTCTAGGTGCAGAATAGACAGAGCACTTGGCTTAGAGTCAGGAAGTCCTGAGTTCAAATTCAGTCTCAAACACTTAAAATATGTGTGACCTTTAGCAAATCATTTAACCTCATCTGGAAAGTGGCAATAACATCAGCCCCTACTTCCCAAGGTTGTTGTGAAGATTAAATGAGATCATATTTGTAAATCACTTAGCTCGATGCCTGCCACACAGTAAATACTATATAAATGCCTATTCCCTCCAAGTTCCAGCCAAACCAGCCCATTTGCTGCTCCTGGAATTCCATCTCCCACTACTATGCTTTTGCACAGGCTGATCTCTCCTGCCTGAATGCACTTCTTTACTTCTTAGATTCTTTGGCTTCCTTCAAAGCTCAGCTCATAGACCATCTTCTGTGGGAAACCTTTCCCAATTCCCTTGGTCATCAGAGGTAATGTATATACTTATATGTTTATGCATTCTATTCCCCAGTAAGAATATAAATTCCTTAAAATCAGAAAGTATTGTTATTTTGTCTCTGTTTTGCCTAGGATAGTGCCATGCATGTAATAAGCACTTAGAAAATACCTGTCAGATAGTTGGGTACAGAAATACCTTTCATTCAACAGGGAAATGGGAGAAGGGGAAATCAGAAGGAGGAAAGATTAAGGAGAGGATTAGTTCTAAGCAAAACAAACTAACTAAGGATGTACCAAAATTAAGGATATACTCTAAGGATGTACAAAAATATTTATAGCAGCTCTTTATTGAGTTGGCAAAGAAGAATATGTATATGTGTGTATATATGTGTGTACATACATACATACATATAGAGATAGAATACTATTGTACTATAAAAAGACCTGGCTTTAAAAAACCTGGGAAGACTTATATGAATTGATTCAAAGAGAAGAACCTAAAGAACAATTTAGACATTGATCAAACTAGGAACTCTTGTCAGCATAATAAGTAACTTATTTCAAAGGACATGATGAAACATGCTCTCCACATCTCAATAAAGTAGCAGCAAATGACTTTAAAAATGCAGAAATGAAGTGTGTGAAGGTGTGGAGTGTGTGTGTGTGTGTATGGATTTCCTTTAGAACTTGATCAATGCAGACATTTGTTTTGCTTGAATATACATGTTTGTAATGGGAGTTGTGTTGTTCTTTTGTTCTTAATTAGGAGTGGAGAGAAGAGGAAAAGTCAGATTTTTTGCTGATTTAAAAATATATTATTTAATTTAAAAAAATAAAATGCTTGTTGGACTGTATCCAAAAGAAAAGGATTGGATTAATTCATCTCTAAGATTAATTCTAAAACTCAAGCTATATGAAGAATGAGCGTGGATGCCAAAAGTCACACAGCTAGAATGTTAAGTCATAGATCACCACCACCCAATTCAGATCTTTTACTTTCAAATCTAAGAAGCAGCTTCTAGTCCATTATAATAGAAATAATCCCAAGTAGAATGTTGAGTTGGAAGAGAACCAAGAGACTGCTCAGTTCTAAATGAAGAAACTCAGATCTAGAGATTCAGGGTTACAAAATTATCAGGAGAAATGAGATGAAAAGCAGGGTCTCCTAATAGATAATCTATCACTATTAATGACTCAATGTGATACATGCAATCTTACAGAGATTGTACAATATCCAATAACATGTGCTAAGGTAAAGAAACAAATATTTACATATATGCATCTCTTAATCACAATCCTGAATCACACAGCTAATGTCACAAGAATTTTTCAATGTAAGAAGGGAAAAGAAGAGAAGGAAAGGGGAAGGGAGAAGGGAAAGAAGAGAATAGAAGAGGAAAAAGGAAACAAAAGAGAGGGAGAGGGGAAAGAGGGGAAAGAGGAATGATGAGGGACAGAGAAAAGAGAAGGAAGGAGGAGAAAGTAAGAGTAACATAATGAGGCAGAGAAGGGAAGAAGGAAGGGGAATGGAAGGGAGAAATAATAAAGGACAGGGATGGGGGAGGAGGTACTAACCAGAGAGAGGTGAGATACAAAATAAAAACTTGACCCTGAACTTCAAATTTTAGTGAATGCAGTAGTATAGCAGTGAAGAAAATGAACCCATAAATAGAAATGGAACCTGGGATAAGTCAGCTAGAATAGAACAATGCCAGCTCCATGTCCTTAACCCTGTGCTCTTCTCTCTATTCTATGTCTCCAGAAAGTATTAATTTCCTATAGATACTTCTACTTAGGGTATATTGCCATCACCTCAAATTCAATACACTTAAAACCAAAATGACATTTCTCCCTACCTCCAAAAGCAACTCTGTCTCCTGATTTCCTGTCATTATACTGAAGACCTATGCTCTGGATCATTTAGAACCCTTCTTTTTCCCTCCTCCTTTATTTCCTAGATCCAATGCACTGCCAAGTCTCTCCTTAATTCTTTCCCAATGTCTTTCAGATTCACTTTTTTTTCTCTCAACTCCCATTTAATCAGGCCTTCACTGTATTTCATCTAGAATATACAACAGCCTCTTTAGTTGAGCTTCCAGCTTCTAGTTTTCTCCCTCAATTAAAAAAAATTCATATATCTAAACTGCTTCTCTCAGATAGTTAAATATCTATAGACAGTAAAGATCCTATCATAAACAAATTAGAGGAGCAAGGAAAACATTTCCTTTTAGGTCTATAGATCAAAGATAAGTTTATCAATAGAAAGAATAGGAGAAAATAAAAAGGATAATTTTGATTATATAAAAATGATAAGTTTTTATACAAACAAAACCAGTGCAGCTAAAATAAGAAGGGAAACAGTTGAACTGAGGGGGGAATCTTTGGATTTTTTGGATAAAGGTCTTATTTCCAAGATAAATATGAAATTAATTCAAATTTTAAAAAACAAGAGCCTTTCCCCAAATGATAAATGGTCAAGGGATATTAATAAGCAGTTTTCAAGGGATAAAATTCAAACTATCAACAGTCATATGAAAATAAGTGCCAAATCACTAATAATTCAAAAACTGCTGATAAACCTGAGGTCATGCTTCACATTCAACAGACTGGTAAATATGACAAAAAAGAAAAAAAAATTAAAGTTGTTGGAGGAGCTATGGGAAAACAGATGCATTAAAGCGTTTTTTTTATATGAAACTATAAATTGGTTCAACCATTCTGCAGATCAATTTGGAACTATGTTTCCCTCCCCCAAATCACTAAACCATGCATATTCTGATCTAGCAATAATACTTCTGCTAGACTAGTATCCCAAAGATCAAGAATTATTATTAGTAGTTATTATTTTGGGAAAGGATCCAACCATACAAAATATGACAGTCCTTTTCAAAAAGCTAATGAACTGGAATGGAAGCCCACAGTTTAAGGAAAGGTTGAACAAATTATAGCATCTGAATGTAATGAAATCCTATTGTGTTATATGAAATAATGGAAGAGGCAATTTCAGAGAAACCTAAAAAGATTTGTATAAACTGATGTAAAGTGAAGTAAGGAGAAACAAGAAAACAATTTATGTAATAATAATAATATTATAAAGAAAAAATAACTGAAAGATTTAAGAACCGTGATCAGTGAAGCAATCAACCACAATTCCAAAGGACTCATTATGAAATATTCTACTGGCCTCCTGACAGGAAGGTAGAGACTCAAGACACATAATAAAATAAACATTTTTGGACATAGCAAATGTAGGGATTTCTTTTAGTTGACAATTCATATTTGTTACAGGATAATTTTTTTGTTTGCTTTCAATTGGGTAAGGTGGGAGGGAGAGAAAATATATACCCTATTAATTTAAAAAAGTTTAAAAAGAAGATGATTGTATAAATATTGTTTCTGTTTGCATATGAGGAAACTGATCTAGACATGATTTTATTGCCCAAGACCTAATAAACCCCATTACAAGATGTAGTTCTCTTGACTCTCAAACCAAAGCTCTTACCACTCCACCAAGATCCCTTTAATCCATCCTGCACATTAATTCCAGAGGATCATTTTATTACAGCCATCAAAAATCTTATTAAGTCAATTCAATATTTCTACAATCTTAAATGGCTTCTATGAGTCAGAAACTTTGTTAGGAGATGGGGATAGGATAAAAAGACAAAAGAACAGCTTCTGTCTTCAAGAAATTTACATTCTATAGGGGAAATAAAATATGCACACAGAGAGCAGTGAATAAAAAGCATACACACATTTCAGTCTTGGTATCACTCCCTAGTATTAAGTGCATACTGGGTACTCAATTTTTACTTCATTCAAATGCAAAATTTCAGAACTGGAAGTGATGCTAATAGTCATCTCCAAGCCCTACTTGAATGAATAAAATAGCAGCTTCATCATGAAACTCTCCTATTCCAGATCTTACAAAGTTTCCCTGCTTCATCTTGCTCTGATTCTTCTGCCTGGATTTCAAGGAAGGCATCCCATTTCCTGCCCTGCCTTAAGTGCTATGCAACTTTATCTCCCATTTATGCTTAATATACCCTCTGCTCCACTTAAGGGGGTGGTGGTCTCCCACTGTCCCTCTGGTATGCCAAACTCAAGATTGTTCATGCTGCATTCTGGAATTTCTCCCCAACTTCCCTCCATCTACTGCACGCTGTTCTTGGCCTTCAATGTCTGAAGGGGTTTGGAGTGGGGGAATGTGCCACATCTCCATGTAGGAAGTTCTGAGGGAGAGGGATACCTTCCAGTGGGAAAAGGCAAAGAGAAATGTCAAATCTGGGTGGGTGGGTATGAAAGTCAGAAAAAGGGGAGAAGACCAGAAATTTAGTTAGATTTCATAAAATAAAAAGAATTAGGAGGGAGGAGGAGGGGGAAGAGGAAAAAGAGGAGGAAGAGAACAAGAGGAAGAAGAATAAGAGGAGGCAGAAAAAAAAAAGAGGAGAAAAGGAGGAGGAGAAGGAAGAAGAGGAGGAGGAGGAAGTTTTTCCATCCTCAGATGGATAGGAACGATTTTCATCACTGCTTTGGTTGCCCCGGTAACCAGGGACAGCCCAGTGGAGAGTACAGTACAAGAACATCATGTTTTCTTTCACTATCTTATCTTCCTCCTCACACCCCCTCTCTCTGCCCATCCTCTCCTGCGCAGGACATCTCCTCCTTCCTCATGGGTCACCTCCCTCTCTGAGGAGGTTTCTCTCAGGAGCTGGAGGACAGGGCGGCAGCAGGCTCTCCCCCCTCAGGGGTCAGAGGGGGGGGTTGTGGTGACCCCTTCCCCACCCCACTATTCTCTGCTGCCGGCCCCCTGGCACCTCGGACCAAAGTCACCAGCCGCCCTCCCGAGTCTGTATCCTCCCAGCATTATTCACATGCCCAGGGAGAGGGCGGAACACTCCCTCCCAAGTCCCCACAGCTCCTGCCTCCCCCGCAGATACCCTTTCTACATGTCCCAAGAGCAGACACACTGTTCTTGCCGTGTGAGGTTATATAAGCATTATATAACATGGTGGCACCAATAACCACATGGTTACGCAGGCACCGGAGACAAGCCCGGATCTGGACCCGGCCCAAGTAAGGAGACAGGGCCCCTGGCTGACCCAAGGGCAGATGGAAGTCACAGCAGCCTCAGAGAGCAGGGACCCCAGCCCTGGACGCACGCACCCCTCCCGGCCCAGTCCCAGGGGGAGCAACTTGCCTGGCTGAGGTCTTCCAGGCCTCCTCCAGACCCTGGCCGGGGGGGAAGGTCGCTGCCCCACTCTCTTGTGTCCGGTCCAATTCACGCCCACGGGGTCTTCGGCCTTCCAGTAGGGCCCAGGGCCGAGCTTCACACTGTCTGGGTCCCAGTGCCCATCCAGGGGAGTTTGGGGGAGGGGGTGAAACAGTCAGGCAGACCCAGGCACACGAGACACCAGAACACGTTTGTTTCAGGAACAAGTGCTGCAGAGGACTTGGTTGGGCCAGATGTCCCCCACTCTCATGTGCCAAGCAGCTTAAAAAAAAAAAAAAAAAAAAAAAAAGTAGGGATAAAAGGGGAAAAAAGGGCTCACCTTTTTTTTTTTTAATCCCAAATAACCTGTGGTTATTGTGGTTATAAAGGAAGCTGAGGAGTATGGGGGCTCTTTCTCCCAACTCCCACCCACCCAGCTTCCGCCTCCTGTTCTCCAACTACCTCCTGCAGAACTTGGCTGAACTTCAGCACGGAGGAAGCAAATGCAGCGCAAAGCCCCTCCCCACAAACACACACCCGGAGACCCCAGCTTACTGCAGTGACCACGCCTCCCCCTCTGGAAAGGGGGAGAGACCGAGAAAAGCCCCCTCCCCTACTCCTCTTCCGCAGAGTAGCCCGGGCTGGGGGGCTCCAGGAGACAGGGGAGGGGAGGAGGGAGGAGCCGCCGCACCTGCCCAGGGTGGGTCCCGGGGCCACGCCCTGCTTGGCCGGGAGAGAGGGAGGTTGGCCAGGCGATGCAGATGCAGCCCCCCACCCATGTGGCCGCACTTGCTTCCCTGCAGCCTCCTCTCTAGCTATCACATCTGCCTACCCCTGCAAGGGGGGGAGAAGCGGAACCCCGCCATCCTAGCCCTTCGCAGGCAAGCGCGCTCTCCCGACCACCTGTCCGCCTCTCCGGAGCCCTTCGCACTCTGCAGCCCCCTCCCCACTTCCTTTTCCCTTCTTCCCCCCAGGGTCCTCCTTAGGCCTTCCTCCATTGGTTCTCCTCTTCCCGGGGCCCCGTTCTGCAGCAAAGGGGGCACCACGCCCACTGCAGGGAGGACAGGAGGGGGTGGGGGGTCCCGCATGGGGGATGCTCAGCTCCTGGCGCAGGGGGCTGATTCTGCGCCTGCACCTGCCCCGAGATCCCCCGCGCGCAGCGGCCGTGCCCACTGACCACGCCGCGGGGCGGGGGCGCGCGGGGAGCCCTCTCCCGGCGGGGCGGGGGGCTGGGGCAGAACCGGGGGAGGGGCGCCGCGGGGGCACTAACCCCGGGGCACTGGACAGCCGGCCGCAGGCCCCCAGCTGTGCGTGCACGCTCCCGGGCCGGGCCGGGCCTTTCTCCTACCTTTCCTTCGGGGTCGGCTTCCGGAGCGGGGCGGCGCTGGGGGAGGGGGCCCCCGAGGGGCCCCCAGGGAGGCTGGAGCCCGGGCAGCCGCCGCGGCCGGCCGCCGGCTCTTCTGCAGCGGCCGCCGAGCCAGCGTGTGAGCTCAGCCCCCGAGCCCGGGCGCTTCCCACGCTCTGCTCGCGGGGCCGCGCCACCTAGCGGCCGCGTCGGGGCAGTGCGGCCTGGGCCGGGGACACGCGCGGCAGCCCAGGCTGGGCCGGCCCATGCGGAGCGACCCGGAGTCCGCTGTGCGCGCAGGCCTGGGGGCCGCCCGGCACCAGCCGGAGCCCGGCCGGGGCTCGCGCCGGGACGCCAGGACTCGGGCCGGGACCCCAGGGCCCGGCCGGGACTTGGGCGGCAGGAAGCTCGGCAGACCTCGGTCCCGACAGTGCGCCCAGCGCTGGGCTAAATGCTGGGGGAGGGGCATAAAGGGGCAGGCAGGCTGCCCCTGCCTTCAAGGAGGTTCCAGTCCAATAGCGAAGGCTACCCGCAGACCACCAAACAGAAGAGGCCGCGGACGGGAGCAGGGTCCAGTAACTGACCGGAAGGAAACAAGGGGGGGTCTGGGGAGGTCACGGAGCTCCTCAACCCAAGTAAGAAGGAGCTGGCAATAACCCTGCTCACCAGGGATGACCGTGGAGAACACACATGCATGGATTTGCAAATATTAACGGGAAGAGCGAATGTGGAATTGTTTAATCTTTTCTTATTCTGAATTTAAGAAATAAAGCAGCCATTACCATAACAAATTGAAATGGAAGGGGGAAAAAAGAGTATTGTTTCGGAAACTGCAGATCTATTCCCAGTACCTTGCTTTTAAAATACACAAAAAGTTATTATGTAATTTTCTTTTTAAAATAAACAACCAAGTTATTACATAATTTCCTTTTGTAATTCCCCCCCCCCTTCTCCCCCATGCTACACATGGCTACCATTAGGTCAATGTTCGTTTTCATTAGAAACAATCAGAATTTGAACTTCGGGCTTGGGACCATGTTAAGTTCCAGTGTCCTTAGAAATGAGGAATCAGGGCCTGGAGAGCCGAGGGACTTCCTGAGGTTGGTCAGCCGGGACTGAAGAGGCCGTTCGGTGAAATGGAAAGATCCGGAGTTAAGAGGAAACAGCCCCGGTCTTTCTGGGCCCTGCCTGGAAAAAGCCCATCCCCTTGCTGACGGGAGTCATGAAAGCCATTCCTCTGCGTCCAGCCAGGACTTCCCTTAACCTTTTTTTTTTTTTTTTTTTTTTTTAAGAAGCAGACCCGTTTCACTGGTTTAGGGTACAGCCAAAAGTCAGCACTGGTTCTGGACACAGAAAACCCGGATTCAAATCCCACCTCAGGACAAATTACCTGTGTGATCTTGAGTCATTTAACTACACAAGCTTTCTCATCAGCAAAATCAGGTCCACCGAGGCCCCTCCCAGCTCTAAAAGTTAGGTTCTTAATATCCTTAATCTATACTTGTTCTTCCAGAATTCTCCGGAGACACTGAGAAAGTAAGGGACTTGCTTAGGGTCACGAAGCCTAAATGCTGACTTAGAACCCCCTCTGGGAGACCTGGCTGGGAAGAGACCTGAATGGAGGGAGGAACTGAAGGTGGCTCAGAGTGGGGAAAGGAGGGGAAATCCAGGCAGCCAGGTTCTGGGTGAGGAGAGGTGTGAATTGCTTTTATGTTAATGGGTTAATGAGATAAGAGATGTTATCACTTTTTATATTTGTTTTCATCCCTACCACCAGCATCTTTAAAGGCTTTCTGGACCAGCCAGGCTTGAGCAGCCATGGCCTCTACTCATCCACTTCTCGGAGCCTCCCTGCATTGCCTAGTGTATCCAGAACGACTCCTTTCCAGAATCCCTCTGATCTGGGGCATCCAAGTGATAATATATGGAAAGCTCTTAAAGCACCGTATAAATGTTAGCTATTATTATCCAGGTGAACTCCTCCAGACTACCCTATGACACATCAGAAACTGCCTATAATCAATCAATTAACATGCATTTATTTAAATGCTCACTATCTACATTAGGTAGCATGGTGCAGAGCCTGGAATCAGGGAGACTCATCTTCCTGAGTTCAAACCTGGTCTCAGAAACCGTATGACCCTGGGCACTTAAACCTGTTTACCTCAATTTTTTCATCTGTAAAATGAGCTGGAGAAGGAAATGGCAAACCACTTCAGTATCTCTGCTAAAAACTCCAAATGGGGTCCCAGAAAGTCAGGCATAAGTGAAAAAAATAAAACAACCACCACCTATACATCGGAGAAACAATCCCTAAAGGGTAGACAGTCGACTGTTACTATCATTCCCAAAGAATTGCAGATTTAGCACCAAAAGAGGCTTTAAAAGGCATCCGGACAAACCTGGTTCTTTCATAGGTGCAGTGACTGAGGTTTTTTCATTGCTTTGCCCAAAGTCACCGGAGCAATTGATGGCAAAGTCGGGTTACAAATCCACGTGATCTGATTTCATATCTGTGGTTCTTATGAGGCACAATAGCAATAAACAAATAAGTCAGGCGAGCGATGGGGAGGGACACTGCTGAATGATTTTTCTATAATCAGCTATTAAAGACTTGTACTACTAATTAGTCTATTAATTAGACATTTTCTCATGCTTCCACATGTTATCAGCCTGCCAAGGCAGAGAAAACCCAACCCCTGGGATAGAAGATAAGAAAAATCAGGAAGACAAAGGTAGCAAATTCTAATAACAGTGTGTGTGTGTGTGTGTGTGTGTGTGTGTGTGTGTGTGTGTGTGTGTGTTTTAAAAGCACAGTTATCAGTGCTTTGGGCAAAACCATCTGCAATAGTGGGGAAGAAGCATGTTCGAGAGAGTTTGATATGACCTTTGTTGATCCAGAAGGAAGGAAATTAGAATCCATCCGGTCAATCGATGAGTTTTTATTAAGCACCTCCTATATGTCAGGCACTGTGCTAAGCAATGGGGATACAAAAAGAAGCAAAAGACAATTCCTGCCCTTCAACCAGTAGATTCATATTTTTTGTTGGTGTTTGTCCTTTGTTCTTGAAAAGGACCATGAAATCAAGGAAGTGATTCCCTGACATACAAGTGACTTGGATTTAAGGAAGGGAGGGCTGTGCAAGGTCGCCTGCCTCACTTTTTCCTCCAGAGACATTTGGGTCCAGTGGCCAGATATAAATCAGGACAACTGAAGATGACCCGGGATGCAGTGGGAGACCTTGGACTTTTTAAGCTAAGGTCTCAGTGACGGAGGCAGCACTCATTCAGTGATTAAGGCTAGGTAGCAATTGAAGCAAAGAATCTTCTTTTATCCTAATCCCGCTCCCCCCACCCCAATTTTTTTCTAAATAAATTAATTAATTAATCTGGGAGGGGAAGACTCTCACAGTTTCTATTCAAAGCAGAATATAAATATAATATAAAGAATATAAAGAAAGTCATTAACAGAGAAAAGATTCTAGAATTAAGAGGGATTGGAGAAGTCTTCTTGTAGAAAAAAGGATTTGAGCTGGAATTTGAAGGAAGCCAGGGAAGTGAACGGGCAGAGATGGGATTGACTAGTCCAGGGATGGAGACAGCTAGAAAAAATTTTCAGAGCAAGAGATGAGTTTCTTGTTTGTGGAATGACCAGAGGCCAGAATGTGGTGGGGAGTAAAGTATAAAACTAGAAAGGTGGGAGGGAAAAAAAGGGAACTATGAAGGACTTTGAATGTCAAGCAGAAGATGTTGCATTTGTTCTTCAAGGTGATAAGGAATCATTAGAGTTTATTGAATAGAAAGGTAACATGGTTGGACCATCTTTTTAGTGAAAACTTTGGACTT
Organism: Sminthopsis crassicaudata; assembly: GCF_048593235.1. NCBI lineage: Eukaryota > Metazoa > Chordata > Mammalia > Dasyuromorphia > Dasyuridae > Sminthopsis > Sminthopsis crassicaudata. The sequence goes on from NC_133620.1 coordinate 104,744,730, forward strand.
TCCTTTCCACCTTGAGCAATCAACTGACGTTTCCTGAGGAATGTTGTTATTGTTCAATCATTTCAACTGTATTCGACATTTATGTCTCCATCTGGGCTTATCTTATCCTGGAGATACTAGATGTGGTTTGCCATTTCCTTCTCCACTCATTTTGCAGATAAGGAAAGGGAGGCAAAGAGGGTGAAATCACTTGTTAGGACCACACAGCTAGTAAGCTGCTGAAGCTGAATTTGAACTCAGGTCTTTCTGATGCTATCTACTTTCCAGCACTCTTTCCACTGCGCCATCTAACTGCCACTGCCAGAGGAGTGAGAGATGTTTATTCCCATACTGCCAAAATGCATTCAAAATTGCAAGTGCTCACATTTCTTCCTGCTTTCAATCAATCAATAAATGTGAATAAAGCTTTTATTTGTGCCAGACATTGTGCTAAGTGTTTTCTAGTCCTTTCCTCACAACAACCCTATTATGGATTAAGTAAAGCCATATTATCTTTTTAAGATTGAAAAATAATAGTAATTATCCATTATGTAGCAATTTACAAATATAATCTCATTTTATCTTTACAACAACTCTGAGAGGTAGATGCAACAATTATCACCTTTTTACAGATGGGGGAACTGAGGCAGATAGAGGTTCAAGCCAATATTATTATTCCCATTCGACATGAGTAAACTGAAGCTCTGAAAAATTAAATTACTTATTTCAGGCCAGATCTGCTGCTAACTCTTAAGTTTAATGTGACACCATTAAGCCCCTCGGGGTGCCCTCCCTACAAGAAAAGCAATGGAAAGAAAAGTAAGCCCATAATTGATCTCCTAGTGGCTGACAACAAACAGCTACTAGGACTGCTGGTCTCCCTCTCAAAAGGAAGGCACATGCAATGAAATCTAACAGATGTGAACCATCTTTTTTTTTTTTTCCCTCCATATGCCTTCCATATATGAAGCTACTGTTTGGGCTTTAGTCCTGAGTCAATAATCTACCCAGAGGTACTTGATTTTGAGAAGATGGGAGAAGGGGAGAAAAAAATGTAGCCATATCAATCAGTAAACATTTATTAAGTGCATTCTATGTGCCCAGAACATAAGTGCAGGAAATATAAAAAGAAGCAAAAGATGACCCCTGCCTTCAAAAAGCTTATAATCTAATGAAGATGACTAGAAGAGTAAAGGTATTAAAATAGAAATAGAGATAGAGCCTTGTACAAAGTTACAAGGAATAATCATAGTTAGCATTTATGTAGTACTTTAAGATTCATAAAACACTGCAAATATTCCCTCTTATTGTAGAAGATAACACCATCTCCCAGGCCTAAGAGTTGTCCTGGATTCCTCACTAACTCTCATCCCCCATATCCAAACTGTTGCCAAGGCCTAATGATTTCACCTTTGCAACACTCTTGATTATGCCTCTTTCCTTCCTCTGACACCTAGTGCAGTTCTCCATCACTCCATGCTGTGATTATTACAAGAGCTTGCTTGTGGGTCTTAGCTGCCTCAAATATGTCCCCAATGCAATCTATATTCCATAGTTGTTTTGATTTTCCTGAAGCACAGAATAGATTCTCTCTCTCCCTGCCTTCCCTCTTTCTCTCCTCCTCCTCCTCCTCTTCCTCTTCTTTTTCTTCTTCTTCTTCGACTTCTCTCTCGCTCTCTTTCTCTCTGTCTCTGTGTGTCTCTGTGTCTCTGTCTCTCTCTCTCTCTGTCTCTCTCTCTATCTCTCTCTCTCTCTCTCTCTTTCTCTCTGTCTCTCTCTCTCTCTCTGTCTCTCTCTCTCTCTCTTTCTCTCTGTCTCTGTGTGTCTCTGTGTCTCTGTCTCTCTCCTCTCTGTCTCTCTCTCTCTCTGTCTCTCTCTCTCTCTCTCTCTCTCTCTCTCTCTCTCTCTCTCTCTCTCTGTCTCTCTCTCTCTCTCTCTCTCTGTCTCTCTCTGTCTCTCTCTCTCTCTCTCTCTCTGTCTCTCTCTCTCTCTCTCTCTCTCTCTGTCTCTCTCTCTCTCTCTCTCTCTGTCTCTCTCTGTCTCTCTCTCTCTCTCTCTCTCTCTGTCTCTCTCTCTCTCTCTCTTTCTCTCTGTCTCTCTCTCTCTCTCTGTCTCTCTAGTCTTCTCTCTCTCTCTCCTCTCTCTCTCTCTCTCTTTCTCTCTCTCTCTCTCTGTGTCTCTCTCTGTGTCTCTGTGTCTCTGTCTCTCTGTCTCTCTGTGTCTCTGTCCTCTCTCTCTCTGTCTCTCTCTCTTTCTCTCTGTCTCTCTCTCTCATTCTCTCTCTGTCTCTCTGCACCCTCTCTCTGTCTCTCTCTCTCTCTCCTCTCTCTCTCTCTCTCTCTCTCTCTCTCTCTCTCTCTCTCTCTCTCTCTCTCTCTCTCTCATGCCACACACACAAACTCATAAACTCCAGTGACTTCCTATCGCTCCAGAATCAAATAAAAAATGTTTCTGTTTGATATTCAAAGCCCTTTGTGAGCTAACTCCATCCCACCTTCAGATTCTTCTTATACCTTACTCCCCACCACATATGCTTCCATCTAGTGACACTGACCTTCTTTTTTATCTTTAGGCCTTTTTTTTCTGGCTGTTCCTTATGCCTGGAAAGCTCTTTGTCCTGACCTTCTGGCTTCCTTTAAGTTCCAACTAAAATCCTAGCTTTTACTGGGAGCTTTCCCAATCTCTTTAAATTTTAGCACTTTTCCTCTGCTAATTATTTCCTAGCTATCCTATAAAAAGCTTGCTTTGTTTATGTTTTTAGGCCATGCTTCCTCTCTTATGAGATTACTCCCAGAAGGTAGGCCTCTTTTGTCTCCCCAGTGTTTAGCACAGTGCTGGGCACATAGCAAGTGCTTAATAAATGTTTATTGTTTGATTGGCATAGAGAACTCCCAGTAAGAAAAGTCTCTACTAAGGTAGATTAGAGTCACCTAACTACCCTGTTTAATAACTATTTCATGAATACTATAAGATAATATAAGTAAAGCATTTTTCAAACTTTAAAACACAAATACATGTTTAATGTTCTTTATTCATGCATATACATATATATATATGCAAATATTTATATGTATATAACAAATATTTAAATGGAGCTGTTATCTTACTGGTGTGGTATACATCAGAACCCTCTGTGTTTTCTTTATGGTAAGTAGCACAGTGGATACAGTAATAGGGCTGGAGTCAGGAAGATCTGAGTGTAAATGGAGACTAAGAAAGGTACTAGAAAGTCTTTGGGTACTATTTGTCTTAATTTCCTCAACTGTAAAATAAGGTAGCACCAGCTTCACAGAGTCAGTGTTAGGATCAAATGTTATACTTGTAAAGTGCTTAATGGAGTGCCTGGCACATAGCAGGCAGCTAATAAATGCCTGTTTCCTTCCTCCCTTTGTATCCAACCAATTATTATTCATGTTTTCCCCAAAAACATTAAGGATGCACCTAATATACTAGGGGGAAACTAGGTGGCACAGTGATAGAGCACTGATTTGGAATTAGGAAAATCCATCTTCCTGGATTAGAATCTAGGTATTTATTAGCTATGTGACCTGGGCAGGTCACTTACTCCTGTTTGCCTCAGTTTCCTCATCTGTAAAATGAATTGGAGAAAGAAATGGCAAATCAGTCCAGTACCTCTGCCAAGAAACACCCAAAATGGTTCACCGAGAGCCAGACATGACTGAATAATAACAATATACTAGAGATCTTATTCTGGCTTTTCTTAATCTCCCTGGGGCATCCATGCAACACTAAGGCTGCCCACCTGTTGCCATTCATTCTCAATTCATGGCCAGTCCACCTCCGCTGTCAGCCTTCTATGTCCCCCATGATGCCTTTCTTGCTCTCCTGCGCATATAAGGCGTCACTGGTAACGCACGTCAGCTCACTAATGCCCACCATGCGTCTTTTTAGTGCCCTCTGAGCCACTTACAATTTCAGTTCCTCTGAGATCAGGCATTCATGATTCATAGCACCCCCCACGCACACGAACACACAATCTGACCCATGAGTAGGTGTTACGATTAATCATCGCTGGCTGATTACCCTGATTGCCTCGTTTGTTAGCCTGCTGCGGCTGTCATATTTTCAGTAACTACATTTTGTTTGTCCTCATTCTAGTACAACCTTCATCTGGATATCAGACAGAATTTTTGGAACACATGAGCTGTCCATATGTGGAAGGCTTTCTTTCACATCATTATTTTCTGGCACGCTAAAAGGGCTAACCTACCCAGCACTGTGCTTTGCATATAGCAGATAATCAATAAATCATACGTGAAGGATTCTTCACTCTGATTTATATATTCACAGCTCAAGGGTGTAGATTATAGTAGAAGGGTTAGACAACAGGATGAATTTACTGACAAGCTGTGGGGATTGAAGAGAACTGGAGACCTGTCAATCCAAAGATTTCCTCCTTTTCCTCCTTGATCTCTTATATAAGATTTCTCATATCAACATTTAAGGCAGTTTAGTAGATAAAGCATTGGACTTGAAGTCAGGGTTTGGATCCTATTTACTCAACTATGTGACTTTGTGTATATCACAAGCTCAGTTTTTTCATCTAGGAAATGGGGATAACAATAGCACCTACCTCACAGAGTTGTTGCTAAGGGTCAAATGAGAAAATAAATGCAAATTAGGTACTTTGAAAAACCTCATCAAGTCATCTAACCATGTTTGCCTCAGTTTCCTTATTTGTAAAATGAGTCTGAGAAAGAAATGGCAAACCACTCCAATATCTTTGCCAAGAAATTCCCACATGGTGTCACAAAGAGTCAGATACTACCGAACAACAACAAATCTGTTATGGGCAGCCAGATGGTGCAATGAGCTTGAAATTATAAAGACTCATCTTCATGAGTTCAAATCCAGCTTCAGATACTTACTAGCTATATGGCCCTTGGCAAATAATTCATCCCTGTTTTCCTTAGTTTCCTCAAGTGTAAAATGAACTGGAAAAGGAAATGGCAAACCATTCCGCTATCTTTGTCAAGAACATCTCAAATGAGATCACCAAGATTGGACCCCACTGAAACAACTGAACAACAACAAATATTGGCTATTATTATTTTTCTTATGGTGAGTCACCCTCTTCTTCCAGTAATTTTTTCCTTCCTTGCCTTTTGGGATCTTGCACAATTATGATTATCTGCTTTTACCACTCTTTTTTTTTTTTGCTCTCTCTACTTTTTTTTTCCTTCCTTTGCTTATTAAGCATGGACCTTCTTCTAGTGCTGTACCCCCAACAATAACTTTTCTGCAGTTGGTTTTCCCCTTCTTCCCTATATGATTTAGCTATTAATGCTTCTCTACAGATGATGCTTGTGTCTCCATCTTTGTCCTGGATGGCTCTTCCAAGATCTTCTTCCAGATCTCTGACTAGCTTTTGGATATCTATAGGGCTCACTAGTACCTCACATTCAATACAAAGAATGGATTTTTTCTTAAGACAACATATCTATAATTTATTACCTTCCCTCTCACAAATCCTCCTAGGCAGGGAATCTGGTAGTCATCATTGATTCTTGTTCTCCATGCTAATATTCAGCTGATAGTAATAACAGTAACGTTTATATGAAAATTTTAAGGTTTACAAAAGGATTACAATTCTCTGAGCTAGGTGCTATTTTTATTCCCATTTTCAAATGAGAAAACTGAGGCTGAAGGAGGTTGTCAAGTAACCAAGGTACAATTTGAGCTCAGATCTTCTTGACTTCAAATCTACAACACTATGCACTTTGCTCGCTGGCCACATTAATGTCACTGGAAAATCCAGCTGAATTTGGAGGCAAGATGTGCAATCAATCAACTAGCATTTACTAAATGCCTAATGTGTGTTAAGCATTGGAAGTGTAGGTGATTAGGATAGGTTCTGGCCTTTGGATAAGAAGCATGCTCATGGGGAAAAGGAGCAAGAGCTGATTTTTATTGGAATGGAAGCAAGTTGGAACCAAAGGCCAGACTTTCTGCAAAGCCCTAACTAAAATCTAAGTGGTTGCAAAAGAAGCAGGAAACCCATTGCAAGAACAACAAGAAGTAGGTGATGCTGCAGATTCAATACAGGTTGAAATCAAGAAGAATTGAATTCAAATTTGAGCTCTTGACACCTACTAGCTGTGTCACTTGACACAGTGTTTGCCTCAGTTTCCCCATCTGTAAAATGGAGATATTAATAGCACCTACCTCCTGAGTTATTGTGAGGATCAAATGAGGTATTTATCAAGTGCCAGCAGTGTATATAATAGGTATATAATAGGCATTATATAAATGTTAGCTATTATTAAGAGCAGGGACTCAGGCTAAGAAATAAGTATTGGGATACAAATTGTTCATCTGACTCAGCTTGTCTCCCAAAGCCTAGACCTCTGATTGTGATTGTGGGCATTGGTACAGTCTTGACATGAGTTTAATATAGCCTTGTTTGACTCAGCCACACCAGCAAAGCAGGGGGCTCAGATCACCCTCTCTTATCTATTCTATATTCTCAAGGTTTTTGATACTTGTCCCCTTCATACCATTACCACTACTATCTCTGTGTCCTTTGCTCACTTGCCACCTAGATTCCTATCTGATCCCCCTCCTCCAATCTCTTCTTTGTCCAATATCCTCCAATGACTTTTCCTTACTGAATGACCTAATGGGTAAATTAGTCTTTTGGGTACTTTGATCCTATCTCTCCTTAGTTCAAAAATCTTGAATGGTTCCTAAACAGTAACTTCTAATTGCATCATTCAAGGCCCTCAGATCTATCTTTCCAACTTGATCTTCTACCACTCTCTAACACATTTTCCATATGCCAACTAAATGTGTCTTTATCATCCTTGGCTCCCTTTACCCATGCTTTTTTTTCTTGGATGCCCTCATCCCATTTCTGCCTGTCAAAATCCTCCTTATTTAAGGCTTAACTCTAATACCACATTCTCCATGAAGTCTTCCCTAATTGCTCCTACATCTGGCTCCCATCCAGGAGTGACTTCTTTCTCTCTCTGAAATTTGTAACACCTTTTATACCAAGCCATGAAATACTGCTTTGTATTGTAGCTACAATTGTCTATATCTAATTCTTTTTGGCTAGATGGCACATCCCCTTGAGAAAAGAAATCATGTCTTATTCATCTTTAGTGGATGATACCCCCACCCAAGCCTGGCATAGTGGCTTGAACACAGTAGGTACACAATAAATTACCCTTTCTCCATTCTCCTCTTCATGTAGCATAAGATCAAATTAGGCTTTTTATTTCACTTTGTTGTTGCACACTGGGGGTTCCTTTCCCCTCTCCCCAAGCCCAGGGCTCCTAATCATTGCAATGACTGATGGACAAGCCCTCACAAGGAGATATTTCACAACACTACAGCAAGAACACCGGGTTTGTAATCAGACAACTCGGGTTTGAATTCTGGCTCTAGTTCTCGCTACCTAGTTGACCTTGAGCAAGGCTGCAAAATGAGGGGGGTTGCCCAACATCTTCTCCAAGCCTCTTTCCAGCTTGAACATTCTATGATCCTAAGAAGGCCCGGTTATAAATCACCAAGAACAAGGCTTTTGACCAGAATGTCCTAGAGGCAAAACTGCAGAGGTAATTCAATACTTCTCCTCCCCACCTTTGCATTTCCCCCATAATCAGCCCTGCAAAGAATCTCCAAAGCTGGCTAAGGGCCACAAGTTTTTGCTAAAGGGAAAATAGGACAAAAGGAAGAGGAGCCCAGAACATAGATACTTTTGGAAGGATTTCTCCAAGCTAACCTCGAAGGCCCCTTCCAGCTAAACTGCTATGAAATCCTCCGCTGCTGTTCCCCTGTTCCCATGGCTTTATGGAAAGCTTTGGACGGGGCCAAACAGCATGAACTCTTAAAGACCAGTAGGTGGGGCAAGTGTCACATTGCTATTTAACTAGCTCCTCCAGGGTGGGACCTCCCTGGGGTATCAGAGAAGGGGACCTGACTTCCCAGCTATCACAGTGAACTGATCCCCTCTCCTAACTTCTCCCCCAAACATTGTCTCCAATCAAGCACTGTACCAGCTTCTGGAGATCCAGAGACAAAAATCAAATTATCTGTCCCCAGGAAATATAGTTTATTGATAATGGCACCCCTATCCCCCTCCCCATATTTTTAAAGAAGTTACCACAATTCATTCCCAACCTTCACAGAACTAGCTAGTTACAAAAACCCATCTTCCCTTTTTGAGCATCCTAGGCTCTCTCCCTGTTCTGCCTCAACACAGGATACTTTTCTTTGGATTTTTCCAACAGAGATTTCCTTTCCTCCAATAGAGTCTCAGGGAACACAGATGCTGAATATGAGGTCAGGAAAAACCCAAGGATAAAAGGATTGGGAGGGGCGAGGTTTAGGAAGCTATTGGAGAGGGAAGGCCTGGTCCAGGCCAGATAAGGATGGCTAGGATCTGACCTTCCTTTGGCCCTGATAGTTCTTGTCACTATTTACACACCCTGTAAGTTTCCTGGAGTTACTGAATTGTGCAGCCTGGACCAACATTATGCCCTCTTGGCTTTCTAAGGCCAGAGAAAGCTAAAGAAAATCTGAGAGTGGGAAAGAGGGTATATGGGGTTTCATTTACATTTATTCTCCTAAAGTTGTGGGTGAAAGAGAACTTCTTAACAGGTGGTAGGATATCTGGAAAGTAAGCTTCTCGAATATAACTAGGTTCTCTAGTTCCTAAAACCAGAGGGTCCTGAAAGGACAGCCAGGGATGATAATTCACATTTCTTTAGTGCCTTTGGTTTATTGCCATCCTGAGGTGAATAGTAGTTATTTAAAATTTCCCATTTCATAGATGGTAGAAAAGGGACAAAGCCTTTTTATTATTCCCTCCCTTTATATTCTTATTTAGATATTAAAAGACCTGCCTATCTAGGGAGCTGTACAGAAAATAGATCCAGAACTCATAGAACAGACCTCTGTAATGGGCTAGGTCTAATGAAATTCCCACACCCCTCCAAAATTCCTATTGTATTGGTCATTCTTATACTCATAGCTCATTATTTTGCCAAGACCAATAATATATGCCTTCAATGTTGGATGCTTCCATTTTTCTTTTGGAAGGAAACTTAAAATATCTCCTTCTCCTTTTTCCCCCTTAGAATTTTTCAGGATCTTGTAGAAGCAGCACCTCCCTCCAGGTTGACCCTATACCTACTGTCCTGAAGAAATGGCCCTCCTAAAACACCCCCTTGGAGTTAGATTTTTCCCTCAGTGTTGACAAATGGAGGTAGCAGAGACTCATTGGCCTTTGGGATGGTATACTCTACAAACAATCCTTCCCAAACAGAGGTTCCCCCTTCCAGCAACCAGGTAAGGCAGTCATTATCTCAGGTATGGTTTTTGCTTATCTTCCCCCATTAGAATGTAAACTCCTTGAAGGCAGGGATCGTGTTTTTACCTTTTTATTTTCAAGTGTTTAGTTCCTCAAACCTAGTAAAATAAATGCTAACTAAATGCTTACTGAATAACAAGTCTAGACAGCATCAATAGAAACATACCCGTTTTACTATCGCTTTAATTACAGTATTTACAAACATTTTTTTTCAAAGTGGAAAAAACCCCCAAAACTACAGCCCTCTTCTCAACCTCTGGAAAGTGATGCTTCTAAAGGTTGTTGATCACAGGGACTCCTGCTTCCTCCCTCCCCAAAACTATTCTATCCTTTTCTCCCAAGAGGATGACTCCTGGTAGTGAACAAAGAGGGCTGAAAGAGCTAGAGATATAAGGATCTTGGCAAGGATGGAAGGGCTAGGAGTTAGAGGTGAGAGGTCAAGACTGAGACAGTCAGCAATGTTGTCTTTTTTTTGCCTTCCCAAGCCTCATTTGGCCATTTTCTTAGGGAAGCCAGAAGCAACAGAAATTAGTAAAAGCTTCCCCTGTTCCCCGGGAAGAAAAGGCTTGTGGTCTCCATTCCCCCCATCCCACTTTACCCAGAGGAAGCCAAGATTAAGTACAATTTGCTATTACTGGTATGCCCCTACATACCAGTCTACATACCTACAAATGCATGGGCACACACACACAAAAATATAGGAATCTGGTTAGTTGTAATCCCCAATTCACAGTTGCCCATGGGCATATTTGCTTGCAGGGGAACTGGCTATTATCTTGGGCTTAAGAGGAAAGGAAGGGACAGCCAATTCTGCTTTGAAGGAGGATAGAGGGAAGTGATTGGGGAAAATAAGGTGTTTTAGTCTTGTTATATAGGGAGGAAGGACAAAAAGTGGTTAATGTGGCTTCCTTACAGGAAAGGAAAAAAAAATAGAAGGAATAGCCCTGAATAATGGGCATCCTCCACAGAAGCACTGACAGCTCCAACTTTTCCTCTCTTTCTAGGAATTAGCAATAGAAGAGTGGGGTCTGGGATAGAGGTAGAGGTGGGAAGACAAATGTGGTAGAGATAACTAACTCTCTGGTCGAGTAGGAAGAAATTTATCTGGAGCTTGGCTCATGCCCCAGGAGCCCGACCCCTATTTATAGAATCCTGTATATGGGCTCTGGAGCCTTGGCTCTTTCTTGTCACACCCTGGTCCCAAACAGACCAAGGTAAGAGAGTTGGGGTCCCCAAGTAGGCACTCTGTACAATCAAAACAGGCATCTGAACTGGGCATCGGGTAATAAGAAAGTTTTCTCCCCCCAGTCCAACTTAGGGCACAAGAAAAGTATGTGTGGTGAGAGAGGGACAACGATAAAGGGAAGGACAATCTGGGAAGTGGGGTGCTACATGGTCAGCAGGGAAATAAGGGTGGGGAGAGGCCATCAAGTGCTGGAGAGGAGGATCTTTCCCTTGGCCCCACTAGCTCCATCCTTCCCTGGTGCATCACAGTTCGGTATCAGCCACCACATGCTGTCTTGAGGAGTGGCCGTTGCTGGATGTAGCCTGGCTGGTCCCATTCTCTTGGGCCCCTCGGTTCTGAGTGGCCTTTTCCTGTGAATCAAGGCTGGCCCCAGAGCTTGCACCATAGCCCTGGCCTCCACCGTTCTCTGTGTAATAGGGGTCTTCTCCCTAGACGGTATATAAATAAAGGGAGCATTACTGAAACAGGAAAATATGGGATCAATTGGTGTGGGTCCCAAGAGAGACAACAAGAGGAGGGGAGGAGGACGGGGTGACATCTGTATTTGAAGACTCCATTCTTCCTGAAGAACAGGTCAGGGTTCCAGCTCCTGGGGACAAAGGAGAAAGGCACCAAACCATGTCATTATGAAAAGAGGTTGGCCTGGTGGGGAGAGTTGACTTGGGTGGTCCCCTTTGGCCAGAGCATATTCCTGGCATGGCTAAGCTTATCAGGATGCCAGGCCAGTAAATAGAGCTTCCCAATGGGAAGCCCACAGCTTTCCCTCTCTTCTCTCCTCTTCCAGCCCTAACCTCTTTCTGACCAAAGAAGTTCAGGTTGGCTGCTACATTCACTACTCACCTATGGGGCAAAAGAAGGGACCTAGTGGTATCTTCCAGAATAGAATAGCTTTATAAATAAGTTTGGATGCTTTTAAAGACTCCTATCCTTATATTCTGATGGAAGTGAATATCTTCAACATAAAGAAGATCCAACTCACTTCCAGCTGATCAATGATGGACAGAAATAATCATACCCAGAGAAGGAACACTGAGAAATGAATGTAAACTGTGAGCACTACTGTCTATCTACCCAGGTTACTTATACCTTCGGAATCCAATACTTAATGTGCAACAAGACACACATATATTGTGTCTAGGTTATACTGTAAGACATGTAAAATGTATGGGATTGCCTGTCATCTAGGGGAGGGAGTAGAGGGAGGGAGGGGAAAATTTGGAAAAATGAATACAAGAGATAATGTTATTAAAAAAATTACTCATGCATATATACTGTCAAAAAATTTATAATTATAAAATTAAATTAAAAAAAGACTCCTATCCTTTCCCTACCACCACCACACATACCCCAAACTCTATAGTTTTTCTACCCTAGGCAATAATGAATGCAAGTCCTTAGCATTAATTTCTGGCCACTAAAGACAGAGGTTTTCCTTCACAAGCTGAACTCCAGTGAGTAAAGGACCCTCTCTCTCCCATAAGTCACCACCTGCTGCTATGTTAAAGTTGGATGTATATGGAAGAGGAGAGCCAAGGAAAGTCTGTTATTTCTAGTGGGGAAGTTTTCCTATTTTCCTACTAGGTCTCATATTTCCCTGATCTTTACAATGATAGGATTAGGCTATGTGAACTTCAAAGGTCACTCTGACATTATAGCTATGTTATGATCATTCTATGACTGACTTCAAAATTTCTGATACTCTCTTAAAGAACCTGGTGTCCCCACCAACTCCCAGAACTGACCAGTCTCTCTCCTGCAGGGCTCCAGCTCCGACGGTTCATGAGGAAGTAGCCAGCCGTGCCCAGAGCTGCCAACAGAAGACCTGAGGTGACCAAGGCAATCAGGGTTTTTCGGGAATAGCTTTGGTGACTCCGAATGTCTTGCTCCTGGAAGTCCTGGATCCCTAACTAGGAGCAATGAGGATATAGACAAAGACCTGTCATTCTAGGAAGCCAGTGATGAGAAAAGAATAAAGACTCTTATTGGAGAAACCAAGTTCTTTTCTTCCTATTTTTTGGAAACCAAGTCAAGGCTGTGAATCATGGGTACGAGGGAGGCTGACTCTGGACTGTGGGGTAAATATAAGGATTTTTTTTCCAAGTTATAACATTCAAATAAAAATCAACTTGAAATGCTCCTCTGAGCATGTGTTTATATGTGAGTGAATGTGAGTATGGGTGAGTAGGTATGAGTGAGGTGAGTAGGTATGAGTGAGTGTGTGCGCTCTTGGAAATAAAAAGAGCAGATCCAGGGGCAAAGCTGTATATGTGCCAGAGAGAAAGGGATAAATGCATCAAGGATGAGAACACTCCCACTTGCTACTTTGAGAAGATCTGAACTCCAGTAACCTGGATTCAAATTCCACCTCTGTCATTTACCTATGTTACCAATCGTAACTTCAGGGTTAGTCTCTCCTTGTTCTCAGTTTCCTCATCTACAAAATGGGGATAACTTTGTACTGAGGGGCATTGTGATCTAGTGGATAAATCAAAAGAGCTTGTCTAAATAGCCCTTAACAAATCACCTGGACCTTTCCAACTCTTTCAGACTACAACTTATAGAGTACTCTCTGATATTATCTTTGATTTACATGGTACAGATCTTGTATATCCTGTGACTGTTAGCATGCTGTTTCCCACATTCAAATGTGAGCTCTTTAAGGGTCATGGCTTTGTCTCTTTTGTGTCCTCAGCCCCTAGTACAATGGCTGGCACATAGCAGCTGCTTCTAAATGCCTGATGAATAACTCACTGACATATCTTGATTGATAGAATAAGTTTCCTCAACAGTAAAATCTATTATACCTTCTGGCTCATCATATAGAAAAGAACATTGGAGTTAAACTATAATTTCACTTCACTCATAGAGCTAAAGTTGGGAGAAACCATAGAGTCTGCACTCCTCATTTGACAGATGAGGAAATTGAGGCAAAACAGGGATAAGTGACTTGCCCAGGGTCACAGAGCTAGTAAGTATCTAAGGTCAGATTTGAACTCAGGAGAAGGAGTCTTCCTGATTCCAGGTCTGGCACTCTACCCATTATACTACCCCTCGTCCCTTATGGGTCCTTTAGGTAAATTGATTCATTTCTCTAAGACTCACTTATTAAATTTATTTTGGGGTTGGCCTACAGGAGTTCTGAGATCCTTTCTTCACCTTATCACTTCCACAATCTACATATTCCACCAAAGAAGTCAATGAGAATGGATGTCGAAACATTTTATAACCACATGAAAATATAAGTCATTGTTTTTATTAGACTTGCTTATGGCCTCTTCCCTTCTCTCCTGTTCCTGCTTCCTCTGGAGTTTTCCTAAGCCCCTTTGGTCTGGCCTTCTGGGCTTTCTTTTTCAGATCCTCCCATAGATCCAACTCTCAGTGGCAGCCTCTAATTCCACTCCTAACAGAGTAGCTGCAATTTGGCTCAGATTCAGAGGAGGATTGGGATCCTTGATGAAAATTATTCACGAGAAGAGCAAACTTTCCCTGACCAGGGAAAAGGTAGGGGAAAGTGGGAGAAGGTTCCAGAAAAGTCATTCCTTTCTGCCAACAAAAGTCTTAAGACCCAGAATTCAAAGATCACCTCAAAGGCCTTACCTTTTCCAGATTAGATTTGTGCTTATTCATGACTTGAAGCATGTGAGAAACATCTGGAATTAGGAACAGAAATTAGTACATTTGAGAACCTGTCCTGGTTTACCCTCTTCCACGCCTCCTCTGCCCTACTATTCCATTTTAGGAGAGTTTCGTGTCCCAGTCTCTCTGGCCTCATGAAAGTTAGGCAAAGAGAGTCCCTCTCTTAAGCACTGGGGAGCTGCCTAGTCCAATGCCCACCCACTCCCAGAGTCACCCTTGCCTCCCATACCTCCCAGCTGCCTGAGTGCCAAACAGGCTCATCACTCACCACCTTTTGAATCCAGAACCAAGATCAGGCAGCTTGGATTTACTTCAGATTGAGCCAGAATTAGTGAGCAGCCATGGGTTTCAGCCTCTGGATCAGACACCTTACGCTCACATACCACCTTGGTTAGATCGTCACCCTGGGCCTTCTTAAAATCTTCCTGGATAACAAGATATCAAGAGGACAATAAAATAACTAAGGAAGGAAGTTGGACCAAAAAATTGCAAGACTAAACTCCTGGTCACTAAAAAAAGATAGTAAAACATTGTCTCTGTCTCCTACATAGCAAGTGTGTGTGTGTGTGTGTGTGTGTGTGTGTGTGTGTGTGTGTGTGTGTGTGTGTTTTGGGAACAGGATCCAGGCATTCAGTGCACATGACATAATCCCACATAAGTTACACCCCTATTCTCAAGCAACTACTCTAGTTACTTTCTATAAAGTGAACCAAATCTCCAGCTTATGAGAAGGGTTGTAACTCACAGATGAGAAAACACTTCCAATGACTTTGTGTTTTAAACCTCATAAATGACTTGGATAAGGTATTGTGTTACTAGACACTAGAACCTTGCTTACCAGAAGGTCAGCAAGGATGGCAATGGACAACAATGAAACCCTGTCCTCTGGAGATCACCCACATGCACAGTTAAGGATTTTAATGCTTAAAGAAAGAGCACTTTCCAAAAAAGATAATTTATTATAATGTTACAGTAAATACAAGATTAGGGACAAAGGATATAAGAAAAAAAAAAAAAGACCAAACGATTCAACAGTATTTATTGAATAGCTACTGAATGTTTGACCCAGCACTGAAGAAATAAAGGCAGAAACTGTAACAATTCCTGCCCTCAAAGAGATTATAATGCACAGAGAAAAAAAATAGCCACAGACAGAATTAGAGATGCAGAACAAGAAGAAATCACAGATCTAGAACTGAAAGTAATCTCAATCAAATCCTATTTTGCAGAAAATGGAAATCAAAATCCAAATAAGTTAAGTGACATGCCCAGGATCACACAGGTAACAGAAGGATGATTTGAAGATAGACCTTCCTCAACTTCAAATCTAGTGCTCTATCCACTGGAATATGCTACCTCAGAGTTGCTCTTTCCATAAGGTTCCCTCTCTGGAGGGGAATGGGGTCTGGGTGAAGAACTGGTCATCAATTCTCCTACTCAGCTCATGAATCCTCCCTACTGCTTTTCCACTTTGCCCCCATGAGCCAGTGGGCTTTACCCCTTACTTGTTATGTGTCCTTCTTGTGTAGTTTTTCTCTATTAGAATGTAAGCTCCTTGAATCCAAGTACTACTCTGTGCTTGTACGTGTATACACACATAATGTACATGTATCGTACATATATTTATATATAATAAACATGTGTGTACTTATATATATGTTCCTAGTGCTTAGCACAGTGCCATAGTATGAACTTAATAAATGCTCTATCATTTATCCATCCATGCTCCATGCATATATCTATCCACCAATGTATCTTTCTGTTTATCCATCCATATATATCTTACCATCCATTCATTTATCTATATATCCGTGTCTATCCAAGCATCCATGTACATATTCAGCCATATCTATCTATTCATGTATATATGTATCCATATCATCCATGTATCTATTTGCCAGTTTGTCCATGTATGTATGTATCATCCATATAACTGTTTATCTGTCTATCCATACATGTATCATCTATCCATGCATGTATCCACTCATGTATCTACTTATCTATCTATTCTACATGTATGTATGTATCCATCTAGGCATTTAACTATCCATCCACATATCTATCTTCCCATCCATCCATCGTTAACACAGATGTAATTACAAGTCGGAGTGGCTTTGGCAATGGCAGCAGCTGCAGACAGCCACATCCCCTTTCCCTCCACCTTCTGGAGTTGCTTTAAGCCAAGTCTGTGTCCAGAATGGGTTCCTTGCCTCCCCTGCACAGGAAAGGAACCGAAACCGGGGCTCTCTCCTCTGTCCGGTCGGGGGAGGAGGAAATGCCAAAGCAGCTCTGGCTACTTTCCTGCTGGGACTGAGCTGGGGTGGAGAAGAAAGCTTCCCGTCTGTGTCTGCTGCTGCTGTTCCTCCTCCTCCCCTTCTTCTTCCTCCTCCTCCTCCTCCTCCTTTTGCTGCTCCTCCTCTTCCACAGAGTGAGAGCAAGTGGGGGCTGGGCACTAAGGGCTCCTCCCTTTTGGGAATTGGAGCCTGGGTATTTTCCTACTGCTTTTGCATAACACCAGAGGCCTTGGCTACAGCACACAGCAAGGTCAAGGTCAGGCACAGCCTCCATTCTCTCCTTTCGATTGGGTGTCAGGGGAGGCTGAGGGAAAACAACCTAGTGGTGGATTGTGCCAGAAGAGGAAGGCTTGCCAACTTCTAGAAAGCATCCTGGGAAAAACCCGCAGGAGGTTTGTCATTGGGTAGAATGGGCTTAGAAATTGAGAGCCAGAAGGAAACCTTTAGCTGGGACTCAGTCCAAACCCACTCCCACCTCAACTTCAGATAAACAAACTAATGCCTCCAGATGACACTGATCTTCATGCGCAGAAGTGGGATTTGAATCCATGTCCTCTGACTGTAAGTTCATTCCACATCACTTGTTTAACAAACAGATCCTGGGTGGGCAGGTGTAAGAAACAGATCTCTTCCCTCCTCCCCACCCCTACTCCTTAGGATCTCTAGGAAGGTTTCCTCTAAGAAACCAGTTCTTCCATAAGCTAAATAAAAGCTAAAGACAAAATCCAGAGAGGTAAGTAACTTGAGCAAAGTCACACATGAAGACACCTGACTTCTAACTCAGAGCTAGTCAATAATAACAAACTGCTAGCATTTATAGAGCACTTATGTGCTAGATACTGCCAAGCACTGACAAATATCCTCACAACCATTCTGGAAGGTAAGTGTTACTATTATCCCTATTTTACAGATGAGAAAACTGTGGCAAGCAGGAATTGAGTGAATTGAGTGACTTGCCCAGGATCACATAGCTCATAAATATCTCAGGAAAGATAGATTTTAACTCAGGTCTTCTTGACTCCAAGTCTGGTACTATCCATTGTGCTCCCTGGCCAAATTCCTTTATATCCCAGAGGCTTAAGGCAGGTACTTGATTTAAGCCACTGCTGGTATCTCCACTCCTGAAAAATGTACAAGAATGTGGGTTCCCTACACATGTCACCTGGCATGTGTCCAATGATCTCTAGGGAAGACCCCCTGAAAGAAATGCTGGTAAGGAGAAAGTCAGCCAATATATATTAAATAAGCACCTACTATGTGCCAGGCACCCTGATTCAATTTCTCATCAGTTTTTTCTGGCACTTTTTGCAATAGCTGATTTCTCTGCTCTCTAATTCATCTCTTAAACCACTGTTCAAATAATTTTCCTAGAACAATTTATACAGTAACAAGCAGACTATCCAGGCAAACAACTTTGAAACATTTAGGAATTCTAATCAACCCAATTCCAGAGGGCTCATGCTGCTCTGCGGCTGATAGGGAGGTAATGGGCTCAGAGTGCCTATTGATACATATTGGGAGGGGCGGGAATGAGAATCTGTATTTCTTGCCTATAGGTTTTTGTAACAGTTTTCTTTTTTTTTTGCTTTCCCAGTAAAGGATATCAATAGAAGGAGGTGGAAAAGAGAGAGGCATAGTCATTTGAAAATAAAATAAAATTTAATCATGATGCTTAATTCTGATCATGCTACTACCTTGTTCTAGATCCCCAATATCTCTTCATTATTCCATGAATAAATAATACTCTTGAGTTTCTCAAACTGGCATTCAAAGCCCTTTACAATATAGTATCAACCTACTCTTCAATTGACCTTAACAAATTATATATATATATATATATATATATATATATATGTATGTATGTATGTATATATATATATATGTATGTATATACATATATCTGAGAGAAAGAGAGAGAGACAGAGAAAGACAGGGAAAGAGAGACAGACAGAGACAGAGAGAGAACACTCCTCTTATGTAGAAAGCATTGTACTAGATCCTGGACATAGAAAAACAAGAATCCAAAACCAAGATCAGGCAGCTTGGATTTACTTCAGATTGAGCCAGGATTAGGGAGCAGTCCTGGGTCTCAGTCTCTGGATCAGATACATTAAGTTCACATAACACCTTGGTTAGAGTGTCATCCTGGGCCTTTTAAAACCTGCCTTCAAGGAACTTTCATTTTATTAAGGAATACAATGTTTATATAAATAAGTAAATATAATACAGGATGTCCCAAAAGTTTTGGTACTGTTGGGAATTTATTAAAGCTCAATTTAAATAATTTTCTTAAAATCAGTAACTGCCCAGCCCTCCCACTTTTAAGGCTCTATGATATAAAGAATTTCAGTCAAAAGTGTGCCACTAGTGGATGGAGTAGCAGGCTTGAAGTCAGGAAGAATTGAGATCAAATCTAGTCTTCAGATATTACTTGCCATGTAATCCTGGACAAGTCACTTAACCCTGTTTACCCCAGTTTTCTCATCTTTCAAATGGGAATAAAATAAGTTTGAAATAAAATTTCAAGCTTTAATGAAGTTAAAACTGCCCCAAGACTTTTGGGATACCTTCATTATTTGAGGAGAAAGACAGAACCAGCAGGTAAAAAAAGTTGGTCGTAACGGAATCGTGGGTATGAGGCTCGTACTCACAGGAAGGCTATAGTAAGGAGTAATGTTTTTATTATAAAGGTGATGGAGTCAATGTGAGTTAGATTTATGGTAAGGGAAGATCCTAGGAATAGGGTTGTTGTAATGGCGTTTATAGCAATAATGTTTGCATATTCAGCTAGGAAGAATATAGCAAAGGGGCCGGCTGCGTATTCTACGTTGAAGCCTGAGACTAATTCGGATTCTCCCTCGGTTAGGTCAAAAGGTGCTCGGTTAGTTTCTGCTAGCGTGGAAATATATCACATTATGGCTAAAGGTCATGTTGTAATAATTAGTCATCAGTTTTCTTGGGTGGTTGAGAGGGTTTTTAGGGTAAAAGATCCATTGATTAGTATTATGGATAAGAGAATAATGGCAAGAGATACCTCATATGAGATAGTTTGTGCAACTGCCTGTAGAGCTCCAATAAGGGCAAAAGAACCAGGAGACACAATCAAAAGATTATTCATAGTATCATGGATGCTAGGGAAGAAAATAGCAGGAGGAGGAAGGATATTAATAGCTTCAAAAGCTGAGGACAGGTCAAGAAGGAGAAGGAATGAGAAAAGACCATTATATTTATCAATTGAGATCACTGGTAACCTTAGAGAGAAAGGGGCTTCCACAGAGTGGGATCTCTCTTCTCCATTCCCACGGAAGTCACTTTAGGGTAAGCCCTCATCTCCCCATCTAGATTATTGTAATAATTTCCTGACTGCTTTTTCTGAATTCATTTTATTCCTTCTCTAATCTATCTTTCATGCAGGGCCTAATTGATTCAAATTCTATACGATTTAGGGCAAGATTTTCCCCTTCAGATGTATTTCAACCAAATTAGACTCTAAACATCTCCAACTCATCCTCTCCACCTCAGATTATACTTGAACCAATTTTCCACATCTTAGATACGTGTTTTTTCCTCTGTCTTGCATTTGCTGTTGATCTCATTTTTTTCAAATTTGAGTCAGATGCCATCTTCTCTAGGAAGCATTATTTGACCTCTCCCTCTGTCTTTGTCTCTCTTCCTCTCTCTCCATATTTCTCTCCCTCTCTCTGTAGTCTTTTTATGTGTGCTCCCTCTCTCTCTTAAATTCTTTTCTTTCTTTATATTTACCTCATTCTCCCTTTTGTTACAACTCATAAGAACATGAAACTGTGGATTAATGTAGCAAAGGGATCTCAGAGATCATCCAATACAACCAATTGCTTTTAAACTTCAGGCTTCCTGTGAGAGTCAGTTCAGAGTTCAGAGTGATGGTTTCAGATAATGAGTTCAGAGATTGCAAAATATATCTAGCATCTACATAATGCTTTATGATTTGCAAGATGCTTTATAAATATCTCATTTTTTCCTTATTAACAACTTATACCTTTGTCTCCCCCTATGATATGGCCATGTGTCAAGGCCTTTTCCTGATTCCTTTGTATTTTTATTTTCAGTTCTATATTTTTCCTTTCTTTACTCACCCTCACCTATTGAGAAGGCAAAAAATGTGAAAATACATATATATGTATATAGACATATATATGGATACACCACACATATATACCACAGGGAACCTAGGTGGGATAATGAATAAAGCACCAGGCCTGGAATCAGGAAGAACTGAGTTCAAATCCAACCTCAGACATTTACTAGCTAGGTGACCTAGGGCAGGTCACTTAACTATCTTTGCCTCAATTTTCTCATCTGTCAAATGAGCTGGAGAAGGAAATAGCAAACTACTCCAGTATCTTTGCCAAGAAAACCTCAAATGGGGTCATGAAGACTCAGACAAGACTCAGACATGACTGAAAACAACTTAAAAACAACAGAGACGTATAGATTATGCAGTCATGAACAATATATTTCTGTATCAGTTGTATTCTGGGAAAATTTTTTTTCCTTTTAAAACATAAGCTCCTTAGGGGGCAGCTAGGTGGTGGACAGAGCACCAGTTCTGAATTCAGGAGGACCCAACTTCAAATCTGGTCTCAGACACTTAACACTTCCTAGCTGTGTAACCCTGGGAAAGACACTCAAAAAAAATAAATAAATAAATAAATAAAATAAAAAAATAAGCTCCTTGCAGGCATCCACTATCTTTCTGCTTGTATTTCCAGCACTTAGACACAGTGCCCAGTACATAACAAAAACTTAATGCTTGTCAACTAACTTAAAACAACATTAGGAGAAGAGTAGTATTTTTACCCTCACCAGACAGTTGGGAAAACTAAAGTAGAAAGAGAATAAGTGCCTTGTCCAAGATCACATAGCTCATAAGCATCTGAATCTGAATTTGAATTTTATTTATGGTATTTGGTACCATTTTATGGACATCTCTCATTCTTCAAAAGATCAATCTTTGTATTGGTGCAGTGCCATAGCTCAGAAAAACCTGTTATTTTAGCCCTATTCTTCTATCCAATAAGCTGCCAACGGCCTTCACCACTATCTCTCCTATCTGTGTACCTTTTTTTTAGTCCTAACCTTTCTCTAGAGCCCCTAACTGATTAGTGCTGGTGATTGGGGAGGTGAAAAACCATTTGGAGTCAACATTCCCTTCCCCAGAATAATACTCTGCTCCAAAAAGCTGCACTGACCCTGGGAGCTACCTGAAGAGCCCTGAGTTCTAGGAATCTTAGAAAAACTTCCTGATGTGACCTCATGTCATAGCCAAGGTCCTGGGGCCTCAGTCTTTCAGTAAGATTGTTGTAGACTTTTTCCTTCTGTAGTTGCCCAGAAACCATTGTGCCTAAGGCTCCCTGGTGACATTATTTATTACATACCTACTCCATTTAGAGATAGAGTGAACAGCAGGTTTCCAGCAAGACTTGGGTATAAATCTTTCCTCTGTCACTCACTACCTGTGTTATATATGGCAAAACATTTCATTTCTCAGCCTCATTTTTCCTTCTAAAAAATGGAGGGGCTGGATTAGATAGCTTTGAGGTTCACTTGAAGTTCTGAATCTGTGACCTTTCTCAGTGTTGCTTAGGGGGTCCTCAGTCCTAGCGCTCCAGTCTGAGAGGGTGGTTTGAATGCCCCAGTACTCTTCCATTATTGTCACCTTGCACCCCCCTCCCCAACTGCCCTTTTGGGTGTCTCGAATTTAGCCTTTCCTTAAACATACAAAATAAAAGAGCTTATTGTTTTCAATAGAGATCCAACTTGGCGTAGAGGAGAGAAACTTGTTTTCAGATCTCAATGAAGGGGTGTGCTGGAACCAGCTCCAACCAATTCCCAATTGTTCAATTTTCAGTGTGAACATTTACATCTCAGAAATCTACAACCACTATAAATCAATGCTTGATCAATGCTCTCCATACTTAGCTAGGATGGTACTTGGAAAAAATCCTGAGACCCAGGTTCTCCAAACCTGATTTGGGAACCTTCCTGGCTTGCCCGGTGCCAGTAAGTTTGACTCTGTGTTCAAGGTCACCTCCCCAACCACAATGAAGTATCAGTAGAAGAAGACAGGAGGTGAAGTTTCTCATTTTAAACTTCTAATCATTAAAACTCATGAGTTCCAGTTAACTGTGTAAATGTCTTATCTTATCTCTCCCTCTGCTGTGAGTTCTTGGAAGGCAGAGACCACTCTACAACTGACTGTTCTGTCTTCTCTTCAGGATAAATAAGCATTTTGTATGGGGTATTTTTGTTTGTTTTACATGTCCTTCCTAGACCTTAACACAACAGAGAACACCCCAAATGGCTGCACACTCTGCTGGCCACACAAAGTTGTACTATAGCTGTCCTTTAAGATCCCATCCAAGGAAGCATCAGCAATTCAGCTTTTCAACCTGAGAAGCCAGCAACAGTTAAGGCTTAGGCTCTCAGAGCAGGTAGATCTTAAACAAAAGCACAATGATTCTCCGGATGCCTGGAATAAACATCCTCTCCTGGGGCTTGGACAGATATTGTGGGGAAACAAACAGGAGGAAACCGCCCAAGCTGCGTGATTCCAGAGACACATCTACCCAAATGGCCCCTATGTACACGTGGCCTTTCTTTCTGCCTTTCCCCTTCCATGTAAGTTATTTGAAATCAGAGACTTTTATTTTAGGCAGGAAACCTGGCACATACTATGTATTTAATGTGTTTGCTGATTGAATGACTGATTGATAACTGCCATTAAGGAAAGCTGGTGTGTGTGAAAGAGGCAGCATGAGATAATCTGGAAGGTTGAAAAATTCAAGATCTATTCTCAGCTTTGAGAATTAATTAGGCAAATCACTTAAACCTCTTTTTTCTTAATTTTCTCAGCTAAATAAAGATAGCAATAGGTATACTACCTACCACCAGTGGTTAGTGTAGGGGGAAAAGTACTTTGTAAATCTTTAAGCACAACTGAAATTTGATGTTATCACAGGGCACTAGGAAAACTAATAATAGCTAACCTTGTTATGTAATATGTTGATCTTTTCCAATGGGTTGGTCATGTCTAGGAACTTGTTTTAACCAGTTTACTGAGTAATGGGACCAGCCTGCAAATCAGTGGCTTGACTTCCTAGAAGCTGGATGTGGCTGGGCCTAGAAACCAGATCCCTTGATTCCCAACCTATATATCCTTTTTTCCCCCCATATATTCTTTATGTTAAGACTTGTTGCCTCCCTAAACTCTGGCCATTAACTGATTTTTCTGCATAGAATGTTATCTTTGAGGTTTTAAGGAAGTGAATTGGTCAAGTATAGAAGGAATTATAACAAATGAACCAAAGTGGAAATTGTGTTTGATGTTGTCTTCCCACCAGATGGCAACCCTACACAACCTAAGCTCATGGCCTCTGAAACCGGTGGAATCGGAGACAACCAATCTGACCTGGCCATTAGGAGCTAAGCTCCCACTGTAACCTTCTTCTACCTTGAGAAGGTTATTGGCTGCAAAGGCTCCAGTTTTTGCATTTTAGTTGGAACAGTGG
The DNA here is from genome assembly GCF_048593235.1 of Sminthopsis crassicaudata. Taxonomy (NCBI): domain Eukaryota; kingdom Metazoa; phylum Chordata; class Mammalia; order Dasyuromorphia; family Dasyuridae; genus Sminthopsis; species Sminthopsis crassicaudata. The sequence goes on from NC_133620.1 coordinate 104,768,772, forward strand.
AGGATTGAAGGGTATGACTTACACAACTGTAGGTTTCGTTCAACTCCAAGCAGATGCCCTTCGATGCTTGTACTTGTTTGATTTTTAAGCACTCGATGTGTTTCTAGGGAGCAAACCCCGGCAAAAAATAAGTCAGTATGTCTTCCTTCCCCCCCATCCATCCCTCTTCAACAATGCCTCCTCCTTTGCTCAATTTGGCTTCTGATGGTTTCCTCCTCTTCAGAAATTTAATAGAAGCAAATCTGTCAATTAAACTTTATTTTTGAATTATCCATAATTTTTTATTATCTATTGCACCGCACTCCATTGGCCGCTACCTCCTACTCCCATCAGATAATCAAGGGTATCTCTACTGGTCTAAACTTGAAAGCAAAGACTATGGGAAACAAGTGGTATCCTTGCATAATAGAAACTCTGATTACTTAGAAAACACCCCCTCCCACAACCAAGAAGAATGGCAAGCTATCATTGCTCCTTTCCACAATTTCTCAGATCCCTCTAGTAGTTCTCAATCAATCAACAAGCATTTATTAAATTTTTCTCCAATCATGCAAGGCTTCTTAACCCTTCAAATGATACACCCTTCTAATTGATAGCCATAGACTCTGAAGCCAGAGATCAAACTGAGCTTATCCCACCCAAATTATCACCTCTGTCTTTACTACAACCTGGCATAGATCAGAAAGAAAATCAGTAGTTCTGAACAGTTTGTGGACCTGGAAATTAACCTGAGGAAACCTCATTTGGGGTTTCCATTAACTTCCCAAAGCAGAAATAGCAGAATCTTATAGCTAGAAGAAGCTTAGAGCTTATGACAAAGGGGGTTGGGAGAGCGGGTGGGTTTTATACCTTATTCTGCTGTATGATGAGGCAAATCATTTAACCCTGAGCCTCAAGTCTGCCCATGTACATCAACAAAGAGGTACATCCCAGCCTGACAGGGGGATGAGGGTAAAAACTCCCATGATGGCTTTGAGATCTATGAAAATGAAAAGCACTGGGTTCACTGGGCTATTTTCCACTGAGCCCTTCGCTCTGGTCCTCTGGACAACCAAAAGGAGTAGCCATGATATTGCACAGCACAGCACATTAGGTTTAAAAACGGGCTTGTAATCAAAGGATCTTGGTAATAATTCCAATTCTGCCACTAAATACTAGGGTCACCATGAAAAAAAAAACAAAACCTCGACCTCTTTTTGTCCTCAGTTGTTAAATCTGAGCAGTGGTTGAACTACCTAATGTCTAAAGTCCTTTATAATACTACAATCCTATGAACACTGACTGAACTGAATGGAGCACTAAAAAAGGGCATTTCTGTCTCTTCTCCAAAAAAGGCAGTTCTAGGTTCCCATTGTCCAGAAATAGGAGTGATCTAAAGGCTCTAAATAATGCTCCTCATATCTGGGCAAGCTGACCTCTATATGGACTGGGTCAATTGGACTCTTGGGACAAAAAGTGCTTGATCCATGCTGTGTGCATATCCCTCTATATTTCCTAGCAAGTTTTTCTTTCTAGTATTTCCTAATACCTTTCCTAACCCCTGCCCTGGGTACTCAATAGAACTAAGGTGGAGATGGTCTCAGTTTTGTCTTCATATCCCTAGGACTCAGCAGAGTCCCAGGAACAGCAGGTACTTAATAAATCCTTGTTGATTCTTCACTCTCCCTGACCATCTTCCCTATATTCAATCAGGTGCCAAGTCTTCTTAATTCTACTTCTACCTTTCCTTTTCTACTCACACAATAACTAAACCTAGCTCAAGCTCCTATAATATATTTTTGAAATTATTATAATAGTCTTTTTGCATAGAATCTCTTCCTTTCAAAAACCCAAATAACAAACTAAAATTTTTAAAGTATAGGCCTGACCATGCTTGTTACTATTACTTTTAGAATCAAATACAAAAAGGGATCCTCTGTTTTTGCCCTTCACTAACTGGCTCCAGCCTACATTTCTTTGAGGGTAGGGACTAGATGGTTTTTGTCTTTTATTCCCAGCACCTAGCACAATACTCAGTATATAGAAAGTGCTCATAATTATTGACTGCATACCTAGAATTAATTTCCTCCTCTCCTCCACTTGTTGGAAATCCTAATTTCCTTCAGTATTCAGCCCCAATACCACCATCCTCTTGAAGACCTTCCTGATTTTACCCCATCTCAATCCCCATTCAGGAGCTAGTGAACTCCCCCATAAGCCACTATGTATTTATTTTGTGACTATAAGAGGTCCCAAAAATCTCAGGGCAGCTTTAAGCTTTAATAGCTTTTAAATTAATTAATTAATTTTAATGAATAGATCAGCCAGGCACTAAGACTTTTGTGATATCCTTTAATATGTGCATGTATTTCCCATTAAAATGTAAGCTTTTTGAGAGTGCTTACTATTTCACTTTTGTCTTTGTATCCCCAGGGCTAAATTCAGTGCCTGACAGATAGTTAGCCCTTAATAAATGCTTGTTGATTGACAGATTAATTTTTGATTGATTGATTTCACCTACCTCAATTATAACAGGGACGGAAGTAGTAGATGATGGCTCTGAAGAAAGAGTTATAAGGTTGGTACTGTTGGAAACCGGACTTGATGTGATCTCAGACATGGTGGTCGTTCCTGCCTCCTTTGGAGAAGAGGAATTGGTTGTTGTCAGGTTGGTGGGTGCCACGGTGACTGAAGGAATCTCATTTAAGGCAGAAGTGTTCACAGTTCCAGAGGTTAGGCTGACTCCAGAGGTAGATGAGGGATTCTGAGTTTCAGGTTCTGAGGTTTCTTACATGGATTAAGAGAAAAACTGATTATAATCCTGAAATAAAATGCTGATTGAAAGGGCAGGGAACAGAAGGAGTGCTGTCTGGTATGAATTATTTCCTCCCGTCCTCAGCTCTAAGGGGCAATACTAACCCTAAACCCATTTCAATGCTTTTAGGTACAAAGTATTTCTTGGAGTACCCTGGGAATTTTCAACCTAAATCAGACTGCTGACCACTAGAGTCATTTTAAGGTACCAAGATATCAAGCTCAAGGTCTTATGTATCCAAACTGGTCCAGGTCAGATACCCCACTATGAAATTAAACTGACCACAATTTGGGGTAAGAAGTCATCTTGAGTTTCCCTCCTGGTCTCTAAATGTATTTGTCAGACAAGAGAGTGTTCAGGGATTCATTATGGAGCATCCTAAATCCCTCCTATCTGCATTATCTAAGACAATGATGCCAAATTAAAATAGGAACAGGGACTATGAAACCATACATAAGGATCCCTGAAGGACCCATACTGCCTTAGAAAACCATATATTATTATCATCTATGTTTCATTGAGGCAGTTGCAACATGCAGCAGATAGGGTCACGTGTGGATCAGAAAGGCCTGAATGCAAATTCAGCTTCAGATACTAGCTGTGTGATCTCTGGTGAGTCACTTTACCTGTTTGTGGCAATCTGCTCAAACCTAAAATGGATACCTACTTATTATTTACTCTGTAAAATAATACCATCTACATATAGAATTGTAATAAGGATTATAACACAAATGAAACTATAATGTGCTTAGATGTTCTATATAAATACTTATTCTCTTCCCTCACTCCTCTTGTTGTATTTTTATTTATTTTGTTAAATATTTCCTGATTATATCTTAATCCATTAGATTTTAGCTCCTTGTGATCAAGGGCTATCTTTTGCCTCTTTGTGTTTCCCTCGTGACTTAGCACACTGCCTGGAACACAATAGACAATAAATTTTATTTGTTAATTGATCTGCTTTGGGGTACCTTGGGAATATTGTGGGCACATGCAACCAGGGCCAGTGTTTGATATCCCTAATATAAAGGATCATAATTCCCAAAACAGTATAGAGTTCAGATATCTCTAACTGATCTATATCAGGGCTTTTTAAACTTTTCATTTGTGACTTCTTGTTATTCAAGAAATTTTTACACAACCCCAAGTATATAACTATATATCTAACTATATAAAATGAGTATGCAAATCAAATATTTACTGCTAATAAATTATAATTTCACAACCTCCACATTCAGTTATTCCCTATATGGGGGTCATGATCCATAGTTAAGAAAATGGAGGATGACTCATTTAGTCTGGAATTGTAGAGATGATTGAAATCTTGTAAGGGATTTGCACAAGCACTGGAGGAGTTCCCAATAGCCACATGTCCTTACCTGGGTTAGATCTGATTGACTGTGTACTCCCTGGATCCGGGCTGCTATTCTGGTAAGTGTCACTGGGACTAGTCATGTCGCTTCGGCTGGGGATGGGACTGAGACTGGGGCTTGGACTGGAGTTGGCATTCCCAGGGGTTACTATAGTTGTTACTCCTTCCAGAGGAGAAGTGGTAGAAAGGAAGTCATCTTCTGGCATCACTGTAGTTTCCTGGAGGTTATCATTTTCAGTTGTTGTTCCTTCTGGAGCTATGGGGAGAATCAGAAGTCAGAATCTGTATACTTCAAGAAAACCGATCAAGAAAGCCTTCTGTATGCAGCAGAATCCTTCCACCTAATACCCTGGCCTTCTTGCAATAATCAGGACATAATCATCTCCATTTAACTTCTTCTGGGACTGTTTCTAATGCTTCTCACTTTCTCATCTCACTCCAAAGAATCACAGAAAGTTGTGATAGGTTATTAGCTCATCAGATCAGAATTCTAAATCCAGAACCAACTACACAGAACATCTAGTCCAATCACTTTACATATGCTGAAGAAACTGAGGCCCAGGGAGGATGACATATCCAAGGCCATGGAGTTGGGAAACTCAGAGGCATGGTTTAAACTTAAATCCTCTGAATCCAGAGCTGTGCTCTTGAGGAGACCTGAGAGGACATCTCATCAAGTTTCCCTACTAAGAGAAACACCCAAGTTGGTCAATCTCTACTCCTTAGGATCTGTACTTGTTTCTTTAAATGTTTTGTTGATATCTTTTGTTTTCATATTACCAAAATTTCCCCCTTCACTCCTTCCTTTCTTTTTCCTGGAAAATATAATATAAAAGGTCTAATTTTAATTTTACTTATTTATTTTTATTAAAGCTTTTTATTTTTCAAAACATTTATATGGACAATTCTTTGACATTAGCCCTTGCAAAAACTCTGTGTTCCAATTTCCCCTCCCCTTCCCCCATGTCCTTCCCTAGATGAGAAATAGTCCAATATGTTAAACATGGTAGAAATATATGTTAAATCCAACATATACATACATTTTATACAATTATCATGCCGCACAAGAAAAAAAGAGAAGCAAAATAAAATGCAAGCAAACAACAACAGAAAGAGTGAAAATGCTATGTTGTGAACCACACTCAGCTCCCACAGTCTGAGTGTAGATGGCTCTCTTTATTGCTGAGCATATGGAACTGGTTTGAATCATCTAATTGTTGAAGAGAGCCACTTCCATCAGAATTGATCCTTATACAGTATTGTTGTTGAAGTATACAACAATCTCCTGGTCCTGCTCATTTCACTCAGCATCAGCTCACGTAAGTCTCTCCAGGTCTTTCTGAGATCATCCTGCTGGTCGTTTCTTACAGAACAATAATATTTCATAATATTCATATACCACAACTTATTCAGCCATTCTCCAACTAATCCAGTTTCTGGCCACTACAAAAAAGACTACTACAAATATTCTTGCACATACAGGTCCCTTTCCCTTCTTTAAGATCTCTTTGGGATATAAGCCCAGTAGTAGCACTGCTGGGTCAAGGCTAAGCACAGTTGATAACTTTTTGAGCATAGTTCCAAATTGTTCTCCAGAATGGTTGGATTCCTTCACCATTCCACCAACAATGTATCAGTGTCCCAGTTTCCCCACAGCCCCTCCAACATTCATCATTATTTTTTCCTGTCATCTTAGCCAATCTGAGCGGTGTGTAGTGGTATCTCAGAGTTGTCTTAATTTGCATTTCTCTGATCAATAGTGATTTAGAGCACCTTTTCATATGATTTTCATATGATAGTTTTAATTTCTTAATCCGAAAATTGTCTGTTCATATTCTTTGACCATTTATCAATTGGAGAATGGCTTAGAATTCTTATACATTTGAGTCAATCCTCTATATATTTTAGAAATACCAGTCTCTTCTGAATATAAAAATGTTTTCCCAATTTATTGCCTCCTTCCTCCTAATAAAAGGACTAATTTTTAAAAGAAAAAGATTAAACAGAAGGAAAAAAAATCAGCAAAATGGATCAATACATTGAATAAAAATTTGAAAAGCCATGCAATGTTACATACCATAGCCTCCTACCTCTGCAAAGAAGTTGGTGAGGGGAGGGAAATTATATCTTCTCACATCTCTTATTTGGGATCAATCTGAATCTTTCCCCCTTCAAGTCTTAGCTACTGTTACCAACTCCTGTCCCTGATCTTTCTCCATCCAGTGTTTTCTTTCTTCTTAAATTAACTTGTATTTTCTTATCTCTTTTTCTATTCTATAAGTAGCATACAGATTCCTTAAGATCAAAGATTTTCTTCCTGTTTATATCTCCAGTGCCTAATAAAGTGCCTTGCACATGATAGATGCTTAATTAAAAGCTTGCTGAACTGAAATGAATTCATATAATCTCTGGGCTACATACAATTGCCATAATCCTTAGCCCTTTACCTAGCTCTCCCCTCTTCAACCCTCATTTGTTGATCTTTCCTTTTTTTAGATTCTAATCCATTTTCTTTCCCTTTCAGGTGCACAGCCCAACAGATATCCACCTCCTACCACTGTGATCCAGAAGGTCTGTGGGCAGCCCTGGGAATAGCTATGGCAAACATACATTTTACCCAATCTTTAATTTAATAACTTTTCTGGGCCTCTGTTAATTTCTAAGGATATTCTGTCTCCCTATCCCAGATAGTGAGGAGGAGAAAAGCGGGATAGTAAGAAGCTTTCAGGATCTTGGAGTTCAATGTGAGAAAACCTGGAGAAGAATTCAAGGCAAATGGGGACCCCAGAATCCCATATTACCCATTTTGAGCCTGAGACTTGATGAAGACAGAGCATTTGTGGAGGTCTGAGTCCATCTCAACATGATTCTCATAGTAATTCACAAGTTAGGATTAAGCTTTATAACACCTGCCTAGGAAGAAGGGAGGACATTTGTTTACAGAAGATGAAACCAGAGCTTGAGGGAGCCTCTTCCTCTCAGCCCCACCCCAGCTGCCCAGCCACAGCTGAAATAACTCATTCTCTTCTGCATAAATCAGAGAATCATAGCACATCAGAGTTGGATAAAAAGTTGGAGATCTAGTTCAACCCCCAAATTTTACAGATGAAGAAAATGCAGTGCAGCTCTCCCTACCCCTGAAATTTGACTCATTTTGGCCAGTCCTTATTTTCTCTGCACTGTGTTCTCTACAACCTTTTATAATCGCTCTCCTCACCTTCCCCCAAATGGACTTGATATTACCAGCTAGAAATCCGAAATGCCCCTATCTTATTCCTAGACAATGCTGGATTTGGATACACAACTCAGAACAGATTTCCTATGACCAGACTATTGCTTCCATTGGACAAATTTCTTACAATGTCATCAGAATCTGGGCAACTCTGATATAACTGTCACAAATATCACAATCTATTGATTAAATAATAATTATTATGATGGAAACAATATTTACTAATATTACAGCACACACTACATCCACACAACACAAATTGGTGGCTATCATCTTAGTTATATTCAGAGGGACTCATCACCTGAAGCCAGCCACCAATTTGTGTTGTGTGGATGTAGTGTGTGTTTAAATAAAAGCAACTCATGAACACCATTTGATTAAAGTCCAAAAGGATTGTATCCTATTTGGGGTCATAGGATTCAAAGCTGTCAACATCCCCCCCCCCATTTTATATATGAGGAAATTGAGACCAACATAAATGAAGGGACCAGCTCCAGGATCCTTTAATTCCAGGTCCAGGTTCTTTCTGGGTTGAGGGAAGGACCAAACTACTGGAATCACAATTCTTTTGAAGTATTAAAAGAAATCCAAAAAGGGCCACTTGGGTTAGCCATAATCCTTGCTATGAGAAGAGGCTGAGGCTGGTGGATTATTTGAGTTCAGGAGTTCTGAGCTCCAGTGGGCTAGAGCTACTCTGGTATTCACATTAAATATGGTACCAACAAAGCTCAATCCAATGTCCACACTAAATATAGAACTAATGAGCTCCATGGAGCAGGAGGCCAGAGGGCAAGCAGGCTGCCTGAGGAGGGATCAATGAACTTACTTCAGAAACAGAACAAGTCACTGGGATCAGGCTGATGTACTTCATTTAGTCTGATCAAGATAGGGAGACCCATTCTCAAAAGAAAAAAAGTACAATTAAAATCAGCTAGTTTCATATAATTGATGTGCTTTTTTGAGTTGTTTTTTACTTTAAAAAGTTTTGATACCTTTAAAAATTTACTCTCATTAAAGCCTTGAATACATTTAAGGAAGGAATTGCCTCTGGGTGCTTTTCTGTCATTCTTTGTAGGGCTAGAATCAAGTTCAGAAAGTAATTAAATCTCAGATGATGATATTGAAATGATATCCACTCATATGAGTGTTCCAAATCACTACTGATCAGAGAAATGCAAATTAAGACAACTCTGAGATACCACTACACACCTGTCAGATTGGCTAAGATGACAGGAACAAATAATGATGAATGTTGGAGGGGATGTGGGAAAACTGGGACACTGATGCATTGTTGGTGGAGTTGTGAAAGAATCCAGCCATTCTGGAGAGTAATTTGGAACTATGCCCAAAAGTTATCAAACTGTGCATACCCTTTGACCCAGCATTGCTGTTATTGGGCTTATATCCCAAAGAAATACTGAGGAGGGGAAAGGGACCTATATGTGCCAAAATGTTTGTGGCAGCTCTTTTCATAGTGGTCAGAAAGTGGAATTTGAATGGATGTCCATCAATTGGAGAATGGTTGGGTAAATTATGGTATATGAAGGTTATGGAATATTATTGCTCTGTAAGAAATGACCAGCAGGAGGAATACAGAGAGGCTTGGAGAGACTTACATCAACTGATGCTGAGTGAAATGAGCAGAACCAGAAGATCTCTGTACACTTCAATGTTGTATGAAGATGTATTCTGATGGAAGTGGATATCTTCAACATAAAGAAGAGCCAACTCACTTCCAGCTGATCAATGATGGACAGAAACAACTACACCCAGAGAAGGAACACTGGGAAGTGAATGTAAATTGTTAGCACTACTGTCTATCTACCCAGGTTACTTATACCTTCGAAATCTAATACTTAATGTGCAACAAGAAAATGGTATCTATACACATATATTGTACCTAGGTTATATTGTAACACATGTAAAATAAATGGGATTGCCTGTCATGGGGGGAGGGAATGCAGGGGGGGGGAGATAATTTGGAAAAATGAATACAAGGGATAATGTTACTTAAAAAAATTACTCATGCATACATAATGTCAAAAAAATTATTAAAAAAAAAAAAACAATACTCAACCAAAAAAAAAAAAAAAGAAAGAAAGAAAGTAATTAAAAAAGAAAACCGATGGCTCCAGATTGGGAGTTAGGTGATAAATAGTTAACAAGCTCCTCTCCACCCCCACAATACACCCTATCCCAGTCCCTTCCTTTTCTACATAAATCTGACCAATCTGGTCTAAAAAGTATGAATTTGAAAGGCAGGCCGTCTCTAACCCCCATTCCACCCCAGTCCCTTCCTGGATCCTGGGAATCTCTTTTGGCTTGGTCAACCCCTTTTCTCTTTCTGTAAAGGAAGCTGGGCCACACTGTAGTGATGTCATACTTTGAACCCCTTCCCCCGGGGCCTCCTTCACTCAGACAAACACTTCTGAACTTTTCCAGATGTTGAGGGGGGAAGGAAAAGACAGAGGGAGGGAAGAAGAGAGGAGGGAAGGAGGGAGAGGAAGAGAAAAGGAAGGAGAGAGTGAAGGAAAAAGGGAAGGAGGGGGAGATGGAGAGAGAGAGAAAGATAAACAGACAGACAGAGACAGAGAGATAGAAAGGAGAGAGAGTGTGTTTGAGTTCAGCTGAAAAGCATCCTTTGGACTCCATCCAGACCATCCCACCCTTATCCAACTGGAATAGTCTATTCCAGACTTATAGCAGCTGCTTCCTTAGACCTTCTCAGTTTAATCCTAAAACAGGTAGTAGGAAGAGGTCTTGATTCAGGATCTACCCCCATCCTAACAGCTCCCATCTAAAACCCTGGAGGTGCGAGATAAGACAACTGGGCTACCTTCCAGTCAGAAGGGAAGGAGAAATGAGGGATGGAGTACTCCCTGGTTTACAAAGGTAAACGCAGTTTAGGAGAACTTGGGAAAAGGAAATAGAACCCAGGACATAAATTCTAATCCCATCATTAATTCTTATATCTCAATATCTTTTAACTAGTCCCTTGTCTCTAAGCCTCTAGTGTCTTGATGGACTATGGAGAGACGTAGTTTCTATCCTGGGAGAACTGCATTCTTAAAAGTCATGGCTAACACATATCCTAAAATTACTTTTTTGATTGTTTTCCTTCCATGACCTCCATGAAAACCTGTGGTATAGTGGGAAAAGTACTATAGTTGGAGTTAGGAGATTGCAGTTCAGATCAGATCTTCTGTGAGTTATGGTAGGACAATACATAGAGCACTAGCTCTGGAGTCAGAGGACTTGATTTCAAATCCATTTTCTTTTTATTTATTTATTTTTTGTGGCTGGGGTTAAGTGACTTGCCCAGGGTCACACAGCTAGGAAGTGTTAAGTGTCTGAGACCAGATTTGAACTCGGGTCCTCCTGAATTCAAGGCTAGTGCTCAATCCACTGCGCCACCTAGCTGTCCCTCAAATTCATTTTCAAGAACTTACTAATATGAGACCCTAGGTAAACACAACCATGACTGCCTTCCCCTCCCCCCAAAAATAGATAATGGGGTGAAAGAACAGAGAGCTAGAATTGAAGCATGGGCTCTAGTCCTGCTTTTAACACCAATTACATGGGATCTTGATCAAGTCACACACTTATCAGAAAAGGTGATAACCTGTCCTGATAGAGGAAGTTCCCTCATCTGGGAGTCCTCTATATCAATGAAATCATGGTTCTAGGGCCTTTATCTTTCTGAGCTTTCATTTTCCTTTCTGTAAAACTAGGAACAATAATGCGTGTACTACTTATCTTATGGAGTATAGTGAGAAAAAATGATTTGCAAACCTTAAAACACCATAGAAATAAGTTTTATGCAGAAGTTACATAGGGCTAGTTAGTAAAGCATTGAGCTTGGAGTTGGAAAGAGGCAGATTTAAATCCTTGCTTTGATGCTGGGTGACCATGGTAAGCAAGTTTTTTCCCTTCTCTGAACCTCAGTTTTTCCATCTATAAAATGGGGGTAATAATTTCCATGCATCCTTGAGAGAGATTGACGTTCCCAGTGAGATATAAGACATATAAAGAACTTTGTAAACTTTTAAAGGACTATAAAATAATCAGTTGTTATTATTATCTATTCTTTTTTCTAGGCTGAAATGTCCTCTTCTCTATGGTCCCCTGGAAAACTTGTGAGATACTGGGAATTAAATGGTGGAATCTCTTTTCCTCAGGATTTTTGTGCATAGGCAGATTTCTCCTACTAGTGTTTGCAATTTGAGTTCATACCAAATCATTTAATTCTTTACTTAAAATATTCTTCTATTGTTGTTTGTTTCACATATCTTCCCCAAATAGAATGTAAACTTCTGGAGGGCAGAGAGTATATCTTCTAAAATAACTTCACTTGTGAAGAACTCAATAATTTAGCAACTTCACTTTTGGAACATAATTCAGACACAAAGAAGGGCAGATAGGCAGCGAAAGGATGTATCATTAAGTCTATGCACTTTGCTTACAGTTCTTAGTTTATGGACTTGACTCTTTTCTTTTCAAGGTGATTTAGATCAATTCCAGCAAACTTCTGATGGAGAGAGCCATGGGGACTGAATGAGGATCATAACATAGTATTTTTCACCTTTTTTGTTATTGTTTGCTTGCTTGTGTTTTTCTTTCTCATTTTTTCCTTTGTGTGGTATGATCAAAGTGGAAATATATTTAGAAGACTTGCATATGTTTAATCCATAATGAATTACTTGTCTAGAGGATAGGGAAGGTGGGGAGAGAGAGAAAGAAAAATTTGGAACACAAAGTTTTATAAGGATGAATGTTGAAAACTATCCTTACATCTATTTTGAAAAATAATAAGCTATTATTATTTAAAAACAACAACAATAAAAACAAGTTCTTAGTTTAGATTCCTGCTGATCCTTACTTAAACAATTATAACAAATTTGGCAGTCTAGTTTCTAAGCCTGTATCAGATCAGAAGCAACAAAGTCCTAGAAACACAACAGGTAGTTGAATATCTAGTGAATTAGCCAGACATTTGGAACAATGGATTTTAAAGAGGGCCTAAAAATAACCATTTTGTCTTATATTGCTCAGGTTGGGAGTCCCCAGGTTGGAAGCAGATTCTGAGGCAAAATGTGTTTCTACTGTTGTTCAGCCATTTCAGTTATATCCTACTCTTTGTGACCCCATTTGGTCTTTTCTTGGCAAAGATACTGGAATGGTTTGCTATTTCCTGCTCCAGCTCATATTATAAATGAGAAACTGAGGCAAACAGAATTAAGTGTCTTGCCTGGAGTCACACTGTTACTGAGTGTCTGAGGCCAGATTTGAATTCAGATTTTCTTGACTCCAGGTGTTTTATTCACTGTACCACCTAGTTGTCCTAAACTTTCTCCTATTCCCTATTTTAGGATCAGGCTGAAGAGATGAAAGGTAACAACTGCTATAACTGAAGGTAATATCAGAAATTAGATATTGTTTTTGTGGTAATAGGCAGAATTAGGAGCAATGAATTATAATGAGGCAGATTTAAGCTCAAAATATGAAAGAAATTTTCTAACAATTGGAACTGTCCAGCAATGGAACATGCTGCTTATGAAACAGTGAGATTCCTATCACTGGAGATAATCCAGCAGATGTTAGGAGATCCTCAATCAGAGGAAAAATTGTTTCCAATTGCAAGATTGTATTCTATTCATATGAATAATAAGACCAAGGATTTATAGCTGGAAAAGGACGTTAGAGGTCATATTGGTGGTATAACGAATGCACAGTGTCAGATTTGGAGTCAGTAGGAACGGGAGTTTAAATCCTGTTTCAGAAACATGTTAGATGTGTCCCCCTGGGCAAATCATCTGATTTCTTCCAGACTCAGTTTCCTCATCCGTAAAATGGGGATATTAATAGCACCTATAACACATGGTTATTGCTAGGGGGAAAAAATATACACAAAGTGTTTGCAAACCTTATGTTATTTTATAAATGTTGTAAGTTATTACTATTGTCAAGCCTAACTATTCTCATTTTCAAATGAGGAAATTGAAGATCAGACAAGTTAGATTTGTTCAAGATAAAGAGATAATAAATAGCAGAGTTTAGATTTGAACTCAGGTTCCTTGCCTCCAAAATCAAAGCTTTTTGTACTATTCAACAAAGGTTCTCCATTCTATAAATGGTAGTTTAGCTGTGCTCTAGGAGCAAAGTAGAATTGTAGTAGTTCAAAGAAATGTGAGATACACAAATTTAGAGGCATTTCCACTTCATTCCATGTTCATTTGGATTATTTGTGTCTAGCCTGTGATGAGTTGTCCAAAATCATATTGCTCTTATTAGCCACAGACAGACACAATCTACCTTGACCCCAACATAGTGACATCATTTTGGTCCCCCCTTGTATATGGCCATTTTATATAAAAGCAGGAAAATGGACAGTTGACCTCCGGTTGATCAAATGGAGATGCCCACCACTACAGAATGATTTTTTAAAAATGCCTCTATAAAGGCAAGTTTCTGTATTCTTCTATAAAGTCAAAGACCAGTTTCCCCTGCATCTATGGCAATTAGATAAAGCTAAGAGGAGGAAATTTGGAAGACTGTTGCCCCAGTCGCAATGAGGTAGAAAACTCCTATAGTGAACAATTCCTTTTTTACAAGAGCCTATAGTGCAAATGGCTTGGTGGAAAAGGGAGTACACCGACTGTATCATCCCCACTTGTCTCCACTGTATTCATACCCACTCAAGAGTTTCAGATGTCAACTCTTTACTTCTTTGTCACTTAGGTATCCCCAGACAAAAATGTCCCTACATCCATACAATTTTTCCCTGCTTTCCTATAGCTCCACGGAGACAAAACTAAAAATTATCTTGGTCTCTGTGCAAGCAAGAAGAAAACACTAGAATTTTTCACCTCTGGAGACAATTATCATTACGGAAAATTCCAGATAGGAAGGAGCCCATTTGGGGTATATTGAAAAAGGAAGTACAACCTTTCTATCTTAATTAACGCTTCTTGTTAATATGGTGCTAAGCTTCTAGGCAGTCAGATGCCACAGGGGTTAGAAGGCTTGACCTTCAAATCAGGAGGGTCTGAGTTCAAATTTAGCCTCAGAAACTATTTGGCTATCCTAGACATCATCCTCCTCTTTAAAATGAGGATAATGATAGCATTTATTTCCTAGGGTTATTGTGAGGATCAAATGAAATAAAATTTACAAGGAACTGTGCAAATTTTAAAGCACTATACAAATCCTAGATATTATTATCATTATCATTATCTGCTGAAGACATCCAAGTGCAGACAGGGACATTTACATTATTATCTATCTTCAAGAGAGATGGAAGTCCCCAGGGATGGTAGAAAGCCCACTGGTCCCAGCTCTCCAACCTCCCACTTCCAAGTTTCCTAGCTGGTAAGGGCAAAGGTATCCTGGTTGATCACAATAACAATAGCTAACATTTTCTATGGCACTTACTGTGTACCAGGCACTGTGCTAAATGTTTCACACTCATCAGCTCATTTGATTCTCACAACCAGAGACATAAAAGCATTGGGGGGAAGGGGAGAAGTAGAAAAAGTTAGGGAATCTCCACCCCACTTCCCCCCACACCCTGCCCCTGGGGACCTTTTTCTGTTTTGGAAATTGTTCAGGAAAAACAACAACAACATGAGTTTTGTTTTTTTTGTTTTTTTTTTTTTCCACTGGCCTTCACCTCTCTGGTCCCCAAACAGAGCCAGAGCATCAAAAGGGTGGGGCTAGATAAAAACCTAACTGAAAACAAGCACTGGTCCATAAGATCAGGGTCCAAAAATAATCACTGTCTCTCATTTTTCATTGGTTGTCATAGGACTCTGCCTAAGAGTGTCTAGACAGGCTCAAATATGTGGATTTGATTTAGGAAGCATGGGTGGCCTTAATAAATTTATTGATCAAACAGGAACTTTTCAGAAAAGCATCTGTGAATTTTATGCAGCCTGATTAACTGGTGTGCTCTGAGCATTTGGACAAAGGAATGCATAAGGACAAACAGAGACAGCTAGGTGGCACCATGGAGAGCATGGGGCTTGAGACCAGTACAATTCATCTTTCTGAGTTCAAATCCAGCTTCAGACACTTAATGCCTGTTTAACCCTGGTAAAAAACCACTTAACTCTACCAGTTTCCTGATCTGTAAAATAAGCTGGAGAAGGAAATGACAAACCTCTCCAGTACTTTACCAAGGTCAGTAACAATCTGACATGACTGAGTGACATCAACAAAAGAAGGAAAAAAAAGGAACAGTAGAGATAATATGTTAATTAAACAAAACATTGTTAATTTAATAAGTTCTAATTCAAATTGCTGGAAGAAAACTCAGGTCTCTCCAGCTCTAGCTCAGCACTCTATATACTATTTCACTGGCATCTTTGTGCCTGGCACATAGTAGGCACTTAACAAATATTTGTTGAGTGATACAGAAGGGACCTTAGGAATCACTGTTATTTAGTCCTTTCAGTCATGTTAGACCCCTTCATGATCCCATTTGGGGTTTTATTGGCAGAGATATTAGGGTGATTTAACATTTTCTTCTCTAGATCATTTTACAGATGAAGAAACTGAGGCAAACAGGGTTAAGTGACTTGTCCAGGGACACACAGATAGTTAAGTATCTGAAGCTAGATTTCAGCTCAGATCCTCCTGAATATAAGCCTTGTGCTCTATTCACTTCACCACTGGGCAGTTAAGTGATTTAACAAGTAAGACAATTAACTTGAAATTATAAAAACCTGAATTCAAATTCAGGTTAAAAAATTTGATAACCGTGTGACCTTAGGCAAATCATTCGACTTCTCATAGTCTTAGTTTCCTTATCTGTAATAGCATCTATCTCACAAGGTTGTGAGGATCAAATAAAGAAATGTGTAAAACTTTGCAAACCTTAAAGTGCTATATAAATGTCAGCTATTATTATTATATTATTTTTTAGTTCATCACTTCAACTGACACTCAGAAAGGTTAAGGGTCTTTCCTGAGGTCAGAACCTCAGAGTTCAGGACCAAGGATCTTTCCACTACTCCCCACTGAATCCTAAATCCCAAATCCATTGACCCTTCCAGTCATAGTATGCACTCCTTAACATTCATTAAGAAAAAGAGGCAGAGGCATCAGAACACATCTTACTCAATAAGTAGGAACTGTGTAGAAAAGCATCTGCAAATTCTTTCCAGGCAGATCTGGCCCTGTCACTTGGTCTGCAGGCAGTGGTCCCTAATGCAGCTCCTCTCCAACGGCCATGTGGCTGGGTTTCAAAGGGTGGGGCCCTCTCCCCTATGGAAATATCTGATACAATTCTTTTCCCTTTTCTTTTTTCCCCTCTTACACATAGCCCCAGACAGGATATGGGTGTGGGGTTGATAGGCACGAAGGACCCAAAGGAAGAGGAGGAATGTGAGGGGAGGTGTTAGAGGAAGCTGATAACCTGAGCATGACATCAATTGGATGGATGAGAAATGGAGTTCCCTACCTCAACCCTTCCCCCTCCTCCCATTTCTCTGCTCAGTTGGAGCTGAGAATATAGCTAGGGCCAAGATTTCTGCCTCAGCCAGTCCAAGGCTTCTCAGCTTGTCCCTATCCACAAAAAAAAAAAAAAGGAACAGACCACTCAATTTGGAGGGTGGGCTGTCACTGCCTTTTCTGCCCTCACCCATTCATATACAGCAGCTAGGAGATGGCTTTCCCAAGATAAAGTCTGAAAAGCAAGGGATGGGGGAAGCTCAAGGAGATCTTTGATTTCCTTCAGTCCTAAAGAACTCTATTTTCCCCTGGTTTCGTGGTAACTCCCCTGGCATAACTCCCCTTCTTGGGGCTCCTAGTACAGGATTTCTCTAATAACTCTTTTAAGACCTCAAAGGACCCAGCTCAAGCAGTTCATTTGTTTTCTTCTTAAAAACTTTTTAAAATGAAAAAGGTTTTAATAAAGTTGTTTGTTTTTATATCACAATCATTCCCAGATAAACCCCTCCCCTTAGTAGCTTACACTTTATACAGTCCTTTTTTTTTTTCAGACTCACACAACTAGGTAAGGTCTGAGGCTAAATTAGAACTCAGATCTTCTAGAATCTAGCAAATGTATCACATAGCTGTTTCAAAATGCTCCTTTAACCCTATAACAAATAAGTAATTAAGCCAAACCAGGGGAAACACAAACTTCCTCACAGCATCTTTTATATTCCACACCCATAGTCCTTCATTTCTCCAGGGAAAGGAGGGAAGTACACTGCCTCCTCTCTACTCTGGTACTACTGTCATCTATTCTTAAGAGTTCCTTGTAGAAAAATGATGCTGTTCCTTAGTGTCTGGGGAAACTTTTGTGGTGAGCAAAGAAGGGAGGTGAGACATTCACATGGTATTGGGGCAAGGGAAGTGAGTCTGCCTCTGCCCCTGCTCCTGCCTCTGCCCCTGCCTCTCTCTGTGTCTCTGTCTATCTCAGTCTCTCTCTCCTCTCCCTCTCTTTTTCTTTCTCCCTTCCCTCTCTCTGACCCAACTTCTTGCTACTTTTATGGTGTGCAAGTCTTTTAGTCTGTCTGAGCCTCAGATTCCTTATGCGCAAAATGAGAGAGGTTGGATTAAATTCTAATTTTCTGCCAGCACTGAATTCTAGGATTTGCCAAAGGTAAAAATCCAGCAGATCCTGGAAGATACTGGAATAAGAATTCAAGGTTCGGGTTGCTAGGCTGGGAAGATTTGGTTATTCTTTGTTTTTATCTTCATCTGCAGCTCTCTCCCTTTCTCTTCTTCTATCTTTGTATTTTTCTGTTTCTTTAGTGCTCTGTCTCTGTCTCTCTCTTCTCCCTCCTCTCTCTGCAACAGGTGGTATGGTGAGGCTCCCGTACCACATTGCTGCTCCTGTTAGAATACGAATAAGCTAAGTAAAAACAAGGCTGGCACGGGACGAAGCCCAGTCCCAGATCATTCAAAGCAGCTGAACCAAAGCAGAACGGAGCATCCAATTGGAATCCAAGCTCCCAGCCAACTTCATCCCTCTCCGTGACTGTGGGGCTTAACACCTAGGGGAGCTGCTGTGTTCCAAGGCTTCAGACACACCCCCGCTCGTGTCACCACCACCACCACACCACCACCGGGGGAAATAAATCAATAGCTGGGGGTCTGGTACGACCACACCCTGGAGCTCTCACCCCCACCCCCTCCCCGGCCACCCCGGCCCAGAGCTGCTTTCTCTCCAACTGGGTGGGACCCTGTGAGCAGAGCCAATGAGGCTGCGTTCAGAAGGCCTGGAAGCTGCGGGTTTCAAAGCAGTCGATGTAGATTTTGGAGCCCGACCCGGAGAAAAGGCAGACAGAAGGGAATATCGGGGCATTGGGTGAGGAGGAAAGGGGTTGGACTGGGAGAAAAGAGATACAGTGGATTTAGGGGGCATTAAATGATGTCATCGGCAGAGAAGGAAGAAACTTCCTTCATACGGCGTTAACCCTTTGAGTCTTCAAGATAAGAGAGGGGCCCAGGAGAATGGGTCTGCCGTCCCGGCAGAAACAAATATGTAACACCTACAAGGAACAAGGCCCAGCTGTGAGACAGGGTGAGCTTTGTGGGTGGTTCTTGACTGGTCACTTAACCCTGCCACCCACTCCGAAAGCCTGCGGGGATCTCCCACGCACCAGTTACAGACACCCCCCTCCCACCGCCTGTCTCCAATCTTGATTTGGAGAGTTTTTGGAAAATGGGGACCAATAATCTCCCTCCCAGACTACAAGGAATCGCTAGCGCTCAAGACCTTCTGGCTAGGCGCGTAGCTCCAAGGTCCCCCTACCCTTTGGCACTGCACAGATTTGGCCAACATTTAAAGCACGGTCCTAGGGCACTCCTCACTGTTCGATGCCTCCGCCAGCCTTAATACACACAAACACATACGGAGAGACACACACAAACACATACGGAGAGACACTCACAAACACCCCACGCACCCACTAAGATCTGGTCACCCTCCATCCCACCGCATGCAGCTAAGTCCCAGAAGGAGTTTTGAGCCCTTCCGCGGCCCCACTGCGTTCCGCTCCGATAAATTCCCGTTAGAATTTACTCCCTGCGAGCTATTGCCCGAGTCTAGAACAGCCACCAGCTCTCCCAAGGGAGAGAGGTGAGCTGCTGAGGCGGGTCGGTATCTCCCGGTAATCCTGCCTGCAGCCCCCGCCTCAGTCAGACCTCTCGGTGAGCTCCCTCCCCTTCACAGCAAGTAGATGCGCCCCGAGTCCTGTGCCCAGGGTTTCCGTACTCACACGGCAAACTCAGCAAACAGAGCAGGATTGCCCAAAGCTGCAGCCGCAGCCCCGCGCGCCAGCTTCTCGGGAGCAGCATCCTCGCAGCTCGGCTCTCCCAGCAGCTGCACAAAGTCCAACAAGCTGCCCAGCGGCCGCAGCTCTCCGCTTCCCGCCCCCTCTGCCGGGGGTGGGAGATACTGGCTTTTCCCCCCTTCCCCCTCCTTTTTGACTCTGGGTTGGGCCTGCCCGGGCTCCTTCTCGGTTTCCGTGGGCTTCCCAGGTCAGCCGAGGAGTGGGAGGGGGTGTGGGTCAGAGTGGGAGTGGTCGCACTGTATGCACTGGGCTAGAGTGGCTGGTTTGAACCTGAAAAGTAGAGTTTGTTTGGCCCGATGACGCTTCTTCCAGCTTTACATAGACTCAATGACCCCTATTGCTTGGGTTCTGAAGGATTAGTTTTCACGTCCTTTTTAACTCCTTTGTACCTCCTCAGGTCCCACACCCACTCTTTCAGCCTGACCCCAAAAGCTCTCTTCCTAGGCAGGTAGCCCCGAAGCCTGATCAAAGTCGCAAAGTCCTGATTTTCTTTTTCTTTTCTTTTCTTTTTCTTTTTTCTTTTTTCTTTTTTTTAAGATCACAGCAAGAGCAACCAATCCAATTCACCACAGAAAGTTTATTAGGGGCTGCAAGGGTTAAACACAGTGAGGGGTAATAAGCCTGAAGAAAAGAGTGATCTCCTGCCTTCAAGGCGTTTGCAATCCTGTAGAGGACTCAGTTATGTAGCAATCACTTTGTTACAAAAAAAGAATCTTTATATTAGGTGACAAAAAGTCATTAGGAAAAGCCTTTCCCAATCCCCTTCATTTTAGTGCCTTCCCTAGGAGACTCTTTCCAATTTATCCTGTTTGTGAGTGTGTGTCTACTGTTTACACATAATTGTTTTCAGGTTTTTTGCCTCAGTATGCTGTGAACTCCTCGAGAGAAGGGCTTGTTTTTTTTTTCCTTTCTTTGTATTTGTTTCATAAATATTCATTACCTAGAAAACCTAGCATTTCCTTGGAACTTTATGGTTTGCAAACACTTTACAATTATTTCATTTGATTCTCATAACAACCTCGTGATATAGATGCTATTGTTATCCCCATTTTACCGATGAGGAAACTGGCTGAGAGTGCAGAAATTTCTTG
This sequence comes from Sminthopsis crassicaudata, assembly GCF_048593235.1. Taxonomy (NCBI): domain Eukaryota; kingdom Metazoa; phylum Chordata; class Mammalia; order Dasyuromorphia; family Dasyuridae; genus Sminthopsis; species Sminthopsis crassicaudata. The sequence goes on from NC_133620.1 coordinate 104,789,566, forward strand.
TAGCATAAGTTCACTAGAAAGAACTCAGTTGCAATTGGATGTTGTTGTTTAGTGTTCATTTTTTTTTAATTCATCTTTCCAAATTATCCCCTCCCTCCCTCCACTCTCTCCCCCCCCATGGCAGGCAATCCCATACATTTTGCATGTGTTACAATATAACCTAGATACAATATATGTGTGTAAATACCATTTTCTTGTTGCACATTAATTATTAGCTTCCGAAGGTATAAGTAACCTGGGTAGATAGACAGTAGTGCTAACAATTTACATTCGCTTCCCAATGTTCCTTCTCTGGGTGTAGTTATTTCTGTCCATCATTGATCAACTGGAAGTGAGTTGGTTTTTCTTTATGTTGAAGATTTCCACTACCATCAGAATACATCCTCATACAGTATTGTTGTTGAAGTGTACAGTGATCTTCTGGTTCTGCTCATTTCACTCAGCATCAGTTGATGTAAGTCTCTCCAAGCCTCTCTGTATTCCTCCTGCTGGTCATTTCTTACAGAGCAATAATATTCCATAACCTTCATATACCACAATTTACCCAACCATTCTCCAATTGATGGACATCCATTCAACTTCCAGTTTCTAGCTACGACAAAAAGAGCTGCCACAAACATTTTGGCACATACAGGTCCCTTTCCCCTCCTCAGTATTTCTTTGGGATATAATCCCAATAACAGCACTGCTGGGTCAAAGGGTATGCACAGTTTGACAACTTTTTGGGCATAATTCCAGATTGCTCTCCAGAATGGCTGGATTCTTTCACAACTCCACCAACAATGCATCACTGTCCCAGTTTTCCCACATCCCCTCCAACATTCATCATTATTTGTTCCTGTCATTTTAGCCATTCTGACAGGTGTGTAGTGGTATCTCAGAGTTGTCTTAATTTGCATTTCTCTGATCAGTAGTGATTTGGAACACTCTTTCATATGAGTGGAAATAGTTTCAATTTCATCATCTGAGAATTCTGTTCATATCCCTTGACCATTTATCAATTGGAGAATGGTTTGGTTTCCTATAAATCAGGGTCAGTTCTCTATATATTTTGGAAATGAGACCTTTGTCAGAACCTTTCCTTTTAAAAATATTTTCCCAATTTGTTACTTCCCTTCTAATCTTGTTTGCATTAGTATTGTTTGTACAGAAACATTTTAGTTTGATGTAATCAAAATCAAAATAATGATCTCTAATTCTCCTCTGGTCATAAATTCCTTCCTCCTCCACAGGTCTGAGAGGTACACTATTCTCTGTTCCTCTAATCTATTTATGATCTCATTCTTTATGCCTAAATCATGGACCCATTTTGATCTTATCTTGGTATATGGTGTTAAGTTTGGGTCCATATCTAATTTCTGCCATACTAATTTCCAGTTTTCCCAACAGTTTCTTCCGAATAATGAATTTTTGTCCCTAATGTTGGTATCTTTGGGTTTGTCAAAGATTAGATTGCTATAGATGTACCCTTTTTTGTCCTTTGTATCTAATCTGTTCCACTGATCTACCGTTCTATTTCTTAGCCAGTACCAAATGGTTTTGGTGACTGCTGCTATATAATACAGCTTTCGATCAGGTACACTTAGACCACCTTCTTCTGAGGTTTTTTTTCATTAGTTCCCTTGCAATTCTCGACCTTTTATTCTTCCATATGAATTTTGTTGTTATTTTTTCTAGGTGTTTAGTGTTCATTTTTGAAGAGGATCAGTGACATCAAGATATGATGGAGGATATCTTGATGTGCATGTAAACTAGATTTAAGTGAAGCTGAGTAACACAAAGTAAAAGCCTTCCTCTCTTCCAGAGTCATTCAAATTCAGTGGCAAGAAAAAAGTCGAGATGACTGACCATGACCAGAGGTACAAGAGATGACCTTAGGTCTTTGATTACATATAGATAATAAAGGGAAGGGGGAATCAAGAAAGATAGCCCTGGGGTTTTGAATATGGAAGGGTGGGTTAATGGTGATACCATAAATGGTAACAAAGTAGTGATTTGGTACAGTCTGTAACTCTTTTGAATACAACACATTACTTCCTTACTGTGTTAGATATATAATGCCCATAGTTTGGGAAATATAAATAAATAAAGAGTTACTCAATACTTGTTTTGAATTCCATAGGCATTTGGTTTACTCTGTGCAAGGCACTGAGAATGCAAAAAGTGAGATGTGAGACCAAAGTTTCTTTTAGTCTTTGTAACCTTACTGCCTAACACAGAGCCTGGCACATAGTAGGAGTTTAATAAATATTTGATGATTGATTGATGCTCATTGTTTACACTGTACTAGGCAAGATCAAGGTTTAGAAAAGATCATCTATTAGAATTCCAAGAGACCTTAGAGGTGATCTTAATCCAACCCCTTCATTTTACAGATGAGAAAATTGAGGACCAGAGGGACTTATTTTCTCAGGGTCACAAAAGGAGTAACTAGCAGAACCTATATTTGAACTCTGGTCCTCAGCATATTTTATATTACCTTAAGCTGCCCTCCTGGGCTTTACCATCTAGAAGGGAAATAAGACACAAACTATATTATATATTCAGAAAGCTATATTGCAACTTTAGAAGTAAGTTTGTCTGGGGAAAAAAAGAACAAAGTGCTATATGAGCAGGTAGATCATTATCCCCTTGAAATCAGTTATATGGAGGAAGTGGCATTTGAGTTCAACTTTAAAAGATGAGCAGGAATTCAAAAGGTGAAAAAAGAGATCATTCCATACATGGGAAACATCCCCATGGGAAAAATACATGGATTTGGGAGAGAGAATAACACATCAAGAAAAGGGAGTATTTGACATGAAATGTGAAGTTGAGAATATGAAAGAAGGACGAAAAGGTAATGTGGGACTGGTTTGTGGTTGGTCTTGTATGCCAGGCAAAAGAGTCTAAACTTTGATAGGCAGTGGGGAGATATGGAGGGTTTTTTTTTTTTTTTAAATCAAAGTGGTGACATGATTATATTTGTGCATAAAACATATTTTTTTCAGTGTGAAAAAAGATTAAAAAGGTAGATGGAGATAAGGCAACCTATTAGAAGGTTGCTTTCACACCCCAGGAGAATGGTAATAAAATTGGCAGTTTATTAATATATGCATATACAGGTATATATAAAAATAGACATGCATATATGCAGAAATTTTTTTGTAGCATAAGTTCACTAGAAAGAACTCAGTTGCAATTGGATGTTGTTGTTTAGTGTTCATTTTTTAAGAGGATCAGTGACATCAAGATATGATGGAGGATATCTTGATGTGCATGTAAACTAGATTTAAGTGAAGCTGAGTAACACAAAGTAAAAGCCTTCCTCTCTCTTCCAGAGTCATTCAAATTCAGTGGCAAGAAAAAAGTCGAGATGACTGACCATGACCTTAGGTCTTTGATTACATAGAGATAATAAAGGGAAGGGGATATAGAAAGATAGCCCTGAGGTTTTGAATATGGAAGGGTGGGTTAATGATGATACTATAAATGATAATAAAGTAGTAAATTCACAATAAAGACCAATTTTACTGAGAAAGGTAGTAAATTTGGTTTGGGACACCTTGAGATTGAGTTGCTTGTAGGAGATCAAGATGGCATTGTCCTGTAAATACCTGGAAATGTGAGTCTGGAGCTCTGAAGAGAGAAAGCTGTATCTGGCACAGTTTCTTATACTATTCTTGTAAAAAAGAGGTGAAAGATTATAGTACAATTATTTGGAATTGGTTAGGTGATTAGATCCAAAGATTGCTATTTATGTGACTAAGTCCCATCTTGGATAGAGGTCTTCAATGCAGTGTCTCATGTGACTTTGTTGGGTTCTGTGCTGTTTAATATTCATATCAATGACTTAGATAAAGAAGTCATGCTTATCAGTACAGATGACATAAGCTGGGAGGTAGTGCAAACTCATAGGATGACAAGATTCAAAAAGAGCTTGACAAACTAGAACATTTGACTTAATCTAAGAGAAAACTTAATGGGAATAAAGATGAAAATCATTATAAGTACAAGATGGGAGAAGTGCTTATACAATAACTTGTCTAAAAATGTAGGGGTTTTAATCAGTTTCAAGGTTAGTATGAGCTAACAAGGTAACATGGCAGTTACAAAACCCCAAACAATATTCGTCTTCATTAAGAGAGGGATAATATCCAGGACTAGGAAGATGTTAGGAAGATAAATATTGTGATCTGCTTTGTCAGACAGTAGCTGAAATATATTTTTGTCCCGGGCACCTCGTTTAAGAAGGAGATTGACAAGCTATAGAATTTTCATGGAAGGTCAGGCTACACTGATGGTGAAGGGTCTCAAGATTATGCAAGTGAGCATGAGTTGAAATAAACTAGAGATGTTTTAGATTACTAAAAAGAAAACTTTGAGAGAAATTATAACTATGTTCAAGTATTTGGAGAACTATCATGTGGAAGGGCATTTAGAATTTGTTTTATATGATTCCAGAAAGCAGAGGTAGGAACAATGGGTAGAAATTGCAAAGAGGTAAATTTAGGCATAATATCAGGAATAAGGAAAAAAATCAACTGCCTAACAATGTGTTATCTGAGAGTAGAATAATACTCTCCTTCTATCACCATTACTCAATAATCTTTCCTCCTTTGTGTTCATTCAATTCATATATGTCACCTAATCAAAATTCTGGTAGCTGTTGTCCACTGATCTCCACAGTTGTCCACTTTTCTTTCTTCAATGAGTACAGTAACTGGATCGAAATTTTTCTCTCCTTCTCAATTTCTGCCCTTCCATTAGGGGACTAATTGTCTTTTTTTCAAATCTCATTTATTCTTGCTATTTAGCTGTTTACAGGAACACTAGCCATTTCCAAAGAATCAGAATTACCACTGACCCTGATGGTAACACAGAGTTGCATAGTGGGTATAACCAGCTACAGTGTTAGCAATGTTTGTGTACAAGAATTACTTGTACTGGACTGACTGAATGAAAAAACAAACAAACAAACAAAAAACATTTATTAAGGATTTACTGTGGACCAAGCTCTATAATAAGTACTGAGCATACAAATAGAAAAACTAACAGAAGGCACTCACATTCATGTTTTGGGAGACAACACATAAAATCAAGTTTGGCTATGAGTGAAGAAAGGCCTAAATGTCCTATGGCTAAGGTGGTTGTTCAGATGACAGTGCCTGGGTAGATGCCCTTAAAAAATGGATAAAGTAACAATTCCTCAGGGTGCAGAAGCAGAGTGGTAAGGCAAGTTCCAAGACTTTAGCATATAATAGGATGAGTGATGGGCAGCTAAATAGCACAGTAGATAAGAGTACTAGGCAGGGAATCAAGAAAACTCTCTTCCTGACTTCAAATTCAAACTCAGACAGTTCCTGGCTGTGTGACCCTTCATAGATTATTTGACGCTGTTTGCCTCAGTTTCCTCATCTGTAAAATGAGCAGGAGAAGAAAATGGCAAACCACTCCAGTATCTTTGTCACGAAAACCCCAAATGGGTGAGGTTGGTTTTTTTTTTTTTTTTTTTTAATCCAATGAGGGTTAAATGATTTGCTCAGGATCACATAGTTAATACTTAAAATGTCTGAGGCTGAATTTAAATTCAGGTCTTTCTGATTCCGGAACCAGTGCTCTCTCCACTGTACCTACTGCAGCCAAAAAAAGCCGAAAAACTGAAACAACAAGAATAGTGGATAGAGCAATGGACTTGGAAGTCAGATTCAAATCTTACTTCCTATTTTTACTAGCTTCATAATCCTGGGCAGATCTCTTATCCTCAATGTAAACTCTTTCTTCATCTGCAAAATTAAAAATTAGGACTCTATGATTTCACCATCCCTTTCAATTCTAAATCTGTTTTCCTAGGTGCTAGGAAGGCCACAGTTCATTCCATTAACTCTTTTGAAAAAGTGCAAATCATCTTGTTAAAGAAACCATCATGAAATAGGTTCTACTTGGCTTCTTGGATATGGGGCAGAGAAGAGGAGAGGAGATATGAGATGGGGAAGGGTAAGAAAGCAGGCCTTCTAGGCACTCAAGAAAATGATGAAATTGGTTTTGTATTCAGGGTCAATCTTAGTTTGAATGAATTTTCAGGTCCAAGGAGGCCCCCTTAGGGTTTTCCCAAAGCCTACTTCACCTGTTTCCTCTTTAATAAAACTTTATTACATAGTAAAAAAAAAAAAAAAAAAAAAAAGTTTTTTATTCCCATAATTAGATACAAGTTTTATGAAATAAAATCAATACATTATTGTGAATGAATTTTAAAAGGTGGAATCAGGTCCCTTTTTGAAAGAGAATAGGTGTTTAGAAAGTGTATCAAATAGTTGCCAAATGTTGCAGGTTCTGTTCTCCCAGTATCTTTTAGGTCTGACCCCTTCTCTCTCCCCACTGGAAGCCTCCCTCTATATTGGTGAGCCAATTGTAGTTTAGTCTTTTCTCACCTCATCCCTGGACCTTGGCACTGGGCCTCTCACTGGCCTCTCTGCCTCAGATCTCACTGTTCCATTCCATCTTGCACATCACTGCTAAAGTGATCTTCCTCAAATGCGGAAAATGCTATTGATTCTAGCATAAAATATAAATTTTGTTTGGCTTTTGAATCTCTGCACAATCAGGTCCCAATCTATCTCTCCAGTGTCATTGTATTTTGCCTTTTCACACTGTACAATCTGACCAAATGGCCTTATCTCTGCCCCTCACACCCCACCTATGACCCTCCATTTCCTGCCTATGTGCCCCCTGATGCATGGAATCCACTCCCTGCTTTCCTCTTCCTCATGGAAACCCTCATTTCCTTCAAGTACCACTTTCCACAGGAGGTTGCTCTATCTCCCTCCCAACCCCAGCAACCTTGCTTTCCACCTCAGATTTAACTACCTGTGTTTATTTTTAATATGCTGGTGTGGGTTCATGTTGTTTTCTCCAATAGAAATAGTTTATATTCCTTCAGAATAGGGATTGTTTTATTTTTTTTTTTTTTTTTGTCATTTTCCTCCAGTATTTAGCATATGGCCTGGCTTTTACTTGGAGTTTAACACATTGCTTGCTTATTGATTGATTGATTGAAAGCACAGGAAACCTGGAAGGGACAGAGAGGAAATATAATTTTAGGGTAAGAGAGCACAAAGGCTGCAAACACCAGAGTTTCATACTTTATAAATGCCCTCAAACTTCAACATCTTTTCACCTTTGTTTATACAAAAAAAGGTTCCTTGTAAAGATACTTCATATTCTGTGTATGTGTTTGAAGGAAAACTATGGGGCTATGTTTGGGACAGTGGGTGCAAAATATCTTTCTTGCCTTAGTCTTCCCAAATTGTATGGAGCATGAGACTTTTTAATGAGAAGGAAGAAAGAAGCAAACTGGAGTTCCCAGGTGACCAATTGGAGATCAGTGTGGTCTGTAATCAGCAGGGCTAGGCCATAAACTTCCAGTGGGGCACTTTGATTCCATTCAGTTCCCTAACACACTAAGGAAAAACTATTAATTTTCTAGTTGTGAGATTGCTTAGCCAAGTCTGGAGATCGAGGCTCAACAGAGATCTGTGGAGGAGAGTAGATTAGATTTACTGAGTCAGAAAATTAAACAAAAAACATGTATTTAGTGTTAGTACTGTGTTCCTAGCACTGTGTTAAGTGTTGGGGATACAAAAAAAAGCAAAAGGCAACCCCAACTTTCTAGAAGCTCAAATCTATTTGGGGAGACATGCAAGTATGTTCAAACAAGCACCATTCAAATTAAATTAGAGCTAAGCAGCAGGGAGAAGTGTTAGCATTGAGGGGTTCAGAAAAGGCTTTTTTACAGAAAGTGAAATTTTAGATGGGAAGATTTTGATAAGGGAAAATGAGAAGTCAGTCTCCTTGACCTTAATCCTATCTTGCCCTTGAAGCCAACCCCACCTTAATTAACCTTTCTATAGAGTTCAGCTGACGCAACCCAAGTTTTCTATAGAGCTGAACTAATGCTAAGTACTCCCACTTAACTTTCAAAAGAACTGAATTAATGCTAAGTACAACCACTTAAGATTTCCATAGATTTGAACTACCACCAATCAAACTTTCTATAACTTTACTGAAGCCTATTCAAGCCTAAAACTTCTCTATTGTTTCAAAAGCCTTCAAGACCTAACTCTGATCTTATCACTAAGTACTGGTAAGTACTCGTAGAACTCTAATCTCACCTAAGAGTTTTGTCCTCTGAGGGACAGAGATCTCTCAGTGATTTAAAATAAACTTTTACTTTTTTTATTTTAGAAAATTGAGTAAATTGTTTTACTAAACCTAAACTAAAGCCTCGTCTCGCACATCATAAGCCTCGATATCCCCAACAATTTGACCAGGTGGCAAATATGAGGAGGACCAGAATCAAAGGAAGAGCCAATAAAAATGCCCAGAGTTGAGACATGAAGTGAATTGTGCAAGAAATAGCAAGGAGACCAGTATCACTGTGTCACAGAATGCGTGAGGGTAAGATTACGAAGACTGGAAAGGTGGCTGAGGGATTGGAAGAAGGATGCAGATTATGAAAGGCTTTGAATCCCAAATAAGGGGTTGTATATTTGATCCTGAAGGTTACAGAAAGCCACTGAAGCTTGTTGAATTTTATGTGTGTGTGTGTGTGTGTGTGTGTGTGTGTGTGTGTGACAGAGAGAGACAGAGAAAGACACAGAGACAAAGATAGAAAGAGACAGAGAAGAGACAGTGACAGAGAAAGAGACAGAGACAGAAAAAAAACATAAATCAGACCAACAAAAAGCTATTGGAATAGTCTGGTAAGGGCAACACCCCCAGTGGACAGAGCACTGGGCATGGAGTCAGGAAGTTCATGGAGTTCTAATCTGGTCTCAAACACTTACTAGCTAGCTGCATGACCTTGGCAGGTCAGTTAACTTTGCCTCAGTTCTTTATTTGTAAAATGAACTGGAGAAGAAAATGGCAAACTCCTCCAGTATGACCCCAAATGGGGTTACAAAAAGTTGGATACCCCTGAAATTACTGAACAACCACAATGAAATGATGCAAAGATCTATACTAGTGTCCGAAAAGAAAACGGGATAAATGAAAGATGATATGAAGGCAGATTTGAAAGGACTGGGCAACGGATTGGAATCGGGGAGAGATAGTAAGAAAATAAGAATGATACCCATATTGCAAGCCTGTGTGTCTGGGAGTATGGTTCTGCCCTTGAAAATAAGAGGAAAATTAGGAAGAGAGTAGTGTGTAAAGGGAAAAGAATTCAACATTTGAAAATTGAGCTAATTGGAGATATTTGATAGACAGGAGGATATGGGATACTGGAGGTTGGGAGACAAGTTAAGGCTGGATAAGTGGATCTGAGAATTATCAGAATAGACATGATAATTGAATCCATGGGAGCTGAAGAGAAAACTATGTGAAATAGTATGGGATGAGAAGCTAAGAGGGCCCAGGACAGAACACCCACAGCATAAGCCCGATGAAGATCCAGCAAAGGAGAATGAGAAGGAGCAGTCACATAGGTAGGAGGAGAATGAGGAGAGATTAATTTCCCAAAAACCTAGACAGAAAAAGATATCCCCCAAAAAAGAGGCTCATTGACAGTATTAGGGGCTGCAGAGAGGTCAGGAAGGATAAGGATTGAAAAAAGATTTTTAATTTAAAAAGATTGTTAGCAATTTTGGAGAGAACTATGTGGTTGAATGATGAGGTTGGAAATTAAATGCTAGAGAATTACAAAGAGATGACAGGAAAGAAAGAAGAGACACCTCTCATAGATATTCTTTTTAAGGATTTCCACCACAAAAGGAAGGAGAAATGTTAGATGATAATTAGCATGGATGAAATGAGGCTTTTTTTTTTTTTTTTTTTTTTAAAGATAGATGAAACATGAGTATGTTAGTCAGAAGTCGGGAAGCAATCATAAAACAAGCAAAGATCAGGCATAAATAAGAGAGTGGGTATCACAGAGAGGGCAATCTACTGGACAAAAAGAGATGGAATGGGACCATTTGTTCATGTAAAGGAATTATTCTTGGTAAGAAAGAAAAGTTCCCAGAAGGCATCTGAGGGGTGTAAGAAGAGAAGGCAAGAAGAAGGAGCTCTCAGTCAATGACTTTCATTTATTTTCTAGTGACATAGTCACCATATGAACAAGGTTTATAGCCAAGAAGATGAGGGACAGGAAATTATGGAAGATTGGAGGAGGGATGAAAAGGTTTGAAAAACAATTGTGGTTAGGGATATACTGAATTTCTTAGTGAGATGTAAAAGTGTTACTTTGCTGCAGTGAGGACTCAATTGAAATTAGATTTATAAAATATTTTTGTATTGGCTCCAATCAGCATGATTTTGTGATTTTTCTCTACAACAGCATATGAGGGAGCAAAGGCAGTAGATGGGGGTGCATAATCCAAGACTGTAGTTTGGCAGTGCAAAATTGTTAATAAAATAAGGAGCAAGGGACTTAGAAGAGGACAGTGTAGAGTTGATATAGTTCATCAAAGAAGGAAAATGTAGCCAGTGCAGAAATGTTAGCCTGGGAAAGAAATGAGGATCTGACAGACTGTAGGTCATAGGGAAGTTGGAAAACAAGATTTGGAGTGGCAAGGCAAAGGGAGAGAGAGAGTGACAACATATTATAATTTGATAAGAGAATTTCAGAGTAGATAAATATGGAAGTGAAACATTTGTGGGTTATGGCAAGATCAAATTATGACCACTTTTGTGTAACTGAGTTAGGATAGAAGAATAGGTCATGGGAAATAAGTAAATTGAAACTGAGAGATTAGGGTATTTGAAGGAATATTAATAGAATTAGGGCAAGAGTTGAGGAGGAGAGAAAGGTGAAGAACTCATTGAAGAAGGAAACCAAATGTCCCAAAAGTTATGCATTAGAGTCAGGAGAAGATGGGTGTTGACTTCTTTCCCCCTAAACCCAATCCTATCTTCTGCCTCAATGTTAATACTTTGTCTTTTTTTTTTTTAATTTAGAATTTTTTTCCACAGTATATATGCATGAGCAATTTTTTTTTATAACATTATCCCTTGTATTCATTTTTCCAAATTATCCCCTCCCTCCACTCCCTCCTCCCGATGGCAGGTAATCCCATACATTTTACACGTGTTACAGTATAACCTAGATACAATATATGTGTGTAAATCCAATTTTCTTGTTGCACATTAAGTATTAGATTCCGAAGGTATAAGTAACCTGGGTAGATAGACAGTAGTGCTGACAGTTTACATTCGCTTCCCAGTGTTCCTTCTCTGGGTGTAGTTATTTCTGTCCATCATTGATCAACTGGAAGTGAGTTGGATCTTCTTTATGTTGAAGATATCCACTTCCATCAGAATACATCCTCATACAGTATTGAAGTGTACAGCGATCTTCTGGTTCTATTCATTTCACTCAGCATCAGTTGATGTAAGTCTCTCCAAGCCTCTCTGTATTCCTCCTGCTGGTCATTTCTTACAGAGCAATAATATTCCATAACCTTCATATACCATAATTTACCCAACCATTCTCTGATTGATGGACATCCATTCAAATTCCAGTTTCTAGCTACAACAAAAAGGGCTGCCACAAACATTTTGGCACATACAGGTCCCTTTCCACTCTTTAGTATTTCTTTGGGATATAAGCCCAGTAGTAGTATGGCTGGGTCAAAGGGTATGCACATTTTGATAACTTTTTGGGCATAATTCCAGATTGCTCTCCAGAATGGCTGGATTCTTTCACAACTCCACCAACAATGTATCAGTGTCCCAGTTTTCCCACATCCCCTCCAACATTCATCTTTATTTATTCCTGTCATCTTAGCCAATCTGACAGGTGTGTAGTGGTAAATACTTTGTCTTAAGTTTTCTATTTTGAAGCTGAAACCATTGCCTCCATTTTAGGTTAGAGGAAAGATGAAAAGTTTTGACAAACCTATTTTAGGATACCTCTTAAGTTTGGAAGTTTAGGGAACCTAAAGCCCTGGACTCTATAGTTGTGTTCTATTTTCCCTCCCACCCCCTTCCTTTTGGAGAGTGGGAAGTCAGACAGGCATAATTTTTTCCCCCTCAATTATATTTTATTTTTCCAAATATATGTAAAATAGTTTTCATCATTCATTTTTGTTAGACTTTGTGTTCCAAAATTTTCTCCTTCTTTCCCTTAACTCTCCCCAAGACAACAAGCAACCTGATACAGGTTAAAAATGTGCATTTCTTTTAAACATATTTCCATATTTGCCCTATGCAAGAAAAATCAGACCAAAAGGGAGAAACCCATGAAAAATAAACAAACAAAACATGAAAATACTATGCTTCAATCTATATTCAGTCTCCATAGTTCTCTCTGGATTCAGATGGCATTTTCCATCTGAGGCATACATTTCACATACATTTTTAGATCCCTACTTTCTGTCTAACACACCAATGGAGCATTCTTCCCTTTTCCCCTATCCAGGGGGGGTTACTTCACCCACAAAGGGCACCAGATTTTGCAATAATGATTGTTCTTGGGGTCTCAATAGATGTAAATACAGTAAAAGCAACTTTATTCTTTAAAAAAATACCTATAGCATGCAAATGGGTTTCACATAGACCCGCTCTTCATGGTCAAAACATGGCCAACAAACACAAGAGGAAGCATGATGACAGTGACTAAGGGAGGACTGTTCTTTACTTAAAGGCAGAATTTTTCTCATCTGATTTGCTATGGATGAAACCCAGTGTCTACTAGGGATGCTTCTTGACATGGGCAATTCATTAGATTTTAGAGGAATTCAGGCCAGTGATGCACTAAACCTACAAGAAAAGGTGAACATAGACTACTGGGTCCATGATCATCCTCATCTTTTTTTAGGGGACAGATGAAATTGAGATGTCAAAGCCTTTCAGCCAAGACCTTCATCATTTCAAATCATCTTCTCACCTCTTCTATCTTCCATTAAAAATGACTAAAAAATGATCAGACCCCAGAGAGGAGAATATGGGAGTGGTTCTTCAAGGGACTGGGAACAGTATTTCTATTTTATGTAAGTTGTATGACATAGTGCTTAGGGCAATAGACAATGTCAGGAAGACCTGTTTTCAAATAATATTATGTGACTCTGAACAAATCATTTTCACTTTTCTCTGCTTCAGTTAACACCTGTCTAAAATGAGGAGGTTGATTCTAATGGCTTCTAAAGTCTTGTCCAGTTTTAAATCTATGACCCTATGACCTGGGGTGGGGTAGCCATCACTAGACCCAAGGTCCCTTGACACTTCATCTCAGGCATTCAAATCCCAAGCTGTGAGCTCAAGTATCATACATTAGCTAAGTGCTGAGGCAAAGAGGGTAGCTATTTTTAATTTGGGGCAGGAAAGTGTCATTAGAGAGGAAACATCTGTTCCAGGCCTATTGACTTCTGAGCTTTATATAGAGGCTTTTTCATGGTGAGACTGTTTAAATACACACACATATACACACGAATAACAAAAGATCACTTTCCCAACAACTAGTGACTTGGCCCAGGAAAAAACAAGACAAAGTCGTTCCCATCCAGTACTTCTTCCACTTCCCACCTTTGGAGTTTGTTTGAAGGGAAGGAGAAAAAAGAAGCTTTACCCCTTTGGAACTCAGATTTTCAAAGCCTTTTAGACCTTACTAGTAAATATACTAGCTAGGACAGCAAGACCATTTGTCAGGTATCACCACCATCTTCCCCATCATTCAAGTTCCTAACCTTGGAGTCATCTCTGACTTTTCCATTCATATGCATTCCCTCCCTTGCTACCCCCATAGCCACCTAGTTGCCTTCTACTCTATAATAGCTGATATGTATTTAACTTAACGTTTCCAATGTATTTTATATACATCATTTCATTTAAACCTACTGTGCAGGAGACACTAAAGTCAGTAGCACCCCCATTAAAGAAATCAAGGTTCACAGTGACTCAGATTTGTTGAATCCAAAGTCCTATCTGTTTCCATTTTAACAGCAACTCTGAGTAGGATCCTAGATGGTAGAACTGAAATGGACCTCAGAGTCAAGGTACACAATTAATGTGTCAGAAGAGGTAAGATTTAAACTCAGGACTTCCTGACTGCAAAGTCAGCTTTCTATTCTTCTCACTATTCTAAGCTCTGCATCTCTCATTTCCACTGTCTTCTCGATAACATTAGCCCTTGAGAGTTCAGGCTCTCAAAACCTCTCTCTCCTGGACCACTATCATAGCTTGCTAAATGGTCTCCTAGATGCCAATTTTTCTCCTCTTCGATCCATCCTCCGTACAACTGCCAAAATTCCTAAGGCACAAATCTATCCTTGTCAATTTTCTGCTCAAAAACCTTTAGTGGCTCCCTATTTTTCTAGAATAAAAATCTAAATTCCCTCAGCCTAGGATTTAAGGACCTCCACAATCTATCATCTATCAAGCTTTCCAACATTATCTAATATTATTTCCCTTGGTTTGGAACCAGAAGTTAAATTTAATTACATTAAGAAAAAAACAACAAAATGTACATAGTGAGACAAAACAAATCATATGTGACATTCATAGTTTTATATTCAGTCCTTTTTAATTTTTTTCTTTGTATATTGAAAGATCCAAATTTGATGACGTTTATTAAAAGTTTATAATATTCTAAAATATAAATTTTAAAAATCGGTCCTCACTGAATCCTACAGTCTAATCAAACGCATTCCTAGTTGCTTATTAAATTGAACAATCCATCTCTGGTGTCTGAGACCTTGTACAAGCCAACTTCTCTACCTTTCATGTACTCCCTACCTCTTGAAATCCTTATCTTCTCTCAAGACTTAGCTCAGGTTACTGAAGCTTCCTCTAATATTCCCAGTTGTTAATTGTCTCTCTTTCTTTAGATTCCTTTATATTTATGTATCTATGTATATATTCTCTCTTCCAATAGAAGATAAGCTCCAGGGTGTGGGGGGGAAATGGCTTCACCTTTCTAACACAATTACCTGGTACTATGTCTTGCATGCTTTGTTTTTGATCTGGACCTGGGATTCCATTACTGTAGGATGCTTCTCCTATAGAAACTACTTCCATTGACACACATGGACCGCTCATCTGTAACTCAGTATTAAAGAGTTGTCTGGAATCCCTAAGAGGTGAAGAGGTTCTTTGTATCCTCAGGGTTTAGCCCAATTCTTGGCATATAATAATTGCTTAATGAATACTTATTATAAAACTGACTTGACTATGGTCACAGCTAGTGACATAGTTTGTTACAAACAGAACTCAAATCCAAAATTTAACTCCAAGACTCAGTACCATGCTGTCCCCCACATTATATATAGTAAGCACTTAATAAATATTTGTTGGGGGCAGCTAGGTGGTGCAGTGGATAGAGCACTAACCCTGAAGTCAGGAGGACCCAAGTTCAAATCTGACTTCAGACATTTAACACTTCCTAGTCATTTGCTCCCAATTGCCTCAGGGAAAAAAAAGTGAATTTAATTAATTAATAATGTTGTTGATTGAATTTATTGAGCCCCAAAGTCTTATTCACCTCTCCGAATAGGATCACACAAGATCATAGATATAAAGCCAAAAAGGATCTCCATAGAATCCAGATCTCTCATTTGACAGATGAAGAAATTGAGTTCAAAATCAGAGAACGAGTAAGTGCCAGGGAAAAGATTTGAACTCAGGTCTTATGACTGCAAATTCTATTATGAGTAGCAAAGAGCCTCCTTTCTGAGGGTGGGAAGATTGTCCCATCGACCAGCTCCCGTCAGTCTCCCAGGAACTCTTGGAACTGCTTCCTGACCTCTAGAAGCAAGGGTTACTCCACTGGTGGAAAGGCTCCCTAGCTTGGAAAGGGACTGGAGCTTTAAGTGCCTCACTGTTTCTCCCCTTCCTTCTGTTCCTCTTCCCTCCTCCCCATCCCTTCTCTTCTCTTCTTCTCCCTTCCTGTTTCCAGTGGAGGATGGGGAGGTACATTTTGTTTTCCAGGCTCAAGCTGAGAGCTGCCAGAGAAAGGAGGAATGAAGGACAAGAACATGGAAAGGGCCAAATCCACGGGCCCTCTTATTCTCCCCGCTTCTCTCTGTGGAGCAGAGCTCAGGGTTGGAGGGTGTGAAACTGGGTTGCCAAATTGCATAAGACTCTAAAAAGATCCATATGTCTGGGCCGAGTGGAGCCGTTGAGCTCAGGGAGGTGGGAGGGAGGGAAGGGAGGATAACATCACTTACTGGACGGGGACTCTGCTTTCTCCTTTGGAAGGGAGGGGAGATTGGATAACAGCTTTGAACACGTGCCATTGGACTTGTGCTGACCTAGGCTGGAGCATCGATGGTGCCAGGTAAGGAAAAAAGGGGAAGAAGTCTGTAAACCCAAGCCTCTGGAGAGCTCACAATCTTAGGGCTTTGCTTTTTGCCTTCCATACTTCCAGCCAGGACAGTCTCTGAGATGCCATGAGTGTACATGAACATGAAAACATTTCCTCTGCCTTGGCTAGGGAGGTGATTATCCAAGATTAGCTCTCCACCACCAAGAGAATACTCTGCCTCCCACCCCCATTTTTGAACCTTCACTATGTAGCCTTCTCTAGAGTCGAGTACAAACAGCTGGTACACAGCTGTGAAACACATCTGGCTGGCAGGGACTGGAGGAAGACACCATGGACAATGGAAACCCTCTTGGCCATCCTAGAGGGTCATAAGACACCTCTCCAAAGATGTGGGGTGGCTCCCCTTATTCTCTGCCCAGCTCCCAACCTAGGTAAATTCGTCTTATCTTCTCTTTGAATCCCTGTGGTCCACTTCTCCAGTTTCAATTAAAGAAGCCAGAATTAACTTTGTGTAGAGACACCAAGCCAAATATACATCTGTTTACCAGATGTACATTTTCCCTTGAGGTGGAAATAGTCCAGCTTCAGGGGAAGGGGGATGGGGGTGAGGATGGGAAAGAATGTTTTGGTCATGGAGAGGGAGGGAGGAGTGGATTTCCTTGAAGTTGGGTCAACCCAAGGGATGATATCCAAATGACACTTAAAAATGATAGAATGACCCTAAGTGGGGTGGGAGGAGAAATACCAAGGAGTAGGGAGGACTTAGAAAGCCTTCATCTTTCCTCCTTGCCAATACACATCCATCCATCCATCCTTAGAATGTAAATTCCTTGAAAGTAGAAATTGTTCCTTATACCAAGATAAGGTCAAAATGGATTCATGATTTAACCATAAAAGGTTATATATTATAAGCAAATTAGGAGAGCAAGGAATAGTTTATCTGTCAGATCTTTGGAGAAGGGAAGAATTTATGATCAAATAAGAAATAGAGAACATTATAAAATACAAAATGGATAATTTTGATTGCATTAAATTAGAAAGGTTTTGTACAAACAAAACCAATGCAGCCAAGATTAAAAAGGAAGTAGAAAGATGGGAAATAATTTAAAATCTCATCTCTTTATTTTTTAAAATTTATTAAAAAAAAAAAACAAAAAAAAACAGAACAAGAAAAGAGAAAAACAGAAATGTCAAAGCAAAATAGAACAAAAAAGAACACTGTCATGTGCCCACAGAATGTCAGAGAGGATTTAAAATATGTAACAACAAATTACCAGTTTAAGAAAATATATTTATCAGTAGAAGTAATTATATTCATGAATGTCTATCTTTACTTCCTTGTAAATTTTTCTTTTGTTCTCTGCTTTGAAACTCTTTTACTTTATTCTTTTTTCTTCCTTTCATCCCAGTTACCACCCTCAAGCAAGCTATAGTTAAGAAAAGACATATTTATTTATACTTAAGTAGATATATACATATACATGCATACAACTCCCCCTGCTCTCACTCCCCCCCATCTTTCCTATTCCTGCTGACTTTTTAATTTCATCCTGCTCCTTAACTTGCCTTCCTATTACTTAGCCTTCCCCAACCCATGGATCCCTCCCTTGTCTTCTTTCCTCACCCTTCACTTCCCCATCTTATTTCTTAATATATTTGTGCATATATATATTTGTCTATTTAACCCATTCTCAATGTGAATAGGTTTTCAGAACTACAAGGCCTCCTCCCCCTCTAATGCCTTTGTACTCTGTTCTTCCTCTACACTTTATTTGTATAACATAATTACATTTTTATCTTAACTCTTTTCCAGTGTTCTTTGGAGCTATCCTTGAGGATATCATTCTTATACATATGTCATAAACTTCCCACATAAAAAAAAAAACAAAAACCATAAACAATTTGTCCATGAAGAATTCCTTGAGATTGAACTTTGATATTGGCTCTTATATGTTAAATTTTCTATTGAGTTTGGGTTTGGTTGGTAGAAAATCTTAAAAATCTGCAAGTTAGTTAAATATTTTTTTAAATCATTTAATATTGTAGATAATTTTGCTAGATATAATATTTTTGGTCACAGGTTTAGTTCTTTTGATTGTTAGTAGGTATGATTCTCAGATCTGTGGTCTTTCACTGTGACTGCTGATTAGTCCTGTACAATTTTAATTGTAGCTCCAGTGTATTTGAATTGTTTTTTGCTTCTTTCATGCAATTTTTTTCCTTGGATTGGGGGGGGGGGTTCAAAATTTGGCAATAACATTCCTATATGTTTTCCACAAAGGATCTCTTTGAGGTGGTGATTGGTGTATTTTTTCTATTTCTACTTTTCCTTCATGTTTTATCACTCTAGGACAATTTTCTTGGATTATTTTTTGCATTATTGTTTCAAGACTCTTTTTCTGGTCACAACTTTCAGGCAGTTCAATTATTCTTATAGATCTCAAGATCTGTCATTTTTCTGATAAGAAGTTTCACATTCTGTTCTATTTTTTTCATTCTTTATAATGTTTTGTTATTTTTTTGGTCTCTCATAGCTTCATTGGCTTCCCCTTGCCTGTTTCTAATTTTCAAAGAATTATTTTCATCTTTAAGGCTCTATCTCCTTTTCCAGTTAACTTTTTTTTTTTTCATAATTTTGAAATGAACCCTGGTTTTCTCTTTTCCCATATTAAGTTCTATGGTAGGATTCTTTCTTTGCTGGTTCATTTAAAAAAAAAAAAAAAAAAGAGGTATTGGTGTAAGCATTTTTAATAGTGGGGTGGGGGAATGGTGTCTCTAGCTTCATTTTGACCAAGAACCAAGTGCCCACAGTGCCCCTGCCCCATTGCCCCTGCATTCATCTGTGTGCTGGTTCCCTTCCCACAGGGCACTGTCTCTGCAGCACAGCTGGGCCTGGCATTTCAAATCAGCAGAGGTTCTCTTAGTCCTTTGGGGCTCAGACCCCTCAGGCTTACCAGGATGTGAAGTTTCTGTGATTTCTGATGTATCAGCCACCCCTAGCTTGCCCCAGGGCTCCCCATTTGGTGTTTCTTCCTAGTTAGCCTGGAGGTGTTTGCAGTTCACACTGGTTAATGGTAGGGGAAGGGGGGCTCAGGGATTTTCTTCAGATCTTCTTGGGCTGTACCAGTAGCACTCCAGTTTTGTCCAAAATCTTCTGGATTTTTAATCAATCTATGCCCTGAGGCTCAAATTGTTGAATTTGTGGGGGAAATTTGAAGAGCTTGAAATTTACCAACTTACTCTCCCATCTTCCCAGAATCTCCCCCTAAAGACCTCAATTTAAGATATATAGAGAACTGAATTAAATCTATAAGAATACAAATCATTCCCCAATTGATAAATGGACAAAGGATATGAAAAGTCAGTTTTCAGATGAAGAATTAAAACTATCTGTAGTTATATGAAAAAATGCTTAAAATCACTATTGATTAGAGAAATGTAAATTAAACAACTCCGAGGTATCAATTTATATCTGTCAAATCACTAAAATGACAAGAAAAGATAATGATAAATGTTGGAGGGGATTTGGGAAAATTGGAACACTAATGCATTGCTGGTGGAGTTGTGAATTGATACATCCATTCTGGAAAGCAATTTGGAACTATGTCCTATAAAGGGCTATAAAACTGTGTATACCCTTTGATCCAGAAGTATCACTACTGGGGCTATAACCCAAAAAGATCATAAAAGAGGGGAAAGGACCCACATGTGCAAAATGTTTATAGTAGTTCTTTTTGTAATAATAAAGAATTAAAAATGGACGGGATGCTCATCAAATGGGGAATGGCTGAATAAGGTGTGGTATATAAATGTAATGGAATACTATTGCTCTATAAAAAATGATGAGGAGACCGATTTCAGAAAAGCCTGGAAAGACTTATATGGATAAATGCTGAATGAAGTGAATAGAACCAGTTGTGCACATTAACGACAACATCGTGTGATGATCAACAATGGTAGACTTAGCTCTTCTCAGCAACACAGTAATCCAAGATATTTCTAAAAGACTTGTGATGGAAAATGTTATCCACATCCAAAGAAAGAACAAGGGATCCTGAATAAAGATCACAGAATTATTTTCACTTTTTAAAATTTGGTTTTTTTCCCTCATGGTTTTTTTTTTCTGATTGTTCTTTTATAACATGACTAATATGGAAATATGTCTAACATGATTGCAGATGTCTAACCTATTTCAGATTGCTTGCTGTTTGGGGGAGGGGAAGGGCAGGGAGGGAGGAAAAAAAATTTGGAACTCAAAATCTTATAAAAATGAATGTTAACTGGAAAAATACTAAAAAAGAGATTGTTTACTTTTTTTCCTATGTATACCTATCAACTGACATATAATAGGCAGTTAGTAAATGCCCTGGAGTCAGGAGGGCCAGAATTCAAATACACTCTCAGATACCTGACACTTAACTAGCCTTGTAATCCTAAAAAAATCACAACCCCAATGGCCTCAGAAAAAAAAAATGTAATTGAGAAATAACTAGTAAAATAAATAGAAATACAGTGAAATATAGATAGTATTAATATTGGGATTTCTCCAAAATATGATCTTCAGGAGGATTCTTATGAAAGGTTCCCTGTTTTAATTTGAGTTTGACACCACTTTTATAAAGTTATGTAACCTAGATCCCAACCAAGCTGAAGAGGGAAAGAGAATTCTTGTGTTACATGTTGCCTACAGAATGCAATTTCAGATTGGTGGAGAGGATAATGATACAACTTCTCATGACCACATAAGAGGCTAAACTGGTGTGAGAGATTTGGAGAGGAGAGACATTCTTGATTCCTTCTTTAAGAGGAGACATGCATGGTTCCACACTTCTTTGGAGTTTGATTCCAAGCACCTGGGGAAGGAGAGAGACAGACTTTGGAAGGTAAGCATATAGGCCAGCCTCAATATGTCTCTGTTTATTTCTTTGTATAATTTGATCTATCTGACTCCAATTTCTGTGTACTATTTGTTTGAACAAAGGATTTATTCACTATTCACTATTTGTGATAACAAATTTGTGTAACAGCATTTGGTGAGAAAAGACCAAGACAGTGGATTTCAGTTTAGGGTACCCCTCCCCTTTAAGGGATAGTTATTGAATAAAGTTTAAAAAGCCTTTTTACTTTTGAACTTAAAAGTCATATCTCTTGACCAGCAATATTTAGAATTGGGGGGGGAACATAATTCAAAGTATAGCACCCCTCTCCTTAAAGAAAACATATGACTGCTCTTACGGCCCATTTCTTAACGTATAGTAGCAGGAATCACAACCTCCCTTGAAAAAGAAATGATTAAAATTTCAAAAATACGTACTAATGCCTTCCCTAGAACTGTCTATATGTTGAGGTGATCCATATGGACATACATAATCTAAATCACCAGCACACACGCACACACACACACACAAATACTTTACATTTTTAATGTTTATATACTAGCTGCTTTGGTTAGGATTGTATCTGTGTTTTCATTGGCGTGGGAAACTACTAATGCAGACTAACCTACCCCCTTCCTACCTTTCCTGTCCTCTTTTCACCTTTCTCTCCGACATGTACTCTTTGATCCAGTCCTCTTAGAAATTCCACCAACAAGACATTCCATCTTCAAATTTTCTCTGGCTGGCCCCATGCCTGAAATTCTGTCCTTCCTCTATTCTAACTATTGATGTCCCTGGTTACCTTTAAGTTCCAATTAAAATTCCACCTCCTACAGGAAGCCTTCCTTTAATCCTTCAAGTCCATTGCTTTCCCTCTGTTAATTATTTTTTATTTATCTTGTATAGAGTTTGCTTTGTATATATTTGTGGTCTCATCCAATGGATTCCAAGCATCTTGAGTGTAAGTATTATCCTTTGCCTCTTTTTGTATCTCCTGCATTTAGCACAGTGCCTGGTATACAGTAGTTGCTTCATGAATGTTTTCTGATTGATCAATAATTTTGTCTAGTCTAAAGAGATTACTGTCTTAGAGTCTTAAGAGTCAACTGACTGGGGCCCCAAATGGTTAAATTATTTGCCCAGGATCACATAGAAAGCATATGTCATGATTGGAGTCAGAACCCCAGACTCTATCCTCTATTTACCATGGTCCCATCTACCTCTTACCTTGTGTTTATAATACATTACTTTGTAGTTTTGCCTTGTAAGACTTCTTAAACCCCTGTGTATTTTGTCTCCCTAACCATGTTTCTGAGAACAGGTAATGAATGGATGTTTATCTTCCCTGGTTGCAGAGGACTCAGGCTGGTTGAATTCCAATAGCCAGAATCAAGCATGTGTGTGGGGGGGGAGTCTGGGAGAGAGCCCGGACGACTGGCCGTGGGGGTGAGCTTGGGGGAGGGGTCGGACTCTCCCAGCCTGTGTGAAAGCAGTCCAAGGCCGACAGGGGAAGCAGCCAGAGTGGGTGGTCAGTTCCTGTCTTTGACCCTTAGGGCAGCGCCCACAGCTCCTGCTGGTCTCCCACACCTTGGCTAAGAATAGCTCCCTTCTTTCCTTCCAGCCTCCCCGGGCCCTCCCCTGGGATCCAGAGGGGGGAGAGCTGAAGTGTCCAGGCTATCCCCTTCCTGCCATTCTCTCCTCCAACCTTAGAGATCAAAGCTGCATCTTGATTGTAGCCTGCTGCCCAATCCTCCCCCAGAAGCATTAGGGCTGGGGCTCTTGTGAAGTAATTGCTTCTACCAAGCTGCTGCCCAGGGGTGGGGAGGGAAGGGTCCCTCTAAGGTATCCTAGAGAGCAGTATTTCCAGGGAGAGTCTCTGATGGGAAGCCACAGAGGATGCTCATATAATGCTGAGGGATGGAGATTAAGCTGTGTGTGTGTGGAGGTCTGTTCAATTCCGTCACCTACTGTTCAATTTATTAGGCACCTAGGATCTGAAAGTCCCTGTGCTGGATCCTGGGGAGACAAAGCCCAATCTGCTGGGCTGAATTTCTCTAGCCCTACATCTTGTTCAAATACCCTGAGGAAGGCCTTTATGCTGGTGGTGCTATCGGTGGGGATTCTCTGTAGGGAGAGTTTTGCAGTGATATTAGCTCTCCTTTCTCACAGTCAGGGGTTATTTCAGCTGGAGTGGGCCACTATCTCTAGGTACAGGAAACATGGGTTGGGTCTATGCAACAAAAACCTTCTCTCCCTGAGGGTCTAGACTTCCTTCTCCCCTGGCAGGCTGAAGGGAAGAACTTTTCTGCCCCCACATCTCCATTCTTGTTTTGACAACCTCCTCCCTTTCATCTCCTTCTATCCCTTTAATAGCTAGCAAATTGGAGAATCAATTCTCCTAGTCCTTAGTCATTTCCCCTACTACCACCTTCACTCAGGACTTTTTAACCTGGGGTCCATGAACATGTTTTTTTCCCTTGACTTTTTCATATTTTGATCATTTTAATTCACAGTAATTTGTACATCTAAAAACATTACAAAGCCTGGGACACAAGGTGCTTAATAAATGCTTATTAAATTATTAGTAAGGGGTCTTTTAGTTTCACCAGATTGACAAAAGGGTCCCCACACAAAAAAGGTCTAACAACCTCTAATCGAATGGGATATTCAGTAGGTAGGGAGGTAGGTCAGCGGTAGCAGACTGCTACTGGCCTCATTATCTGATTTTAGTCAAGTCACTAAACTTGACTGAGCCTTAGTTTCCCCATCTGCATTATGGGCAAAATTCTATCTCAGTTAAGGACAAAAGGGAAAGATAACAGATGAGAAAGGGTTTTGGAAATAGAGTTACTACAGAAATCTCAGGATTATTTTATCAAGCTTCCCTGGGCTTACTCAGTTCCTGAACCCTTCTTCAAAATAAATAAACGGGGGTGGGGGCGTGGGGGGGGACTGGGGTGGGGACCAGAGCTAATTATAGACATAGAAAAGCTGGGCATTGTGCTCCAGAACCAGGAAGAAAGAAGGCTCTGTCTCCGGAAGCCCCCATTATTTGGGGGAGGGGCTGGGAAGGAGTGGGGGACTGCCTGGAAAGCAGAGATAAGCCTCTTTGACCCAGCTGTTTGTCATCTGCAGTTGAAATTCTGTTGCTTCCCACTTCCCCCTTCCCACCCCCAACCAAAAAAAAAAAACACACATCAGAAAAGGACCCCTTACCTTTTGTTAACTGAAAAATAAATTGAGTTTGAGATTAATCCACCACAATCTGAGTCACTGATCTCCAGCATGTGGCTATCTCCAGGAAGTGATTTAGAGAGACTCTGAGAACCTTAGGAACTTTCTCCTTGAATTTGCCAATATGGGGACTCCCCTGCCCATTTAGAATCATAGGACTTAGAGCTGGACAGAACTTTGGAAACTGACCTTGGAAAAGCTACCTCATTCCTCTAAATCTCAGTTTAAACTGGCCTCCAGGGTTCCTACAAACCTTCTCCCTATATTTGTTTGTTTTATTTTAACAATTAGAGGGAAAATGTTTTGCCCCAGGTTAAGAAGGTTGTGTGTCAGAGCTCAAATTTGAACCCTGGGCTTCCAGATTCCAAATTCAGCATTTTCTGCACTTTGATTTGGATAATAGCAGAATGTTTATAAAGTACTTTATATTCATAATCTCAAATGATCATCTCAGCAGCATGTGGTAGGTAGGTACTATAGTTATGATGATGATGATGATTCTTGTCTAGGTATAATACGGACCAAGAAATGTCCTTCCCATTGTTCATTGTCGTCATCATCTCTATCCCCCCCTTTTTAAAGTAACTGAGGAAATGGAAGATCAGAGAGGTTAACTTTCTTGCCTATAGTCACACAGCTAGTAAGCTTCAGAGACACTATCCTGACTCCTTTCTTTCCACTGCACAGTGACGTCCTTCAGTTTCATGGTATTCAAATTTTGAAGGAATTTTTGAGTAAATGATGGGCCCATCATTAATTGGTTCCATAAACATTGTTCGAATGGCTAATTTATCTAGTACTGTATTTATAATTTTACTTCGATGATTAGATCTTGAGAGCCAGATGGCAGAGTGCTGGGCCTGGAGTGAACTGAACTGAAGACCTCAGTTCACATTTGACTTTAGACATTTATCAATTATATGACCCTGGGTAAATCACTTAAATTCTGTCTGCCCCATTTTCTCATTTGTAAAATGGGGATAATAATAACATGTGCCTCCCAATGATAAGGTCAAAAAAGAGATAGTTCAAGATAAAAATAATTAACAGGAAATTCTCCTCTGAGGAAGGGTTAAAGGAGATAATTTGAGATACAAATGATTAAGAGAAATTTCTGTCATATTTACAAATATCTCCGGAACCTCTTGGATAACATCTCTGTGCAAATGGTTTTTTATGACCCTAGTTATGTATAAAAGAAAGGTCTAAAAAATGGAATTCTCGAACTCTGTTTACACCAGCCTTGTACCCGCCAACTGGCATCCCCTTCACAGTTTGGCCTTCCTGGAGGCCAAATACCTGTCTATCTTTTTACTATCAATAAAGACTTTGTTTTGATACAGCATTGAGTAGCGAATCCATTCCCTACCGAACCTGCCCTTGGGTTACTCTGGGGAAGGAGAGAGGTTAATCAGACCCAGGAGGAGAAGAACTGATGCATCTCGGCTTAGAGAGCCCCAATTTACTCCTCATCACCAAGATTGTTGAGAGAATAAAATGGAATAACTGTAAACTGCCATGTAAACTTTGAAGCTCCAAATGCTAGTAATTTTATAAATTTTTTTTGGATCTGAGAACTCACTGCATTTTCTGATCTTTGACATCTCTCTCTGGATCATTTAATATCTCATCGGTAACAGGTAAACTATTCATCTATTGTCTTTCATTCTTATAAGAAGGTAAGCCACTTACTTTTCTGCTCTTACATGTCTTTAATGAGGGAGCTAAGTGACACAAGGGACGGAATGCTAGAGTTAGAAAGATCTAAGGTCAAGTCCTCCTTGGATACTTATGAGTTCTGGGCAAAGGGTCACTTGATCTCTGTCTTTGTCTCTCTTCTTTTCTGTCTCTGTTTCTCTCTCTGTCTTTCTCTTCCTCTCCCTCTTTCTCTGTTTTTCTCTGTGTGTATCTCTCTCTGTGTCTCTCTCTTTCTCTCTGTCTCAGTTTCTTCATGGGCAAAACAAGAATGATAATAGCACCCACCCCCCTGGGAATGTTGTGAGAATCAAATGAAACGTAGCCATACTGAAACTAGAGTGTGCTATATGAACAAGAGGTGTTGTAGTCCACTTAGAGCTTTAGAGGTATACAAGAAAAGTGAGAGGCAGGGGCTTCCCTGAAGAAGCACGGGGTTCTTCTGTTTGGAGCCCAAAAGTAAGGGCTAAGAAAAGCAATGATGTGTTGTGAAGATGATATAACCTAAAGGGAAATTCAACTGGTTGTTTGTTACTAACTGCAGCTAATGCAAAGTAACATAAAGTGAGATCAAGATGATAGAACTAACTCTCTGTAAAGGAGTATTTGATAGGGGCAAGAAGGCAAAAGTTAGGAAAAGTATGTGAGGACCCACTGATAGAAGATCTTTAAATATTAGATTGGGATGATATTAGAACCTGGAGTTGAAAAGAATAGGAACCTCTCCTTAAGTACAGAAATGTGATAGAGCCAGCTGATACCCCCTCAGGAGAGCTGATTGTTAAATTTTCAGCATGAGCTTTCATATCTCAAAAATCAGCAAACCCTGCAAATCAGACCTTGATCTTTTGTTTCGCAATTTGTCCCAACTTTTTTTTTGTTTTTGCTGAGGCAATTAGGGTTAAGTGACTTGCCCAGAGTCACACAGTTAGGAAGTGTTAAGTGTCTGAGAACAGATTTGAACTTGGGTCCTCCTGACTTCAGGGCTGATGCTCTATCCACTGCACCACCTAGCTGACCTGGTTTGTCCCAATTTTTAAAAGTGGCAGAGAAAATGTTAGTGACAAATTAACTTAAAAGTGATCCTGCATATATTTTTTCCTGGAGAGCTGGTTGTTAAAATTTACTAGCATACTGCTTCCTATAACACTCCTGAAACACTTGCCTTTGAGCCTACATGAAATGAATTGTGTCTCTTTCCCACATACAAACTATTCAAATATTCAAAGAGAATGATTATGTCCCTTACCTTATGACTTTTTTTGGTTACATACTCAAGAAATGGGAGATATGGTAGGTACTTGAGCATGAGAATGAAGTATATAAGGCAGATCTGTTTAGGATCAGCTGCAGCCCGGATCAACCAGAGTTTCCACTGGACCAAGTGACAGATATGGAAAAGATCCTGTGGACGATCAATAGGGCACAATCAACAGGAGGATAAGAAGGAGGATCAAGGAGGTCATTATGATGAATTGTTCTTTGCATCTTTTTGGTCTTAAAGGAAAAGGGGAGAGAAGAAAGTTTCTGTATGTCTGTAATGACAATTATAATTTTTAGGTCCATTTGCTCTCATTTCTGAGTCCATTACTTAAGAGAGCACCAGGATCTTAGAGAAGATTAATGAATTGGGCCTGCAACTTAAAAAGCTAGAAAAAGACCAAATTAAAAACCCCCAACCAAAAATCAAACTTGAAATAAATAAGAGCGATCTTAAGAGAGTACCTGGCTGCCCTTAATGAGTTCAGCATGCACTTTTGGGTGATTTACATCCCAGGGTCCCGAAAGAAGTTCTTGATGTGACTGTGGAATCACTATTGGATATTTCTAAAAGAAGAGTACAGAAGGGATAAGGGATCACAGAGCTGGAGAAGGACCAATACTCCCATTTTCCAAAAAAGTATGATGATGTGAAATATCAACTGCTGAGCTTGATTTTTATTTCTGGCCAAAAAAAAATTTAAAAATGTTATTTATGTACTTTGTTTTTTTCCATTACAAGCATTTACAGAATATTCTACTCCATGAGGAGTTTCTTGTAACAAAATAAAACAATTAAATAAAGCTAATAATATAGTGACCTCATTTGAAGGCACATGCAACATTCCACATCTGTAGCATCCCCACCCCTTTCTCTATTGTTTTAGAAAAATTAACAGAAATCTATTTTTTCACTTTCTCACTCTCCACCCATTGGAACAACAACAACAATAAATAAATTCCTTGTAATAACTATACATAGCCAAGCAAAACAAATTTTTTGATTGTATACAAAAATAGATTTGCTTCATTCTACACCCTTACTCCATCACCTTTCTGTCACAGATAGCATAGTTCATCTTTAATGCTTTGGAATCGTGAATGCGCATTGTATTAACCATAGCTCTTATAGCTTTTAAGATTATTTCTTTTTACAGTGTTGCTATTATTGTGTAAATTCTAATCCTGGTTCTTATTTCATTCTTCATTATTTTATAGAAGTCTTCAAAAGTGTTTGTTTTTATATTATTGCTGCTATAGCATACATTTATCTTCTGGTTATGTTCACTGTTCCAGTTCCTTAAAGGAACTTCCATATCTCTTTGAAACTATCCCTTTCATCATTTTTTTTTGCAGCACAATAACATTCTTTCACATTCATAAACCACAACTTATTCATACATTCCTCAACTGATGGGAAATGCCATAATTTCTCTTTTTTTGCCTCCACAAAAAGAGCTACTATAACTTTCTGGAACTTTTTTTTTCTACCTTTGACCTCTTCTGTATAAACCTAGCAGTGGAATAGCTGGGTCAAAAGGCATACACTATCTAGTAACTTGTGAATAATTCCAAATTGCTTTCCAGAATGGTTATATCCATTTATATTTCCCCCAATAATATGTCAATGTGTCTGTTTTCCCACAGCCCCTTCAAAATTGCAAAAATGTATATGACTCTCTAGCAAAGTTCAGGGTGGTATTTGATCACTTTTTTCTTTTTTTTTAATAATTTATTAATTTTATAATTATAATTTTTTTGACAGTACATATGCATGGGTAATTTTTTTACAACATTATCCCTTGTATTCACTTTTCCAAATTTTCCCCTCCCTCCCCTAGATGACAGGTAATCCCATATATATTAAATGTGTTACAGTATATTCTAGATACAATATATGTGTGTAAAATCAAATTTCTTGTTGCAGGGTAAGAATTGGATTCTGAAGTTATAAGTAACCTGGGTAGAAAGACAATAGTGCGAACAGTTTACACACTCCTTTCCCAGTGTTCCTTCTCTGGGTGTAGCTGTTTCTGTCCATCATTGTGGATGATCATTTTTTTCAACTCAAAGTACTGAGACTCCACCAATATATTTCTAAACAGACCATGCTAGGAAACACACAACTTCAAAGCAAGAGACATTTAATGAATGGTAAGGAAATAAAAAAAATTAAATTAGGTAATACACATTCTCTGCAACCATACCAAATGGCTGCTGTCTTCCATGTTTGCAAGACAAAGTTAGACCACTCATGTCATTGGTGTTGAAAATTAAGAGTCTGATTTTTTTTGGTTAATCACTTCTTTTCCAGGATTATTGCAGCAGTATACTGTTTTTGATGTGGCTAGAGAACATTGACTTCTCATAATCAGTAGCCTATGGTACTAATTTCTCAAAAACTGGATGGATACTGGGGCCTACTGCCAGAGATGCCATTTCCAGGTCTTTCACATCTGCACCTACTTCCATCTCTCCTAGTTGATTCCAACTTTGCATCCTCTTTCATGAGATTTTTGTAAAACTTTTTTTTTCTTTTTTGGAGGCTGGGGTTAAGTGACTTGCCTAGGGTCACACAGCTAGGAAGTGTTAAGTGTCTGAGACCAAATTTGACCTTGGGTCCTCCTGAATTCAAGGCTGGTGCTCTATCCACTGCGCCACCTAGCTGCCCCGAGATTTTTGTAAAACTTTAAAACTATAAGTTGGGGGTCGGAGTTTTATCACAGCTTTGAACTTCTGTATGACTGAAGAAAAGTATAATGGAAAATGCCTAGTTTGGAATCAGAGTAGCTGGATTCTGCCCTTACTATCTGGGTGACTTTGGACAAGTCACAACCTCTTTCTGCATGAATTTCATCCTATATAAAATAAAAAGATTGGATAAAGGATCTCTAAGACCTTTTCTTACATTATACCTATGATCTTATGATCCTATGACTTAATCAGAAATCATCGTATGGGATAGACTCACATACAACTTTCTGAGAAAGACAGTCCTTAGAATTCAGATATTGTGAGAAGTCTATCTATGAACATGTCCTCTTTATCTCTGATTTCAAACTCAAACAGAAATGATACCTCTAAATTCTTGAAGGCTACATATTGACTTGGAAAATCACACATTAGCATTATCTATAATTTATTGTATTTGTATTTATTTTGTTAAATATTTTCATACTATATTTTAATCTGGTTCAAATCATACTTGGGTATTATTTTGACACCAGCTTTGTGCATATTTTATTATTATTATTTCTAACCATTTATTTTTGACATTCATTTTTCAAAATCTTGAGTTTCAAATTCTCTTCCTCCCTACAACTTCTTCCCCCTCAATTGAGAAGGTAAACATTATGATATAATTTCCATATATGAAATTATGCAAGACATATTTCTATATTAGCCATCTACCTGTATAACTAAAAGAATAGTTAGTGAACAATCTAGAAACAGAAGCAGTGATCAATAAGAGCCAGCAGGATTTCATTTAAAAAAACCAAAAACATGCCAGACTAATTTCATTTCCATTTTTGACAGTTACTAGACTGTAACATAAGGGGCCTACAGAAGACCTAGTGTGCCTTGATTTCAGCAAGTATTTAACAAAGTCTTTCAAGCTATCCTTTTTTGAAAAGATGGCAAGGTTTTGGGTAAAGACAGTACTGCAGTGGTTAGATTCAATTAAACTGAGATTTATTATGATACCATTATGTATCAGGAACATGAAGATAAATACCTTTCCTCAAGGAGCTTATGTTCTCTGAGAAGATACAGAATAAACACAATAAATATCATAATCCTGAATTAGAATTCAACCAGGAGATTTGAAGAGAGAAAGAGAACTAATTGAAAGGAAGAGGGAAAGTTTCCTTGAGGAGATTATACCTGAGCTGACCTGGAAGGAAGATCAGAATTCTGACAGATGGAGATGAGAGAACACATTCCAGCCAAGTGGGGCAGATTGTGCAAATAGTAACACATGAGAGTTAGAGTGTTAAGTTTGGAAAACAGCTAGTAGCCTGGTTTGATAGAAACTAGAGTTCACAATGGTAATAAGACTGAAATAAGATTGGAAAGATAGAGATATATTGTGTAAAGCTAAAGAGCATTTTATTCTACAGACAATGGAGAGCCACTGAAGGATTTTGAGCAGGGGATTGTATCATAAAAAAAATATTTTCAGACACCCCAGCAGGAGTGTGCTGAAGCCATCCAGAATTGGCTCTTGACAACTGGTCATTACATTTTCACTGTGAGCATTTATACTTCAGAAATCAAACGCCAAACATCAGAGCGTGACTTATTGTTTTGTTGATTGTCTAGACTTAAGAAAACAATACAGATAAAAGTCTAAAGTGTGTTGTGTACATTTTTTCCCCCTTAGTTGGTTGCCAGGCATTTACCACCACACCACTGAACAGTGTGAAGGACAGATTGGAGAGAGAAGATGAAGTAATGGGAAGAACAATTAAGAGACTCTTGAAAAAATCCAGGGGAGAGATGCTAAGAGCTTAAATAGAGTTATGGCCACATTGCATGAGAGAAGGCAACAGATGTGAAATGCGAAGAAATGATAACTAATGAATATTTCAATTGACTAGTGAAGGAAAAGGAAGATAGTTGATGATTTCAAGATTATAGGGAAATCTACCATAGATGAGGTGGGGAAAGATAATGAGTTGTGATTTTGAGATGACAGTGGGATACCCAAGGTAAGAGATGTCTGGCAGGAGGTAATTGATGTCATGATTTAAGTTCAGGAGATAGAGTAGCATAAAAAGAGAAGTTCTCAATTGGTGAGTGTCAACTTGGAGAATAGAATCCTAGGAGACTTCAGGAATTTATATTTAGCCTTCTGTTTAACATTTTTTTCATTACTTGGGTGAAAGACTAGAAGGCATGTTTATCAAATTAACAGATGACTCAGAGTCAACCCATTAGGTGTTGGAGTTAGTATGCAAAAAAACCCTGAAAGATGAAATTCAGTAGAGATATACTTAGGTTTCTCCTTCCATCTCTGCCTCTGCCCCCAATTAAATTGACAAGTCAATGCTGGTAGAGATATGACCAGATAACAGTTCTAGAGAAGAAGATCTGGAGGCTTTTAGTGGACTGCAAATAGAACATGAATCAACAGTAAATGTAGTAACCCCGCCGCCCCCCCAAAAAAGCTCTCGTTGATTTAGACCCTATTAAGAGACTTCATTTTTAGAACTCAGGAGGTGTTAATGCTACTGTATTCTGCTCTGGTCATACCATTTCTAAAATATTGTATTCAGTTCTAGGTGCCATATGTTAGGAAGGAAGGACTAGGAGCAACAAGTGGAAATGGGGAAGAAGATTTGGATTGAGGTAAAGATTTATGTCCCAATAATTAGAACCGTTTTAAAGCGAAATAGGTGCCTCAGGAGGTTGAGGTAGACCTCACAAGAAGTTTTCAAAGGAGTTCTAGGTGAGCACTTCTTAGGGATTCTTGTTTAGATAACAGGTTGGTAGAGCTAAGTCTCCTTCTACCTTTGAGAATCTGCATTTTTTTCTTTTGAGGAAGCAAACTCATCTTTATTACTAAAAATATGTATCCACTTTGGAGGAAAGATATTTCTAATCTGAAAAATACCTTGACCTTTTAGGACCACCACATATCTGGAAAACAAGAGCTAAGAGCTGTAGTTTTTTAAAAATTCCCTTCTATAATAAAGTTTTGCTTTTGATGTGATTTGATTTCATCTTGATTTATCTCTCTGTTCCTTTATCTGTTAGAACATCTTTAAAATTTTAATACTGATGTCTCTGTATTAAATTTTTTTATTTTTATATTTAAAAATTATTTTTATTGATGCCTTCTTTATAACATCAAATTCATTTCCCAATATATTCCTTCCGCCTTACTACCCAGTGAAACTTCCCTCATTATAAAGATTTTTTTAAAAAAAGGGAAAAATAGTGTAACAAAAACAACTAACACATGAGCTTAATCTGTCTAATATATTGCAATATTCCACAATCATAGTTTCTCATCTCTGCAATGAAATTTTCTCAGTTCTTTTCTGGGGCCAAGTCTGATCATTCTATCTAATTTAATTTTTTTTTCTATTTACATAGTTGTAGTCATTGTGTAAGTTGCTTTCCTGGTTCTACTTATTTCCTTAGATGTTAAACCCTAAATATCTATATTCAATCAATTCTATCCAGTTCTATTTTCATACGTTCATTCAACTAGGCTAAGTATTTTAAGATACCTAGGCACTGAATAAGATAAAAACCTTTATATGACAAGTATGAGTTTGATATCATAGATTGTTGGACTTGGAATCAGAAGAGACCTTTGTTCAAATCCTTACTCTGATGCTGTGATTCATGTGTGCCCATCAACTTAACTGCTCTGAATTTTGTCTCTAAAATAACTAAACAGGATGGTTCAATAGGATGTGATGAGCAGGGAAGGAAGTGTTCTAAGATCTCATGTTCTGAATTCAAATCTGAGGTAGTGCTAGAAGGTTGGCCATTACATATTCTATAAGGCATAAGTTGAATGGATATTCCTTTTGACAACCGTTCTCTGGTCTTGTAAAGGTCATGGAAATCTGGCCACAGAGATGGTGGTTCTTCCAGCTATTTGTTGGACTCTGGCTCTAAACAGCTGTTTGGTGTTTTCCAGTCCATGGAGTTCATGGAATTCAGACTAATTTTTAGAACCATGATAATCAATTATCTTTCAATTGAATTCTTTTTAATAAAAGATGTTCTGGATTTTTAAAAATGTTATTAGGAGGATTAATTGAGGTAATTTCTCTCACATGGGGAGGCTCCATACTGTAGTAGAAGTAACACTGTCTTTTCTCAGGACTTACATTCAAATCCTAGCTGTGTTAGTTATATAACACATCGACTTCTTGTTGTTAGTCATTTCAGTCTGACTCTTCATAATCCTATTTGGGATTTTCTTAGCCAAGGATTGTATGGACGAGAAACAAAAGATTCAGATAGAGGAAGGGATGGTGACAGGAAAAGTCATAATGAATGGTCAATATTAGACTCCTAAGCCTGAGTTAATATGATTGAATCCCATATGAAAGGAAAAAAAAATTAATACCAATACACCAGTATTAAAAATTTTAAAGATGTCCTATTAAAGGAACATATATGACATGTGACATGTCTCTTGAGGATTGTGTTTTTGACAAATTATACCTGGAAATGCTGATAATTTCCTTCCAGGAGCTCAGGTAGGTTCTATCAGGTAAAGATGGTTCCTTGATTTATGACTGGATAGAGCAACTTGATAGGGTTTTTCTAGCCATGGAAAGCTAAATCTTAGAGCAGTTAGCACAAGATGCAATAAATTATGCTTTTGTTCCTAGAAAAAAAATGGAACTCATTAAAAATAGCATACATTATTAGTCTTTCTCTAATAATTCTTAAGGAAAGATTCATTTTAGAGTAAAATTTTTAAAGAAGACAAATGAGTACAAATTAAGTGTTTTTCTAATGCTAAATTTCACTGTTATTAATTATCACAGCTTAATCTATTCATGGTTTTCTTTATTCCTTATCAACCTTTAATTTTCTCCTACTTAAGTGAAATCTGTAAAAACAAAAACAAAAAATAAAGCAGGTCTTTTAATATCTTCATTTTGCTTTTCTGCCTATTCTGATGGTTTTTAGGGGGTGTGAGAAACGCCTTTAGCTACTTCCTCATATTTTTCTTTCTTTCTTTCTTTTTTTTTTTTTTTTTGAGGTTGGGGTTAAGTGACTTTCCCAGGGTCACACAGCTAGGAAGCGTTAAGTGTCTGAGATCATATTTGAACTCGGGTCCCCTTGAATTCAAGGCTGGTGCTCTATCCACTGCGCCACCTAGCTGCCCTTTCCTCATATTTTTCTAAGTCTGTTAGTGGTGATTTGTTGTATAGGTAAACAGGATGGTCAATTAATTTTTTAGGAGTCCTGACCATTTCTGGCAACATGATGCCTTCCTCCTACTTTTTATACAGGATTCAATCATACTAACTCAGCCTTAGGAGTCTAATACTTTCCACTCATTTTGACCTTGCCTCTATCTGAATGAGAAAGGAAAGTTTGCCAGTTAAAGACCAGCTCTGCCAATTAGGTGACCAATCTCATGGTTAATTCAAATTTTTCCAAAGATTAGTTGAGAAGTAGGCTGCTGGAGGATTTCCACCTCAAAGCAATGGGCATCCACATCCAGGGTCCTGACCTGCTTTCAATACCAATCCAGCACTACATTAAAAAAGAGCCAATTTGCCTCCTTAGTTAATTAGGAGACAGCTATAGCCACAGTCTGGTCCTTCCAAAGGAAAAAAAATGCAAACAAACCAAAATCTGATTTTCTATTTCTTATAGTGGTTTTGTGCTTCCTGCAATAGCCCAATTTTGTCTTGCAAGGAATGGAAACATGTTGTTCTGACAATGTCTCTCCACAGTTCCCCAAACTCTCTCTTTTTTAGGAGAGGATTTTCTTGGCAAATAATCAGCTTCAACTCCTTTCCTTTTTGACCATTGAAGATTAGTATTTGGGTAAAAGTAATAGGCACAGAAGCTCAGAGATTGCACCATAACTAGTCATAACAGAGTGAACCCTCTTTTTCTTTTTCTTTTCTTTTCTTTTCTTTTTTTTTTTTTTTTTTTTTGAGGCATTTGGGATTAAGTGACTTACTTGCCTAGGGTCTCACACAGCTAGGAAGTATTAAGTGTCTGAGGCAGAATTTAAACTCAGTTCCTCCTGATTTCAGGGCCAGCACTTTATCCACAGGGTCATCTAGCTGCCCCACAAATCCTCTTTTTAAAGGAGCTCTGCCTTTTCCCTACTGCTGAGAATGATAAAAGTAACTTGAACAGAACAATTCTTAAGCAGCCATTTCATGGTTTCTCTATATCTATATTACGTGGGTGTGCAGGAGGAGGCTCATAACAGCTCTCAAAAGTTGATTGTTAAATTTTTAGTGTAAACATTGCTGATTTCCATAGTGTAAATGTTTATTGTTTCACTGATTGTCAAGACTTAAGAAACTTATGGAGAAAATGTTAATAAAATAGAGTAAAATAAATATGTGTCATGTATATTTTTTCCTGGATGGCTGGTTATTAAACATTTCCCAATAAACCATTGCTTATGTATAATATTAATCAGATCATTTTATTTTTCTAAGTAAGATAGAACTATTAAATTTAAGAATATATATAACCTTCCCACTTTCAAAAAGACTTGAGATTAAAAAAACAGCAGGAGATAAAACATATCTGAATCTATCTGAAGGAAGCAGAGGGGGTAGATTATTTCAATCACCTGAGTGAGCAGATTACAAAGCTCAGGCAGTAAATCTGATTAAGTTCTGGCAGCAAAAGCAAAAAAGGAAATGCGTTAAATATGGCAGTTTTCATTTTCTGTTAACAGAAAACAAACAAATTCATCTCTGGAGACAACCTTTTTCCTGAAACTAGACCCAAGCAGGAATGGATCTTGTGGGCCCTTATATAAAGGACAGTGAGTGATTTAGAGGATAATTTTTTTATTAAAGATTCAGAAATGCTGGTCAGCCTAATGGTTTTTATGTCACCAATCTAGAAAAGCAGGGAATTAAGCCATTTTAGTAGTTTCCAGGTCCATGATTTCTTTGACACAAGTATCCCTTTCTCCAATTTTCATACAAGTGGCTAACCCTTCCTCTGATACAGGGTATCTACACCCTGATGAGTTGTATGAATTGTGATTTCTGATCCCACCCCAATTTATTTCTTTTTGAACAGTCACCAGAAATGGATTTCTATGAAACTTATTGTATAACAATCACATATTATGTGACCTATATAGGAGAGAGAGACACAGAGGGACAGACAGAGACACAGAGAGACAGAAACACAGAGAGATAAAGAGACAGAAATAGAGAGACTAGAGAGACAAAGACAGAGAGAGAGAGACAGACAGAGAGACAGACAGACAGAGAGAGAGAGAGAGAGAGAGAGAGAGAGACAGAGAGAGAGACAGAGACAGAGACACAGAGACAGACAGAGAGAGAGACAGAGAGAGACAGAGAGACAGAGACAGAAACAGAGACAGAGAGAGAGGGGAGAGAGAGAGAGAGAGAGAGAGGAGACACAGAGATAGAGACAGAGAGAGGAGACAGAGACAGAGAGAGAGGTAGAATACTGATATAGCCATAGAGAAAATCTAGAATCACTTAGACTTGAATTGGAGTCCTACCTTCATACAAGCTCTTTGACCCTCTCTCTCAGTTTCAGTTTCCTGGAACACACGTCTGTAAAATTAAGAAATGATGTTTGTTCTCTCAGTCTTAATGATTAAAAGAGATCATGTAGAGAGCATTATTTGTCAACTTTAACCTTTTATAGCTCTGCATGAAAGTCAGCTATGGTGTCAATAAAATTCAAAAAGCATTTATAAAATGCCTACTCTGTGCCAGGGGGACAAACAGAAAGACAATCAACAGTCCTTTCTCTAAGGGGTTCACAGTTTAATGGGGGCATAATATGCAGACAACTCTGTACAATCTATGTATCTAGATCTATATATTTTTATGTATGCATGGATCTCTAGATACATCTAGATAGATACACATATATACATATAGAGGTAAATATATGTGTAATACATATATATGATAAATTGGAGATAATCAAAAGAGGAAAAGCACCAAAATAACGGGGAATTGGGAAAGGCTTCTTGTGGAGTCTTGTGTGATTCTTTAGTTGAAACCTGAAGGAAGACAAGGCAGAGACAAAGAGGGAAAGAATTCCAGACACTGGAGACAGTCAATGAAAGTGCACTGTGATAGATGAGGGAGTGTGTCCCATACTCGACCTCATTTTCAACAACAATAATATCAGGCATTTATTAATTACCTATTGTATACCAGACACTGTGCTAAGCATTGGGGATACAAAGAAAAGCAAAAATGTGGTCCTTGATGGAATGGGTTCTCAGAGGAAAGGCATAGTGGTGAGGGCAGATGATGGAGGATTAGGGAAGGCTTTTTTCAGAAGAAGAAATGTAAACTGAGTCTTGAAAGAATCTAGAGAAGCCAGAAGTTAGAAGTGAGGAGAGAGAGTGTTCCAGGTCTGGGGGACAACCAGTGAAAAGGAGCAAAAGTCAGGAGATAAACGTGTCGTGTGATGAATAGCAAGTAGACAAGTATCTTTAGATCCCATAATAAATGGAATAAAATATAAGAAAAGTCTTGAGGAAGGAAGTACCAAGTTGTGAAGGACTTTTAAAAGCCAGGCAGTGAACATTCTTTTTGGTTCTGGAATTAATAAGATACCACTGGAGTTTATTGTGTGCTTTGTGTGTGTGTGTGTGTCTCTCTCTCTCTTCTCTGTTTCTCCCTCTTTGTCTCTCTGTCTCTGTCATTTTCTCCTTCTTTCCTTTCTTCCTCTTTCTCTTCCTCTCTCCCTCTTTTTCTCCTTCCCTCCCTTCCTCCCTTTATCTCCCTTCCTCCTCTCCCTCCCTGTGTGTGTGTGTGTGTGTGTGTGTGTAACATGGTCTCACATATGCTTTAGGAGGATCACTTCGGCAGCTAAGTGGACAATGGATTGGAATAGGAAAAGACTTGGGGGCAAAGTCACCGACCAGAGAGCTGTCGCAATATGACCTAGGCTGCAAGGACTTAGCACCCTGGGAAAGGGACTTACAGGAGAGATGTGAATGTAGAAAAGACAAAGCTGGCAACACGCTGGGTGTGGGGTAGACTGAATGAGGACTGAAAATGCCACCTAAGTTTGGGCCTGGGTGACTGGGAGGATGGTAATGGGGAAACTGGGAAGTGGGGAGAGTCCGGGGTGCTACAGAACGACTTCTGTATTGGACACGCTGCGTTTGAGGTGCTGCCATTTGAGTTGCCCGGCAGATATTAGGTTATGTGAGATGGGGTTTTGGACTTAGTATAACTGAGTTTTGAGTGATGGCTCTGCTATTTACTAGCTGTGTAAACTTATACAGGCCACTTTACCATCTCAAAGCCTCAGTTTCCTCATCTGTAAAATGGATGTCATTAAACTTATTATTATTATTATTATTGTGAAATTATTATTTATTATTATAAAACTTTATAATGATATCATTCATCATCTAATTATCTCACAGGGTTGTGGGGAAACCATTTTGTAAATTTTGAAACATTATTAATAATAACAATATCCAGAGCTAAATAGATACAAGCTCACTTTATCCTTGTAACAATCCTGGGAGATAAGGGTTATAAGGAAGAGAAGGATTACCCCCATCTTACAAATGAGCAAACTGAGGTAGACAACGATTAAATGATTTTCCCAGGGTTACACAGATAGTAAATATTTGAGAACTGATTTGAATTCAGGATTTTCTGATTCCAAGTCCAACACTGTCTCATCTAGCTGCATTATATACTTGAACATTATTCTTGTTATTGCAATTATATTTTTTATTAAAATTTTCACCGGAGCCAGAAGCTCTGGCTTCTAGACTTACTAATTAAGCTACCTTGATCAAGTAACTCACTCAGCCTCAGTATTTTAATTTACAAAAATGGGGACACTGATACAACTTGCCTCAACAGGCTGTTGGTGAAAGTGAAATGAGATAAAGCATGGGAAAGTATTTTGTAGTTGCAAAAGTCACATAATGTCAGCTGTTACTAAGATGACTCTGTAGTGAGTTATTATGCATCCAATTTGTCCCCAAACAGTGCCAAAATGACTTAAATAAAGATTAAAAAGGAGCTGGATGAGGAGGTTGCGCTGCTTGATGCCACAGGAAACTGGGACCAGACTGTTCCTGCCTACGCCTCTGATCTTAATGGGTTGTTTTCCAGACAGGTTGCTTCTCAGAAACATTAGCACACAGGATTTGGCTCAGAAGCAGCTCCTGTCTGTTGAGTCAAAAGCTGAAGAGGTCAATGAACTTGGGTAATACCCTTGGGCCGGTCTTACAAGTTCTTTCAATGAGATGGAGCTAGGTAAAACAATGCTCTGGTGGAATGATTGTTCAGAATCCATATGCAAAGCATTATTTTGGAAAAATCTGTTCATGCCATTTATTTATTAGAACATTTTCTGCAAAGAATCAAGGGATTATAGAAGGTTAGAGCCTGAGCAGACTTGAGCTGGAGATTTTAATCTCCAGATTTTAATGCCCCACTTTGGGGGCCTGAGAGATGTGATCAGAAACGCTAATCCAAAGAATGTCTTGAACCTAGAGGTAGCTCCCTGGGTGGTGGGTTGTCCATTCAACAGGGAGCCTGGACCTTGGCTCCATGTGCATGCATATAGACACACATATTTATGCACACATGTGTACTGCATATATGTACACATATATTCATATTCATACATATGCACATGTATATTTGGTGGGGTTGCTTTGTGTGCATACATATATGTTCACACATGTATAACACAGTGTACTGTATACCCACACATATATTATGTTGTATATTATGCATTCACAGATATGTGTTGTGTCTGTGCATATATTCATATATGTGCATATTTTATATTTATACATGTATAGTTACACAATATAAACATGCATATATATATATAAATATACTCGTATACAATATACATATTGATATACACACATGGATCAATACTGTTATACAGTATGTATGTACTTGTGTGCATATATGCACATTATATGTATGTATGTTTGTGAACTTCCTTAGACTTTGTCCAAAGTTTTAAAAACATTTAATAGTTAATACTCTAAGGCTGTTGGGATAATCCTATCTCATCACATATGTTCCCTTCCTTGAATCAAGCAATTAACCCTAGAGAGAGATCCCATGGGAAAGTCTTCCCATTTCATATTTACTATACATCAGAATTTAACAGAACTAATTTTGGTATTCAAATGCTCTAGGATCATTTATTTATATATATTTTAAAGCTGGACCTGTGACTTCAATGGCGCAGGGCACTCTTGATGAAGAAATCCCTTTGGTACCTCTGATAACTTATAGAGAGAATCCAGAGAGCACTGAGAGAAGTGAGAACTTGCCTAGACTCATGCAGTCTGATTCAGAAGCAAATCTAAAATCCAGGTGTTTCCTGGATGTGAGGCTGCCTCTTCAGAATGATTATTCACTGAGGGGTGTTATTATTATTATTCAACAATCATGATTAATTCACTTATTGGAATTATATATATATATATATATATATATATATATATATATATATATATATATATATAATTGGAAGGCTAACAGATTGATTCTAGATATCCAAAATTTTGGAATGTAAATGAGTAGAGGATCCATAGATACTCCCCCAGTAGAATCAGTCCTTCACTTCTTCATCAGCATCTGTTGGACGGGGTAATCCAGAGGATCTCTTATGCCTTTAAATCTATAATGCTAAGAACAAAGACCCCTCTGATGATGGGGAGGTGACTGCCTGTGGTCTTAAAGGCTTTGCCATGTCAACACCAGAACATCCCACTAAAGTGGGAAGGTTTAGGGTAAGACTAGTGATGAATTATGTGTCTATTAATCTGCCTCTGAGGAGGAAGATGTGAATTAAGGAAAATATATCCTTAATCAGAAACTCAGTACTAAGGCTTTGGAGAAGCCTACCAGACTTAAGGCCAGTTTTCTTGAACTTTAGAGACTGTTAGTACAATTTGTAAATTCAAATTCCAACTAAAAGAATGGTTTGTAAGATTAATGTTCAGCAAGCTGAAGAAGTAACAGAAGCATGGGAAAATCTGAGGCTTTTACCCAACTACTTGGAATGGTCATTCATAGATAAATTATGTGATCTCTGATTAAAGCTTCAATTTTCTGATCTATAAAAATTAAGTCAATAATATCATCCTAACAGTGGTTGGGAGGAAAGCATTATGTAAACATGAGTTATGGTTCTAACCTCATTATTGGGTTTAAAAAGCCATTGGTAATGAGATAGTGTGACTTTTACAAAATATGCTCTGAGATCTAAGGTTTCAGAATCTTAAAAAAAATTGATCTATCTAGAAAAATAACTGGAAATGGTAAGATTAGGTTAAGAAAGTGAGGTTTTCATTTAATATACAAGGAAGTCTCCTCTCTCAAATTTCTTATATATGAATAAATAAAAGGGGGAAAAGCCCTTATTAAGGAGGCAACATATATAGGGGAGTGGTGGGCAGGGAGGGCATTTTTGGTCATGAAATTTACAGGGATGGTAAATGGGGATAAGTGAGTCCAGCTCACATACACAAAGGACCTAGTGATTCTTATATTTTATAGACGAACCCTTCTCATCACCGTATAGAATATTATCTAGTCAACTTCGAAGGATACAACTCATTAAGGGATCTTCAGGCATACAGAAAATTGGAAAAGCTCTATTTTCCATGGGTGAGATGTTGTATGACATTAAGTAACTATCTTGAGGGAGGCAGGATCCAATCAGGTCCTATAAACAACTTTATTATCTTTTAAAGAAAATTCATCTTTGTTTCAGGGAAAGAGGGGAGTTGTAGTAGATACTGGTCCTTTAAAGATATTTGTATCTGTCTGTATACACATATTATATAATATGTAATACAATATATAGTGTGATCATCTTCCAGTAGGAGGGGAATGAGGGAGAAAGGGATTTACAGAGAGAGGCAGACAGACAGACAGACACAAAGAGAGATAGAGACAGGGAGACAGAGAGACAGCGAGAGAATCAAAGAGAAATAAAAATAGAGACAGGGGAAAAATGCATTGCTTCTGATAATGCTCTCCAATAGGAAAAGTATAACTATTGTGATTTCACAGGTGAGACAACTGAGATTCTGAGAGATGAATTAATTTGTTTATGACTATCCAAGACAGTCGGATCAAACAGTTTTTTCAACTGTTTTTCAACATGTCTTTATGTTGCTTCTTCTGCATGCTTATCACTAATCTTACCATTCTTTTGGACCAGACTTGTATTCCAATATTACACTAAACAATCTGTAAAGTTCGAGAAAACTGTTCCAGTACTTCATTCCATAAAATCAGTGGCTTCTTATAGTCCTTAGAAAACTTTTTTATTATATCAGAATTTTACTTTTTTGTATCTTTTTGGGGAATTAAAGGCTATACAATTGGAACAGGCTGGTGTTCCTTAAACATTAGAGACTAAACGTTTCTGGTTTTTTTGCTAATTCTTCACACACATCCCTATCCCACCAAGATCTTCACCCTTGACTTGCGCACCTTCAAATAGTTTTCTGCTAGCTTCAAAACAGACTATTCTCTTGATTTAAAGGCTTGCTCTTTGGGGAAGATTGCTAATCTCACATTTAAGGACATAGTATAAAAGATAGAAAGAGGCCATAGAATAAAATCCCATTTCAGATGTTTTAAGTCTAGCCTTCCTCTTTCTCACCAAAAAGTTATGGTACAATGCTGTGTCATTAAATAGGGAGGGAAGTGACTCAAATTACTGCTTAAAAATAGGACAATGGT
Organism: Sminthopsis crassicaudata; assembly: GCF_048593235.1. Lineage (NCBI taxonomy): Eukaryota > Metazoa > Chordata > Mammalia > Dasyuromorphia > Dasyuridae > Sminthopsis > Sminthopsis crassicaudata. Next base: position 104,833,311 of record NC_133620.1, read on the forward strand.
TAACAGCCCCATCAAACTTTTTATAAATCTTTACTAACTGAAACTAGAGGATGATTTATAAGGATCAGCCAGAGGTTATGGTGGGAGTTGAAAGAAATTGAAAGGAATTTTCTTCCTTCATTCTCAAAGCTTACTTCAAATTTCATTAACTACAGTTGGAAGGGAGAGGGGGAAATCAGTTGAAAAGATAGACAATACCCAAGGGTTTCATTGGTTATTGTCCTTCGTTCAGAAGACCAAAATGATGTTAGATGTGAGTTGTAGTGTGTCTGACTGTGGCTGATCTCTGGCTGGTTGCCTATGATCTGTATCATAAAAGGGTTGAAATAACCATTGGGGGGGTGTAATCTTTAAAAAGTAAGACCCTCCCTCTTATAAAGAAAGAATGTTAAAACAGATTTAATTCAATAGGGAGTCTGTACATTTCAGAGAGAAAAAAGACAGAGAGAGAGAGAGAGAGAGAGAGAGAGAGAGAGAGAGAGAGAGAGAGAGAGAGAGAGAGAGAATTTTTCTTGTCCTTTGTTTCCCGTGCTATTTAAATAATTTTTTACCTGGAACTTATTATTATTTACCAATATTTTCTCTGGTTGAAATGGCAAAATAAACATTGATGGGGGCTTGAAAGCTTTAATTTTAGAGGGATGCTTTGAACCTAGGATAGTTTTTAGGAGACTCACTGATGAAGAAGTCGTGAGCTTCACTCACAATATTGCTTCACACATATTCCTTATAAAACACATCTGTGAAATTTAATTGATGTTATTATCTACTTTAATTTCAGTCCTCCCCTAGATTTTCTCCCGTTGCTCACTTTATGACTCCTTCCCTGATGGTAGTTTCCCCTGGAGGCTGTCTCTCAAAGCCAGTGAGCCACCTCCCATACTGAGCAATTCATGGTTTGCAGCTTAGGTCTCTGCCCTAAGTGACTTTTGGGGGACAGAAGTAGCTCCAGCTGGATGCTGAACTCTTCCCTTCAGGCCACATGATCTCCTTTCCCCTGCACCATGTCCTATCATTATGAACAGTCCTGCTTCCTCTGTTCCTCAGAGACTTGTCTTGCTGGTGCAATGAGATAGATTTCTATAGTTCAGATCTCTGAGGTTCTGAGAGAGGCAGGGATAGGGTGGAGGGTACCCTTTTTGAAGCTCACTCATGTATTTTGTTCCTTCCTCTCTGTTTTTCAGCTTTCTTGAAGAAATCTTTTGCTGCATAAAATGTTGCTGCCATTGTTGTCTGTCAGTCCAAGCAGATTTCCACAGCCTGGCAATCAGACTTCCATGACATTGGACAAAGGGAGAGAAGATGAGGGTGTGGGATTGTTCTTTTCTGAGTTATTTCCTTTGTCGCATGCAATTATCTAGCCAACCTTTTTGTTCTTTCTCTAAGAGACTGAATTCTCACTCTCTAAGGAGTCACTAGGTTTCATTGCAAGACCACATTTTGGGTTCTGAAGTTGGTTACTGTAGCCTTGATGTTGGTAGCAAGGTGGGTAGTGGAAGAAAAGTGCTAATTAACTTAATAGTTCATGGTTTTTTGTTTTTTTTTTTACCTTCTTTTGGATTTCTGCTGTCTGACTATGGAAACAAATGAAATTTCTTTATAATTGGTTCACCTTTTCTGTTTTGGAGGGGTTTGAGGGGTTTTAAAGATCAGAAAAAATGTCTAATATTCCATCTTGTTGTTCATGTGATCCAGAAGGTCTGATGTTATCTTCCTTATATAATTTGTTCATAGCATCATACATTTAAAGCCAGAAATGACCCTAGAGGCCATCTACCCTAACTCCATCATTTTAAAGATATGGAAACTGAAGCATAGAGTTGAAGTGACTTGTTGAGGATCATGTAGCTGGTAAGTGTCTGAGAAAGGACTTGAATATGAGACTTCCTGAATCCAAGTCTAGTAGGTCAAGTCTAACTCTTTATTCTCCATCTTCATGGAGAAGGATTAATTTGAGACTTTATTTCATTCTTTTCTGAGTTATTTCTTTTGTCAGATGCAATTATCTAGCCAACTTTTTTTTCTCTCTCTCTAAGAGACTGAATTCTCTCTCTCTCTAAGGGACTATTCTTAGAGACTGAATTCTAAGAGTCTCTTGACTCTTAGAGACTGAATTGAAGCAGTCAATTCTAAGAGACCGAATTGAAGCATCTTATCCCAAGTAGATTAAGTAGCACTAATTCCAGAAGATATGTCAACATAGTCATTGTGGAATTATGAAATCCCAGTAACCCATCAATCAATCATCTTAACTAATTTGAAAGTTGTGAGGGACATAGATCAGATATACCATCCTTAGAAAGTTCTCCAGATCAAGCTTCCTCATGGTCTTGAAAGTCTCTATCTCAGAGACAAAGTATAGCAGTGGTACATTATATAAAATACTAAAAATTAATTTCTACTAACCTACATCTTGAATAGACTTAAAATACTTGATCTATCTTCTATTAAAAAATAGAACTTTAAATGGTTCTTTTGCTGTTCAGCCCTCCCTAATTTGTTCCTTTTAACCTGAAAACAGAGAACAAAGTGACTGGGTCTGAGATCATTCCCAGTGGAGCCTTCAGAAAAGAGGCAGCTGTTTCTGCTCTTTTGAGTAATGCCATTCTTCATCCGACAGAGTAAAAAAACTGCACTGTGTCAACTAAGGTTTAATTATAAATTTAAGCGCCCCACAGGAAAAGAAAGCCTGCAAGACATTTAAATGAATCACATGACTACACAAGCCAAACTTCAGTCTTTTATGAAGGAGTTTCTTAAGTAAGAGTGGTCACCTGGAGTCGATTTGTACTTCCTCCTAGGAACAGCTAGGGGTGGGTTTCAGAGACTTCAGAACAAATTGAGCAATCTATAGGGTCACAACACTGAGCTTGTTTATAGAGAACCTGTCTGATTACCTCATTGCCGTCCAAAGGACCCCAAAATGTGCCTCTGCCTAGAATTCTTCTCATCTCATGCCCAAATAAGAATCTTGTTCCCAACAATATTAGTGGCAGCCCCAGACACTAATCATATTGTTCCTTTATGTAATTATTTTTCACTTTGAGGGTTCTACTCTCTTAAGTCAAGCCTAACTCATTTAATTCTCCATCTCTACAGAACAGGATTAATTTGTGACTTTAATTAACTCTTCTCTGAGTCATTTCTTTTGTCAGATGGAATGATCTAGCCAACTTGTATGTTCTATTCTAAGAGATTGGATTGAAACATTTTATTCCAGATAGATTAAGTACCACTAATTCCAGAAGAGATCTCAAAATAGTCATTATGGAAGTATGAAATCCCAATATGTCATCAATCAATCAATCAAGAGGCATTTTTCAAGAATTCAAAATATTCCAAGTGTTATAGTAGATTCTAGGGATACTAATATGAAAGTAAAAATCATTGTCTTTTAGGAGATTACATATAATTGAGGGTGGAGAGATGTATATAGATGGAGATTTCAAGAAAGACTTCAGGAGGCAGCTGGCACTTGAATTGAGTTTTGAAAGAAATTAGGAAGTCTAAGAATTAGAGGATAAGAGAGTATATTTCAGGGCAGCTAGGTGGTGCAGTGGATAGAGCACCAGCTCTGAAGTCAGAAGGACCTGAGTTCGAATCTGGTCTCAGACCCTTAACACTTCCTGGCTGTGTGACCCTGGGCAAGTCACTTAAGCCCAGCCTCAAAATAAATAAATTTAAGTTTAAAAAAAAAAAAAGAAAGAGTATATTTCAAGTATGGGAGAAAAGCAGAAGTAATTGTGCCTTCTCTTTAAAGGGGGCTCTGAACCATATCTTGCAACAACTAAGTCTTTTCTTGAGGCAGTTGGGGTTAAGTGGCTTGACTAGGGTCACACAGTTCTTAAGTATTAAGTGTCAGAGACTGGATTTGAACTCATCCTCCCTGACTCCAGGACCAGTGCACTATCCATTGAGTCATCTAGCTGCCCCTAAAATTTTTTCCTTAGAGCTGAGTAAAAGTCAATTCAAAGTAAAGAGCCACATCTCCTTTGAGGGAGAGAGGGGGAGCCCTGTAGTTAGGAGACACTCATACTAACTAGGAAAGTGATTTTGTCACTCAGTCATTCATGTCACTCAGAACATCAGTAGACATATTTGTTAAATGGGGTTAATAATTTGTTAAATGGGAATATACTAAGTTGATATATGTGGGGTAAGTTGATTCCTTTCCCTCTTGCCCAAGGTTATGACACAGAAACTAAAGGGCAAATAAAGAAATGTTAAGCTAAGTATAAAGGTTTATGTATGCCCTAACATTCCCTTAAAATATGTGGAAAAAGCTCTGATTGAATTGAAAGTAGAACTTGGCCTTTGGCTGGGAAGAGACTGGATGTCATCCCAGATGGCCCTTCAAAAACTAACTTTCTGGCTCTGCAGTCAATTTAGGTGGAAGCAATCTGTGAAGGGTGGGACTCCTGACAGCAGAGAAGTGAGGAGTTCTGAATTCAAGAGATAATTAGCCAGGAAGCCAACCTGAGCTCAAGGTGAGTAAGCACAGAGAGTCTAGCTGAATGATTTATATATCTGAGATGCTGTGCTCAGATGGGACCTGCACAAGAAGAAAAATGAGGAGACTGTAAAACTGGAGGTATAAACCGCATCAGCCACATGTGTTCCTTATATGTGTGTCTTACTACCAGTATACCCTTAATTTGTGCCCACTTTTACCAAAGATGATACATGTATTTGTGGGATCAAGGGAACATTTTATAGTTACTGTTTTTACTCCACTCCATGTTAGTAAATGCCTTTCTTTTAAGTTAATTGTGTCTACTGACTGACCATTAAGAGGGAACCTTACCAATGGGGACTTGTGAGCCACAGTAATAAGAGAGCAAACCCTTAAAACTTGAGCGTAGCAGCTACCCTTTGAGGATCCAACATGCAAGGAATGCACCAATTAGTGGCGTCTCTAAGAAAGAATGCTACATTTCTACTACCTACTTCATAGGTTTGTTGGAAAGAAAATACTGTATAAGATGAGTTTTTAAACTAACAATGTATGAATTCAAAATAATTTTAAAATAAGAATTATGACTCTTAGAAAATGAATTACCTTCGATCCAAAGTTTTGGTCCTTTAAAAAAGATAAAATTAACTCAAAGGAAACTTTGGAAGAGGTATTTGGTAGATGAGTCATTTTGATTTCAGCCCAAACCTGATCCCCAGACCTAGTCCATATTAAAAAGCAAGTATTTCCTCTAATGTCAATTGAGTTTCCTGATATGAACAACTACCTTTGTGAAGGATTTTTCATGAAGCAGACCTTTAAGGATGGTCCAATTATCCTGAACTGTCCATTTCTGGGCATCCTGTAGTCCAATCATCCTAGGCTGTGAGCTTGATTTATGAGCTTCAATCACAATCATGCTATTACACACTAATGAAAGGAGTAAAAAAAAATAGACTCTGATCACCCTACACTTTTATTTTTTAATTTTTTTGGGGGAAAGGCAATCAGGATTAAGTGACTTGACCTGAGTCACACAGTTAATAAGTGTCTGAAATCATATTTGAACATAAGTCCTCCTTAATCCAGGGTAGGTGCTCCGTCTACTGTACCATCTACCTAACCCTATTGTTTACTTTAAAAAAAATGTGAGATGTGCAAATTTAGAGACACCTCCACTCCAAACGTTCATGTGGATTATTTGTGTCCAACCTATGGGAGAGTCTTCCAAGTTTGCATTGGTCAGATTCGATACAGTTGAACACACTGTACTTTGACTCCAAAATAATGATATTATTTTGTTCCTCTTTGAGAATGATTTTCAACTTCTTATGCCATTGTACTGCTAATGGGATGGGGAAGGGAGAACAGAATTTCTGGCTTCTTTGGTTTTGAGACTTTGCCCATTTATAAATCAAAAACAAAATATTACTTTTACATATGTGAAGAGTCTCTGAGAAACTCCTTCCACCATAGGAGTCTATAACCTAATAGTCAGCTCTACAGAGAATGTAAGTGATTTATGGGGGAAACATATCTAGTAAATATAAGTGGAGGATATGAGTCTAAGTTTTCTTGATTCCTAATCCAAAATTCCATCTACTCTAACACTCTGCTTCTATTTTATATTCAAAATTATCTTTAAAATAATTTATAATTCTGTTCATTATATTAAATTATTTTTGCGTTTTCCCCAATACCTCTTGGGCCAAAAATTATTCTATGCTCTTTTAGAACCAAAAAGAGATCTCTTTTGTGTGAGGGTAAATATAGCATTTGCCTAGTGTTTTCCTTTTCTGAATCCAAATTTTTTTCCAGAGCTGTTCTTTGTGTATTTAGCTCTTAGTACACATGCTCTCATAGGAGTGCTGTTAATAAGTAGCTGAAAACCTTTGGTTTTTACATCTGTCTTTGTGTTTTCTCCTTATGCAAGTTTATCACTAATCCCCCATCTCATCCTCCTCTTCTGAGATTAAATTTCCACATGATATTCAGCCTGCTTGGGCAGCCTTTCTTTCCACAGATGACCTTCCTGTTTAGGAAGTTTCACACATCTATTGTCTCAGGGAAGGCTTTTTCTGTTTTGAGCCAATCAAAATAGGGCAACTGTTTCTTCTGTGTGTTAGGTTTCCTGTTTCATTCATCTGCTCTAAGACTTGTGGAACACCCTGTCTAATAATTTGGAGTTAAGCCAATGTAACTTAATTATACTAGGAAGGAGACCCAAAGAGAGTAGAAAGCACTTTTTCTTACAAGGCACTGAAGGAGATTCAAACCAAGGATAATCTGGAGCCAGATTGAAATGGCTTCTCACAACAAACAAGAGCCACGATTAATTGTCTTATTGATTGCCTAAGAAAATGATGGAGAAAATGTCAGTAATGCACATTAAAGTTAAAAGTGCCTCATGGGGATTTTTTTGGAGAGTGGCTTGCTAAGTATTTATTAGGACACTCCTGATCCTTATTTTCATGGAGTCTCACAAATACATGTAACTAAAACACAAAATATTACATGATAAGTACATTAGAATCATGTAAAACACAGTAGTTTATGGGATCTGAGAATATTTTTGAATGCCTAGAGAAGGAATTTAAAGGTAGCAGAACAACATGACCACAAAGATGTAAAAGAGAAATTATCCTAGGTGATACAGGGGATAGAGTGCTGCCCTCGGAGTAAGAAAGCATAGAGTTTGAATCCAGTCTTAGACACTTACTAGATGTGTGGCTTGGGACCTGTTTGACATTTTTCAATTTTTTCAACTGTAAAATGGGAATAATTAGTGCCCACCTCTCAGGGTTGTTGTGAAGGTCAAATGAGATAATAATGGTAAAGCACTTAGGACAGTGCCTGGTAGTAAGCACCATGTAATTATTAGCTTTTATTACTTTTATTATTATTATCCTGGAAGTGATATGAAGGGGGAATTGAAAGAAGGAAGAGGAGTTTAGATTTTATCCTAGAGATGATACAATAGACAGCTACTGGTGCTGAGGATGATTGGGAGTCAGAAGTTGTTGGCAAGAGGAAAACCATTCAAGAGATTATTAGAATAATCCATGTGAGAAGGGTTGAGGTCCTAAAGCAGAGCAGTGGGTGTCTATTGAGAGTAGGATTCACGTGTGAGAGATGTTGTACATGTAGAATTGACCAGACTTAGTAACTGATTGGAAAGAGGGATGATAGAGTAGAGAGTCAAGGATGACTCTGAGGGTGCTGGAAACAACTACAAGAATAGAGATATATTTCTATGTCTACCCTCTGACTCGGGGCTTCTTAAACTTTTTCCATTTGCAACCTTTTTTCTCTGGAGAAATTTTATGTGACCCCAAGTATATAAATACATAAAGTAGGTATACACATCAAACATTTGCTGGTATTAAATTATAATTTTGCACCCCCCACATTCAGTTATGGGGTTGCAACCCATTGTTTAAGAAACTGAGCTCCAACTTATTCAAACAAATGATTGTTAAGTTCTTAATAAAAAGAACATTAAAAATGGAGGAGCCCCTGAGATAAATAGGCAAATTAGAAGGAAGGGTTGTCAGAAGGAAAGATCCTCCTTTGTACATGTTGATAATGAACTCAGCATTAGACATGTTGAGTTTGAAGTACTGGTAGAACATTCAGATGGATGCCTTAGAGTCAGAGAAGTATTGAAATAAATTTGAACTGGCTTTAAGAGAATAGATTAAATTTTCAGTTTGAGTTTTTTTTTTTTTGTATTTTGAAAAACTATATTTCAAGGCTTAATTTATTGTTTTGCTGATTGTCTACACTTGAAAAAGTGATGAAGAATATGTTAATAATTCAAATTAAACTGAAAAGTGTTTCATGCATTCTTTTTTTCCCCTTTGGAGAGTTAAACATATACCAGCATTCCACTGCTTATAGGCAAGTGGAGATGCAGATTTGCAGCTTAGAAGAGAGGTCAAGGATGAAGATTGCTATTTAGGAGTCTCGAATAAAGCAATGAGAATAAATAAGATTGTCAAAGCAAAGACTTGTAGAGAGGAAAAAAGACATAATACTGGAGTCCAGAAGAGGATAAGGTGACTAGAATAGACAAAACATGGCTATAGGCTCAGACTTGATTTGCCCTTTTGTTCTCTAGCTTCTTTCAGTAAGAATGTAATGATAGGCTGTGTATGTTGTAAAACTGTGGAAAGGGTTGAATGCATGTGAGACCTAGTGAGAAGTGGGAAGTATGCCCAGATCAGAACAGTTGAAAGCTGCAGCATTGAACAGAACAGGGATCACCACCGTGTTGACTGAGGGAGAACATCAGTGAGGTGGGATCCAGCCGAGCCTTCAGTACCTAGCCTTGCTAGTGTATCCTTCCCTGAAGTTGTGGGAATGGGACGATGACCATCCTCACTGTGGTTTTTTGAGTGTCTAGGTTTATGGTATGTCTCCTGCAGAAGAAAGCTGGACTTGCTCTAAGGAAGATCACTGGAAGTGGGAGGAAATATCCATGTTTGGTGCTTTTATACATCTGTTTTTTATTTATGCTTAATATTATGATTAATAGGTTTAGTTGAATCTTTTTAAGTGCCCCCCCCCCTCAGTGAAATGCAATTGAGATGGGACAAAAAGAGGAATTTTCATGGGATAGGATGGAGGCTTAACCTTGATGTAATTGAGCACAATATTCTAACACTTGGCTAGCTAGGTGGTGTAGTGGATAGAGTGCCCATCCTGGAATCAAAAAGACCTGGTCTCAGATACTTACAAACTGTGTGACCCTGGGCAAATCACTTAACCTTATTTATCTCAATTTCCTCATTTGTAAAATGAGTTGGAAATAGAAATGGTAAATCACTCCAGTATCTAAATACCTGAAAGAGTTCCCAAAAGTATACAGGGACTGAAAAATGATTAACCAACCATAATAATATCATCACTAGGTCTCCATAAAGAATCTGGGCTTATACCCATCACATAAGTTTCAGTGACTGCCACACCCCCATTTTCTCTGATGCAAACAGAAAAAAAGGACTGATTCCTTCACTTACGCTTGTCTACAATCCTACCAATCACCATCTTAATCATTTTCCTTGTAAGGAACTGACCTCTCCATTTTTTTTCAAACCTGTGAAGTATATACTGTATATAATATAGAAACTTCATCCACTGGTGAGTATCTTGTCTATATCTTCCAATCTTAGAGGGTATTGTGCAGCGTTATGATATTGAGTTACTTGACCATGTTCAGAAAGTTAGGATATATTAGAAGAAGAATTTGAACCCAGGCTGACTCTCTGGCTGGTTTTTATCCACCATGTCACATTTCTTCTCAACCACTCAATCCTAGAGTATAGAGAAGGAACAGATAAGGAAAAAGATCAAAAGAATAATAAAGAAGGAAAGGAAAGTTAGGAACAATCAGAAATATGCCTAGATTTTGGGAGGATAGATTTTAAAATATCAGAATAAAGAATAGGGACAGCTACATGGCATAGTGGATAAAACACCAGCCCTGGAATCAAGAGAACCTGAGTTCAAATCTAAACACAGACATTGTACTAGGTGTGTAATTTTGGGCAAATCACTTAACCCCGATTGCCTCCAAAAAATTAAAAATATAGATAGATTCTCCTGAACAAAAACATTCTACCATGGAAATCTCCCCAGGAGAGATGGAAGACTCTCAGAAATAAAATTCTGATGGCACACACACACACCAAAAAAAAACAATTTTAAGAAGGAGGAACATGGGAAGTTGTCAAGAGATTTTATGTGCATACAAGAGAACTCATAACCAATTTTGATTTTAAAAAGAAATACTCAAAATATAGCAGAAAGGGCAGATGACAAAGAATGAATACAAAAGTCTGGCATTATTCTGTAAAGATACTATCAAAGTGCTAAAGCTCGGGATGAGTTGAGATTAATGTAGTAAGCTAGGCAATAAAAAAGACTCTTAAACACCTATGCTGGAGAAGAGAGGAGAATTCAAATTGGATATTCCTGCTTGGGTGGATAGGATGATGATAACAGATGATGCTTCCTACGTCTTGTCTTGAATCTATTTTCTATACCATAAAGAATATCACTTGGACAAGTGAAAAAAAGGCTAAAAGGAAGTAATGTGATGAAATAAAATAGAAAGAAATAAAGAAAAAAGAGAGAAAGGGAAAGAAATAAAAAGACAGAGAAAGGAAGGAAGGAAGAGAGGGAAGGAGGAAAAGGAGGAAGAATAGAGGGAAAAGGAAAGGAAAAGAAAGAAGAAAGATGTAAGGAAGAAAGGAAGGGAAAAAGAAAGAAAAAGAGGAAGGAGTAAGGAAAGAACATTTGTTAGATATTTATCATGTGCTAGTCATCATGCCAAAGAGATGAGGACAGCAATAAAATATAACCAAATTGTGTGTGTTTTACTGTAAATAAAAACTCATTCCATGCTTAATCCCTTGTAAGTCGACTGACTGTTAAGAGAGACTCTAATGACCACCCTTTGAAAAGTACTACACTTGGATATTTTCAGGCACTGCTTCATTTGGGCCAAACAGGCCAGACTAGTAACAAGACAGAGCCAAAACAATGCCAGATATTGATGGTTACAGATTTCACCTGGGTAGAGGTAGTGGGGCAGAGAAGAAAAGAATGGTAAAATTACCCAAATCTCTGACATAAGGTTACAGTTGACTTCCAATAACAATATCTAGCATTTATATAGTGCTTTAAGAATTTACAAAGTACTTTATATGTTATTTTACTCAATCCTCATAACAACTGTGGGAGATTTTATAGATGAGAAAACTAAGGTTAACAGAGGTTAAATTACTCTGCCAGGATCACATAGCTCATAAATGTCCAAGGCCAGATCTGAACCAGGTTTTCCTGGTTCCAGAATTAGACTAAATCCCCTGTACTCTCTAGCTACCAAGTTCTAAGATTTATGCCTGAGCTCCTTCAAGATCCAAAGGAACATTGGGCAACAATAATAACAGCATTTTAACATATAATACATCATTTAATCCCAAAATCCAAATCTAAAGAGATTGAATCTAATAGGAATACGTGTAAAGTCATATACTTGGGTTCACGAAATCAACGTCTCAAGTGCAAGATGGGAGCACATAGTTAAGATGCAATTTGTTTGGGAAATTTCTAGACATTTTCATGGACTACAAGTTTAATATATGCCAGAACAATGATATAACAGTGAAAAAAGCTAATGAAGTCTTGTACTACATTTTAGGTTTTGAGTCCATGCCATATGAGAACAACTCAAAGTACTTGAGGCTGTCACCTGAAGAGAAGAAGTTGGGAGGAGATGAGGTAGGGAATTTTCAAGTACTAGAAGGGCATGTCATCTTTTTAAAAGCTTTTTATTTTCAAAACATATGCATTGATAGTTTTCAATATTCATCCTTGAAAAATCTTGTGTTCCAAATTTTTTCTCCCTCCCCCCCAATCCCTCTTAAGATGACAAGTTATCCAATATATGTTAAATATATGCAATTATTCTATACATATTTTCTTATTTATCATGTTACACAAGAAAAATTGGATCAAAAAGGGAAAAAAAAGAAAAAGAAAAAAAAAACAAAATGCAAGCAAACAACAACAAAAAAAGTGAAAATACTATGATGTGATTCACACTCAGTCCTTACAGTCCTCTCCCTGAAGGGCATGTCATCTTAAAAAAAGATTAAATATCAATTTGTATTTAGCAAGCAAAACAAGGAACAATGGATAAACATGGAAAAGTCAAATCTAAGTTCAATGTAAGAAAAACCTTCCCAACTATTAAAACTGACCATAATGGCTATGGAAATTAGTAGGCCTCTTCCTTTTAGGTCTTCCTACTATGATATAGTAAGGATTCCTTTGTGTATAAAGTCCTTTCAACACTAAAATTCTGTGATTCTTAGTATTTAAGGGCACCCTCCTCCTGACTCCATATGGATTTTAGGAGCATTTGAAAATGCTTAAAAATAAGCATTGATGTCTCATTAAGGGAGGCAGTATGTGTGATTGGGGGTTCCTCCCTCTGTTCCCCTGTCAATGTGAATGTCTCTCTCCCTTGTTTGGATGGACATATGCATTGGGTCTTAACTGGTTTCCAGTGATTAGAACTGTCCTGGAAACATCTGGATGGTTTGAAGCAGAAAGATGGATTATATTTTGTTAGATGAGCTGATCCTCTCCACAGCTTAGAGAGAGAATGATGCATTGATCTGTTTTGCCTCTTCAGATTTTCACTGATCAGAGAGCAGATAAGAGCACCGCAGAGATGTATACTCTTGAAGGAAAGGGAGGGAATAATATGCGCATCCCAGGAGCTCTATGTCCCTCCCTCTCCACCAGGAACTAGCAATTCTTGCTTTGGGGCAGAAAAAGTTGTATTGCCCCCTTCAGCTTGAGAATGGCATTCTTGGATAATATTTCTGACTCTTAAGTGCACAGAGATTTCTAGTTAGCTAGCGTGATCCCCTGAAATCTAGTCATCTAAATCAAATAAGGGAGATTCTTGAGCAAAGCACACCTTAGGCGTTGTTTCATGGGAATCCTACCATTGACAATTTTCAAGTTTGATAATTTGGATACTTCAGGGATTTCGATGAGCATCATTGCCCCTTGGAGAAAGAAGAGGATCATCAACATGTTAAAGGAGTAGTGAAGGGAGAGGATGACCTAAGGAAGCAAGGGATCGGAACTTTGTTCATTCCTCTCCTTCAACTATTACTGTGAATGATTCAGACAATACAGGAATATTGGGAAGGGTCACTGATTATTCAAGGAGCATCCAAATATGATTGCATTCTGGAAGGGGGTTATGGGCTGTTTGAGTGGTGAGCTTTCAAGATCTATTTATTGGTTCTTATGAGTCTTTGGAATCTTCTGAAATAAAAGTTATCTCATATCTGATACCCATGTTATTATTTTGATGTCTGAGTTGTAGGGACCAAATTTACCCATGTCTACAGAAAGAGGCAATATATATATATATATATATATATATATATATATATATATATATATATATATATATATATATATATATATATATATATATATATATATATATATATATATATATATATATATATGTATGTATATAAGTTATACTTAGATATTTCCTGGAGTAAATTCCAGGTAAGAAGCATGAAGAAACAAATAACCAAAAAAAAAAAAATCAAAAAGAAAAACAACCAAGAAACTCAGAAAAAATCAGCACTTGAAATTAGACCATTTCCAAATCATCATGGAAGTTTGGGATATAACATCTTTAATTTTTTTAAATGAACAATTATCTATTTTCTCTCCCCCCTACCTCTTTCTCTCATTAGAAAACCTTTAAAACAAATATATATTGTCAAACAAAACAAACTCCCACATTAGCTACATCTAAAAAATACTTATGTCATTTTGTATGCTAAGTCCATCATCTTTCTGTCAGGAGATGGCTAAGCTACTTCAGTATCTGACTTCTGCTTATGTTGTTGGTCATTGCTTTAATCAGAATTCTTAAATCTTAAGAAAATTAAATTATTTTAATTTATTAATTATCAAATAAAGTTGGTTATCTTTACTATGTTTCTGTCTAAATTGTGGTCCTGGTTCATCATTTTGTAGCATTCATAAAGGTTTTTCCGGGTTTCTCTGAAATGGTCCTGTTATCCTGTTAGTCACTTCTTATAAAATAATAGTATTCCACGACATTCTTATACCATAATTTGTTTAATTATTCCCCAGCTGATGTGCAGGAGGCTAAATAGCATCCCAGGGCTAGTCCCTAATTCAATTGACATAGTCCAAGGGCTTGGACTAATGTCCCTGTACTTAAGGAACTAAAGCAGGAAGATAGGATAGGACTGGAACAAGTCAGGATATGTCAGAGTTTGGCCAGATCCTGGGAGCAGGATCTATAAATATAGCCTTTGGGATGAGGTAGCAGGGTAGTGAGGGCTGGCAGCTGGAAAAAAGAGGAAAAGGAACTGGAGACATTGTCTCCTCTCCACTTCCTGGATGAAGAGTTAGGGACTATTGTCTTCCAGGTCCTGCCCTTGTCTTGAGTTTCAATAAATATCTCAATGATCTTTTCACCTTCTAGAGAGGAAAATACATGTCCCCGGACTCTTCTTTCTTTTGACGTATTTGCAGGAGTCTTGGGGGAGAAGAAGAGAGGAAGGAAAGAGAAAGAAGATTGGGCTTGTTTAGTCAGGAGCAGGAAGCAATGGCAGCAGAGGTGACTAGTACCTGGCCCCTCAACCCTTCCGTATTAAGATTAGGAGGGGGGAGATCATGCCCTCATAGCTTGAAGTGTGTTGAGTATGAAGAGTAATGGGGCAGTTTTCTTTCTCATTTTTTCCCCTTTTGATCTGATTTTTCTTGTGCAGCATAATAAATGTGGAAATATGTAAAAAAGAATTGCAATCTAATTCTGGATTGAGCTAGAAGAAACAGCTTCTAGTCCAAGCTAAATCACTTTCTGCATGAATAACTGTAGGCAAGTCATCTTAGATGAGTAAAATGAGACAATCATGGTGAAGAAAAGCACTGAAATATTAATGCAGAATATAAATTATTGTTGTTGTTATCCTGGAGTCAGAATTAAATAATTGTACCAACCTTCCGGGAGGTATGGCTCCCCACCCCACTTTTCAATAACAACTAATTAGAGCATACAAAGTCTTTTAAAGTTTATAAAGTACTTTTGACAATATTATCTTATTTTATTTTCAATACAACCTTGAGTAGTAGTGCTGTTATTATCTCCATTTTACAGATGGGGAAACTGAGGCAAACCAAGGTTAAATGATTTGCCCAAATTGGCAAAGCTAATTAATTCAGGTCTTCTTGACTCCAAGATATAGTTCCTACCTTCTTTTTATTTTCAAAATATATACATGGATAATTTTCAACATTTACCCTTACAAACCTTGTGTTCCAAAATTTTCCCTCCTTTCCACTCCTTCCCCCAGATGACAAGTAATCCAATATATGCTAAACATGTGCAGTTCTTCTATACACATTTCCACAAATATCATGCTACATGAGAACAATCAGATCAATAAGGGGAAAAAATGAGAAAAAAAAATGCCAGCAAACAACAACAAAAAGAGTGAGAATGCTATGTTGTGATCCACACTCAGTTCCCACAGTCCTCTCTCTGGGTGCAGATTACTCTCTTCATCACAGGAACATTGGAACTGTTCTCAATCACTTCATTGATCAGAATTGATCATCCTATAATCTTGCTTTTGCCATGTACAACGATCTCCTGATCTTGCTCATTTCACTCAGTATCAGTTCCTGTCAGTCTCTCCAGGCCTCTCTGACATCATCCTGCTGGTCATTTCTTAAGGAGCAATATTCTGTTATGGCCCAGAAATTGAAACAAAAGATTCTTACCAGGTGCTAAGTCAGTGGAATTGATAGAGACCTAGTAAGAATCCTTTGTTTCAAGTTCAGAGTTTTGGTGCATAACAGTATTCCATATATTCATATACCACAATTTATTCAGCCATTCTCCAGTTGATGGGCATTCAGTCAGTTTCCAGTTTCTGGCCACAAACATTCTGGCACATACAGGTCCCTTTCCTTCTTTTATGATCTCTCTGGGATATAAGCCCAGTAGTAACACTGCTGGATCAAAGGGTATGCACAGGTTGATAACTTTTTGGGCATAATTCCAGATTGCTCTCCAGAATGGCGGGATTCTTTCACAACTCCACCAACAATGTATTAGTGTCCCAGTTTTCCCACATCCCCTCCAACATTCTGCATTATCTTTTCCTGTCGTCTTAGCCACTCTGAGAGGTGTGTCCAGCTTCTTGAACTGTGGATTGAGACCCAGGTGGGGTTGCATAACTGAATGTAGGAATCACGAAGATACGATTTATTATCCGTAAATGATTAATGTGTATACCTATTTTATATACTGATACATCCAGAGTCACATACAAATTTCTCCAGGGAAAAGGGGTCTCGAGTGGAGCGAGTTTAAGAAGCTGTGATCTGGCTCGTGATCCTCCCACAGGAGAGAAGGACGTATGTCAGTGGAGCTTCCCCTAGGTTATTACGTTCCGGATTCTTCTCCCACCTTTACCTTGGGGGAAGCCAGGAGCCTCCAGATCTAGCGCTGGGATGGATGGTTGGGATGCTGACTGGGAGACAAGGGGAGCCTGTGATTTGTCGGATGTGTTCAGTGAGTCAGGGGACCTCAGTCTCAGTGTCTGTTACCGGAGGTAGTGGTAGGAAGGGAAACGTCAGCTAGTGTGGGGGTGGGGTGGGGAGAGTGAGGGATTGGGAGTGGGGAAGGGGAGAAGAAGGCGGGCAGAGACCGCTCCTCCAGAGCCCGCCTGTGACCCTCGGGGCTCTCTTAGGAAAGAGCGCACCCGCAGGCGCTGAGAAGCCGATCTCGCCCGCTTCCCTTGGCCCACATCTAGAGCAGCCTCGGTTTTTCCAACACATTGTTCAAACCTCGAGCGTCACTTTTTGGCCCCAGTCATTGGCGAGAGTTATCCCTCATTTTTGGCTCTCTGGCCTGCTCGGGGCCCTCAGCGCAGCTGGTGATGCACCAGAGGTTCTGGGAGAGCCAAACACCTCCTCCCTGCAGCTCTGGTCCTTGCCCCCGTCCCACCCGGCCCCGTCTGTCGTCCGGGTCTGTTACTCTTTCTGCCCAGGACCGACCCTCTCAGCCAGGGCCAAACGTCTCCAGGCAAGTTCTTTCTCCACGCTCAGGCTTCCGGGACTTCGGAGAGAGGCAGGAGCTTCTGCTTCCAGCCCCTTAGGCGGGCCTGCCCGGGGCGGCGTCTTGAATTCACTGTGCGGAAACAAAGGGAGCCCCCTTATCCAGCCCAGCTCCGAGAGAGCCCCTCCCGCCCAGCCCCTTGGGTTTACGCATCTGGAACTGTGGATACTGAGCTTTTCTCTCGCTGCTCCCTCCCCAAGGGTGACATCATAGACTCGGAATTGTAAAGAACCTTAAGAAAGACCATGGAGGCCAACTTCTGTTATTCTAGATACGAAAACTGGGCCCTGAAAGCTTAAGTGATTTGTTCAAAGCCGAAGTGCAACGCTGGACTCTGAACCCAGTCCCTTTTGACTCCAAAACCATCGTTCCTCTCACAGCACGCGTAAGGGAAGCAGTGAGCAGGCTGTCCTCTGCTCAGTCCCACTTTGTCGGTGGTACCCACAGTAGGGAGCAAAGAGACGCATCAGACTTCGGCAGTCTCCCGCGACTCCTTCCCAGCGGATGCTTCCCATCATGGAGGGTTGAGGTTCCATTTGTACGCAGCTGGAGGCAGAGGGCTGCCGAGGGACCGTGGTCCGGGATTGGAAAGAGGCCAGAGGTGTGCAGGAGTCCCTGCCCACTTGTGAGGTGGAGAAGCCAAGATACAGAGGAGAGGAGCAGCGAGTGGAGGATGGGGCAGCTAAGCCAGCTACCCAATCCCCAGAGTAGTCCCTGCTGTCCTTGCTCAAATACAGGCTCTGTCACACCTTCAACTCTTCAGGGATTAAGCCAAGTTCCTTAGAATAATCAACCTGGGACCAAAAACAAACAAATAAACAACCCTATCCCCATAGTGGGCTTCTTCTTCCCTTCCTGGCTTTTCTTCTCAAATTGCTCAATGCACTTTAAAAAAAAGTAAAAAACAAAACTCCAAAACAAAACAACAATAACAACATCAAAACCTAAAAACAAAAAAATAATCAGAGGATAATATTTTGGTGGTTTTTTTTTCCTTGCTTATTTAAAAAACCCTAATACATACATCCAACTGGCTCTGTCAGTATGAAGCAGTCAGACCTGACTTTAAGAAGTTTATATTCTACTAGAGTAGAACAATTAACAGTCCGAGGCAGAACCATATAATCATAACAGAAGGATACAACCAGTGTCCCTAAGTATCTGAGCCCTACCCCAGAGCTATTTACCCACTGGTGGCATTTCTAATTTACTCCTTTCTCACCTTGTGCTTTTCATTATAGCAGGGATAAGGAACTTTTCTTTTTTTGTCCCTTCCCCATGTCCACAGAAAACAGTACCCCAGATTTCTGCTATCCCTAAGGTGTGAATGCCAGATTCATCAGCTCTTTCAATCTCTTAAAGGACCAAATTTTGTTAAACAAACAATGGAATGACGTATATGCCATTTGAGCATATGTAGCTAGTCCCATGTGGGGACTTGGTGGGAGTTGGTTTGCAGACATGACGGCATTTGGGTTGATTCTGTGTGATGCTGAAGAGCCTTCTATTTGGAGGCCAAAGTACTGACAATAGAGCTTCTGACCTTCAACTGAATTCCCATGCAAAAGGTCAGTGGAACTGATCCTCAATTTCATGAAAAAGGGCAAGACTACTTTGAACTGGACACAAAAGTCCTGTGAGGAAGGACATCATCCCTGAGTTCCAGTTGGTCATGTGGCTGTGAATACACCTCTGTCTCTTTCTGTTTATTCTTTCTTAATATTAGGGTAGCTGGATGGTAGAGTGGATGGAGCACTGGGCCTGGAATTAGGAAGACCAGAGTTCAAATCTGGCCTCAGACATTTACTAGCTGTGTGATCCTGGGCATCTCATTTGACCCTGTTTACCTCAGTTTCTTCATTTGTAAAATGAGCAGAAGGAGATGGCAAAGTACTCCAGGAACTTTGCCAAGTAAAACCCCAAATGGGGTCATGAAGCGTTGGACACAAGCGAAAGGACTGAACAACACAATTCTAAGATAGATATTCAACACAGTGAGATCCAGAAGTCCCATTAAAAATCCCAATAGTGACTGTGAATGATGACAGTAACGAGAGCCAGGAGCTGACTGAGCAGTAACTTCAACATACAACCGAGTGACTTTGTAAGCATTCTGAGGTCTGGAAAAATTGCCAGGCAGTGGCTGAGTGCCCTTTTGGATTGAGATTGAAGAACCACTCTGGTGGAGTGAGGAATATTACTGATTGCCTCCACCCCCCAAAACAAACAAACAAACCTCGTGAGGAAGGGAGAATAGGATTCCCAGGACCAGGAGTTGGGAAGTATCTCTTTGCCACAGATATTCTCTATTCACAAGCCTTAAAATCATCTTTTTAGAGACCTTATGTGTGCAAAAGGGGTGACCCTTGAGTTTGAGAGAGGGATAATTTATAACAATTATTTTTATTATGCTTTAGTAAATTTCTTTCCTAGAAATTAATGTTACGGCTATTAATGGGGAGAACACCTATTGGGGCTTGTGAAAGACAGTTATTAGAAACCTGACCCTCAGGCTCCCACCTCAAACCACCCCTCTATTCAGCAACCAACAACTGGAATAGAGGTAAGGGAAGTAGTCCTGTAGGGAATGTTACAAAGGCAAAGGCAAGAAAGTATTAAAACCCATATTATGACCGTTTAAGTTAGGTAAAATGGAATGTAGAAGAGTGGAGAGAATTACAAACAAGGAGGGAGAAACAAGACTCGGAACTTCAAAGTGCTTTAGATTGCAGACTTTGTGATGGGGGCTGTTCTTTGAAATTTCATTTGCCTAATTTACAATCATCAGGTGCTCAAATAAATGGTCAAATCTCTGGAAGCTTTGCTTTCAATGGTGCAGAACACCGTAAGAGAAACTGTTCGGGGCTTGTAGATCCAGGAGAGAATTCTCCAGATAAAATCAACTCCAACTTTGATACGTCACTCACTCGGAAGTTTCTGAAGCTTTCCTTAAGCATATTGTAAGGAGAGCTGTTTGTTTTCTACTTTAAGGGTGGGGAGACTCCTTCCCTCCCACCCAGCAAGGACTTGGGACAACCCCACCTTGCCAGGAACTGCACTTCTAGTGCAAATACAGGTCCAAATTGGGCTGATGTAAAAGGATCTGTCATTTATTTTATTTTTAATGTATATATGCTTGTGTACACATATGTATTTATATATAGGTGTGTACATCCCCAGAGAAAATATTATACTCTTCCTGTTAAAAAATATTTTATTTCAGGGGATGTACTTATATGTGTGTGTGTAGATATATGTATGTATATATTATACACATCCATAGAGAAAATATATTTTTCCTCTTTAAAAGACTTTTTAGGGGAATATTAAAGCCAGTATAGTCTACTAGCAACCACTGAGAATTTATTAAAAGCCTTATTAGGCACGGTGAAAATAAGAATTCTCCTGGTCTCTTAATTTCCCTTCTAGGACTCCAGGCCGCTCCATCTGTTTCCTTCAAATCAGACGGCAGTCTCCCCGCCCCGCCCCCTCCTTATTTCCTTCCCCGTCCCTTTTTCTCCGGCATTCACGCCTCAGGGATAGCAGAAAGCTGGGTCGTTTTCTGTGGAACCGGGACGTGGGGAAGGGACCAAAACCCCACCGAACCCGAAGGCTGTGATTCACCTTATTTGTTCATTCAACAGCAGTTTTAAATTTTATTATTATATTTCATATTGTATTGTTTTTAAATCATTTTTTGAAATGTCTCCCTCCTTTTCTACCCATCAAAACCGTTGATTATAAAACAAATTTTTTTTTTTTTTTTAATAAAGGGAAAGGCTAAGATCTTTTGGAATTTAGTCTGTTCATAATTACCATAAACTTTGCCCTTTGACTTGGAAAAAATGGAGGGGGGGCAGTTTCTGACTAAGGAGCATGACAATATCTGTGATGGAACAGACATTTATTAAATACACCAGGGGAATTTGGTAAGGCAGGGTCTCCGTGGAGTTTACAGTCTATGACGTCCTGTCTCATACAAGGGTTGTCTGAAGGAAAATGTAGACTATCGCCTCCGAAGTCTTTTATATGGTCCGAACTTTGATTAAAAAAACACATATTTTACATATATACATATGTATGTGAATATATGCATGTATATATCTCAAACGTATTATTAAAATGTATAGTTTACATGTACACGTGTGTTTCTCAGAGAAGTGAGGCACTTTCAGCATCATGCAGCCAGCAACTGCCAGACACAGGCCCAGGAGTTCGGGCTCTCTGACCCCTGACCCCCAGTCCATCCAGAGTCTCCCCCTTTAAGGGACGGGACCAGGTTTTTGGGCCGGGCCCAGGAGCTCGGGCTTACGCCCCTCGTTGTCACTGCAGAACTGCTCCCATTCTAACAAATCTCCCTAATCTCATTATCCGGGAGCCGCGGCCCGGGAGCGGGCTGCTCCGCCACGAGGCAGAAAGCCGGCCATTGTTCCCCCGCTCTCCGGGACACCGGGGCCGTTTCTGGGAGCCCCAGACAGAAACGCTGCCAGCAGCTGTGCGGAGCGCTCGCGGCCGGGCCGCGGGCCAGCGGAGGACGCCGGGGGAAGCGGCTGCGCAGACGCGCGCGGCTCCGGCCTGCTGTGGCCCGCGGCTGCCCTCTGCCGGAAGTTCGCCGCAATGGCGGCGGCGACGGGCTCCCCCTTCGAGGTCCGCCCGGGCTTGGGAACGAGCAGTGGGAGGGGGCCCGGCGCGCTGCCCGGGAATACCAAGGAGCGGGGCCAACCGCTGTTTTTTTCCAAAGCAGGCAAAGGTCCGGCTAACACAGCGTGGAGAAGTACGGGAACGAGGACTCGGAGGACCGCGCACGTCTATTGTTTGGGAGGCCGGGCGAGGAGCGGGGCGGGGCGGGAAACGCGGAGCTCGGGCCAAGCCTCGGGTTTCTGCGTCTCCTGAGGCCGAAAGCGCCCGGCGGGCTCCCTCCCCGAGCCTGGCGGGGTGCGCTAGTCCCGCCCTACAGGCCCCACCGCAAACCCCGCCGAGGGGTACTTCCGCGCCCCTCCTCGCGCTCTGGTGGGGTCTTCCCCATTAGAGTGTAAACGCCTCGGGGGCAGGCGCGGTCCTTTCTGCTCGTTTGTTTTCCCAGAGTTCCGCACAGTGCCCGAAAGAACGCAGTGAAGGCCTGGCCTCTCCCCTCCCCCCATTAGAACGTAAGCTCCCTCAGGCAGGAATCGTCATTCTGCTTATGTTTGTATCCCCAGGGTTTGGTTGAGCACCCGGGAGTGATGAGGTCCGATGAATTATGATCTCGTACAAGTCAAAAAGGGGGCAGGGCCGGCTAGGTGGCGCAGTGGATAGAGCGCCAGTCCTGAAGTAAGGAGGACCCGAGTTCAAATCCGACCTCAGAAAGTCTCGTAATCCCGATATCTCAGATCCGAGAGGGGGAGAGACAGAGAGAAAAGCAAAAGATAGATAGATAGATAGGGGGTGAGACAGAGAGGGAGAAGGTACCTGGAATGATTTCACAGGAACTTTCTCAATTAACAGGGGGAGAGATGGAGCCCCTTTATGGGAAAGCAAATCAACTGGGCCCGGGGTGAGGGTGAGAAGATAATTATAGCTCTTTGCAATTAGAACTCATGTTCCCCCACCATAGTGGGTCACACAGTAAATCAAATGTAATGTCCCTGCCCTTGAATTTGTACGTACTTTAGCTCAGAAAAGGGCTTCTAAAGCCGGGGTTCTAAAAGCGGGGCACAATTGTTCGAAGAGAAAGGGAAGTATAGTATAGCGTCCCGGCTTCGGGGCACAATTGTTCGAAGAGAAAGGGAAGTATAGTATAGCGTGCTGAAGCACGGAAGGGAGGGATCTATAGCTTCAAATGCTAAACAGGAGAGTCTAAGAATGATTACAGCTTATAACACTTTAAGGTTCTCGAAGCCTTTTGCTACATTCACTCATTTGATCCCTACACTTAAGTGTTATTGTTGCTGTTCGGTCATTTCAGACTCATGACCCCTTGGCAAAGGGGTTTGTGATTTCCTTCTTTAGATTTTACAGATGAGGAAACTGAGGCAAACAGTTGAGTGACCGGACAAACCAGTCTTCCTGACTCCATGATGATCCACTTTGATCATCTTTGATCAAACTTTGATGCACTGCATACTTGGCTGCCCCAACCCGTGAGGTGAGGACTGTTAATAATCTCATTTTACTGCTGAAAAAACTGAGTCCGGTCATTTGTCTGGTGACCAGTAAGTGAGGCGGGCCTGAATGAAGGCCTTCATGACTCCGAGTCCCTGAATATTTTCCCACGTTGCCAAACGGGGCTTGCCACAGAAGGGACACTGAACTGTAAGTACTGGGACTGGATACCTGTGGACACAGACACACCTCTAATGTAAATGTGAGGGAAGAAAAGCCGCACGGCTCCGTCCACGGATGTCGGCAGATATTTTAGCTGGGCAGACACACAGCCACCGCCTCATGTACTTCAAAATGAGTACTGCGCATGTGTTCTCCAGCGAGGTAAGCTCTGCGTATGGGCTTTGTCGTGGAGCGGCGGCCGGATGCTCCTCACGTAAGGTTGAGCTTTTTCAAACTTAGTGGAGCTGCGAGCATGCGGGCTGACTTTTCACATGTGAGTGACAGCATCCTAGGGACTCGGGACATTGACTGCTGAGCGAGAAAAAAAAGCTGATGATGCAGTGGCCGACCTTACCCTCAATGCTCTGTCCTTCTTGCCTAGAATGCTTAGAGACGCCATGGGGGCAATAGGGGAGCAGTTTGTCCTTCCCTCCAGCCCAGGCTCCTTGTACCAAGAGCATATTGCATTTAAAACACATATCCTGTGCCCTGATGAGTGTGAGCCCGGGTTTTAGACTAACCTCGGTGTGTAGGTTCTGTCCTGGACTTAGATGAGTGAGGACCTATCCTGAGAACGCGGCCGTGAGATAACTTTGAGTTGGAGAAGTCTGGAGGACCCCGGTCCTTTTGTTGGTCGTCTGAAGACTGAATGGGGGGGAACCCAAATCTATCATTAAATACATTATTAGAAAAGCGCTGTTCTAAGGAGTGGAAATAGAAATACAAAAGTGAAGTAGAACCTACTCTCGTGAAGCTCATATTCAAGGAGCTCCACCTAATGGGGGAAAATGTAATGGAGCCTTTCAGCTTCAAGTCAGAAATGTCCTATGGTTCTTAGGGTATAATGGCAAAATGCATTGTAATGCCTCGTGCTCAGTTTCATTTCCATTGGTCACAAGGGGTGGAGAGCCCAGCATTTATTCCAGGAATTTTGGAGATTTGATCAGTCAGAAAACAAACTTTTTTTAGCTTTAAGTATTTATCATCCTTTGTATCAGACACTGTGCAAAGTGTTAGGGATATTAAAAAGAAGTCAAAGTCCCTCAAGGGGCTCCCAATCTAAAGATGACCATGAAGGATACTGATCCTTTTGGCCAGAATGCACATCTCATGTATTATAGAACATATAATACATACAGGCTTATGCATTCAAAATCAGAATTGATTCTTGCATACAGAGGACTGGACAGTGAAGAAACGAGGTGAAATGTGAAATACCTATTTGGTCACTCCACAAACTGCTCCACAACCAAACCTTTCTGATGGGGTCTAAGTATCAGCCTCTAGAGAGAGAATAACTGGTTATCAAAGACATTACTGAATCCTGTTTGCAGCCTTTATGTAAATGTATCTTTTATAATTTCTTTTGCACATAGGAAATAAATAACTGATTTACATTGTATAATAAGGAACTTTTAAATTCTGCCTCGTGTGGAAGCTTGGTCATGAGCCAAAACCTAATTTTTAAGTAATTTTCCCCTGGAGGACTGGAGTGAGGAATTCATGAGCTGAAGAACACGAGAGAAGGAAGCTGGTATATAAGCCAGGCTCCCCAGGATTGAACTTGCTATGGGATGGCTCCAGAGAAGAGAGTGTCTTAAGAAGAGGGAGAGGGAGAAATTCCCCAATCCCCCACTCATACTCCCTTATGCAAGCATATATGGATATGTTGGTAGGTATATGAATATGGCAAGAACTTGGGTTTTTTTCAGCATGGGAAAACTCCATGTTTTTAATTTGGGATAAAACTTTGAGACCAGGATCGTTCCTGATCCCACCATTCTGGAGAGCAATTTAGAACTAGCCCAAGGGGCTGTCAAACTGTGCATACATTTTGATCCAGCAGTGTCATTAATGGATCTGTATCCCAAAGAAATCATAAAAGAGGGACAAAGACCAGCATGTGCAAAAATGTTCGTAGCAGTTCTTTTTGTGGCAGCAAGAAGTTGGAAATTGAGTGGATGCCCATCATTGAAGGAATTGGCTGAATAAGCTGTAGAATATGAATGTAAAGGAACACTATTGTTCGGTAAGAAATGATGAAAAGGCAGATTTCAGAATAAGCCTGGAAAGACTTACAGGAACTGATGCTGAGTGAAATAAGCAGAACCAAGAGAACATTGTACACACTAACAGCAACATTGTATCGTGATCATTATAATAGACAACTCTTCTTAGTAATACAGTGATCCAAGACAATTCCAATAGAAAGTACTATCCACATCCAGAGAAAAGAACGATAGAGACTGAATGCAGATGAAAGAATGCTATTTCTCCCCTCTTATTCTTTCTTGTGGTTTTTCCCTTTTGTTATATTTCTTTCACAACATGGCTGATATGGAGGTATATTTAAATTGATTATAAATTTATAACCTATGCCATATTGCTTCCTGTCTTGAGGAGGATAAAGATAAGGGATGGAGGAGGAAAAAAAATTGGAACTCATAATGTTATGAAAAAGAATGTTGAAAATTTATCTTTACATGCAAATGGAAAAATATTGAGACTAATAAAGTTGCTTGTAATTTTTTTCACTTCACTTTAATATAATATACATTTATTAAGTGCCTTACTATGTCACAGGCACTGTGCAAAGTGCTGGAGATTTTTAAAAAGGGCCCAAGACAATCCCTGCCTCTAGGGAGCTTAGAATCTAATGTACTGGATGTTGGATTTCATTGACATGGGAAGTTGTCTGGTGACACTGATTTGGGCAGTCTTACAGCTGGTACTTGTCTGAGGCAGGATATATATCCCTCTCCTTTTTTTTTTTTTTTTTTTTTCTTTTTTTGCTGATTCTGAGGCTAGGTCTCTGTCCACCCTCCTTTGCCCTTTCCCTTCCCCCTAGCTACCTCCATATGTTTGATGAATTAAAATAATTTCAGTAGACACTGACACACCCACCTTCATCTGGGTGTACTTGCACGAATTTAGGGACATGCAGATAGACCCCGGACACACCAGTTTGTCCCTATGCAGCAGTTCTGATGTTGGTGAGATCAAAGACATGAGACGTGCGTTTTGAAGCTTGGGAAGAAAGAGATTCATAAATTATTTTTTTCAGACATGTGTTCCTTCCAGTTAGGAAGTTCTAGGAACCGTGGGCTGGCTGAAAGTCAGAGTGAGACACCCTCCTTAGCCTTAGGAACTGAAGAGCCCAACGAGGGAGGAAGACAGACACGTGCT
This sequence comes from Sminthopsis crassicaudata, assembly GCF_048593235.1. NCBI lineage: Eukaryota > Metazoa > Chordata > Mammalia > Dasyuromorphia > Dasyuridae > Sminthopsis > Sminthopsis crassicaudata. The sequence goes on from NC_133620.1 coordinate 104,859,962, forward strand.
CACAAAATAGTCCCCTCTGTACCCCTCTTTTCCCCTTAATGTCCCTTCAGAAGGGAGCTTCTGGTGCTGAGACGATGCTGATTCCTTCCTCCAAAGGACATCTCAAACCCAGACACTGCTGACTTATTGATGGGTGTTTCACAAAGGCAGTGGGTTGGGGGCTGGGGCCCAGCCATGGCAGTAATAAGCATAGACACACAGCAAACTTGCAGTGAATAATAGAACAAAAAAGCTGGCAAGAGTCTGAGGATCAAAGCTGATGAGCAATCATAGGATCTCCCAGTTAAACATCCCAGCAGACCAGCCTGGGGCTGGGGCAGGGGAGGGAGCTGGAAACAATTGTGTGCAGGCTTGGCCCTTCTGCTTCTCCTGGTTTATTGCACCCACCAGTGTTCTGCTTGTGACCCATAGAGGAAGCACTATTTTATCTCAAAACTCCAAGTCCATCTCTTCCTCTTAAGATCAGCAAATAAATGCACAGAAAATAGCTTTCTCCTTTCTCTTTCCCTAGAGATGGAAGGCTAGGGGAAATCAAAAATTGGTGAGAAAGGGTTGGTCCTGTGTCGGGACACCTGGATTCTGTTTCCACATTTTGGTTGGTAAATAGCCCCAGTTGGGCCTCAAATTTCCTCATCTGGAAAAAGAGGGCAGGTGGATTAATTAGTCTCTATCTCCCCCTCTAATTCTAGGAAAGAGGAGGGGGGAAATGTGATTACTTTTGTTTCTGCTGCTTAGTTTTAGGCCAGGAGTCAGTGGTTCTCATGGCTGATTTAGGGGTGTTAGACCTAGGTCAAACATCAGTCATAAAATTATTTTGAAGAGGGGAAAAGCTTCTGGGAGCAGTGTGTTTCAATGACAATAACACTGGCTCAGAAATGAGCCATTTTCTGCTCTGAGCTGAGTTGAGACATTTATTTTTATATATTTATTTATTGAGATGCTTTATAAGCATCTCACAATCAACATGCCTAAAGCACCTGCCCCCTTCTTCAGTTACCTATTTTTATTGAATATGAAAAAGTGTGACCCCTCTGGGTCTTCTCATCCCAAAAAATGATGATTACAAAGATTCTTTCCAGCTCCAAGTCTTGATCTTGTTGAATCTGGCTCTATCACATTTCTTGTATTCATCCCAACTTCTCCACTTAGGTTACACTTGTATTTACTCAAACATTCTTGCCTCAAGTCTGTCCCCAAAATGGAGGGAGCACTGGGCTTGGAACAAGAAAGAGCTGAGGTCAAACCCAGCTTCCGATATTTACTAGTTGCGTAAATCTGGGCAAGTTACTTTGCCTCAGTTTCTTCAACGATAGAAATAATATCACCTACTTCCCAGAGTAGTTATGAAGTTCAAGTAAAAAAATATTTCTAAAGCCCTTAACACAGTGTTTGGCACATGTAGGGAATTATTTCTAGTCATATCAGATGGTTCTTTATGACTCCATTTGGTATTTTCTTGGAGGTGATACTAGAGTAATTTGTATTTCCTTCTTCAGCTCATTTTACAGATGCAGAAACTGAAGCAAAAAAGGTTAAGTGACTTGCTCAGAGTGACATAGCTAGTAAATGTGTGGGGCTGGATTTGAACTCAAGAACGTATTCCTGATTCCAGGCCAACCACTCTATCTACTATACCATCTGGCTACCCTCTTAGTGGCAGTGGATGAAACATTGGGCAAGAGAGCTTCAAAGTTGGAAAAGGTGGAGGTCTAAGATCTAGAATGAATAAGATCCTCATAGATCGTATAGTCCAACTTTCTCATTTTTTTGTTTTTCAAATAAAATCAGTAACTGCAATCGATTGACAAGCATTAAAGTACCAAGCATATATACTAAGCATACTAGGTGTTAGAGATAAAAAGACAAAATACACAATATTCCTTCCCTTCAGGAGCATTCATTCCAGGGGAACAATATAGACACATATAAGTGCATATAAAACATGCACAAAGTAATTTCAAAGTAATTTTTTTGGGTGGAGATGCTAAGTAGTTGGAGAGATGGGGAAAGATCTCATGTAAGAAATGGCACCTGAACTGAGCTTGAAAAGACATTAGAAATTCTAGAAAGGGGGAGAACATGGGGAGGAATTGTAAGTATTTCTCTGACCCTCAGTTTATTACCTGTAAAATGGGGTTAATAATTCTGGAAGGCATATCAAGATATGCAGGGCCATTATGGTGTGGGGTAAGGGAACTTAGTAAACTGTAAACTGCTACATAAGTGAGAGTTGTGGTTATAATACCTTAAAATGTTCAATTCTATATTAATATACATTCAGAGATATATTGGAAAATGCTGAAAAAACTCTAACCTGCTATTTTGGAGTGATTGGACTGTGGAGACTAATAAACAGACAGATCATAGGAGTTCCTGGTCAGCCTGTGAGAATGACCCCTTTCAGAAAGTCAGCTGTTTTATCAATTTATAGGCTGAGCCAAAGTGAAATGAATGAATGAATAAATAACTAGACAAATGACATTAGCCCCTTGTTTTTGTGCTTTGAGTCTTTTCCCCTTGGTCTTAGGAGGGGGAGGCGGGAAACCTTGTAATTAGAGCATGAAATGTGTCAGTCCAGGAAATAATTTGTTTTCTAAGAGGAAAGTTATTGAAAACACTTCCCTCTGTGTGTGAGCTCAGAGGCTAGTGGGCGGGCAGCAGAGTCTATAGGGAACAGAGCAGGGGCAGTAGCCAGGACATTTTTTAAAAAGGACTAGAAACACACACAGAAAGATTGTTGTTACTCCTCTGATTCTCTGTGACTCTATTTGTGGTTTTCTTGGCAAAAATACTGGTGTGGTTGGCCATTTCCTTCTCCAGTTCCTTTTACAGATGAGTAAATTGAGGCAAACAAGGTAAAGCCCACTGTTATGCAAAGTTTTGAAGCCCAAGGTCACATAACTAGTAACTGTCTGAGGCTGTATTTGAATTCTGGTCTTCCTGACTCCAGAATCAGAGCTCTACGTCTTGCATCATTCTAGTTATCTTGACTTTGTCTTACTACTGGACTTCGATGACTCTGGATGGGAAAGGGGGAAAGGATGACTTTGATGAAGATGAGTCTTCCTGATCCTAGTCCCAGCACTCTGTCTAGTGTGCCATCTAGCTGCCCTGCTGCAGAAATGGAGATAGAGACAAATCCACTAATACCTAGATACATACTCAGACACAAATTCAGCAAGCAACCCAAAAATGCATTCATTAAGGATCTTCCATGGTATGTTCTAGGCACCATGCCAGTCACTGAGCTATAAAGGCAAAAGAATGAAAGGCTCTCTGCACAGGTTGGTGCACATCAGGACACAACAGGTGTGGAGACATGAGGAGGATTGAAGCCCACAGGTTCACAAGATCTAGAGACATCCTGATGTTAATGGTATACCAGGGGGACATTCAGGGAGAGATGGTGACAAAGGGTCAGGTCATCCTCCTCTCTCTTGAAGTCTCTCTGAGAAGCCTCTTCATTTTTCCCCCCTGGAGTGTACCTGTCCCTGGGGATACAGTTCTGAAGGGTTGCCCGGGGACAAAGCTGGGTGGTGGGAAAGGGAGAAAAGAGAGACTAGCTAGAGGACCATCCTGGAACTGACTGCATGCATCTCCAGCTGGGAAATCTTTCTTTCACGTTTTCCAAAAGGCAACACCTGGGGAATTAATGAGGTATTCTATGCAAAGGAACATGTGAGGGATTCTAGCTGTAGGCTCCTGGAGCATAATAACTGGAATCATAGTTTTAGCTGTATGGGAATATTAAAAATCAAGCTTGACAGCAGTTATAGGTAGGACGGGTCAGATTCCCTTTTCTTAGAATGTGAGCTCATTGTCAGTAGGGACTGTTTGATTTATTGTTTTTTGTATATGCAATCGCTGGGTGTCTGAAATTTTGTTGTTGTTCATTTGTTTTAGTTCCTTATTCTTCGTGACCCCATTTGGGGTTTTCTTGGCAAGGATACTGGAGTGGTTGGCCATTTCCTTCTCCAGTTCATTTTACACGTGAGGAAACTAAGTCAAACAGGGTAAAGTGACTTGACCAGGGTCACACTGTTTGAATTCAGATCTACCTGACTCTAGATGCTCTATTCACTGAGCCATATAGCAGCCATCTCTGCAACATACTTAACCAATATTTGTTGATTGATTGACTTCATTCTCACATGTCTGTATGTAGTAAGTAACACAGTAGGTGCTTAATCTCATGTCTAAATTGCCCTAGTATTGGCTATTTTGAGGAAATACTGCTTTTATAAGGTAGATGTTAGTATATGAGGGTGGAAAATGGGGCCAGGGGCAACCCATGGTAGGGGGTGTGGCACTCCAATCATTTCATTTACTCTATTCATTGGGTAGGATAGGGAAGCACAGTGGATAAAGTGGAAAAACTTGGAGTCAAGAAGACTTATCTTCATGAGTTCAAATCCAGTCTCTGGCTCTTACTAGCTGTGTGACTTAATAGAATCATAGGTCTACAGCTGGAAGACACCTTAAAGACTATTTAGTCCAACATCTTTTTTGCAGATGAGGAAACTGAGGCACAGAGTCACTTGTTTGTGATATAATAACTGTCTGAAGTAGGATTTGAATCCAAAACTTCCATCTCCAGTGCCAATGCCCTATCCATCCCTAGATTTTCTTTCTTCCCCAAAAAAGCATTGTTCAAATGAAGCTTCACATGAAGCCTGTCCTGGTTACTCCCCTCCTCCCTGCCCTATTAATGTTCTTTTTGTTGTTGTAAGTTTTTGCCTTCAGGAACTTAGAGTCTGGCTGGGAAGAGAGATATGATGCATACTTTTGCAATGTTTGCACATAGCCTTTTTTTGTGCCCTTTCTCTTTTCAGAACTCTTCCCAAAGCAGGGAAATCACTTTTTTTTTAATTTTTATTTTTTTATTAATTTTATAATTATAAAATTTTTGACAGTATATATGCATGAGTAATTTTTTTTATAACATTATCCCTTGTATTCATTTTTCCAGATTTTCTCCTCCCTCCCTCTACTCCCTCCCCTAGATGACAGGCAATACCATACATTTTACATGTGTTACAGTATAACCTAGATACAATATATGTGTGCAAATCCAATTTTCTTGTTGCACGTTAAGTATTGGATTCTGAAGGTATAAGTAACCTGGGTAGATAGACAGTAGTGCTAACAATTTACATTCAATTCCCAGTGTTCCTTCTCTGGGTGTAGGTTGTTTCTGTCCATCATTGATCAGCTGGAAGTGAGTTGGATCTTCTTTATGTTAAAGATATCCACGTCCATCAGAATACATCTTCATACAGCATTGTTGTTGAAGTGTATAGTGATCTTCTGGTTCTGTTCATTTCACTCAGCATCAGTTCATGTAAGTCTTTCCAAATCTTTCTGAAGTCATCCTGCTGACAGGATGACAGAGCAATAATATTCCATAACCTTCATATACCATAATTTACCCAACCATTCTCCAATTGATGGACACCCATTCATTTTCCAGTTTTTAGCCACTTCGAAAAGAGCTGCCACAAACATTTTGGCACATACAGGTCCCTTTCCCCTCTTCAGTATTTCTTTGAGATATAAGCCCAGGAGTAGCACTGCTGGGTCAAAAGGTATGTACAGCTTGATAATTTTTGGTCATAGTTTCAAATTGCTCTCCAGAATGATTGGATTCTTTCACAATTCCACCAACAATGTATTAGTGTCCCAGTTTTCCCACATCCCCTCCAACATTCATCATTATTTGTTCCTGTCATCTTAGTCAATCTGACAGGTATGTAGTGATATCTTAGTTGTCTTAATTTGCATTTCTCTGATCAGTAGAATCACTTTTTTTAATTAAAGTTTTTTTTATTTTCAAAACACATACACAGATAATTTTCAACATTCACCTTTTTGAAACTTTGTGTTCCAGTTTTTTTCCCCTTCCCCTAATCTCCTCCCCTAGATGGCAAGTAAACCAATATGTTAAACATGTATGATTCTTTTATATATATATATACACACACACATATTTTATATACATGTTTATATATATACACATATACATATATATATACATACACACACATATATATACACACATATACATATATATATATATATATATATGTATACATATATCCATGAAATCAGATCAAAGAAAAATCAGATCAAAAAGGAAAAAATGATAAAGAAAACAAAATGCAAGCAAACAACAAAAAAGAGAAAATATTATGTCGTGATCCACATGCAACCCCATAGACTCTCTCTGGCTGCAGATGGTTCTCATCATCACATCATTGGAACTGGCCTGAATCACTTCATTGTTGAGAAGTGCCATGTCCATCAGAATTGATCATTGCTGTTGCTGGCTCTACTCACTTCACTTAGCATCAGTTCATGTAAAATCATCCTGCTGATCATTTCTTATAGAACAATAATAGGGAAATCACTTTCTATCTATTTCTCTCAGTCCATAAACCTCTGAATATAGTGCAAGCTCTGTGAAGAGAGGAACTTTAAGATCTCTCTGTCTTTCTCTCCTCCATTTCTCCCTCTCCTTCCTTTTTTTTTTTTCTTTTGTACCCTCAATGTCTAGTACAGTGCCTGGCAGAGAGTAAGCACCTTAGTAAATGTTTGGTGAATTAAATTGCACTGAAATAGACCCTATTTCCTACTGTCTCTTGGGGCCCATTGGGCACAGAAACACATACAATGTCCCCAGAACATTTACAGCATCTTACAGAAACAGAAACAAGAAACGGCGGCAAGCCCATATATCTGCCAGACCTTGTTCTCTTGTACATCGGGTTGATGCTATTAAAATGCTTCTTGTACAATGTGGGCTTGAAAGCTGTTTTTTTCATGAAGGGGATGAATTTGTTCTGAGGCAGTTCCTGCTATCTCCCTGGGTATGCTTTGATGAGGGATTTGCATTCCTGACTCCCACTCTGGGCTGAGCATTCTAATTTTTACCTTTCCAGGAATGCAAAAGGATCTTTAAAGGGACCCCTCTGAACCTCAGCTTTCTCACCTATAAAATGGGGCAATGAGAGTACCTAGTCTTCTTGCTCCATTGCAGTGCTGTGAACTTATAATGGGAAGAAAATGGAAGTGAAAATGTTTTGAGATGCTTTGAGTGCCAGGCAAATGTTTAGAAAGTAAGGGATTTCTTTTGGTACCGCTAGACACCCATACTCTGTCTCTATCTTTGTCTTTCTGTATGTCTGTCTCTTTGTCTCCCTTTCCTTCTCTCTTTCCTCCCCCTTCCTTCTCCTCTCTTCTCTTTTTTCCTACTCTCTTCTCCTCTCTTTTTCCTCTCCTCTCCTTCCCTCTCCTCTTTTCTTCTCTGTTTCTGTCTCTCCTTCTCTCTGCCTGTCTCTGATTTCTCCCCCCACTCTGTCTCTCTGTCTTAGTCTGTTTATCTCTTTGTTTTTCTTCCTGTCTCTGTGTCTCTGTGTGTTTCTGTCTCTCTCTGCCTTTCTCTGTGTGTCCCTATCTCTCTCTCTCTGTCTCTTTCTGTCTCCATCTGTTTCTTCTCCCTCTCTGTCTCTCTCTGTGTTTCTGTCTCTGTATCTTTTGCTCTCTGTCTCTGTGTCTGTCTCTCTCCTTCTCCAAAGTCCACAAAGAGAAAAAAAATCACTTTGACCTCATTATTACCAAGCAAATGATGTAACTTATTATTGGCCAGACACAAGAACACAGAAGAGAGAGAGGAGCACATGTGCCCACACACACACACGCACAAACACAGCGATTTTGTTCTCAGTATGGGTGCTCACAGCTCTGCAGTTACTTGTTCTCCGGTCAAGTGTACTTGGGAACAACATTCTCAGAAATAGACACCACCTGACACGCCTCCACAGAACACACACAAAGAGAGAGAGTGAGAGGAGAGAGACAGAGAGGGAGGGAGGGAGGGAGATGGGGGAGGGGGAGAGAGAGAGAGAGATGGAGAGACAGAGAGACAAACAGACAGAAAGAGACAGAGACAGAGAGAGAGATGGGGGAAGGGGAGAGAGATGGAGAGAAACAGACAGAGAGACCCACAGAGGGACAGAGAGAGACAAAGAGACAGAGGGACAGAGACAGAGACACACAGAAAGACAAAGAGAGAGACAGAGACATAGAGACACACACAGAGAGAAAGATAGAGAGGGGGGACAGAGACAGAGAAAGAGAGAGAGACAGAGACAGAAAGAGAGAGAGACACAGAGAGAGAGACAGAGAGAGAGAGAGAGAGAGAGAGAGAGAGAGAGAGAGAGAGAGAGAGAGAGAGAATGAGAGAGAGAGAGAAACAGAGACAGAGAGAGAAACAGAGAGAGAGAGAGAGAGAGAGAGAGAGAGAGAGAGAGAGAGAGAGAGAGAGAGAGAGAGAGGAGAGAGAGGAGAGAGAGAGAGATGGGAAAAGGGAGAGAGATGGAGAGAGACAGAGACAGAGAGACCCACAGAGGGACAGAGAGGGATAAAGAGACAGATGGACAGAGACAGAGACACACAGAAAGGACAGAAAGAGAAAGAGAGAGGGAGACAATGAGAGAGAGAGAGAGAGAGAGAGAGAGAGGAGAGAGAGAGAGAGAGAGAAACAGAGACAGAGAGAAGAGAGAGAGAAACAGAGACAGAGACAGAGAGAGAGAGAGAAACAGAGAGAGAGAGAGAGAAAGAGAGAGAGAGAGAGAGAGAGAGAGAGAGAGAGAGAGACAGAGAGAGACAGAGAGAGGAGAGAGACAGAGAGGAGAGAGACAGAGAGAGAGAGAGAGAGAGAGAGAGAGAGAGAGGGAGAAGAGAGAGAGAGGAGAGAGACAGAGAGAGAGAGAGGAGAGAGAGAGAGAGAGAGAGAGAGAATGAGAGAGGGAGAGACAGAGAGAGAGGAGAGAGACAGAGAGAGAGACAGAGAGAGAGAGAGAGAGAGATGAGAGAGAGAGAGAGAGAGAGAGAGGAGAGAGAGAGAGAGAATGAGAGAGGAGAGACAGAGACAGAAAGAGAGAGAGAGAGGAGAGAGAGATGGGAAAGGGGAGAGAGATGGAGAGAGACAGAGACAGAGAGACCCACAGAGGGACAGAGAGGGATAAAGAGACAGAGGGACAGAGACAGAGACACACAGAAAGACAGAAAGAGAAAGAAGAGAGGGAGGACAATAAGAGAGAGAGAGAGAGAGAGAGAGGAGAGAGAGAGAGAGAGACAGAGAGAGAGAGAGAGAGAGACAGAGACAGAAAGAGAGAGAGAATGAGAGAGGGAGAGAATAAGAGAGAGACAGAGAGAGAGAGAGAGGAGAGAGAGAGAGATGGGGAAGGGAAGAGAGATGGAGAGAGACAGAGACAGAGAGACCCACAGAGGGACAGAGAGGGACAAAGAGACAGAGGGACAGAGACGGAGACACACAGAAAGACAGAAAGAGAAAGACAGAGACACAGACATAGAGACACACACACAGAGAAAGACAGAGAGGGGGGACAGAGACAGAGAAAGAGAGAGAGACAGAGACAGAGAGACAGAGATAGAGAGAGACAGAGAGAGAGAATGAGAGAGGGGGGGAGGGGGGGAGAGAAAAGGGAGGAGGGAGGGAGGGAGGGAATTTGAGGCTAAATAATATTGCCGCTGTGGGAAAGGCAGCATAAGGAAATATATAAGATAAGCCTACACAGAGTAATTGAATAGAGTCCTGCTGAAGAATGAGATCTCTCAGCTCATAATCACGGCCATGCGTCACGGACTGGGCAGGAAGCACGAGGAAGAGGGGGGGCTCAGGTTCTGGGCCGAGGGCCTTGCGGCAGAAGCGCTGCAGGACTGCCCGGGTGCAGATTCTGCCGCGGCCCGTTAGCGGAGGGGACCGGCAGGAGACCTGCGGGTCTCCTCAGGACTCCTTCGGGGCGAGCGCGGAGCCTGCACGGGGCTTTGAGGCCCTCTAGCTGTGGTCCACCAAAAAGCAGCTTGGATGGAGAGCCCGGAGACCGGGAGAGGTTCCCGTTAGTGACAGTCTCCTTGCGTCTAAAGTTTTTGTTTTAATGGGATAATAATAATAATGTCAGAGGGAATTCCTGAGGTCCGGCCCCCCGGACTCCACTGAGGCTGGACCACAATTTACCTAAATCTCCTTTCTTTCCCCAGGGCTTAGAGTCCGAATACAACAGGCTCTAAGAAGCGTCGTTCCCTTGCTCCTAAGCCTAAGCATAGAGCGCTGCACCTGAGTAAGGTCCAGGCCAGACATTGCCCGTCTGTGTTCGCTGCCTCAGTTTCCCCATCTGTCACCCTGGAGAAGGAGCTGGCCCACAGCTCCAGTGTCTTTGCCAGGAGAACTCCGAGTGGGGTCCCGAGGAATGGGGCAGGACCGAACAGCAACAACAAGTTCTCCCAGGTCACCCCAGTCTCTGACCTGGGTCCTCCCTGACTCCCGTCTCTGACACACAACCTCGTGTAGCCTGTTAGCCTAAACACAGGTTTTTTAGAACACTTCGCCCAGCCCGTTCCTCACTCTGAGGCTGGGCTAGCATTATCCCTTCAGATCTGTCTCCTTCCCTTCTTTGCTTCTTTCTGGTTATTGTAATTATTTGGGAATTTACAGAATAATCCGTCACCAAGTCCTCTAGAACAAATTGAATGTCAGGTTTGTAAAACAACCTAATAAAGCAGATGGCAATACCCGCTGGTAAATCTCTCCCCATTTCCTGCCCCACCCCCTCCCCACTTCAGTGTCGCTGGAAAGCTGACAGATTATCCATTTATGGGCAGATTAATCCCGAGCAGTATAAACATGGGGAGAAAATTACACTTTCTTGTCTTCATAATTGATAAGAAGGACACATTAATCTGTAAAGCCCGGAGGAGAAGCCCATCTGTCTGTCAAGACAGACATGGGGACAGTGAGAGCTCAGAGAAGTTAGACCGCATGGGACCCGTCTGTTTGGCCAGCCATCCATCTCGGGGCTGCTCTCCTCCCGCTCAATCATGGAAACGGGGTCTTAAGAGGCCCCTAGGGGCTCGTCTCACCTGGAATGCTTTCAGAATGCTGCGGGACAGAGAGGCGGAGGAATTTGACGTCATCTGGACTTGTTACTTAGGTATTACTTAGGTAACCTCGCATAGGCGTGGTTAGGCGGTGCGATGCTGCCGGGGGCAGGGAGTGAGGAAGAACTGAGTTCAAATCCAGCCTCAGACACTTGCCAGCTGTGTGACTCTGGGCGAGTCGAATAACCCCTATTTGCCTCAGTTCCTCATCTGTAAAATGGGGACAGATGAGAAAAGGAAATGGAAATTATTCCAGTATCTTTGCCAAGATTCACTGGGGTCGCATAGAGTTGGATATAACTGGCTAACAACAAACCTTCCATAAGTCACCTTGTGTCTCAGTTTACCAATCTGTAAAACAGAAATCCCTTCCAGTTCTAACTCTATGCTTTGACCTTGACCCCTTTCAGAGTTCTGCCAGAAGTGGGGATGTGTCTCTGGCTAAGCCCCGTCCCAGTGCACAGTGAGTGAGAAAGTAAAGGTCACGCCGCCTCACCCTGACCGCTGCCCAACTGTCTCAAAGCCACCCTCCGAATCTTCCACTGGCCCTTTAAGGGATTCTGAAAGAAAGTCTCCAAAGTCAAGAATTTTACTCATTTCTTCCCCCTCCTCCGCTGTTTTTTTATGAATTTTAAACACTCCCCTCCCCCTCTCCTCATCTTCAGTCACCTTCTCAGTGTGGCAGCTGTGATACATTAATTGTCTCATTGAAGCCTGTCAAGAGCTGTCAGGGAATGTCACACCGGCCCAAACCCACCGTCAGAGAAGGGGGAGGGGGTGATGGCTGCAAAGCACCTCCTGATAAGCTCTCTCCAGAACTCTTCCCCTTCTTCCCTCCGTTGTTTGGAGAACTTGGTTTCCTGCCTTCTGTCATTTAGATGGGATTTGTCTGGGACAGGGAAGCCAGGAGGGAGAAGAGAAAAGTGAGAAGGGGGTGGGAGAAGTCTAGGCAGACCCCAGCCATCCAGAAACTTCTGCTGGTACGAGGACTGATCTGACCCTGAAGGAAAGATGAGGGAAGGAAGATGGTAAATAAGAGAAGAGAGGAGATCAAAGGCAGAAATCCCCAGAGACAGAGAAATAAAAGGAGAGGAGAGAGAAAAAAGAAAGAAAATAAAGAGAAAATCAATCAATTAATCAATCAGTGAACATTTATTAAACACCTACCATCTGTCCAGATACCACTGGGGATTCCAAAAGAGGTAAAAATCAATACTTGTCCTTGAGTCGCAAACTTCTAAGAGAGAGAAGAAATAAAAAGAATCTCTTTTCATAGAAAGATTTGTTCTTACCCTTCAGGAAAATCTGGTTTCTTGTCTTCAGTATGTGGTGGCTTTATCTCTGTTCCCCTGAGTAGGTTCCATGATGCAGGAGATGGTGAACCTCCCTTAAGTGGGGCCGGTGGTCAGGAGAACCCTATTCCCATGGCCTGGAGGCGCAGTGGAAAATGGGAAGTGATGGACAGAGATGGAGCAATCTCAGGGTCTGTACCAATAGAACCAGAACTGCTGAAAAAGTTCTATCAGCATCTCCCAAAGGTTAGGGTTAAGTAAGGATGGGGGTAGAAGGAATGTAATTGCAGAGGTGACCACAGGCTTTTGTGACAGAAAGTGGAGGAATCCGAGGATCTGGGGGGAGAGTTTTGTAGCCTGTTGTATAGCCAGTAAGTGTCTGAAGCTAGATCTGAATTCAGTAAGGTGAGTCTTTTTGATTTTAGGCCCAGTGAACTGAACCAACTGGTTTCCCTAATTGTGTTCTGTGCTTGAGACCTGAAGCATCATATCTCAAATACAGGGCCAAATAAATAAAACTTCCCCTGTGAACACATACAACACACAAAAATAGAAATACAGGGATGCAGGGAAATCTGCCCAGGTAACCAGACTCCCTAAAGTTACACTGCTATATCACCTCTCCCACCCCAGGTTTTTATTTTATTTTATTTTATTTTTAATTTGGCTCTTTTACTCTTCTTCCCAAAAGCTACAGCTCAATCAGTATAATTGACACAAGTCAGAGGCTCGTACCCTGACAGTTTGCTGATGCCAGAAGTATTCTGGTAAATGTTTAACAATCAGCTCTCAAAAAAAAGTTTGTTAGACACACTTATAAGTTTAATATGCATTATCAACATTTTCTTCATTACATTCTTAGGTCTAGAGTTAGACAATCAACAAAATCATTAATGAAGTCCTTGTTTGGGTTTGCCAGCTTTCTAAGTTGTAATTGCTTACATTGGAAATTTAACAATAGGCTCTCCGAAACTTACTTCTATATATTCCTGTTATATATCCTTTGCATGCATTATATTCTTCAATCTTGGCCAAAGTTTGAGGATTATTCTAGTCCTATCTCTGGCTCATATCTGTGACACTTTGCTCCAAAGTTTCAAGTTATTTCCTTGCCTTTACTCAAGGATTTGGTCAGTCAGTCCAAACATTTATTTATTTATATCTAGTATATCTCTCTGTTTTTCTTTTTTGTTTTTGTTTTTTACCCCCCTCATAGTCTTTGCATTATGGGACAATGCATGGGATGCCTGCCTTGGAGTCAGAGAGACCTGAATTCAAAATCTGTCACTGAGCAGAGCCAGAACTAGAATTTTGTAGGGATGTATTCAATTGGAGTTAGGGTATAAAGCAGGGTTTCTTAAATTTTTTATGCTCTTGACCCCTTTTCAGCTGAGAAATTTTAATGCAACCCCCCCAAAATAAAACATTTATTGATAATAAATCATAATATCACAACTCCTATATTCAGTTACAAGACCCAGTGGTAGAGACCCACAGTTTAAGAAGCTAGGGCAAAATGGACACTCTGATTTGGGTATACTTTTGCATAGGAGATGGAACAAGGAACCCCCATTGAGTCTGGCCTATGTTTCTTGAAATATAGTGAATATTCCTCAATCTTGACATAGCTTTGGAGGTGGAAGGTGACAGAACGTTGTTAATATAATGACAGAAATTATTAATATGAAATGTAACATGAACTGCCACTCCCTTAAATGTTCCTTGTAATGTGAGAATTTCAGTAATGTCCTTACATTTCTACTGTTAAGTTACTTACTCTTGATTAGGTTGACACCTTCGGTCCCCTTTCCCAGGGATTTTGCCTTGTAGAGCTCAGCTTTTTGTGCCCTTGCCCTCTTCATTGGAATTCATAGCATGAGGAGCAAAACAACCTGAATGATGTGGCTGTCCTTGCCTGAATTGCCAACAGTCTCCAGACTAGTCTCTGTTGCCTCATACTACCTCCTAAAGGTATAAAAGCTTTTGCTTGGGTCTTGGAGTTGGGAGATCCTCTGGACAGTCCCCAGGCTAGTGGCTTATCTCAATTAAAGACACTTTATTCCTCAACTTGTGGCTTTGATTTATTTCAGAACTTGATGAAGAGAAGGCTGATTCCATGAAAAGGGGGCCGTAGTGATGGGTCTGGGTGAGACATTTTTAGGAGACCATATTTGGAGGGGTGAGGCAACTGGGTTAAGGGACTTGCTCAGGGACACATAGCTAGCAAGTATCTGAGGCTGGATTTGAATTCAGGTTCTCCTGACTCCAAGGCTGGTGCTCTATCCACTGTACCACCTAGCTACCTCAAATTCCAGATGCTTAATTGGTTCTATGACTATGAGCAAATCATTTAAATTTGCTAAGCCTGGGGGCAGCTAGGTGGCGCAGTGGATAGAGCACCAGCCTTGAATTCAGGAGGACCCAAGTTCAAGTGTGGTCTCAGACACTTAACACTTCCTAGCTGGGTGACCCTGGGCAAGTCACTTAACCCCAGGGGTGGGGGTGGGGATTTGCTAAGCCTGTTTCCCCCTCCGTAAAATGGAACTATAAATATGACTAGGATTAAATTCATGAAGCAATATGGTATAGGGGGCTTTCTTTGAAATCACAAATGGGTTTATATCTCATTTCTGAACTATACTACCTGTATAATCACAGACAAGCCATTTACATTCTCAATGAAATAATTCTCTAAGATTGGAAATTTTCAGTGAGCTGCCAGTCTGCAATAGTGGAGGGAGTTTCCACACCAACCTTTCCACCTAATAAACAGTTTAAATTCCAGGTCTGGGCCAAAAAATAAAAAATAAAAAAATAATGTCCAAATGGTCGTTGAGAGGATAAAATGGGATAATTTATGTAAAGTGCTTTGCAAACCTAAAAGCATAATATAAATGTCAGCTATTATTATTCCCCCTCCTAATCTGTCTCTCTGTGTCTCTTAGAATCATAAAATTTTGGAATCAGAAGGGAATTTAGAGATCATTTCATCCAGCCCCTCATTTTTCAAGTGGGAAAATTAAGGTCCAACTAATTTGCCTAAGGTCGAACAAGAAGTAAGTGGCAAATCCCAGAGCAGTGATCTTGTCAGTTAACCAGGCTGCCTTATTTCTGTCCCCCGTGACTTCCAGATTCTACCTAATCTTTCTTTGTTTTATAGGCTCTCCCC
Organism: Sminthopsis crassicaudata; assembly: GCF_048593235.1. Taxonomy (NCBI): domain Eukaryota; kingdom Metazoa; phylum Chordata; class Mammalia; order Dasyuromorphia; family Dasyuridae; genus Sminthopsis; species Sminthopsis crassicaudata. Next base: position 104,875,382 of record NC_133620.1, read on the forward strand.
CTTCTCCTTCTCTCTCCTCTTTCTTTCTGTCTCTACCTCTTTTTTCCTCTCTCTCTCTCTCTCTCTCTCTCTCTCTCTCTCTCTCTCTCTCTCTCTCTCTCTCTCTCTCTCTCTCTCTCTCTCTCTCTCCCTCTCCCTCTCCCTCCCTCTCCCTCTCCCTCTCCCCCTCCCCCTCTCCCTCTCTCCCTCTCCCTCTCCCTCTCCCTCTCCCCCTCCCTCCCTCTCCCCCCTCCCTCCCTCTCCCCCTCCCCCTCCCCCTCTCCCTCTCTCCCTCTCCCTCTCCCTCTCCCTCCCTTCCCTCTCCCTCTCCCTCTCCCTCTCCCTCTCCCTCCTCTCCCTCTCCCTCTCCCTCTCCCTCTCCCTCTCCCTCTCCCTCTCCTCTCTCTCTCTCTCTCTCTCTCTCTCTCTCTCTCTCTCTCTCTCTCTCTCTCTCTCTCTCTCTCTCCCTTTCTTCCTTCTATTCCTCACCGTCTCTGTCTTTCTTTGTCACTGCCTCCTCCTTTTCCTCTCTGTCTAGATTGCTGTCTCTGTCTCCCTTCTTATTCCCCTTCTTTTACAGTAAAGCAGAAATTGTGAGTCTAATCTAACTCCCAGAGAAGTTATGAAGATTAATTCATTTTGCCTACAAACTATTTCTTTGTTTTTTAAAATATGTGATTAAGTTCCATATGAATTCTTCTAATTGACAAAAATAATGAAAATCCCTACCAAAAGAAAAAAGAAAAAAAACAACATACACACAAGTGCCATGACCCTCGGGTCCTGTTAAACTGGAGTTAATATCATTTTCTTTTAGTTTACCAATTTTAATCAAGAATCATATGCAACACAAATGGTAAAGTAATGGTATGTAAATTATCTAGGAAGCAATAAAGCACTTAATTTAGGCCACTTAAAAGTAGTAATTAAAGCTGGGTGAACATCTAAGGTTTGGAGATTTGCCTGTAATAAGGAAAAGTTTGACTGATAAAGATGGTAATTGGTATTTATCCTGAATTTTTATTCCTCAGGTCTCAATTTGCTTCAGCCAATTAGCTAGTCAAATTCATTCTCACCCCTGGGGAGGGGGTTAGCCAGTTTTTGTACCCATTTAATAGGAGGGAAAACTGAGGCTTCCACTCTCAACTCTACTTTTTCTCTTATTGTTCCACATGCTGGCAGTCTCTCCTACCTTATGGAAGTCCATGAACTGTAATGTCAAGTGTTTGCTGTTAAATTCTAGTATTTTGAAACTATGCAAGGCAATCAGGGGAGACTGGGACCTAATTCGTTGGCTTTTGTTGGCTTCTTCTCTGAGTTTTGAGGACCCTGCCCTCCGGGTCCTCCTCACTTCTCCCCAGGATTCTTGAGTTCACTGGAGGCCTGGGCATGTGTGTTAGTGATGGACTGGTTTGGCAAAGGTGAGGAACAGTATCATCTGCTTCAGGAGGGAGGCAGGCAGCTTGTTCTACTTCTGGGGTTGGGTCAGGCAGGTTAGTATGACTTGTGGAAGCTTTTACCTGCCAGTTGATAGCACTGGACTTGAGTTCAAATCCAGCATCAAACACTTAGTAGCTGTGTGATCCTGAGCAAGTCACTCAGTCACTACCTCACTCACTTTCCTCCTTTCTATGAGCATGAAATGAAATATCTGTAAAGCACTTGGCAAACCTTAAAGCACCATATAAGTGCCAGTTATTATTACCATCGTTATTATATTACAATATCCTTCAGAGGGCAAAGAGTTCCCTCAGGATATCATAACAACCCACTGGACTCATTCTTCGCTGGGCAGCTGCAAGGTTACAACGGTCTTTTTAGCAAGATCAACAGCTCATCTCGGCTCTGGCTCAGCAGAAGTCTCTGAAGAGGTCTAACCTCTCCTGTCAGAGAGCGCTTCTTGGTTCGAGTAACTTCCCAGGTACTTTCCCTTTACTTAGGGTAGTTAGCCAGCCACACTTCCTAGAATCCTGCTGGGGTTTTCTGCAAATAAGTGACAGGAAACAAAGGCAGTATATGCTTTATTCATTATCTGTGTTGGCCTTTTCCTACATACAGCTTAGGTATTCAAGCCTCAGACCATGTCTAAACTGTGGAAAAATCTTCCTTTTTTGCATTTTAATCTCTCTCTCTCTCTCTCTCTCTCTCTCTCTCTCTCTCTCTCTCTCTCTCTCTCTCTCTCTCTCTCTCTCTCTCTCTCTCTCTCTCTGTTTTTCTTTGTTTCTTTCTCTCCTTCCTTTGTTCTCTTTCCCCCCTTTCTTCCCTCCCCCCTCTGTTTTAAGGCTTTCACATCCTGATCCCTTCCTACCTCATTTTATTTTATCCCACAGACTCAACAATCCATTGATGCTGGCCTACTGCTGCTCCTCATCCATGATAGTTACTCGCTGCCTCTATTGATATTTAGTCATTTCAGTCTGAATTTCAATCATTGGTTGTCTCCCATGTTTGGAATATTCCCCCTCCACATCGCTGCCTCCTGCCTTCCTTACTTTAAGATTCAACTCAATTAAAACCAAGAGAACATTGTACACAGCAACAAGATTATGTGATGATCAACTCTGATGGACGTGGCTCTTTTCAACAATGAGGTAATTCAGGCCAATTCCAATAGACTTGTGATGGAGAGAGCCATCTGCATCCAGAGAGAGGATTATGGGGATTTAATGTGGATCACAACATAGCATTTTCACCTTTTTGTTATTATTTGCTTACTTTTTTTCGCCCCTTTTTGATCTGAGTTTTCTTGTGCAGCATGATAATTGTGGAAATATGTATAGAAGAATTGCACATGTGTAACCTATATTGGATTTCTTGCCTTTTAGTGTAGGGGAATGGGGGGAGGAAGGGAGAAAAATTTGGAACACAAGATTTTGCAAGGGTAAATGTTGAAAACTATTTTTGCATGTTTTGAAAATAAAAAGCTATTAAAAAAATTCAACTCAAATCCCACCCTCTGCAATAGGCCTTTACCATTTCTTCCCATTCCACTTCCTTCCCTTTTCCTCTGAGATTAGCTTCAAGTCACCCTGTCTATATCTTGTATTTTATAATTATTTGTGTATTGTTTTCCCCTTTAAACTGTGAGTTCCTTCCTGATAGACGCTCTTTTTTGTTTTGTTTTTTTGCCTTTTTTTGGATCCCCAGGGCTTAGCACAATGCCTGCCCTGTAGTAAATCTTTAATAAATTCCAGAGTGACTTTTCAGAAAACACTCCTCACCCCAATCAAATCTCCCTATCAGTCTGGAATTCCTTTTAACAAGAAAAAAATGCTTTTCACTTCCTATTTACCAATAATAAGTTTAAAACACTGGGAATTCAACGAAGAGAGATTTATTGAGACCTGGAGAGGGAGGAGGAAAGCAGAGGGAGGTATGAGAAAGAAGAGGGCAGAGGAGGCTGGGAAGGCTGGAGAGGTGGAGGAAGGGAGGGAGACTCCGAGGAGCAGCAGGTGAAATGAGGTTGGTCTTCGGTGAGAAATGCTTAAGAGTCAGCTGCCTTTGATTAATCAGAGGCCGATGTTCCCTGGAAGTCCCAGGGGCCCTGGCTACCCGTGTCTCACTCATAACTCACAGTGTTTTAAAGACAGAGGTTCCTGTCAGGCTGGGAGCCCCTCAGACGCTCCCAGCCAGCTCTGAAGCATCTCTGAAAGGCTGTCGCCACAGATGGCTTCCTTTACAAGCCCCTTAGGAGGCAGCGGGGCTGAAGCTGGGACGGTAAAGGGGGCTGGAGCGTCCCAGTGCCGCTGTCTCTGTTTTCCCAGCCTCCTGAGAGCCGTGGGCTCTCACCCCTAGGAGTGTTATTTTATAGAGAAGAGTCTCCCAGGAGCCTCTTGCCTCTTCCTTGACACCTGCGTAAGTCGGGGAGCCTGCGCCTCGGTTTTAGGATCTAGGTTTGGCTTCAGGCTACCTGTCTCGCTCTTTAGCTTTTAATTAAAAAATCAACACAACACAGTCATATTTTTCTGGCTCCCAGATGCATTTGCAAGTCTTGCGACTCACAATTTGCTCATTGCAGTCTCCTTGCCTTTACACGGGCTATTTCCCCCTTGCTTCTAACCTGCAAGTCCCTCTTCCCTCTACTGTGCCAGCTTGCAGCCTTCTCCCTCCTTCAAAACCTGGCTTAAAACTGACCTAGTTCTGGAAGCCTTGCTTGCTGCTAATCCCCTCCCCCATCCCAGCCTCTGCATTTTCTTTTGACTGATTTCTCACTTAATTTGCATCTCTTCTGGATGCTCGAATTTAGTTTGCATTATATTCATGTACACTCCTTTGTGTCTTTGTCACTAAGAAGATCTTTTCACTTAGGTCCCTTATCTTCCAGGTCAGATTGTAAACTCCCCAGGACAGTGTCGGCACCTTTTGTATTCAGCCCGGATTCAATTTCATCTTCAAATGTGTATTGGCTATTTGTCTCCAGGTTAGTCCCCTAACCTTGGGGTCCTAGGCAGAGGAGAAAGTGCTTACCTGCATTGCAAAGAGGGAGGTTTGGAGGCCGGAGAGATCTCAAGTCTGATTCTTATCTCTTCGGGGCTGAACTTGGAATCCGATCAGACTAAGGCTCTACCAACCATAGGAACTCAATGATGACTTGTCGTTCACTTGCTGGCAATCTTAAGAATTCTCATTTTCTGAGCCTCAGTTTCCTGATCTATAAAAATGAAAGGATCCAACAGATGATCCCCAAGGTTCTTTTCAGTTTCTAAATTCCATTATTTCACTCATATCTGTGCTTGTTGTTGTTTGTCCATTGTTCTGGAAGACCACCATGATATTAGAGTTGATGCTGTGACATGTTGGTGAATTGGATTTGAATGAAGGAGACTGCAAAATCACCAGTCTCTCTCTCTGGAATCATCTGGCTCTAGTGGCCAGATATAGATCAGGACAACTGAAGAGGGCCCAGGATGCAGTGGGAGACCTGGGCCTTTGGAAGCTAAGCTCTTTAGCAGGTCTCAGTTTGACTGAGGCAGTGATTAAGGTTAGGTAAGAAAGAAAAGAAAGACATTTAGTCAAAATAAACAAACAAATAAGCAGATAAATGAGTTTGGAAGGCGAAAACCCTCAGGGTTTTTGGCCAAAAAGGCAACAACTGTTATTTACTTTTACTGTGAGGCAATCTAGGCCAAAACAAAGACCTAGTGGACTGGGATCTGTTACTGGCCATTCAAGGAGAAGTTTAAGGTTTAAGGATTGGCTTTTGAAAGAAATCTAGAGGAAGGAAGAGGAAAAGGAAAGAAAGAAGGGAGGAAGGGGAAAGGAAGGACGAAGGAAGGGAGGAAGGAAGAAGGAAAGGAAGAATGGAAGAAAAGAAGGGAGGGAGAGAGGGAGGAAAAAAAGGAAGGAAAAAAGGGCAGGAGAAAGAAAAGGAGGGAGTGTTGTCAGGTCCTCTGGTTAGGAGCTATAGGCTTAATTTCTGTTCCCTCGATGGTAAATTTCCAGAGGACAGAGACATCTCTGTATCCATGTATCCCAACAGTATCTAGCACAGCAAGTATCTGACAAATATCTGTTTATTTTGACTGCCTGACTTTTTGAGATTCCTGATGCCAGACCTTGTTTTGAGACAGATCTTTGGGATGAACTCTTTCAGTTTGTTTGTTGTTTTTTTTCCTACCCTTCACTGACCAGCAAATTCAAGGCAGCATGCAAAATGGTAATATCCCTGTTGGCTTCTGTAAAAACCAGTGGTGAATACCAACTGCTATCATCTCAGGGCAGGCTAGAGAGTTTGGACCTCATTAGGTAGGTAATGTAGAGCCAAGGTAGATTTTAAAACAGGAAAATGATGAAATGAAAGTGTTGATTTAAGAAGATTAATCTGGTAGCAGTGTGTGGGAAAGTTTAGAGAGAGGCTAGGAGTGACCAGTTTCAACAAGAATATCTTATATTCATATAGTGTTTCAAAATTTACCATATTTCTTGATAATAGTACTGTAAGGTAGTATACCTATCTTATAGAGTATACATGTCCATTTATTTATTTATTTATTTATTTTACATATTTCCATGAATCGTGTTGGGAGAGAAAAATCAGAACAAAAGGGGAAAACCACAAGAAACCTGCAGTCCCCCATTTCTTCAAAAAAAAAAGGAGGGGTGTTATGGCAAATATTATTATCTACATATTTTAGATTAAAAATGGATTTTAAAGATATTAAGTGACTTGCTTAAGAGGTGGTTCCTATGAGATCTAAGATAGATAGTCATGTCTCCTTACTCAAAAGTTCAGCATATCTAACCAATAAACCACCAGTCCAAAATGAGGAAGGGATTAGAAAGATTTCTGTAGTTTAAACTCCCTTCCTTCTGCTCCCTCCTTACTTCTCTCTTCCTCATTACCAGATTATGGAATGGTGTCTGATGATCCTGAGAGCCTTTTTCAACAGTATTTCTTGAGATGAAATGATCCTTTCCTTAGTATTAGTGAGGACTGAATGTGTCTATTGATGCATAATAGATACTGCCAGCTGGTTAGGGGCTCTTGGGAGGGCACCTTGCTGGGAAGGGGTTATGAATCATGACTTATCCACCGTTAGCTGGTTGCTTTGGAGCCTTTCTAATAGGGAATATTTAGAATACTTATGGACACTGCCCCTGGGATTGATGGGAAGAGACCATGTCGGGGACACCAACTTTGAAGCCAAAGGAAAATGGGAGTTCCTCTGGAGTAAACTAGGTATCAGCATTGGCTTCCAGTGTGGCAAAGTCAGGCCCAGAGGTCTGTTAGATGGAGTGAAGGCTGAGTAATCCTGGAAACTGTGCCAACCATTTGTTACTAGATAAAGGGGGATTTTAGAATAAGATTCCAGGGCTCTTTTCTATAATTCTATGCACTATTAAAGCTTGTGTCTATTTTACCTTTCTTCTTTTATATGATTTATTTTGTGTGTGTATGTATATTTATATTCATATGTTTCATTCTCTAATAAAGGAGTATACTATTTCATTTTTGTCTTTATAACATAAGCACCTAGTATAGAACCACATCTGTCTATCATCTGTGTCTATATATGTATGCATGTATGTATATTTATATTCATATGTTTCATTCTCTAATAAAGGAATATAGAGAAGAATGTTTCATGTTTGTCTTTATAACACAAGCACCTAGTATAGAACCACATCTGTCTATCATCTGTGTCTATATATGTATGCATGTATGTATATTTATATTCATATGTTTCATTCTCTAATAAAGGAATATAGAGAATGTTTCATTTTTGTCTTTATAACACAAAAACCTAGTATAGAACCACATCTGTCTATCATGTGTCTATATATGCGTGTGTATATACATGTATATACATATGTATATGCTTGCTGATTGATTTATTGTTGGGTGTACTTGTAAAATTATTTTTGACAAAACCCTCTACTGTTTTAAGCTCAATAGGAGGAAACAGATTAGGAGAAGGGAATGTGCATCTGTTTGAAAGCTGGGTATATAGACTAGTGGTAAGAATAGGAACAAATTTCAGCAGCTAATGGGTGCCAGCCACAAGAGATCACAGGATCACTAGATTTTGAGTTGCAAGTGCCTTTGGAATCAACTAACTTAGCTCCTTCATTTCACAAGTGAAAAAATTGAGGCTCAGAAAAGCAAAGGAATTTGTCCAGCGTCAGGGTCATTTATTCAATGAAGAAGAATTGAGATTCCTTTCTTGCTCCAGGTTCAGTGCTCTATGTTTATGCTATGCTTGCTTTCAAGTTAAATAATTGAAGGAAGGAAAACTTCAGGGTGTTAAACCTAGAGCCCAGTTGCAAGAGCAAATTCCTTTATTTCTCCAGTCATTTTATTACATTATTACGTGAGGTTTGATGGCTTGTGTGATAATATGAGATCTTAGAAAACACATTTTCAGAGGCAGTCTCCAAGAAATGATTTTCCAGAATAGCACCTAGCTTCACAGCTTTACAACTAACTGAAAAGCTAAGGGAATGAGAGTACCCACCATATTTATTGTTAATTATAAAATGGCATTTGACTCCAATACTTCCATAGAGTTATTATCTGAGTGACAGAGACAGAGACAGATTGGCTAATAAGAAAAAAAAGTGGGCCTTTATTTCAGGAAGGTATTCCCTTCAAGGATGTTGATTAAAACCATTCAGGTCTACCTATGTTATTAGAATTTTGTCCCTGCCCCCTAGATTTCCCATAGAGGGTCAATGTGCATCCAGTTTTCCTTAAATTCTCTGAGCACTGATAGGAAAATAATGGAGTACTTGGATTGTCCAATGGTTATTTCTCATTCTCTTTGCAGGTTTCACCATCTTTTTTTTCTTCCTAGTACATTCCTTTGATGATATCCTTTGCACTTCCTCATACATAATTCTTTTTATCATGCGTGGCATTCATGTAGGAAACATGTATGCCCAAGGGATATTTCTTGGCTCCAGGAACCTTTTTTCCTTTAAAGAAATCTTCACCAAAATCAACTTCTGGGTACAGCATAACCAATGGACAAGTCATCCCATTAATTCCACTTCAGTGCCACTCAATGGCACTCCTATCCACTATATATATCCCCACGATGCTCTGGGTTGTTTTCAACCTCAGTACTTCAGAGACTATAGTGGTTAATAACTCCCAGCCATACAGCATAGTCTGATAAACATTGAGATTAAAAAGGTAAGCTTTAAAGAATTGGAAAATGGGTAGATAGATGCCCATCAGTTTTGGAATGGATGAATACGTTATGGTACATGAAAATAATGCAATATTATTGTTCTATAAAAATAATGAACGACTGATTTTAGAAAAACTTGGAAATATTTACATAAACTGATGCTGAGTGAAGCAAACAGAACCAGGAAAACATTGTACACAGCAATAAGATTATGTGATGATCAGCTATGATAGACTTGCTTTTCTCGGTGATCCAGAGCAATCCCAATAAACTTTGGATGGAAAATGCTCTCCACATTCAGAGAGAGAACTATGGAGACTGAATGTAGATTAAAGGATAATACTTTCTTCTTTTATTCTTTCTTCTGTTTTTGTTTCTTGTGGTTTCCCCGTTTGTTCTGATTTTTCTCTTCCAATGTGATTCATGGAAATATGTAAAAAAGTGAATGAACATGTATAGCCTAAAAAAATAAAAATAAAGAGAGAGGAGTGACAGAGACAGAGAGACAGATTTGCTAATAAGAAAAAAAAGTGGGCCTTTATTTCAGGAACAAATTTGGAGTCATTAAAAAAAACTTTGCAGTTTTCTGAGATGTGATTGTTCAGGTCACTGGTGAAGCTGAGGAAATCCATCAAAGTCATCTGAAGTCCTACCAACATCCAGAGTCTTGGAGCCAATAGCAGTAGCAGCTGAGTTCAGTGAGAAGCCTACATAGTTAGATGGTAGTCTATTTGACCCAAGCTAGCAGCAAAGCTGAAGACATCATGTCCTGAAATAAATGAAATGACTTTGTCCAGTGGCTATACTATACCCAGAACTGAACTTGGGAGGGCCTCGTGGAGAGGAGAAAAGGGCTTCCAGAGCCAGGAGGGATCCACCTGATGCACAGATTCCCTACATGGATACCTAGATGACTTTGTGTGGGGGATTGTGTTCCTGGAGATGACTTTGTAAGTTTTATCCTTGCTCTACCTTTTCAGTAAACATTCTTCTATAAAAGCTAATTGAAATTAAATAGTTAATTGATGTGGGGGGATATACTGATGGGATCTTGTGAGACATAGCCTTAGAAGTCCCAAGCTCACAGAGTTACACCTGGAATTCTGAGGGAGAAGGAGTCAACCATCCCTCTGCAAACTCTCTCTGTCTCTCTTTCTCTCTCTGCTTATCTGTCTGTCTTTCTGTCTCTGTCTCTGTTTTGCTCATAAAAGAATTTTTGTGTTTGAAAGGTATAGACGTAGAAGAAGACCTTCTTGGTTGGATGGGTACTGTCCAAGAAGAAGTGGTGTGGATGGGTTATGATCCGGTAGAGGGAATACCTACGATGATAATAACATGGATCTATTGAGGTTTTGAAGCACAACATCTGTTACATTGGTTTCTTCTTTTTTACTATTGTCCTAGGTCATACCTAGTATTTCAAACTTGCCATTTAGATCTCTAATGGAGAGACACTCTCATAAAGGAGAAAGAGCTTTAAATATGGAATCAGAAGTATGGTTTCACATACCGGCATTTACTGGTCATAGGACTCTGGGCAAACTACAAACCTTTTTGTTTTTGTTTTTGCTTTTTGTCTTCCATTAACTTTACTTCTTAGTAATGAAAGCATGGAAGTAAAAATGGCAGACAACAAGATTGTATCTGACAATATATACAATACTGTTCACAAAGTCTCTTACCTCTGTATTTAAAAAAGAAACCAGTGTTTCATCTCTTGGTTTCTAGGGAATAATATTCAGCATTGTGTACAATTCTCTTTGAACCTTAGTTTGTGTACCTCTAAAATGGAGATAAAACATTTAAAAACATATACCTCTTAAGGTTGTTATAAAGAAGCTGTTCTATAATCTTGAAGTATAATCTGCATAAGGCTGTATTATAACCAGCCTCCCTGCTTCCCCTCTCCCTTAGCTTTGATCTATCCTAAACATTGCTACCAAATTTGTTTTCCTAAAACACTTCCTTACATAAAAAACCTAGTGTAGGGGCAGCTAGGTAGTGCAGTGGATGGATCACCAGCCCTGAAATCAGGAGGACCGGAGTTCAAATATGACCTCAGCCACTTAACACTTCCTAGCTGTGTGACCCTGGGCAAGTCATTTAACCCCAATTGCTTCAGGGAAAAAACAAAACAATAACAAAAAATCTAGTGAAGCTCTATACTGCTTGTTAGAAGGAAGTTCAAACTTCAGCTTAGCTTTCAAGATTCTCTACAATTGACTACAACTAGTCAATCTCTCCAGGGTTTTCTCCCATTACAAAGACAATCCTACTCCTTCCAGATTGGTCTTTTCCTTGTTCTTTAATATTGGTAGAAATGCGGAATCTGAGTTTTGTAACTGAAGGGACCCTAATAATGGTTCTCTTTTATCTCCTACCCAAATTAGGATTTTTTTTTTTTGGTTTGTTAACTAACTGGCTATTTAAGTCAAGTGTCTGAAACTGGATTTGATTTCAAATCCTTCTGACTACAGAGTGGTACTGAAATTAATTTTAAAAAATCTTTTATTTTTCTGAACTTACACACTAGATTACATACTAGAATGGAAAAAGAGGATTGTCCATGAAACTGTAGATTTCTAATATGTATATTTTTTTCTTTTATAATATGTAATTACAGTACATGTAACCTATATTGGATTACTTGCCATCTGGGGGAGGCGGGAAAGAGGATGGAGGGAGAAAAAAATTTGGGGCACAAGGTTTGCAAGGTTAAATGTTGAAAATTATCTTTGCATGTATTTTGAAAAATTAAAAAGCTTTATTAAATATAATAAAATATGTAATTACTTCTTAACTTGTATATTCAATTATGAATTATTAGATTACCAGCTACTTGTGGTCAACTTGGACTTCCTTTCTTTTTCTAATTCCCAGTGCTTAGCACAAATAGCAGCCACTTAATAACTGTGGTATTATTTGTATTGTGCTATGTTGTTGTAATAAGTTCATCCTATAGCTTTCAAAGCTATCCTGTTTATCTGTACTTCTTTTTGCAATCCTGTTTCCTTCTTTGAATTAAAAAAAGTGCCCCCATGATTCTTTTTTCTTAAATTTCTCTATCTTATCCCTCTTGCTATTATTCCTCAACCTCTCATGTTCACCCCTATTGGAAACAAAGAAAAAAGAAAAACCAAGTGACAAAAATTTTGTGACAAATAAACATAGCCAAGCAGAACACATTTCTACATTGTATTCAAAATTGTGTGTCCATATATTGTATCTAGGTTATATTGTAACACATGTAAAATGTATGGGATTGCCTGTCATCAAGGGGAGGGAGTAGAGGGAGGGAGGGGATAATTTGGAAAAATGAATACAAGGGATAATGTTATTAAAAAATTACTTATGCATATATACTGTCAAAAAATTTATAATTATAAAATTTTAAAAATAATTGTGTGTCTCACTATGCATCTTGAATCCATTACCCATCTCCTAGAAGGTGAGTAAGCCCACTTCATCGTTATTAGTCTTCTGGAATAGTTGCATTCTCAAGACTTTCCAAGTTGTTTTTCTTTATAATGTTATTGTTATTATATAAATTGTTCTTCTGGTTCCACTCACTTCATTGTATTGGTTAGGATTCCTTTCTATAGTAGTTGACAGTTACTATTCAATGCACTTAACAGATTCTCAAGAGCATAAACCCCACTACCTGCCTCAACTGGCAAACTTCTAAATATGCTTTAGAACCCAGTTCAAACTTGACTTCCATGAAACCCTCTCTAGTCCAAACACATCTCTCCCTTCTCTGAACTCCCATAAAGCTTACTGTAGATGGCACTTAATGTGGCACATAGCATCTGACTCCTTTCCAGCTCTAAATTCTCTGGACCTATAATCCTACTACATTCTGCCCTGTCTTGTTAGCTAACTTTTCATGTGTGTTATGTCTGTTCTCTCTTGACTAAACTGTACTCTCCTGGAGGTCCCGTGGTATTCTTTATATTTCTTTGTATCCTTCAAGAAGACAACTAGGTGGGGCAGCTGCTTGGTGTAATGGATAGAGCACCAGCCCTGAAGTCAGGAGGACCTGAGTTCAAATGTGAACTCATTTACCACTTCCTGGCTGTGAAATTGGGCAAGTCACTTAACCTCAATTGCCTCAGTAGTAATACTAATAATAGACAACTAGGTTTCCAAATGGATAGAGCACTGGGGCTGGAGTCAGGAGGAACTGAGTTCAAATGTGACTTCAGGAACTTATTAGCTATGTGATCCTGGACATTTGGATCCATTTCCTGAGCGGGAGGAGGAAATGGCAAACCACTCCAGTATCTTTGCCAAGAAAACCCAAATGGAGTTTGCCATCTGGGGGGAGGCAGGAAAGTGAGATGGAGGGAGGGAGAAAAAATGTTGGCACAAGGTTTGCAAGGTTAAATGTTGAAAACTATCTTTGCATGTATTTTGAAAAATTTTAAGAAGCTGGATATGACTGAAAGGAGTGAACACCAGTATCCTTCAAGGAGCCCGGAATCTGGTCAATTCCCCAAACAGTTGCTCAATGACCATCTATTGATTGATTTATATGTCAACCAAAAGAAAGCTAGTGGTGGTTGTATGAGGAGATCTGTATGTGTGTGAGTGTGTTTGTTTATTCAAGTTAGCCAGTTAGAAAGTGTGTGGGCAAAGCTCTCTGTGTAAATACAGCTTCTGATGCCTCATCAATCAATGCTTTTGGGGGAAGTGACACGTGGCACACAGAAACTTTCTCCCCTCCCCCAAAGCCTGTTATTCGGTATGCTCCTTGCCTACTGCTCTCTGCCCCTCCCTCCTCCAAATCCTACCTAACCCGCCCCCCACCCCCCTACCCCCCATCTTTTGCCTTTTGCAATTGTATAAGCAATAGAGTATCGAGGTGCCTGCTGATCTTGAGTGAGCAGCAGCGAGTACCGCAGGTGCAGGGGCTTTGTTCCGGGGCCAACCCCTGCGTACTCCTGGTGCGGGCCCACCCCGCCTGCCCCCGGGGCAGCCCAACAGAAGGACTTGCCTCTTGCAAACCTTGGCCTGGTGACAATGCCAGACCCCCTTCCTCGAGCTGCTCCCCCTTCCCTCCCTCTCTTCCTCCCCTGGCTGTTGCCGCTTTGCTTTGGCAGGTGTGAAATATTAATTGCCTCACTGGGGACCGGGCTCTCTCTGTCTGTCATGTCTGACCAGAATATCATTCTCTCCTGCAAATATAATTTATGGAGGGGGGGGGGAAGAGGAGGGTAAGAGGAATGTGTTTGTTGTGGGGGGGTGTTGGAAGGGGTTGCCTCCTTTTTTCTTAATCGCCTCTCGCCTGTCTGTTAATTAGGAGCCGTGCTTCGCTACATGCTGAGATATTTTGGTTAATTATGAAAGAGAAAAGGACAAATTTGTCACGTCTTTTGTTTTCGTTCCACCACGTCTCCCGGTGACAGCGGTGTGAAGCCGTGATGGACTGCTCAGGCGACAGCGGCAGATGCTCACACACAAAGCCCTGGGGAGGGGGGACGGTGTGCGGGGACCCCGGGCACGGGATGCGGAGGAACCTCCCCCGGGAGGGGGGAGGCCAAAGGAAGACCGTGCATCGGGACGGAGGGCGTGGGATGCTTCTGGCCTGGGCCCCTAGCCCTGAGACACCTCCAGGACGATGCTCTGGGAAGGGACAACTTGAGCCGGAGCTTTGGGCAAAGTCGAGGGTTGGGGGTGGTGGTGGTCATGAATGGGGGCAGGGCTGTTCGTGTGTCTCCGCGTTTGGGGAAGTGTGATTTTTACTTCTTGGCAGAATCAGGCCTGGGGGGTGAGGGTTCAGCTCCTGAACCGCTGGTTCGGAGCCAACACCTAATGGGCTGTGGCTGAAATTTTAGACTGCTATCATCGCTGGTGTTGACACAGCAGCTTAAGCAGCTCTTGCTTCTTTCATATCCCCGGGGGCTGGGAAGGAGTGGAGCTCATCCCTTTGCTAAGGACAGGGGCGAACGTAATTTAATTCGACAAGTATTGATTAAGTTATTAGGCACTGTGGAGCCTACAATTCACCAACCAACAGTATTAAGCTCCTACTGGGTGCTCCTCACTGTGCTAGGCACTGGAGATACAAAGACAAAAACGAAATAAGCCCTATAGATAAAAAAAAAAAAAAAAGAAGTTTATTTTAGTGGGAAAATTAACTGTAATATACAGGATAGAAGCAAAATAAAGACCAACTCCTTGATATATTATGCGTTCTTAGAGGACAAGGATTGTCATTTTTCCTCTCTCTTTTTTTTGTAGCTTTAGAGCTTAGCACAGTGCCTAGCATATAGTAAGTGCTTAAAAATGATTAGATGATTGATGTTTGGAGGAATGGGAAAGAAAAGAAAAAGAATAATTTGGAAGATCAGGGAAGGCCTTTTGAAAAGAAGAGATCTACAGATTCAGGAGGAAGAGGTAAGGAAGGAGAAAATAGTAGAAATTTAGGGAAAGAAAAGAAAAAAAGAATAATTTGGAAATCAGGAAAGGCCTTTTGAAAAGAAGAGATCTACAGATTCAGGAGGAAGAGGTAAGAAAGGAGAAAATGCTAGAAATGTTGGACAACCAAGGCAGAGAGGCAGGAGACAGTTTGACAGGATAGTAGAGTACCTAAGGTATTGTTATTGTTATTGAGTCATGTCTAACTTTCTTTGTGACTCCTTTGGAGTTTTCTTGGCAAAGATACTGGAGTGCTTTGTCATTTCCTTCTTGGGCTCATTTTGCAGATAAGGAAACTGAGGCAACAAATCGAGTTAATGACTTGCCCAGGCTGGATTGGGACTCAGGTGTTCCTGATTTCAAGTGTGAGCATTCTATCCATTGTGCCACCTAATTTCTCGAAGATGAGATATAGTGATGTATATCAGTCTTGCAATATAGATTGAAGCCTGTGAAACACTTTTAGTGACAAACAAAGGAATTAAAAAAAAAAAAAAAAAAGGTTGCCCTGCTTTTAAGGAGAGTACAGAATACAATTTAGTCAGGGAAGCAAAGTAACACATAAACATAAGGCTGGGAGGCATGTTAGAAATTATGTAGTTCATCCCTATTATTTTATAGATAGGGAAACTGAGGCACAGAGATCAAAGGACCTGCTTTTCCCCCAGAAATAATGTCAGTATAAATGGTGTTTCTGCTCTGTGCCTGGTCTTCATAAACCTATTTAACACATAATGTAATTGAAATACTGTACATTTGCAATGAAAAATGGTAGAAAACAATACTGTTGCAATATTAGCAATTAAACAAAATAGAAAATCAATACAACTGAATAAGAGTTTTAAAAATGGATGTTGACTGCTAGTACTAGAGGGAAAGCAGGTTAAATTAAAGGAAGATGAAAAAGTAGATGGTGAAGGTGGGGGAAGACAGAGATTCTGTAGAGGAGATTTGGGTACTTTCAAGGACACAGAACTCAGTTAATGCCAACCTGAACAGCTCCCTTCCCCCTTCCCTATCTTCTTTGGTTCTTTTTCTCTTCAAATTCTTGCCCAGTTACCTCAGTAATTTATTTCCATTTCATTATTGTATCTGTGATCCAAAAATAAACTCTAATCATGGTTGATCCACGGAAAAGTAGTGCTAATGATACACCTACACCAGGAAGAAGGAAAGCCATATGTTTTAAATAAAGGATTTCTGCTTTCTACCTCCAATGTCCTTGAAAATGTCCAGAAATCTTCATAAATGCCTCTAAGAGTATTAAAGAATGACAGGGAAAAGTTGTTTTGGGAGGAAGAGGATGAATTGATTTGGGGGGGGGCTTATAATTGACATGGTGGTGGGATATTGAAATGGAAAGACATTGAAGGGTATGTGGTAAATGCCCGTAATCCCTGTTTCCAGGGAGAGCTGAGGTTGATGGATTGCCTGAACTCAACAATTCTGAGCTACAATGGGCTAAGTTGTCTGGGTGTTCTCACTAGTAATCAATATGGTGAGCCCTTGGGTGGGAATATGAGAGAAGGGAGCATTACTTTTCCGAAAAGGGAACAAACCTGCCCAGATCAAGGCCCCCCGAGGCTGATGAGGAGTGGGATGAGGCCTGTGAGCAGCCACTGTATTTCTAGACTATGAATAGAAAGATACAATCTTAAAAAAAAAAAAAAAAAAAGGAAGGACAGCTAAATGGCTAAGTCTAAAAATCAGCTAGGGATATGGGAGTGGGATGGGGAAAGGGGTCCGAAATGGAAATACAGATCTGAGACCCAGAGATTTTGAGCCACTTGCCTAGGGTTATATAGCAATTTGGTTCCAAGCCTGAATAATTTCAGCCAGGTGTAATGTTCCCCAAAATAGGAATCTGCCAGAGCTGATGTGGATAAGTAGGGTGTATAGGTAGGGAAAGGAAGGAGGTATTGTGAAAAGTCAGAATTTGGCAATTTCAATAATAAATTCTGGACTCAACATGGCTGTCTTTATCTCAGGAGCTGACTAAAGTATTAACAGCATATGGCATAAAAACCTTGGGAGTTTTATAAGGTGACCTTTTGGTTTGACATCCTTCAGTCTGCCAACACACAGTGAAGTAAAGAAGAAACAAAAGATAAAGTTCTATAGTCCTTGCTCCATCTCCATCCCTCCCCCCAAAGACTTATAATCTACTTAGGGAGATAGACCACACACCTAAAATATTATAAAAAGCTGCTTAAATACAATACAATCTGCTTAAATAGCAATACAATCAAATGCAAGCCAGGCTGTAATTGCATTAGGGTCTTAAGTAAGCACATGTAAGTGCATTAGTAGTAAAAGATCAAATTAGGGTGAAATAAATCAGGGAAGGCTTTTCTGGAGGTGAGTTTGGAGCCTCTCTTTGAAGGATAAAGAAGATCCCCAGAAAACAAGGCAAAACAAAACTCCTTAAGTATTTCCATGCATGCTCTGGTACACACTACAGAAGAGTAGGCAAGGGATAGGAGAGATTTCATGCATTTTAGAGATGGGAGAGACCTCTGAAGTAGTCTGATCCATTTTACAGATGAGGAAACTAAGGTCTGGAAGACTCGTCTAATGTACTACAGGGAAACAAGCAGTAGAGTCAGGATTTCCTTCTATGGCGCCATGTTGAGATTCCCCTTTCTGAGCTGGAATAGATATCATCCTCCTTCTCCTGTTACTCACTTGTTGACAGCTATCTTTTTAGAGTAGCAGCCTAATGAAACTCCTGACTCGCTGATCCCTTCGTTAGTGAGACTGTTCTGAGAACACTTGCCCTCTCTTTTCACCCCACCACCATGAATGTGGAGGACAAACAACAGCTGGGATTCTCTTTCGCTCTGCTGGGCTGAGTTAGGAGCAGAAATGCACCATGACAGGCAGCTGATGTCCCAGCACGGAGACCCCTGAGGCTTTTACCTCTTTTTCTCCCACCCCAATTTTAAAGACAGAGCTGCTAAACCATGGAACTATTTATTTATTGGCAGGATCAGCCTTGAGAGGATCCGAATGGCTACCCACATTCTGGTCTGTCCCATGTTTTTTTATAGATTTTAGAGTGAGTGGGATCTTAGAATTCATTCAATCCAAACCTTTAATTCTATAGGAAAGAAATAGAAGCTTTGAGATGTAACATGACTTGCCCAATGTCACCACTGCTAGTAAGGACTAAGATTGCCTTAAGATGTCCAGTGCTTTGCATGGTACGTGGTGCTTAAGAAAAGCTCATTGATTGTTCTGTTCATAGCTAGCTCTTCTGACTTCCAGTCCACTGGTTATTCATCTATATCAGGTGGGTTTATTTTTCTCCTTTGTTTTCCTAGGACTATCCCATTAACAAACCCCTAAGAACGTGACGTCCCTGGACACTCCAAAGGGAAAGTTCCAAAGTGTCATCTAGCATTTGACATGCTTGCTCTTCAGAGGATCTTTAGTCATCTTTGTCAATCTATGGTCATCCTGGCCTTTCAAATGTTGTTCAAAAACCTGCTGAATTTGAAGTCAGCAAAATCTGAGTTTGATCCTGGGTAAGTCATTTAGCCTCTCTCTAAATTGTTTCTTCACCTGTAAAATTGAAATAATGGTATCTAACTCACAGAGTATTTGTGAAGACTAATGGAAATAATCTATAAAAACCACTTCCTAAGCCTTAATGAGTGCCTATTATTATCACTTTTATTCCATTTTCTAAGAAACCTCTGACTTGTTGGCGTTCAGTCATTTTTTCAGTCCTTATCTGATTCTTTTTGACCTCATTTAGAGTTTTCTTTCTTTTTTTTTTTTCCCCCTGAGGCTGGGGTTAAGTGACTTGCCCAGGATCACACAGCTAGGAAATGTTAAGTGTCTGAGAACAGATTTGAATTCGGGTCCTCCTGAATTCAAGGCTGGTACTCTATCCACTGCGCCACCTAGCTGCCCCCAGAATTTTCTTGTCAAAGTTACTGCAGTGGTTTGCCATTTCCTTCCCCAGCTCATTTGACAGGATTAAGTGACTTGCCCAGAGTAACACAGCTTGTGTCTGAGATCAGATTTGAACTCCTCACACTATCTGCCATACTACCTAGCTGTTCTTTGATTTTTGCTCCATCCTAATTAATTTTTTTATCCCTTAGTAATATGCAACAGTTGTGCTCTGAATACTGCCCTGTAAGCATTTGTAGGAACAATGATGTCCGGAAAGACTTGTGGGTTTGGAGCTGAAGACCCAGGTTTTGAATCTTGGCTCTGGTACTTAATATCTGTGTGATCTTGGACAAACCACTTCTCTGGACCTCAGTAACCCCTTCTGTAAATAAGGGTGCTGGATCAGGTGAATATTGAGGACCTTCTAACTTTAAATTCTTTCAGTTGTTGCAAATCATTTTAGAGGTGGAAGCTCCACCTCCATAACTCTGTTATAAACTCCTTGCAGGCAGGGATCCTATTTTCTACTTTCTGCATCCATCATTATGTATTGTTGAGAGGGTGTAGTATTTCAAGCTGAATGAGCTCTCCCTATTAAATCATTTATTAGGCATTGGACTATACCCCGTGGACAGGTAGGTGGTGCCATAGTGCACAGAGTGCCAGAATTAGAGTCAGGCATACTCACCTAAGTATAAATGTAGTTTCAGACACTAGCTGTGTGACTCTGGGCAAGTCACTTAACCCAGTTTACCTCAGTTTCCTCACCTGGAATATAAACTAGAGAAGGAAATCACAAACCACTCCATTATCTTTGCCAAGAAAACTCCAAATGGGGTCACAAAGAGTCAGACATCACTGAAATGACTGAACAGCAACAAAAAAACTAAGCTTGCTAACACAGGCTAGAAAAGTTAATGACCTTGGTGAAAATCCCAGATTTGACAGGATTAAAACTCCTGAAGGCATCTTGCCTGTCTCTCCCTGGTTACATTTGACCTTAATACATTCCCTTTGGTCAGGCAGGTTATGTATACTCCAAGTTCAATATCAATGGAAATTTGGATAGCTGGGGAATTGTCTTCCTTCAGAAGGATTCAGCAGTCCGTCCTATGTCAAAACCTTCTGGAAGCTAGGTTAGGGGATCCCAGAAACTTCCCGAGCATCATCTCCCTTCCCCTCCTCCCAGGAGCTCTGGTCCTTTCAGAGCTTTCATTTCTTGTTGCCTTCTGATTGGCATTCTGTGTGGAGGTGACGCATTCTCCAACATAACCTCCCTTTTTCATTCCAGGAATCTAATTGTTATTTCTGTGTTTGTGAAAGATAAAGGATTAGCTGAGAATGCTTTGCATTAAGGCGCCATTTGTAAATGCTTTATAATTATTTATGAAATTATTCAGCATTTTATAGCATGGGAGATAATAACTTAAATTGATGCATTAAACATGCACAATCATTATTTTAACAATATTAAATGCACCTCTGTTGAATAATCATTTCATAAATACGAAGAAAGCATTCAGAAGTGGCACCTTAATTTAAGACATTACAGGATTAGTGACACCAGAATCCACGACCCTTTTTCTTGAAGACAGATGGAGTTTCTTATCTGGCTGCAATGTTCCTCTTTCTTGAAGTGAAAATGAATTCTTAAATTAAAAAATATATTATCGAGGTAATTTTGGCAATGTGCTGTAGCAATGGGAGAAGAGATAAGAGGAGGCATTCCCAGAGCCCAGAACAAATTGGACAGACCTTATCTTTTCTCTTCTCCACCCTCCCCAAGAACCAAGTATTTCTATAGCCACTAAGTTGTTTCAGGTCCCTAGGTGTCCCTGTGAGCTTTGGGAAGCGTTGGAGATTAGTCAGCATAGTTGGTGGCCACGTTCTTCACCTCCTGAGCCCAGAGCTTGGAGCTGTTGTGGAGCCCATAGACTAGAAGTACTCAGTCATTCATCATCGGTGAACGAGGAACAGATTGGGGAGAAAGGTATAGGGAGAATGGGATAATGGAAACAATGATTTTAGAATTATAAGCATTGTGTTCAAATCCCAGCTCAGTCACTTCCTAGCTTTTTGATCTTTACAAATTTATTTTTTCCTCCTTGGACCTCATCAAATGACATAATATTTGTAAAGTGGTTAATAAAGTGCCTGACACATAGTAGGTGCTTATTTCATGTTTCCCCCTCCCTCCTCTTCATCTGTAAAATGGGGGAGGAAAGTTTACCTCAGTGATTCCTATAACCCTTTCTTGCTCTAACAATGGTCTATGGGAGGGATTTAAAAAATGTCTATGATTTTATGGAAGAAGTTAGCTGACTTAATTTAGAAAAGTGACATTGAGATAATCATCCTGCTTCTTTCTACCTAAGTCGATCCAAGTTGATCACTCAGTGCTTATTCAGAAAGTCATTGTTGGAAATGCAGCATTGCTAGTTAAGCTCACAGACTGCCAGCTAGAACCATAGATTTGGAATTCAAAAGTCTTAAAGGACCTTGATCCCCTCAGGAAAATGAGGGTCAGAGAGGCAACTAAGTGGGACAATGAATAGAGTGTTGGGCAGCCTCCAATTAATCCATGGTTAGTGGTTTTGGGACTCTGGGGAAGTCACCTAACTTAATTTTCATTTGTAAAAGGAAGATAATAATAGTACTTGTCTCCCAGGATTGTTGTAGGGGATCAAAAGAGATAATGGTTATAACTTAGCATGGTGCCTGGCTCATAGTAGGTTCTGTCTGTAGCTCTGCCTCGTCTCAATGCTGGGGAGCAAGATGCCCCTAATGTTCTCCCCCATCCTTTTCCAGCCTCCTTTTGTGTAGTGTCTTTTCCTATGGAGTGATAAGCTCCTTAAAGAACTGACTCTTTCTTTTTTCTAATTTGTGTCCTCAATGCTTAGTGTAGTACCCAGTTCTGTATCTTGAATTATTATTTTTCTCTCCCTCACCCTCTTAGGTGATTTGCCCAAGGTCTCACAGATTCCTAAGTTATTGAACTAAGATTTGAACCCAAGATTCCTAACCCCAAATCCAGTTGTCTTGTACTGACTTCTGATCTTGAGAGGCAATGTCATCTACCCACTCTTCTGCTTCAGGGTAGGATGCCTACTTAACTAATCCAGACAAATGTTATTTTATTATATATTTAAAGAATCCCAAAGAATTTTTGTAGTCATTTATTTTATTTTATTTTTTTATTCTCCATAATATTTTATTTTTCCCAAAAGATGTAATGATAGTTTTCAACATTTATTTCTGTAAGATTTTGTGTTCCATTTTCCCCCTCCTCTCCTTTCCTTTCTCCCATGCATGACAGCAAGCAATTTGATGTAGGTTAAACATGTACAGTCCTTCTAAACTAATTTCCATATTGGTCATGTTGTACAAGAAAAATCAGACCAAAAGAGAAAAAGCAAACAAACAAACAAAAAGCAAAAAAAGGTGAAAATACTATGCTTCAATCCACATTCAGTTTCATGGTCCTCTCTCTGAATGCATATGCCATTTTCCATCCGAAGTCTATTGAAATTGTCCTGGATCACCACATTGCTGAGCAAAGCTAAGTCTATCATAGTTGATCATCCTAAAAGATGTCCCAATGGAATGTTCTCCTCTTGTTATTGTATACAATTTTCTTCTGATTCTGCTCACTTTACTCAGCATCAGTTCATGTAAATTCTTCCAGACTTTCCCAAAATCATCCTGCTCATCATTTCTTCTAGAATAGTATTTCATTACATTCATTTATTATAATTTATTCAGCTGTTTCCCAATTGATGAGTATCCACTCAATTTCCAATTCCTTGTCATTACAAAAGAGCTGTTACAAACATTTTTGCATGTGTGAGTCTTATTCCTTCTTATATGATCTCTTTGGGATACAAACCAAGTAGTATTAGTTAATCTATTGTCAAGCTTCTTAAACAGTGGATCACAATCCCATATGGAGGCAAAAAAATTTGTCAACCGTAAAAGGTTTCTAAATGTTCTACATCCTGCAGTATCAAATATTCCATCCAGATTTAATTTTTTATGTAACAATAAATAGGCAATCCATCTCATTAGTATGCAAATTTGCTTTAATTTTTAATAAATGGTAAAATTATATGTATACCAAAATTGTTTTAAAATAAATTTCATTATGATTTGTTATCAGTAAATATTTTATTTTTTTATTTTGTATATCTATATACCCAAAGTTGCATAAAAATTTTCCAGGGGAAAAGGAGTTGTGAGTGGAAAAAGTTTAAGAAGTCCTAGTCTATTTCAATATCTTCATGGCCTTCTTCAGAAATGTTGCCTAAAGTCTGATATAAATCCTTCTTAAAATGCAAACCTTTAAAATTATACATCAGAGGTATCAAATCTGTATTCTGCAATGTTCCCAAGGCAAGCCAAACCAGATTAAAATGTAATTGAGAAATATTTAACAAAATAAGTGAATTAATAATAATAAAAGAAATCTATTCACACGTTCTATCTAAGTCAATATGTTGCCCACAGGAATATTTATGCATGATTTAGCAGTTCCTGTTTCAATTTGAATTTGACATCACTGCTGGACACTACTTCGGATCTTTGTGAACTGGATGAATTAATTCACTTAGTCAGTTGTTTATTTATTCATTTAACTGTGGATTCTTAGAATCATCGAAATAAAACTGAAAGAACACTTAGAAGACATGTAGTCCTACCTTTTCATTTTACATAAAAGGAAACTGAGTCCCATAGAGTTGAGGTGACTTGTCTAGTGGGGGGTGGGAAGGAGGGTGGCTTGCAGGAAGACCCATCTCTTCCCTTGCCTTCTCTCTTCTCCTCTTTCTGCTCCATCCTACCCCACCAACTCCCCACTCCAGTTTGCCCATTGGTTAATGGCTTGAGTCAGGTGGAGAAATAGGCAACACCAAAATAACAAGTTATCAGGTCTTACCTTCTTCTCAATACTGCTTTCCAAAGATTTATAGGGCTTACTGTTCACTTTGCTTCTATACACTGATGACCCTTGGCACTGTCCCATGACCCATTGGGCCATACATACTCTCTACTGTTTTTAGGGCTTCTGGGTTTTTCCCATCTATCTTAAAGCTGAACTTTTTTTTTTTTTTTAAGTTTCATTTCTTCTAATTAGACTGAGCTCCTTGAGAGAAAGAATGTCTATTTCTATTTGTATTCTTGCTTAGTATAGTGCTTGAAATACAGTGAATACATAAGAAATGACTTTTCATTAATGTATTCATGAGGAGGCAGATGAATGGTACAGTGGGTAGGCTCAGCTTGGAGTCAGGAAGATCTGAGTTCGAATTATAACTTTTATACCTAACAGATATGTGACCCATGGCAAGTAATTTAAACCTCTGCCCAATTCAGTTTCCTTACATGTAAAATGGGGGTTTAAACAGCATCTATCTTCCACAGTTGCTGTGAGGATTAAATGAGATAATAATTGTATTTAGCACAGTGCCTGGAACATAGTGGGTTCTTAACAAATGCCCATTTCCTTCCATCATCTGAAGTTACATATTTCAAGACCCTTTAGAGATGATTTAGAGATCCCATTTTATAGAAGAAACTAAAATCCCAGGGAAGTGAGAGATATGTTTAAAGCTAAATAGGTTCTAACTGCTCAGTTGGAATTCCAAACTACATTTTTTTTGACTCCAAATTTCTATCACCAGTCAGTGGCTGTAGTGTGGGGCTGTCTTGGGAGCACGTGGAACACTCCACCGGAGGCTGAGGGCCCCGGAGGGGAAGCCTGGTCCAGAAGCCTTAACCTTGCAGTAACATCAGAGGGTAAGAACATCCTGATGGTTGGGGGTGGGGGTGAGTGGAGTGGCTAGCCTTCTGAAAAGCCTCCTGAGTTATTGAAGCTACAGCTCATTATGGGGAAGAAAGTGAGTCTTTATTTTCCAGTAAGTGGCACGGGAGTAGAAAGATGACAGTGTAATGATGTTCCAGCAGAACAATTATTTTCCCAAGATGAAGCAACATAAAGTATCACTTTGATTACTCCCTGCCTTTTTCCCCCTCTTAGTTTAGTGGCTAATAAATCTTCTTCTCTGACCCACGTCTGCTCTCTCTGTGGAGAGTTGAGCCTCTCCCTGCCTGGGTGGAACTTCACTTGCCCACTTGATTTCTGCATCTCTGTAATGAATGGAAGCAACTGGAGAAAGCAGACTGGATTAACCAGGGCAAAGGGCCTCAAATTTCATGGTGAGGAGGTAGAGCCTTAAACTGGGTTGGGCGCAGAAGGATTAGATAGGAAAATGCCAACTGGGGAACAATTTTAAAGAAAAATTCAGCTGAATTTAGAGTCTCTTTAGATATTAATTCAATCATTTATTTATGAAGAGAATGTGTATTACATGCCTACTACGGACAGGGTACTTTAAAAATAAAACAAGATCTTTTCTCTCATGAAGCTGACATTCTAGTCCTTCCTCTTCTCACAGTTATAATAGGGAACAGGGAGAAAATGGTGGTTGATGTGGCTTTCAAGCAGGTATACCTGGGACATGCAGCAAATCTAGGGTTTTTAACACTAGCAGAATTGACCTGGTCCAATCTTCTCTCTCTCTCTCTCTCTCTCTCTCTCTCTCTCTCTCTCTCTCTCTCTCTCTCTCTCTCTCTCTCTCTCTCTCTCTCTGTCTGTCTTTGTCTCTGTCTCTTTGAGTCCCTCTGTGTGTCTCTCTTACTTTGCTGAGGCAGTTGGGGTTAAGTGACTCGCCCAGGGTCACACAGCCTGACTTCAGGGCTGGTGGTCTATCCACTACACTAACAAGCTGCCTCCAATCTTCATATTTTACAGAGGAAAGGAAATACCATGGCCAAAGTCACCCAGATACTAAGTAGCAGGACTGAGTGCTAGCTAAAAATTAGTCCTTGGGGATTTATTAAGCACCTATGATATGCTAGGCAATGTCCAAGGTACTGGAAATAAGACTGCAAAAATGAAGCATTTTCTGCCCTCAAGGTACTTAAAGAGACAAGATGATGGTATAAAGAAAGTAGTAGAAGTCAAAGGATCTTAGTCTGAAACTGCTTTTATATCCCAGATCTGCTCTTATTACTTCCCTGTGACTTTAGAAAAGTCATTTCTTCTCTCAGGCTTTATTCTCCTCAGTTGTTAAAGGAGGAAGTTATATTATTTTATCTCCCATATATAAAGCAATGAATAAATAATATAGCACAATGCTTTTAAACCCTTTACAACTAATAACCATTGTTTTAATCACTCAATAAGGTCATAAAGTCCAGTAAAAGCCCTCAGTCCTCAGGCTGTCTGTGACACCTTGAGTAGTTTGTCAATGGTCTAGATGATAATAAAGTCATTTTCTACAGTAGAAAGTAATGGTTTAAAAAGTGTTCAGATTCAAATTCTTACTCTGTTATTGGACTATAGTGAAAAGAGCACTGGTTTTGGAGTCAGAGTCTATGGGTTTAAATTCTGCTAACTCTCTGTACAATCTTGGATAAGTCACTAACTGAGACTTAGTTTCCTCATCTGTAAAATAAACAGGTTGGACAAGATTGATTCTGAGGTTCCTCCCAATTCTGAGTCTTGGATCCTGGTGAAGAAAACTTCTCTTCCACTGCAGAATGGCACCTGTCTTTCAGTCTCTAGTCTTAGGAAGGCAATCCTGATTCCCTGAGAGGTTATGTGACTTGCCCAGGGTCACATAAGCAACATGTGTCTGAGACAGGGCTTGAACACAACTTTTCCTGGATTGAAAGACAATTCTTTGTCCACTATGTTATGATACCACATGATTCAATCATTCAGCATTCTTATTATGTGCCAGATCCTGTGCTAAATACTGAGAATACAAACAAAAAATGGAAAAGACTCTTAAGAGAATATAAAACTTTCATTCTCTTAAGAGACTTACATTCTACCATATGAGACAACACATTATGTATATATGTGTGTATAAACACACAAGATATGAGGTCTTAGAAGGAAAGAAACCACATTAAGATACTTTGTTTACATATATGTATTATATATACAAAAAAGCTATAAAATTTTAGAAGAGAAGTAACTAATTGGGCTGTACGTTGGGGAGCAGATCAGGAGAGACACATGGAATATGGTACAAGAGCTGAGTCTTGAAGGAAGCCATGTCTGGAGATGGAAGATGGAGTAGCAAGAAAAGAAGAGCAGGTAGGTTGATATGACTGGACCATAAAAGGGAGTAATGTATAAGAAGAACAGAAGGGTAATAAGAGGCAAGTTTTGAAGAGCTTTAAGTATTCAATGGGAAAGTTTTGCTATGTGACCCTGGAGATGGTAGAGAGTCAGGGGAATTTACTGAGTGTGGGAGGGAGGGGAGATGTGGAGTGTGACATCATCACACCTCTAATTTTGTAGAATCCCTTGCGTACCTCTGTTGGGGATGACTTGAATTGGGAAACATTTGAGGCAGGAAGATCAATTAAGAGACTATTGCAATAATCTGAATCAAAAATCTTGAACAAGGATAGGACTATAAATAGAGATGGGACAGATTCAGGAAATGACATAGGGGTATACCAAATAGACTTGGCAACTGATTGGCTACAATGAGTGAGACTGAGGAATTGAGGATGATGCCATGTTGTGGGAGTCTTTAATGTGGGAGTTGTCCACCTCCCCAGAGAGAGTGTGGTTGTGAGCCTATATATCTTAATACGATCCATATATACATGTACTAGAAATATTTGTACCTTTGTTGGTATGGTTATCACTGAGCTTGAAGACAACCTTCCATAACCCTGGACACAATCTTCTAGAGTTGGAATTAACTAATAAATTAATCACTTTTCTTCTAGCATGGTCCATCATTGGTACCTACCAGCTTGCCTGAATCTGAGAAGTTCCACTCTCCTGGCCCTCAGAAAATGATCTCTTCTTTACCATGATAGATATTACGAGAATATAATGTATTAACAGGAAGTGACATAATAAAATGTTACAAAATACTTTTTAATATACATTGTTTCAAACAATTCTTGCAACAGGGTTGAGGTGGGTAGTATAGGAATGATTGTCTTCATTATTTGTACTTCATAAAGTGCTTTAAAATTTGCCAATAACTTTACATACATTAACTTATTCAAAAATCCTGTGAAAGATAATATTATACCCATTTTGCAGATAAAAAACAGGGGTCTCGAACAGGGTCACATAACTACACACAGAAGAACTTAGATCTTCCTAACATCAAGTCCATTGCTCAATCCCCTATACTACCTTGACTCTCAGGTAAGATCTATAATTATCCCTAGTTGAGGCTTAGGGTAATTAATGATATACCACTGTTCACATATTAAATGTTGGAGGGGGAGTATTGATATGAATAAGTCCCTCTCTTTCTTGATCTCTAGCCACTTTCCAGTCTAGCCAAAATGATGTATTTGCTGTTCCTTGAACATCCTGTATCCAAACTCTGTGCTTTTGCACTGGTAGACCCATTTACCTGGGATGCTCTCCCTCCTCCTCCTGCACATCTGCCTCTGGGATGCTCTCCCTTCTCCTTCTGCACATTTGTATCTTAGACACCTTTCCTACTCCCCCTAGTGGTTAGTCTTCTTTCTATGTTGTATCTTTTAAAAAAATTTGCATCTCTGCCTCTCTTCTCCCCTCTCCCAGTCAAATGGAAGTTCTTTGGAGGCAGGATTGTTTTTCATTTTGACTTTTGACTCGATTCAGAGTTTAATAAGTTCCTGTTGGATTTATTGAATTTAGGCGTGCTACGGGATGGGATGGTGAGAGAAAACCCTGTCGTTGAAGGCAGAGTCTCTGGGTTTGAATATTTGTCCTTCCACTCACTCCTTAATGCATGTCTGACTTGGATCCAGTTATTTAATCTCTATGGACCTCACTTTCCTGATATATAAAGTGAGGGAGTTGGACTAGATACCCTGTTATATCCCTTCAGTTTGGAAATCATTGTACTTTATTTTGGGGGAAACTTGAAGAACAGTATTCATACTGACACCATTTTTTGTTAGGCATAAATCATTACATTGGGCTTGCTTCTTTAATAGCATACATAATTGATGTAAGGGGATGTAAGAGACAAATGCTCCCCCTACTCATCTGCACCAATAGAAGTTCTCTATTTGTCTTTTTCTGGCACTCTCTCTGTGTCTTTGAATTTTTGTCTCTGTCTCTGTCTGTCTCCTCTGTTTCTATCTCCGTCTCCCTCTCCTTTCTGTTTGTTTTTCTCTCTCTTCCCTTGCTTCAGCCTTACCATCTGTTCCTCCTTTCTCTGTCTCTGTTTCTTTTCTCTTTTTCTCTTTCCTCTGTCTCTTTGCCTTTTTGTGTTTATCTCTTTCCTCTTTTTTTGGCTTTTTTCTCTCTGTCCATCTCTCTTTTCTCTGTCTCTATTTCTCTCCTTCTGCCTTTCTGTCTTTTCTCTCTTTCTCTCTATCTTTTTGTTTTTATTTTTTCCTCTCATTCTTCTGCTTTTCTGTCTCTTCTCTCTTCTCATCTTTCTGTCTGTTTGTCTTTTGTGCTCTCTCTCTGTCTGTCTCTGTCTCTCTGTCTCTCTCTTGTCTTTATACCTCTGACTCTTCATCCTCTGTCACTCTCTCCATTTCTGTTCCTGTCTCTTCATGCCTCTCTTTACCCCTTTTCTTCTTTTTCCTTCAACCCCTTTCCAAAACAATGACTATCGATCCCTGCCCTTCTCAAATAGAGTCTCTGAGGGACGAGGAATAAGAGAAGGGATGCCTGATCTAGTTTTATTCACTATTTATTTGGTTTGGGGCTGGACCCCAAGCTCGAGAACCATAGTAATTAGCCCAGCTGCAGAACTGGGCAAACTTAGCCAAATCCCTGTCATTTCCCGATGGCAGGGTTGTGCAGGAGCCATTGGCTCCAATGAGGGCTCCTCCTTCTCCCCAACTATGGGGCTATAATTGTGGCAGTGTGTGTGGGGTACCCCACACTTTTTTTCTTGGCTTCTCCTCTACATTGTGCCCTTTCCAACTCCTCCAATCCCTGTAACACCCTCTTAATAATTGTCCTGCTGCTAGGAAGTAGTGACTGAGGGGTCAAAGAAGAAAGTCCATTACCTCTCTAAACACTGAATGGTCTCAGGCTGCTCTGGGTATGGGGAGGATGGTTCCCTGTTCTATGCTTGGGGCTTCCTTGAGGGAAAGATGGCAGGAGTAGCTGAAGTGAAGTGGGGAGGAAGATGAGCCCTAGCCGCATGTAAATGAATGCATCACATAGGCACTAAGCTCTGGGGAGTGAGCATCTGCGATTTGCCAAGCCAACCAGAAAATTAAAAAGATGGCTTGACATGCATGCCCAAATCACATGGGAAGGAGTTAGGCCAGAGCAAAGGGGCATGGGGTATTGGGGTACGAATAGGGGTATTTAGCAAGTCCATTGATAAAATACTAGACTGGGTTATGGTGAAGTGGTGGAGGATATTCCTGTTGTCCTTTCCAAGAGTTATACTTCCTGTTTGATTTTTAATTACAGTTGTTTTTGCCTCACAGCTGAGGAAGCAGTGCAGTATCATGGTATAATGGAAAGAGATGAGACTGAATTGGACTCCAAGAATCTCAATTCAAATACCACCTATCTGACCTTAGACAAGTCCCCTTCCTGACCCGGGCCTCAGTTGCCTTGTCTACAAATGAAAGGTTTGGATTAGTTGATCTCTATATTCCCTTCCAATTTCAAATCTCATAAGTACTTTTGGTGAGTTCACTATATTTAATCTTGTGTTCCAAAATTTTTCCCCCTTCCTTCCTCCCATCCCCTTCTCTAGACAGCAAGTAAACCAATATAGGTTACACATGTGCAATTCTTATATATATATTTCCACAATTATGCTGCACAAGAAAAATCAAAAAGGAAAAAATGAGAAAGAAAACAAAATGCAAGCAAACAACAATTTAAAAAAAGTGAAAATATTATGTTGTGATTCACCCACGGTCCTCTCTCTGGGTGTAGATGGCTCTCATCATCACAAACTCATTGGAACTGGTCTGAATCATCTCATTGTTGAAAAGAGCCATTTTCATCAGAATTGCTCATATAAAATCGTTGTTGCCATGTACAATGTTCTCTTGGTTCTACTCACTTCACTTAGCATCAGTTCATGTAAGTCTCTCCAGACCTCTCTGAAATTATCCTGCTGTAAAATAATTGGGAGTTTGATAAGTATGGCACTGAATAAATAGATTTATTTTAGGTAGTATTGTCATTTTTATTATGTTAGCTCTGCCTACCCATGAGTATCTGATATTTTTCCAATTGATTAGATCTGAACTATATTTAATCTTACAACAATAAGAAACAGGTATCATGATTTAGCACATTTTCTAGCTGTGTGACCTGGCAAATCATTTAATTTCTATTTGCCTCAGCTGTATAACGGGAATAATAAGAAATAGCTCCTACCTCCCAAGATTGCTATGAAGAGGAAGTTAATTAACAATTGTATAGCACTAAGCTATATCTGGCATATAAACAAGTAAACACTATAAAAATGTTAGTTATCATCATCATCAATTTTATTATATGACTACGTTCCTGGGGACACATATTGAGTAGCTTTTCGGAAAGAATCTGTGGGAGACCTTCTTTCCATGACTTAACCTCTCTGTCTCTGGGGGCACCCAGTGTTTGGTTTACATGGTACAGATAAAACTTCTTGGACTTCTCTGTTCCACCTTTTAAAACACAAAATAACACATATGTGGAACGCATAGGATTTGGCAGCAGGAGGACTTTAGACTAGATACCAGAAGGAACTCACTTATTTAAAATAGATCAACATCGAAATAAGTGACTGAGGAGTAGTTGTGACATCTTATTCACCAGAGAACTTTAAAAAATAGAAATTTTCCTCTACGTTGAGTCAGGGCTGTCCTGTGTGGAGGCCATAGAAGGGGGAGATGGGAGCATGGGATGACCCACCAACAGAAGATTAGGTTAAGAAGCTTTTCCTGAAGCTATTTCATTGGCCTCTGCTATCTTGGAGGGTGGGAATGAAGTGGGGATAAGGAGGTGTTAACGCCTTTGAAGTGACCTCAGGGAGTAGTTTGCATCTCAGGTGAAGCTAGTTGCCATCTGGACTGCAGGTGTCGCTGGCCCTGGGACAGCTCCCCTGTGAGACTCACTGCCCAAATCATTTACTTGTCAGACAGCCCCCTCCTAGCTTTTATCTCAACCCAGGGTAGTGGATGACCTTTGGCTTTTAGTTTTATTCCTGTCACTTCAAAGGAGTCCAAATTGACAGTGTAAAAACCAGAAAGACACAGTGAGGAAGAGACAGGGGGGTGGGGAGGATCAAAAGGGAGATCATGAGGGAGGCAGAGTTTTGCTGAACATGGAGTTGAGTTGTAAACATGGAGCTGGATTCTCAACTTACTGGTGACCTTGGGCAATCATTTAACTTGGTATGATGAAAGGATGATGGAGTTAGAAGCCCTGGATTCAAATACTTATTATCTGTGTGATCTTGAGAAAGTAATTTTATTTCCCTAGGCTTCTCTTCCCTCTTCTATAGCATGAGGGCGTTGGAATAGATGGCCTCTGAGGTCACTTCCATCTTCAGATCAGTGAACCTATGGAGTCTTGGACAAGATGGTCTTTTAAGCCTCTGACTATAATCCTATGGCCTGTGGGATGAAAACTGGACAGATTTTCTGTTGGATATTGTTCTCACAGACTTCCAAACTCAACATTCCAAGTTTAATGTATTTAAGACAGAGAGAGAGACAGTGGGAAAAACACAGTATAACAGAATTGCAAAATTTGAGAGTTAGATTAGATGGGTTAGCAACTATCTAGTTCAGCCCATACATGAAAGGACCTCCCACGATAATTATATCTAAGCCCACTCTCCACAATTCAATTAAATAAGTCAACAAACATTTTGTTAAACAAGACTTTGTCTTAAGCTCTGGAATAAATATAAGCAAAAAAGAAAGATAGCTCTTGCCCTTAAGAAGCTTGCATTCTAATATGGGAAGACTACATACATAAAAGGAGGTTGTAAAGGAAGGAGAATGGTGGAGGAAGAAATCCAAAGTCAGGAGTGAGTGGAGGCCAGCAATGAATGAAAGAGTGGACATGGTCCCCCAAAATGGAAATTCCAGGAGGAATACAGAGGAATTGACTAATCAGAGAAAGGGCCTGTAGGGGGAGGGATATTCCAATGTGAGAAGGCGGCTTTGGTATGGTAGAGAAAGAAGTCAAAAGAATCAAGGAGAAGCAGGAGAATGAAGATCTGGGAGAGACCATACCTAGTTAGATCACATTCTCTAGTATCACCTCCTTGTACAAGAGCTCCTTCAGAGAAGGGTTCAGGAGACCCTGATCTTTCCAGAAATCCATAACAACTTCCGTAGAGGTTATTGATTTTTCAAAAGAACAGAGTCTATTCTTTCTTCTTCGTTGTGTTCCAAACCTTGGAGGAGAGTCTATAAGGCAGAATGAACAGAACCATTGCTTCAAGTGAACCTTCAGATCAGCCTCACTTGCAAAAAGAGAGGAAGATCACCTGCATTTATGATTGGCTCTGGATACCCTGGCCTGTCCAATGGGTCAGAAGATGGAGGAGGTGTGACCCAAAGTATGCTTTGAACCTGGGTTAGTGCTCAGGCAGTCCGTATTCAAAGGGAGCCCAAGGTACAGTTAGAATGTAAGATCTCGTTTTGTCCAACTTCTTTCCTACAAATGAGGAACATTGTGGTTCCCTTTAAATATGGGCTTTCTGAAGACTATCCCAGGTTCAAAGCCTGAAAAGGATCAGTATCTACTCAAAATGATAGTTCATTGCTTCTACCATTGTTATTTTAAAGAGAATAACCAAAAAGTGAGGGAAATTCTTTGCATATATAGAAAGTACACTCTCTCACAAATACCCACAGGACTGATGGGAGAATGGGAATATATATGACTTGGGCAACTTAAACTTCTGGGGTTTTGTCTCCATTGGAATCCCTTTGATGATGATTCTTGCTGCTTCCTTCAATGGGTTACCAGTTGCTAGTGTTTGTTCTGAGGTATTTCTCCATTGCATGACTATTGATTTTCCATTTCACCATATTGTCTTCCACTGAATGTCTCTGGTGGCCATATGTTGATTTTTGTTGTTCTATATTGAATTTACTTTGAAATGTAGTTATTGTGAGGTTTTTCCTAGAAGGTTGCATGATTTGGCCAGGATCACACACCAAAATAAGTATCTGAGGCTGGATTCAAAATCAGATCTTCTTGATTCCAAGTTTAGTAGCTTAGCACTATGTCCTTCCTCCCTTCTCTCTGACTTACTCTTCCTCTGTGTTGTTCTCTCTCCTCATTCCTTTTTTATCTTTATCATTTCCTTTTCTTTTTTGCTTTCCATTTTTTTCTTCCCTGGTCTATCCCTTCAGCATGTTCATTCTTCTGTGGTGGTTCTCAATTATAAAAGCAAATATCTTTGGAAATACTTTGGTAGATTTCCAAACATCCAGGCACATTATAAAGTCAATTGTTTTTTGGATAATTAGGGACAGTAAATAAAACTATTCTATTAGCAAGACCTCAGTTAACAAAAATCCTCAATTAACCAATATAACCCTAAAGTCATTTGTTTGTGACTCTTCATTGTGACTCTTTCTCTCCTTTTCCAAATGAGGGATATCTTCAACAATGAGGAATAATTCCATTCAAATGAACTTTGAGATCAAGGTTACACCAAAATTTTGAATATGAGAAAGATGGTTCCAAGCTATTTGCTTATTTATTTTTATTTTTCCTATTTATGAGAGGCTGAACCACAGCTCAGAATCTTTTCTGATTGATTGGAGCTTGACTTTCTCTTTTAGTTTTATGACATTAATCACCCAATAAGTTTTCATGAAGTGTCTACTTTGGATTTATAAAGAATGAAAGCAGTACTTTCCTTCATAGGGTTTATGTTCTATAGGGGAAGACAACAGGCATAGGTATAAGTAAGAATTGAAAGGAAAGATCTGGCATTATACAGTTGTGATAAAGACAGATAGGTTATAAAAGATTTTGCAGTAACAAGGTTACCTAAATAGCTTGACAATTGTGTCAGTCAATCTGAGCAATAAAACTTCCTGAGTTACAGTTCAAAGGTTTCAAGCTTTATTCTTGCCTTGTGACCTGGAACCTAAGTAATCTAGGGCTGACAGAAGCAGCTGAAGAGCTTCAGGGTTCTGCTCCTTCCAGTAAAATGTAAGCTTCCTGAGGGCAGGAACTGTTTAATTTTTGTATTTAAATCCTGGGTGTTCTTCCAACCACCAAACACTTAATACTGATGTTTGTTTGTTTTAAATTGGATTTAATCTCTTTATAATCTCTTCATTTTTGGCTTCCTCATCTCTGGTAGCTTTGTTGAGCTTTGAATTCTCTGATTGGCAATCTAATTACCTGCCACTGGAAACCCTTTGGATTTCTCTTGGCAGGATTGGCAACTTGATTACATGTGGTTTCAATCTTCAAATTTGTTAACTGAGTTGCTCTGGCTTTCATATTACATCTGAGCTCCCCTAAATTCAGGTCTGCCCCAGGCCAGGACTACCCTTCTACCCTTCCATCCCATCCTGGGCTGTTCCAAATTAATAGCATGTGTTGGCCATTCCCAAGATAGAACAAGGTGTAAAATAACAATTAAAACCACATCAAAATACTAGAAAATACAAAATGAGTGAAGGGCAGGCAAAGGAAAGAGGAAACTTTGCTTGTTGACCAGACATCATGCTTCCTCCCGACTCTTTGTCAGTCATCTTGGGCAGTACAACTTCCATAGGAACTAGACAATGGTCTCAGACTCCTGCTTACCCAGCAAGTCTAAGCTATGTTGAGGAGGGAATCATGAAGGCAATACATAAACTTAGAGTCTGGAAAATCTTTGTTCCTTTTGTCTCAGTTTTCTCATCTGTAAAATAGCATAATAATAGTATCTACCTTAAAAGGTTTTTCTGAGGATCAAATGAAACAACATAGGGAGGTGCAATGTAGATCTTAAAGTTTTATGTTAATTCTAGTTATGATTTATGTGGCTTCTTTGGCTGTGTTAGTTCCACTCAGAAGGGGCCTAATAAATAATATCTGGGCAGAGTTGAAAATGTTTTAGAGAAGTCCCCTCCTACCTTGCCAGGAGACTGTGGGGGATTCAAGAGCAGGCTTGATAAGGCTGTGGTAGTTGGATGAAATAATAATAGTCCCATTTATTAATATCCAGACGTACTAATAGAGGCGGCACTTTTAATTAGCTGATGCTGCCGTGATATTAATTTATACTCAGACTTGTTTAAGTCCAGGAGTCTCCCCTTCTCTGTCAGCCCTTAGCCAGAGGGCAATTGGGAACATTTGTAATTGGATTTCTGCGCAGGACTTAATTATAAAGAGACAATAAAGCGCCTCCAAATGCATCAGGTTCTACCCTGGTAACTATTATTTTCCAGAGACATGCTCAGGCCCATGAATGCTTAGATTTATCTAAATTTATAATTTTTTCAATGTACCACGAGCCCTACTTCCCCCGCCTCTTCCTCACTCCTCCCCAAGCCCTTTAAGGACTGAATGAGATCTACCACATGTGTGGAAGTGAGTGGGAAGCAGGCAAGCTCTGTTGGGAACAGAGCTCAGATATAGGACGCTTCATTCCCCTAATCAAGGCTTTCGCTCCACGGGCCACTGAGTGGCTTCCCTGTCCCCCTCGGGATCTTAGAAGTGTATTTTCTTTCCTTGGCCAAATGGCTTATTAATAGAATCGGCTTATTTATATCTTGCCCAGAAAATCCCAGAGTGATACAGCAACTGGGAGATATCGAACCAATTAGTTGTCAGGGATGGCGTTGCAGGGGGAAATCCAGTTATTAATTTGCCGCTCTTCAACGATGGTAGAATTGATTTGAAGGAAACAGAAGAGAAGGGGTGGGGGTAAAGCCATGTGTACTTGGGCCATTTGGAAAATTGATAGGAGAAGTCCTAACTAGTCACCACATCAGTAGGGTTTTCCCCAGAGTGCTTCAGGGCCCAGGGCCATCATCACAGTCAACAAGCATTTATTGAGTGACTAGAATGTACAAGAATGTGCTATGGGTGTAGCCTGAGGCAAATCACACTGCACTTTATGCTCCCCCCTCCCCAACTTTATGTGAAATCAGGGGAAAATGAACATCCAAGAAAACCTCAAAGGACAAGGAGCAGCCTGAGGAATGTCTGTGTGTGTGTGTGTGTGTGTGTGTGTGTGTGTGTGTGTGTGTGAGAGAGAGAGAGAGACAGAGAGAGAGAGACAGAGAGAGACAGAGAGAGAGAGAGAGAGAGAGAGAGAGAGAGAGAGAGAGAGACACAGAGAGAGAGAGAGAGAGACACAGAGAGAGACAGAGAGAGAGACAGAGAGAGAGAGAGAGAGAGAGAGAGAGAGAGAGAGAGAGAGAGAGAGAGAGAGAGAGAGAGAGAGAGAGAGAGAGAGATTGAGAGAGAGAGAGAGAGAATGAAGTAGAAAGGATCATTGCTATCTGCTTTGCACAGTACCTAATACATAGCTGGTATTTAGTAAATGCTTATTCTCTTTCCCTCTCTTTCCCCTTAACATGGTGGAAATAATATTTCCTATTGCCTCCCAGTGAGAAAAGAAATAACAGGTTTGAAGGGTTGGTCTGAATCTGTGAACTCCCAGGATTTCAGAATCAGAGTTGGAAGGAGAACTAATGGTCATCCAGTTCAAACTTTCTGTGAGAAAGACTATCATCTACGAGACAAATCATTTGGCTTAAAGATAGCAAGGGAAAGTCAACCCACTCCCTCTTGAAGTAGAGCCAATTCCATTTTGGGATAGCTCTAATAGTTAGGATCTATTTATTCTGAAGGGGAACTATATCACCTCTATATCAAAGGATTGATAGGTGCTGGACATGCAAGGACCATCAGAACTATAAAAAATGAAGCCCATTATTTTCAACAGATTGGAAAAGACTTATTATTGATGTGGAAACCATTCACAAGTTAGCTATTAGTGCATTGGGAGGCCATTGACTTGTGAGATCTAATATCAAAATTAATTTTAAAAAATAAAGAAGAAAGAATAATCATGAAGAAAAAGATGTTCTATAAATTATAACACTTAACCTTGACCTACTTAAACAAACAATTAAAAATAAAAATTGGGAAATAAACCATGGTAATAACATTGATGCTAAATATAACAGTCAATCAACCAGTTAGTTTTATTAAATGCTTAATATGTATCAGATGTTGCATTAAGTTCCAGGATTCAGAGAAATGCAAAAACCTCAAAGACCTCATATTTTAATTGGGGAAAAACATGAAGATAATTATGTATGTAGAAAATTTATCCAAAGTGGAAAAAAAAGCACTAGTTGGGGGGATGGGGAAAAATCTCCTGCAGTAGGTGGGATTTGAGCTGGGTCATAAAAGAAGCCAGAAATTTATCCAATATAAATTAATTGCCACAGCAAAGAGCCTAAAAGAGCCCAGAAAGTCCCTTAGCCAGCAAATATATGTATGTATCCAAATGGAGAAAGAAGATTGTTAAAGGCAACCATGGATCAGAATATAAACTTATTTGTAAATTCTTACAAAGAAGGATGACAGATGATTTTGAACAGTATCATCTCAGAAAATAGAGAGAAGAAAGTGTGGCTAGATATCTATTTAAGTAAAGTCATTTTGAAGGTATTCAAGGATGAAAATATAAGGAGGAATAGAAACCAAAGAAAAATGGAAAAGATTTGCAAAAAGTACTTTAACAAACTACATTTTCCATCAAGGATAGTAAAACCATTTCAGTTAGTTCCTGATATCAGTTCCAGAGAAGTTTATGGAGTAGGTTATGACATCAAAGAGAAAAGTGACGAAGCAGTTGCATTGTGCCAAGTATACAAGAAGAAATTTGTATTGGTAAAGATTTCAATTGTGAGGACATTGAGAGACCAATATAAAAATTGTCTGATGGAAGGGAAGATATCAAAGAATGGAAAAAAAATCTCAGGATTTATTAATACTGGAATAAGATTATTTAATAACTATCAGTCTTCATGCTTGCTCTCATTTCTGTACAGAAGCTTTATGAATATTATTTATACCAAAAATTGGGGGACTCCTGGATGAGGACATTTGTTGGGAACAAACAGGCTTTCATAATCAATATTCTGCTGGTAGACCTGCTCAAGACTTTTCCTCATTCCAGTCCATTCTTTATTGAGCCATCAGAATGATTTTCTTGAAGTGGGCATCTATGTCAATCCCCTATTTAGTGAACTCCAGTAGCTCTCTATCACCTTTGGAATGATATACAAAAATCCTGTTTCCCTATTCATAGCCCTTTATAACCTATCCTATGTTGCTAGTCTTATGCCTTATTGTCCACCACATACTTTTTAATACAGTGGCTTTCCGGTATTCTGTGAACAAGACAATAACATCTCTCTCAGGCATTTCTCTGGGAGAATGCTTTCCTTTCTCATCTTACTGATCTCCCTGGCTTTTGTTAAATCCCAGCTGAAATCCGGCCTTTTATGGGAAGCTTTTTTCCAACCTCCCTTAATTCTAGTGCTTTCCTTCTTTTAATTATTTCTTTTTTAAAATCCTGTATATAGCTTGTTTGTACATATTTATTTGCTTGTTGTCTCTCCCATTAGACTATGAGTGCCTTGAAGCCAGGAACTGTTTTTTGCTTCTTTTTGTATCCCCAGTGTTTATCATAGTGCCTGGCATATAGTAAGTGCTTAATAAATGTTTATTGATTGACTGACAAATATTCAACTGCAGACCATATTTAGCAATTAACAGAAAGATGTAGAGAATATGTGACCCACTATATATATTGCTTGCTTATTGTGGAAAAAGTATTTGATTCAATAGAACACCACATGAGGTATCTCCCATCCATAAATCAGTGATATATCAAAATCATTCACAATTAATTCCTCAGAAAATATAACACTAGCAGCCCTTTTTGTAGTGGAAAGAAAGTGGAAACTGAGTGGAATTGGAGAATGGCTGAGTAAGTTATGGTATATTAATACTATGGAATACTTTCTGTAAGAAAGATCAGTAGGATGATTTCAGAGAGGCCTGGAGAGACTTACATGAACTGATGCAGAGTGAAATAAGCAGAACCAGCAGATCTTTATACATGGCAACAAGAAGATTATACAATGTTCAATTCTGATGGACATGGCTCTCTTCAACAATGAGATGAGTCAGGCCAGTTCCAGTGATCTTATGATGAAGAGAGCCATCTATACCCAGAGAGAGTACTGTGGGAACTGAGTGTGGTTCATAACATAGCATTTTCACTCTTTCTGTTGTTGTTTGCATTTTATTTTCTTTCTTGTTTTTTTCCAGTTTGATTTGATTTTTCTTGTGCAGCAAGAGGATTGTATAAATATGTACATATATATTGGATTTAACATATATTTCTACCATGTTTAACATATATTGGACTATTTGCCATCGGGGGGGTAGGAAAAGGGGAGAAATTGAAACTCCAGGTTTTGCAAGGGTTAATGTTGAAGAATTATCCATGCATTTGTTTAATGACCATCTGATAAGAAATATAAAGCAGATGCAACATAAAACAGGTATATGTATATTCACCAATGGTACATGTCACTATGATGGAGGAAATCTATCTGAGGGTCCAGATTGTTGATGAGGTTTTACAGATGCTTTTGTTTGTGGATGGCATCTTGCAGATTTCGTTATATTCCAGAATACTGCAGAGCCTTCTGGGCGAGATCTGTCATCATTCATAGAAATTTGATCAGCTCATCAACACAAGGTAGATCAAGGCAATGAAGAATGTCTGTTGGCCGGATTTCAATATGTATTTGGACCCACAATCTATAGAATTGGATTATGTGTGCCTAGTTCAGACAGTTCAGATGGAAAACAAGTTGGACCCAGAATTGAACAGTAGAGAAGGCTGGGCTGTCTTCTGGAAATAGCAAAATTCCTTTATTGGCCCCAAAATTTCCATGAAAAAGGTCCATTTAAAAATACTAATATTCTACTTATTTTGCTATATAGCAGCAAAACATAGAACACACAACTACCTTTAAAGAATTCAAAATGAATATCCTTCAGGGGTGGAAGGACAAAGAGAAAGGAAGAAACTTTTATTAAGCACTTACTATGTTCTAGGTAGTATACTAAGCTCCTGACAAATATTTACTTGTGGTCCATGGGAAATAAGAGCAGGCTACAAGATATAACTAGTGAGGAGCTCCAAAAAGACAAGGGGTAAATGGCACTAGTAAGGAACTGTATGATAAGAAGAGAAGATGGACTGGCCCCTATGACAAATATCATGACAGATAACAGCCAAAGTGCCTCACAATATTAGGAGAAAGCCTTCAGGATGTTGGGTAGACCATTTACTTTTTGAGAGACCATGGCTAAAAATCTCACAGAATCAGCAGCCCTGGAGGGGTCTGCCTCTGCATTATTGGGGGGGAACTCCTAAAGGGTTAAGACCACAGATCTTTTGAAGTTAGTCCATTGGCCAGTCACCAAGCATTTATTAAGCCTGCACTATGTGTTGAACCCCATTCTAAGCACTTCAGAATTATTTTATTTGATCCTCAAAATGATCTTAGGAGGTAAATGCTTTTACTATCCTCATTTTACAGTTGAGGAAACTGAAATAGGCAGCAATTAAGTAAATTGCCCAGCTAGTAAGTGTCTGAGGCTGGATGTGAATTCAGATTCAGTTCTAAAGCTCTATCCATCAACCCACCAACTGCCCCTATTAGTTTATACAGAGTATTTACTGAGAAGATATATCACCAATAGGAGTTACAAAGTATTTCCCTCCAATGCCTGAGTGTACACTGTCTCCTATGATACTTCAGTTCCTGGGGAGTATGGACTCAACCTTAAAGCTATAGCTACAAAGCATTTATCCTACCAAGTTTACTTTCAAAGGAATGCAATTTTGCTGATGGATGAGTGTGATTCTGCTTCTCAGTGGACTTGGTTGTCCACAAAATCTGTCACGCTCTCTAATTTCTGGACCTCTAGTGGTGTATTTTCCCAACTTTCAGAAACTCACAAGGTCACAACCTAGCCTATTATTTCTTTACAGTATTACTTCTCTTGGTAGTACCCAGGGAAAAAAGTGGGGAAGTTGGAGCCTTTTGTTTGTCTCTTAGTAAGCAAAGAATCTCTTGATGATGTCAAAAAAATCTGAGTGAGGAACATCTGAGTTCAAATATTGCCTTAAATACTTATTGGCCATGTAACTTTGGTCAAATCACCTAACCCCTGCCTACCTCAGTTTCCTTAACTGTAAAATGTAGATAATAATAACACCTGTCTCCCAAGGTTGTTGTGAAGACCAAATGAGATAATGATAATGGCTGGCACATAATAGGGGCTTAATAAATGTTTGTTCTTTCTCTCTTTCCCTCTCCTCCCCTGAAGTAAGTGGACTGGAAATAATCAGAAAACTTATTGCATGCTCTGAATTGATGAGGTGGACCTTTCCATTACACATAATTGTGCTTTTCTGGAAGCAGGCTTCCCAGACTCTTCCATGTGGGCTGGCATGTTGAATATGCACACTGGATGCTTCCCCCTTTTCATATATGTAACATCAGTTTCATAGGATAAGGGATGGGAAAGGAATGGGTAGGTACTATTTCTCTGAAGAGTATTTGGAGATTTTAGTAGATTGCAAAGCAGGGCTTCTTAAATTTTTTCTTCTCACGACTCATTTTTACCGGAGAAATTTTTATGTGACCCTGGATATATAGGCATATAATTTAGGTATACAAGGGAAACATTTAGTAATAATCATAATTTTGTGACTCCCATATTCAATTACAAGACCCCATATGGGATTGCAAGCCACAGTTTTAAGAAGTTAGACCCTAAAGTTCCTATGATTTGGAGCTGCATTGAGAACCAATGTCCAAATTAAAAGAGATGACCATTACTATAATCTGCCCTGGTGAGATTCCATATGGAATGCTGCATTCAGTTCTGAGCAACATGACTTACAGAGGACATTGACAAACTGAAGAAGTTTAGGGAAGGGACATCAGAAGAAGGAAGGGTCTAGAGTCTTTATCATAACAGAATTGTTTCCAGAATTTGGGAAGATTTAGCTTGGAGAAGATTTCAAGGTATATATGTCTTCAAATATGCGAATGGCTGTTATATTGAAGAAAGTTTAGACATATTCTGCTTAGCCCCAGAAGATGAGTGGACAGAATGGAGAACAATAGGTGAAATATAGAAAAATAGAAGCACTTTTTCTAAGACTCAATGCAAGGAAAAACTTCCCACCAATTAGAGCTGTCTCTAATGGAATGGGCTGCCTCAAAAATGTGCAAAGTAGAATTTATGATCTTTCCTTTTAAATCTGAAACTCTTTCAACCTTCTCTCTTTGTGAGAAGGGAACCACCATCCTGCAGGGTCCCAAGTCCACACTTTTGCTGTTATTCTCCATTCCTCACTCCACATAAGCAATCACCTGCTTTCATTTCCATGACACCTCTCACATTCCTTCCCTTTTCTAAACTCACAAAGCTGTTCTCTTAGTTCAAGCCTTCATCACCTCTTGTCTGGATGATTACAATAACCTCATCAATTTCTCTGACTCTAATCTCTCCTTACTCCAATTCATCCTCATACCTTGTTGAAGTGATTTTCTTTAAGTGAAATTCTGACTGTCACTCATATTCTCATTGAACTCCGATAGCCTTCTATTATGTCTAGGATGAAATATAAACTTCCCTGTTTGGCATTTAAAGTCCTTTTACAATTTGGTCTCTCTTCACCTTTCCAGTCCTTTTACATATTTCTATCTGTTTGGCATTCAACAGGCCAGTCAAATGGTCTTCTTTCTGTTCCTCCTCTATCTCTAATTGCCATGCTTTTATATCTACTGTTTCCATGCCTAAAGTATACTCTTTCCTCCTCCACCTAGTAGAATAAATTAATTCTTTTAAGATTCAGTGAAAAACCTACTTCTCTATGAAACTTTTCTTGATTTTCCTATCCGCTTAGTGCCCTCACTCCCTAAACTATGT
Organism: Sminthopsis crassicaudata; assembly: GCF_048593235.1. Classification (NCBI taxonomy): domain Eukaryota; kingdom Metazoa; phylum Chordata; class Mammalia; order Dasyuromorphia; family Dasyuridae; genus Sminthopsis; species Sminthopsis crassicaudata. The sequence goes on from NC_133620.1 coordinate 104,919,344, forward strand.
CAAAAATTTTTTTAAGTTTGTAAAAACTGAACAATATTAATAATACTACATAACATTTATGTATCAATACTATGTGCCAGGTACTGTTATGAATGCATTATATTTATGATCTCATTTGATCCTCACAACAACTCTGGAAGGTAGATGTTTATTAATTATTAATTATTTCCAATTTAAGGATAAAGCAACTGAAGTAACCAAAGATGAAAGATGATTTGTTCAGGGTCACACAGTTAGTAAGCATCTCAAGCTACATTTGATCTGAAGACTTTCTGATTCCAGATTCAGTACCACCTAAGTGCCCCTATGTATACACATTATCTGATCCAAAGAAGGTAAGCTCCCTGAGGGCAGGTTTTATTTTATCTTTGTTGTTGAATTCTGAAAGCCCAGTAGAGTATGTGATACATAATAGGCACTTAATAAAATACTTATTGGTTTATAGATTTCCTCAATTTTGATGTTTTTAGGCAAAACTAAGCTGCCTACTTGTTGGGGATATAGTAGTGGGGATTTCTTTTCAGGTCAAAGTTGGATTAAGTTGTTCAATTCCCTTCCAATTCAGAAATCCTATTTCTTTCTATGATGCTAAAAAGGTGAGAGACTGGAAATAGGAAGCCATATGAGTATTTTCTCTGCCTGCCTCCTATTCTTGGAATGTTCTTTCCCTTCTGCTCTAACTATTAATCTTCCTGGTTTCCTTTAAAATCCAGTTAAAATCCCACTTTTTTTTTTTTTTAAGGTTAAACATGTGCAGGTCTTTTAGACATCTTTCCATGTTTATCATCTTATACAAGAAAAATCAAACCAAAGGGAAAAAACCAGGAGAAAGAAAGAAACAAATAAAAAAGTGAAAATGCTATCCTTTAATCCACATTCATTCTCCATAGTTCTCTGTGGATGTGGATGGCATTTTCCATTCCAAGTCTATTGTAAATGCCTTGAATCACTGCATTGCTGAGAAGAGCCAAGTCCATCACAATTGATCTCCACAGTCTTGTTGTTGTTATTATGTTCAATGTTCTCTTGGTTCTACTCACTTCACTCAGTGTCAGTTCATGTCTTTTAAGGCTTTTCAGAAATCAGCCTGCTTATTATTTCTTATAGAACAATTATATTCCATTACATTCATAGACCATAACTTATTCAGCCACTACCCAACTGAGAGGCATCCATTTAATTTCCATATCCTTACTCTTACAACAAGGGTTGCTACAAACATTTTTTGCACCATAAGTCCTTTCTTCTCTTTATGATATCTTTGGGATAAGGACCTAGTAGTGAGACTGCTAGATCTAAGGGTATGCACTGTTTTAATGCCCTTTGGGCAAAATCCCACTTTCTTCCAGCCTTCCTTTTGTTAATTGGTTCCTACTTATTAAACTTTTGTCTCCATTTGCAATCTCTCTTCCTCATTAAATTGTGGGACTGTCCTTTGTCTTGGAATCCCCAACACTTAGCACAGTACCCTATGTAGAGAGGCACTTAATAAGTACTTATTGTTTGATATGTATTTTTTTTCCTGATGGCAATTGGGTTAAGTGACTTGTCCAGGATCACACAGTTAGGAAGTGTAAAGTGTCTGAGGCCAAATTTAAACTCAGATCGTCCTAACTTCAAGGCTGATGCTCTATCCACTGCACCACTTAGCTGCCTCTTTATTGATTGATTCTTTTTCTGCCTGAGTTTTCTCCCTTCCTCTGGTGGGCATCCTATTTATTTCTCCCTTCCCTCTCTTCCCCAACCATCACTACCACCCTGATGCTGTTTAGAGTTCAGCTCTTGCTTCCCAAGTCGTTCTGACTGTTGCCTCCAGAGTAGTATAGGAAAAGAACTTCGAATTCAAATCAGAAGTTCTGGATTCCAATCCTGCATTCACTATTTATTTATTTAATTACTCTAGGGATAAGTTTCTCTATAAAATGAGGGTTGGACTCAATTTCTAAGAGTCCTTCTAACTCTGAAACTTGTGATTCTAAGAAAAATAGCAGAGATAATTCCTACCAAGGAAAGGTCATTCTCTCACAAAACTATAATAGGGTTCTAACAACTTCTATTTCTCTAGCACTTTATAATTTTATAACCTAGTCCCTCAGTTTTTTCCATTCAATTTATATTTTCTTTCTGACACATACTCTGATCCAACCACACTGTCTACTTGGCTGTTTCATAGCACACAATCTCTCGTTTAGGCCATTTTCTCTGGATTCCCCCATATCTGGAATGCTGTTGCTACTCTATTCTGATTATTGATCTTCCTAGCTTCCTTTAAGTCTCAGATAAAATCCCATCTTTGATGGAAAGCCTTATTCAATCCCTCTTAATTTTAGTGCCTTTCCTCTATTAATTATTTTTTGTTTTTCTTGTATATAGCTTACCCTGTCTATATTTGTTTGCCTATTGTCTCCCCTATTAGATTGTAAGTTCATTGAGGACAGGTATTGTCTTTTGCCTCTTTTTGAATTTATATAGTGAGGCACATAGAAAGCACATAATTAATACTATTGTATGATTGATTAAATACTTTTTTAAAGAAATAATATTCTAAGAGATATACACAAATATAATAACAATGATCAGGAGTAGAATTTATAAGGAAAAAAAGTATGAATAGTAATTATTAATCAAAGTCAAACTTAAAAAAAATTCAATCAAGAGAGAAATCTACATTATATGCCTGTCATACTAATATTGTTTTAGATGTCTGTGTATGTATGTGTATATGTACATATATAGGTTTGTATGTATGTATATAGACATGCATGTGTATGTATGTATATATAAATATATCTGTACTTAACAGTAGCCTACTTGAGGAAAGTGAAGAGAAGGAAAAGAAAAAAAAAGAATAAGATTTAAAAATGCACAGCAGAAAACAAAAGAAAACCCATGAGGAAGCAAAGAAAAGATGAACAGTTATGAATATGATGTCTTTATGAATACAATGTCTTTTAGTATTATATATGCTTTCTTGAAATGGAAATTTACTGTTACATATTTTAAATTCTCCCTGATGTTCTTCTGGGCATATGATAATTTTTTTTGTTTTTCTATCTTCTTTTTTCTTATTTTGTATTTAAGTTTTAAATAAATACATTTAAATATAAACAATATTCCTATGACATCAAGAACTTGTCAAATGTGAAAAGTTGAAGAGATCTTCTTTAGAGATTACTTGGTCCAATTTTTGAATTTTACAGGAGAGGAAATAAGCCCAGAGAGGTAAGCAAGGGAAGTATCATTATCCCTTTTTTATAGATGTGGGAATGGAGTCTTAGAGAAGTGAAATGACAACTTCAGTTAATGTTAGAGCCAGGACCTGAATTTGGGTTCTCTGACCTGTGGTGTAGTAGAATGCTGAATCTGGAGTCTAGAGATCTATATTTGAATCTCATCTCTGTAAAATCTAGGCTATGGGATTCTAGATAAGTACTTTCTCTTCCATGAGTTTATTTCCTAATCTGTAAACAAGATGAGGATAATGATTATTATTGTTCATCCTTCATTTTCAAAGAGGACCAACAACATCATGGATTGATGTCTCAGTTCCTGTGTGAATTATCCTGTTGTACAAAGCCATCACCCTCATTTTCTTTTCCACAGCCATTAAAGTCCACTGGCAAGACAAAAGTCAAGATGTCTTGGCAATATCACAGTGGATAGAGGATTAGGCAGAATGTCAGCAAGACCTGAGTTCAAATCTACCCTCAGGTTCTTACTAGCTGTGTAACCCTGGTCAATTTACTTAACCATGTTTGCCTCCGTTTCCAGATCTATAAAATGAACTGGAGAAAGAAAAGGCAAATCACTCTATTAGTCAAGAACACTTCAAAAGGGATCATGAAGAGTAGGACATGACTGAAATGACTAAATAACAATAAAAAGGTGTAATAACTTTTATGTTATCTATTTTACAGGAGTTATTGTAAAGAAAGTACTTTAAAATGAAAATCTTTAAAGCAATATGTCAATGCTGAGTTTTTGTTTTAGGATTAGATCTTTTTTTAAGTTTAACAATAACAATAACAACCACCGGAATGAGCTTCCTGAGTGCAGGGAATATTGCAGTCATTTTTCTATTCCCTACAAGACTACAAGACCCTCCCTCCCTTCCCCACCTTCACATGAGTGTTGGTTAAGTGAATGATGACGAATCAATACTTCTGTAGTGTGGGTGCAGCTACAGGAAGAGGGAATCAACTTAGTCACAAAGAAGCACTTCCCCCCATTGAAGGCTGCTGATTGGGTGCCTAATACAGTGACTGTAGATCTTTGAGAGCTTAGTAACCCCTTTCATCTCCCTATATATCTACAGAGGGCAGGAGAAAGATGAACAGGGAATTCTGGGGTAAGGATCCCAGTGGGATCCCTGCTTCCCTCCCTCCTCACCACCTTCATCACCCGGGCTGCAGGCAATTCCTCCTCCAGAACCCCACTGGAGCAGAGTTGGAGTCTGCAGTAACAAAAGGAAAGCTGAGTGCTAATTTGATCTGCTGGCTCTTGATGGCTAACTGTATTAACATGTCAGGAAATCACCAGGGTCACATTAAAGCTTTTGTTGAAGAATGATTACACCTTTTTGGCTGTGGTGGAAGTCTCACCAATGCTCCGGATTTGCATTTAACAGAATCACAAGATGGTATTATGTTAGCAAAACAGCCTAGTGCCCTCACACAACCCTGGGTTGTTATTTAAAACAATGGACAAAGTGCATCCTGACCCTGGTTCTCAGCTCTCGAGAATGGGCTCCTTTGGGTGTTTGCATTTTCTCTCACCCTTAGGACCAGAATTTACATCTCTAGTTTCACTGGAAATTGGGAGGAAAACAACTCTTTCCCAAGGAATGGCTGTCAAGCATTTTTTGTAGTCTTCTCCAGAAAGACATCCTTGATTACTCCCAGCAAACTCTGACTGTTCCTTGACTCCAAATCACCTCTGAGCTTCCATGTTAGTTTACCATATTCATAAGATTGGAATTGGAAGGAAACTCAGAAGCTATCCTATCCAACCTTCCAGCTAACTTTTCCCTTCCAGTAGAAAAATGGGGGCTCCCAACAAGTGACTTGTCTAAAGTCACACAGACCAAAAATCTTTTCCTGTAGTTATATTTAAAGAATTCAGGTCTTAAGACAAATATTCAACATTGACATATTGCTTTAAAGATTTTCTTTTTAAAGCACTTTTTAAAAAATAACCTTTGAAGTAACTAGCACAAGAATGATTACATCTCTTTTTATTGTTATTTAGTCATTTCAGTTGAGTTTAGGGCTCTCTTGATCTCATTGCCAGGATAGTGAGAAAAAGTAGTCTGCCTTCCTCCTTAGGTAGCTTGTGGCTGGATCACTGGATCTTGTGTCAGAAGTATGTGATTATCACTTAATGGTTCTTAACCTCAGTTTCTATACCTGGAAACTGAAAACAATAATAATACTTATCTCCTAGGGTTGTTGGGAAGATCAAATGAGATAAGATATGTAAAATATTTTGCAAACTGTAAAGCTCCATAGACAAACATACTATTTTTTTCCTTCCCTAAACTCTTCTAGCACTTCATTTATCATTTCTCTGTTATTATTTTTTTTATGTATGCTTTATCTCTTCTTTTATATCACAGGCTCCTTAAAGGTAGGGACCTTGTCGTATTTTTCTTTTTATCCTTTGCCATGCTTCATAAAGACTACTGCAAGAAATGCTGGATGAATATATTTGTGGAATTTTACTTTAACAAATATTTATTAAATGCCTACTATGCACAAGGCATCTGGCTAGATGGGGGAGAAGATCCAAAAACAAAGATATAAAACTCACCTTTCTTCCAAGGAGCTTATGAACTAATGGAGTGAAATTATATGTAAGCAAATAGTTATGATATAATGGAGACAGGAATAATTATAATGAATACAATTTATACCAATACTAGAAGGTATTTCTATATCAATCTAAATTGAAGTCAATTCAAAATCAAGTCTCAATAGTAGAAGAGATTTGGTAAGGGAGAGATTATACAGTTGGTGGAGGGATAGTGTTCATGGACAGTTTTGTGAAAGAGTTGGAACCTCAGTTATGCCTTGAGGAAAGAGTATTTCAACAAACTGGAAGTTTGGGTGGCTGGGTAGAATCCATCCCAGGAATAGGGAGATAGGATGAGCATGAATATGAACAAAGATGGGGAAAAGTAGAAGGAGAATGGAGAATGGGACATAGTGTAGAAACTTTCTGGCTTGAACTAAGTATTTTTCCTTAAATTGTTTTTATCAAGATGTATTATAATAATTATCACCATCAAGATCATCATTCTTTTTAATCATTATCGTTAATAGTAGGTAATACTGAAAGAGTAGGCTTGAGTTAGATTTTGGAGAGCTTTGAATGCCAGAATCAGAAATTTGTGCTTTGTTTCATTGGCAATAGGGAGCTATTGAAGGTTTTCAAATAAATGTGACATGGTCAGAAAGCTACATCGGGAAGATTTCTAAGGCATCCATGAATGAATACTTTTTAGAAATGTTAGAAGGCTGCTGGAATTTGCATTTACCTGTCACTTCTTTGAACATGGTGTGTGGGAGTAGTGTCAACATGTCTTGATAAATGAAGGAAAAAGCAGGAAATATAGCTCCAATAGAGAATTGAGGAGGTGTTGATAGCAGAGGACGATAGTGTTCTCACCTTAAAAGAAATCCCAGGGCTAGGAATCAGTGAAGCCATCCTTCTATTTCCAAGATAAATTTCTCAAAAACCTCAAGCCTGCAGTTTCCAAGTTAACCCAATGACGTTTAATGAATCATTTACTCTTTTTCACCTGTGTCAGTTTTATCCACTAATGCTGTTCAGACATTATTCCTTAGAACCAACCCAAATGTCTTTGATTCTCTAGGAAATTAAAGGAGGGTTGAAATACTCATAGTAGCCAACCCAACCACAGATGTGTTTTCTAGAACCAAACTTTTAACATTCAGCCCACTCTTTGGGATGAATATTAATTAACTAGGTTCTAAGGAGAGGAATTTACTGCAAGGGGAAAGGAGTTATCATTGGACCATTATTACTTACTCTCATTATATATAAGGCAGAGAGCTGGAGGACTGTATTCTGGGATCTTGGCACTAGGGGTCAGTGTTAGCCCGCTGGTTTTGGAGGAAGATGGGGGCAATGTTGGGGGGCAGGGAAGGGTTGTGTTGAGTATAGGTTAATTGGATCTCTGAACCTGGAGTAAGTGATACGATAATTTGCAGTCACTAAGTAATGGAAGAAGGCTATCTAATACAACAGAAAGAGCACTCACTGGCTCAGGAGGCAAAAGACCTGGGTTCAAATTTTCCCTCTGCTGACTTTCTACCTATGTTATCTTGGCCACTTCCTTAATCACTCAGTCTTGCTTTTCTCATTGGTAAAAATAAAGCAGCCAGATGAGTCAGCTAGGTGGTGTAGTATTTTAACTAGTGTGCTGGACCCACAGTCAGGAGACCTGGATTCAAATACTGCCTTAGACACTTACTAGCTGTGTGACCTATGTGACCAACTCACTTAGCTGCTCTTAACTTTAGCTTCCTTATCTGTAAAATGGGTATTGTAATATTTTCCAAATTTGTTGTATAGATAAAATGAATTACTATATCTAAAATATTTTACAAACCTTAAAAGGAGATATAAATTCTACTTGTTGTTGAATGACCTTTAGAAGCCCTTTCAAATATGATTCTGTGATTCCATATGATTTAATTTTCCTGGACCTCAGTGTTTTTTTCTATAAAATGAGGGAACTGGATTAGATGATTCCGAAGGTTCTTTTTAGCTATAGCCCATGATCATAGAATTGGGAGCTTAGAAGGAACTTCCCTCTTAGATCATCTTACTCATTTTGCAATTGAGAAAACTGAGGCTTAAAACAGGCTTAGTGACCCAGATAGTATCTCATCCCACTGAGACATTTTATTCCAGATTTTTTTTTTATCCAGTAAACTTTATTTATATATAACAACAGTACAAAGTGTGTCCTTGGCTTGCAAAATAGGAGCGTTTCATATTTACAATAGGTACACAATAATATATTAGAATAATAACAAAAAATTCCCAGTTTTTTCTTGAAACATTTTAAATACTTAAATTTTCTTACAGTTTTTTCCACAACACCTGTAAAAACAACAAAACCAGACAAACACTGTTTTTTTCTCATAAAAAAAATATAATACAGAATTCCAGTGTGTCAAGAAAGAGGGGTTAAAGGAGAAAAAAGAGAAGAGAGGCAGGTATGCTGAGGAAATGGGATCCAGATGATGGGGTAAGCAAAGACTTTGAGGCTCTTTCCCCATTTGGTGTAAGGAGAGTTTCTTTAAGACACACCTAAGACACTTCTCCCCATCTTCCTGATTCTTTCCCATTTCAACCTCCACCTTGAACATAACTTTGACAGAGAAGGAGGTGAAAATCAAGAACCTGACTTAAATTTTGCTGTTCTCCATCTTTATAGGGAGCAGAACAAGAGGGAATGAGACTTACATCACACAGTTTAGATGAGACATGAATAAAACCTTCCTGAAGGAGAGGGCTGGGGCACACTATGGGTCACACATGACTGGCAATAATCATGAAATCAACCACCTTCACCGAGTCTCCAGAAACAAGCAAAACAGGCAATATGTCAGTGATGGTTTAGGGGAATCCTTCCTGGAGATAGGGGAAAGGTTATGTTAACCTCTCAGGCTATCTTCCAGCACTGGGTTTAGCTGAACTGAGATTAAAAACACATCCCTGCATCCAGTGATGCTTCCAGCCCTTGATATCAAATATGTAGTCTTTGGGGAGGGATAGGAGATGGTGAGAAAAGAGACTTTGGAGTAGTGAAGATGCCATCACAGATGTTCCTGAGAGTATTGTCCAGAGTCCCTTACCCACAGCAGCTAAGTCCCATTTCAGTCTAGAATCTTAGTGATGTGCCGTTTCTTTTCCAGAATCTCGGACAGAGCAATCCATTCCAACTCTTTTCTTCCACATTGGCCTTTGATTTTAACTTTCATTTATCCCAGAGTAAGCTTTCCACAATTTAGGGAAGAGGATTCTTGCTACAGATTTACCATGGGTAGAAAGGACACATTGTCCATCCCCACAGTGCAGCTGCTTGCTTGATATTTACTGACAACAGGTTAATGGGGCCAGGTGTGATGCTGAAATGCACCTGGAGATTTATCTGCCATGGCTTTTCAAATGTCCCCCATTTATTCTGCTTGGACTATTTCAGTCTGTCCAGTAGAGCACACCCATCTATTGTCCCCTTGTAGACTCAGCAGGTACAGTATCTTTTGTTTGTATTTTACCTCATCCTTGAGAAAAGCTGGTGAAGGTCAAAGCCTCAAGCAACAAGGGAACCTTGGAACAATCCAAGGTAGTGGAAACTTTTATTGAAGGGGGAGATTCCAGGGCTCTTTCCCAGTTCTTTTCTTCCTCCTGCTGGCTCTTTGCCCACATCTTTCTTGTCTTCCATAGGTTGGGGCATTGAAGTACAGAGATGAACAGCTGGTCCATGCCCATTCTTTTGGTAGCAGAAACCAGCAGTCCATGGAGCTCCCTGTTCCCTGTGAGAGCACCAAATGACTTATGATGGCACTGTCTGAGGTCTGTACATTTTATGTTGTATTAGCTGGTTGGCTGACTGGGGAGCTTTCCTGGCTTTGTTTGAGAAGACTCATTTTTATACAACATGAACAGACCTCTTTTTCTCTCCTAATCCAGTGTTCCATAGAGGAAGGGACCCAGAATGAAGTGGAAGAGCCTTGTCCAGAGTGAGACTGGGGGTCACTCTTCCACAAAGCTCAACTTTTCTCGAACACCCCTAATTTGGGAGACATTTCCTGGATGAGTGAGAACAAATTTACCCCTTGCATTTCCCCATTCTCCTTGGGGTTTTAAGGGGATATAGGACCTCATAATCTTCATGGCTCCATGCCTTAGCTTGGATCCAGCTAAGTACTCCTTCCCAACATCCTTTCTGGAAGGTTACTTTTTGGGACTGACTCTCTTTTTCTTGGCTGCTAAATTATATGTGATTAGCTCCTTCTACACATAACTCACCAGGCAGCTTCCCTTTCAGGTCCTCCCCTCGTACCTGAAATGAGGTACGTTCTTTAAATACCTTGATGGTAGAACCTTCTATTTCTAGGTTTGGAGGTCAGCAATGGCTGCAGCAATGGGGTCCTCTGGAGAAGATAAGTGTCATTGGTGGGTGAAGATGGGTTAAGAGTCTTAGCCATCAGCCTCCAGCTCTTGCAAAGCTTTAGGAGGCAATGTGGTAAGGGGGAATCATTGTGAAAGGGGGATCATCAGAACCTTACCATTCAAACTAAACCTGGATGGGGAGCATAAAGAATTCAGAAATAGCTTCTTTTGTTGGAAGCAGGAAATCTCCATCTTAAATTCTCTCTCCTTGGCTCCCTCACCCCCTCATTGTAGTAAATCATGGGCTCTGGGTCGCTAAGCTTTGGATCTGTGAATGTCAAATGCTTTGGCTTCTTGCACAAGGTTGGTCATTAGTATTTCTTTCAAGCTATTAATAGGGCCCAGAAAAACTTTAACAGAAGTGGATTATCAGAAGAAAAGTGGACTTGGCAGGCCTGGCTGTGAATCATAATTTAAACAGCAAGTTTCCTGAGTATTTCACTGAATGCTTTTCTCTTCCCTTTTGTCAGCTGCATTCAGGCAAGAAACTGGAGCTGAACAGACCAGGGGAGTCTGCTGTGTGGTTAGTGCAGCAATCCAAAGACACACGTCAAGAAGGCTGGCAGCCAGCTCTCCTTCACCCATTTTCCTTGGGAATTGTGCAGCCGATGGAAGCTTTGAAAACTTGGGCCTCTTGGAGATGTAGCAGGATAGTGAGGGGGATGGATGGTTTGAGTTAAACAAATAGGAAACAAGATGCAATCCATTCTCTCTTGGGGGCAGCCTGCTCGGACCTCTAAGAGTTGCAGCTGATTTCTGGCTTCTTCCCAAATTGGAGGGATGGGAAGAGGGAGAAGATGCTCTTCTCTTCCTTTCTTTCCCTTCTTTTATGGCACCTACCCTCCCTTTTGGTTGCTCTTCCTGGAGAGGGTAATTCCAGGGAAGGCAATCCTGACTATTTAAATTAGCAAAGAGCTTAGGCTTCTCAGACCAATGTGACCCATTATTAGCAACTCCTGCCAGCTTCCAAGGTGCTAATGTCAACATCTGGGGGACTTCCTAGCCTCTATGGGTAATTTGGACAAGAGAAGTGAAACTTTGGTCTCTTGTTAAAACAGCACTCAGGAAAGCTGGTCACCCATCATCATTAGTGGACGGAAGGAAGGAGGAAGGGAATGAGCTAGTGCTGGTCTCCCCATGCAAGAATCAGCAACAGAGACAGACACACAATGACAGAAGACAAAGACTGGCACTCTCTGGGAGTCAAACCATTTGGCCTGATCCCCTCAGAGACAACCCTGCACATCCAGGGACATGTCCAAAGATGAATACCAAACATTCTCCTTCTCTCTGAAAGCTTGAGACAACTGAAAAAGTAGAATAATAAATATTGCAACTTCTTTAGCTAACTCTCTTCAAGCATTACCTGCTGTAAACAGTGTTTGTTTTTGCATTTTTTACTGCAAGAAATTGGAGTGAAATTCCAATCCTGAATACCCATTTCCTCAAATCAAGTTCAGATTCAGCCTGGAGAGTTGGTCCCTTTATAGCCCTTGCATGGCCCATTGAACTTTTTTCTAATGCTCACAGTCTGTGATCACAGCCCTGTTAGACTGTGTCCCCCCTGAGCCAAATGCTAGGATATAGAAATGTCTCCCCAAAGCAGAGCGTGGCAGGAGAAAGACACGTGAGATGGAGATGTTTGGTGTCTGAATGAGGGTCATGTAGAGATGTCCATCTCACTGCCCCCTTGTTCAAAAGGGAGGTATTGAAGATCAGGTCCTCAATTGGTCAGACACAAAATAAAAAAAAACCAAAACCAAACAAACCAAAACCAAAACAAACAGTAGCAGAAAGCATAGACACTGTGTAAAGACAAAACTTCTCTCCGGAGATGATCATATACAGGTGTGTGTATGTAAAGCTTGGTTTCCAGCCAGGCAGGTTTGGTTTCATCTGATGGTTTGGAAGTTCACATAGAAGTACCAATGAGCTCTCCACTGTTGGGATATTTCCAAGTTTGACTGGCCTCTGTGACTGTGAAAAACGTTTGGTGCAAACTTGTGCTCATCCTTCCTCGCCTCCATTTCTCTACTTTCCAGGGAAAGGAAACAAGTTATTTTCCCAAGATTCCCATCATCATCCGCTTGTGAATTGTCACTGAAAAGGGAGCAGGAATCTTGTGAGGGAGGAGGCTTGGGAGGATAAGAAAGAAAGGGGAAAAAATTCAGATTGGAAAAAAAGAAAAAGGTGGGACGGGATTAGCAGAGTGGCTTTTTGTCTATTTTATTTCTGTGTTTTTTTCTCTTTTTCTTAAAAAAATTAAATAAAGTTTTCATTATTTCCCAATATACATTAAATGATTTTTTTTCATGCAAAGCAGCAGTCACAGAGGCAGAACTGTCCCCAGCTCCTGCCCCTTGGCTTTGAGATAGACCTCCTGGCCCCCATTTCTCTCTTGTTCTTGCCGAGGATGAACGATGCCTACTGTTCGATGATTTGAGAACTGGCTAAGATGAGCCCCGGCTGATGCTGGGGAGGGGTAACAGCTCTCCCCTCCCCCCAGAGGTGGGGGTCATTGAACCATGGGAGCTGCACTCCCTTCACTAGTCCTTTACTTCCAGCTTCCCAGTTTCAAAGAATTGAAGGCTGATTCGTCTTCCTCCTCGCTTTCTGTTTCTTCTCAAGAGATGTGCCGGGAGCCTCTCCTCAGCTCTCAATGGACATGGCATTGATCAATTGTTCCACTTTATATGACAGTCGCTGTCGCCGTGCTTGTTCATCTTGCTCAAGAGCCCCGATGATCTGGGGGGAAGAGAAGCACAGAAAAATCATAGATTTTAGGAGTTTTTTTTTTTTTTTTAAACCTTGTTTCATCCTTGTGAGATAGCTGTTATTTGTATCCCCGTTTTACAGAAAAGGAAATTGAGGCAGAGATTAAATGATTTGCCCAGGGTCACACAGCTGGTCGGTGATAAGACAGAATTTGAACTCAGGACTTCCTGCCTATATACCCATCATTCTATCCACAGGGATACTAATCTGCCTAAGATCAAACATGTAGTCAGTGTGAGAAGCAAGATTTGATCTCAGATCCTTTCAGATACTAAGATCTAGGAATTTTTCTACTACTGCAGATTCATTTAGCACACTATAATCTATTTTTAAATTTTTTTTTACCTTTTTAATAAGTAACCTGTTACCTATGCATCCTATATAATCTATGTTTCCATAAGTTTTGAGGTGGGCATAGAAACAGTAATGGCTCTGGAGTCGAGGGGCTTGAGTTCAAATTCCACCTTTCATGTTTACTTCTCAAGGACTAATGACATCATGGGGTTATGTTTTGACTCATCCCTGAACTGGATTTAAATGAGGTGGAGTTACATAAAGTCCAGTTTCTTCCAGAGTCCAGTGACAAGGCAAAAGTCAAGACGACTGACTCTGGCCAAAGATGCTGTGGATAACCTTGGCGTCTTTGTGACCAAGCCCTCAGCACTCCACAGTGTCTGCTTCCACTGCCTTCATGGCTGTTGGAACAAATCACTCTTATTTTTAGTCCTTTGTTGACTATAGACAAGTCCCAAATTCCCTACGCCTCGTTTCTTCATCCATCAAATGAGGGAATTGATCTAGATCTAAAATCCCTTCTAATTCTATATCTACTCATATATCATAAATATCTCTATCTTAGAAATTCTTCTGATTTCTCTATCTTCTTGTAAGAAGGGGAAATAGGGCCTAAGAAAGTTAAATGCCCAAAGTCACACGAGTAGAAGTTAGAGTTCACTTGTCTATTTGCAAATTGACAGTTGGCATCCTCTCAAATGCAGAGAAGAGCCTCTCTCAGGGTTTTTTTTTAAGCAAAGATGTTAATTTTAAAATACTTTATTGAGATAATTAAATTAGTTAAAAAAAAGCTCTCACTATTTTGTTAACAGTGTTAAAAAGTGATATTAATCAAATGGCTTTCAATTGCCAACTTGCAAATGGGCCAATTTCTACCTACAGATCAATAAACATCTCCTGTCTCTTGCCCAGAACAGGTGCCTGATGAATGTATAAGAAATTGATTTACTCATTGGATGAGATCGTTCACGTCTCACTTCACGGCAGTCTCCCCTCTGAGCTTTCTCTTACCTCTTCGCTGTACTTGCTGACATAGGAGTAGATTTCATTGAGGGCACTGAGCATGTTGAACTCCACAGCATGGAGGCGTGACTGTTCTGCGAGGTAGGCATTCATGTCCTGGTCACTGATGGCTGGCAGCTTGGCGATATCAGCATAATATCTGGAGGAGATGAAGAGACCTGCTGATTAGGGAGCCGGAGGAAGGTGGTCTAGGCACTTGGATTCACTTTTCCCCTATTGCCTCCTTTGTTTTGCATTCAAAGCTCTTTATCACACTGTCCCTTCCTACTTTTCCAGTCTTCTCTCACATACCCTATAATCCAATTTCATTAGCCTATTGCTATAGCTTGACCATAATATTCAGCCTCTCTCTCATCTCTGTGCCTTTGAATTAGTTGCTCCCCAAGAATGCTTCCTTCTGCTCTCTTCATCTTTTAGCTTTCCTGATTTCCTTAAAAACTCAACTCAAATCCCTCCTACTACGAGAGGCCCTTCCTGAGGTTTTATTGCCTTTCACTAAAGATTAACTTCCATGTAGTCTGGATATATCTTGCATCTCCCTAGTTGTTGATATGCTGTCTCTCCCATTAGAATGCAGGCTCTGCTCTGTCTCCCCTCTTTCCCCCATCCCTGTCTCTGTCTTTAGCACTTAGCATAGAAAGCACTTAATAAGCCCTTGTTAAATTAACTTTTTTTGACTCTCTAGCCCAGCCTCTGTGACTAAAAAGGTCTGGTCTAGGCATCGACTTGGGAACTTCCTGGTTGGTCAAAAATCATCATTGTGACAATGACAAATGCATCTTTTTTCCTGTACATGGAGTCAGGAGGAACATGGAGGTGGGAGTGGGGCAAAGCTTGGGGATGGGACCCAGAAGACACAAATAAAATGGTGTCATGGAAGGGCATGGCAAAGTGTGTTCTTGCCTATGCCAGTGTGCCCAAGGAATGGAATCCAAGGTCCTAATGCAACATCTTCCTTGGGACTGGTATGATTCAGGGTGTCCTACTGACCTCTCCACCCAGCTCTTGTAGCTGGGAATGTCCTTGGCATAGAGGAGCTTGTTGGAAGGGGAATCCTTGCCTAGTCGATGCTCAGACGTAGAGCAGGAGTCCATGAAGGTTTGGGCCACCACTGAGAGGCAGGCGTCAGTGATACTCCCCTTGTGGATGTCGAACACAAACTGAGGGTTCTTGATCACGTTCACCCAAAATCGCAAGGGGAGGCTGTGGGAAGAAGGGGGACTTAGTGAGTTCCTGGGCTTTGAGGGTTACAATATCAATGTCTTTTTCAATCATGAACCTATCCCCAGTCTCATTAGCTTAGTACCCCCATTTTCCTCCCATGAAATATAAAAATCCCTCATATTCAGCACCAATGATTTGGTAGGAATTGTTATTCACCTAGGAAGAAGTATATGGGGGCAGAGGGAAGGTAGGAGATATTTCTGCCCGAAGCCCTTCAAGATAAATAAACACAAGGTCAGAGCATCTCAAGCTAGAAGGAAGCATAAAGGCCATTGAACCTAAATTCATTTGCTGATAAAGAATCTGAGGCTTGAGGACATTGTCTTGTCCAAGGTCACCGAGGACATAAGTAGCAGAGCATGGATGTGAGTCCAGTTCTCCAATTCAGTCCAATGTGCCTTTCACTCTACTAGGATACCTCTTTTAAACATTTCATGAGTAGGTCAGTATGATGAACACAGGAGTCCTGAATGCTTTCATGAATGAATGAATGAATGAGTGTAAGAGTGGTAGAGTAGAAAGAGATTTGGATGGAGCACTTGGGTTTAAATCCCGAGTCTCCTTTCTTTGTGATGTTGGACATTATATCTCTGTGACTCAGTTTTCTTGTGTGTAAAATAGAGGTTGAAGTAATGACCTTCTAGATCTAAACTGACCATCCTATGATCCTCTATAGGCAGGTGGACATTAATCCCTATGGAGTCCATTGTCTATCAGGACGGCTTGCACCACTTGGATTCTAGGATGAGATGGCATTTTAGGAGAGATGAAAGTCCAACTCTTTTGGATGGAGAGCCCTTCTCTACTCTTGAAAGCATTTCTAAGGATCTCAGTGCTCCGAGGAAAGCTTATTTCTCAATGGTAACAGAAGGCAGCATTATTTTCTTGGAGTCTCACACAAAACCATCGGGCATATTGTACCCCACGACAGTGCCCAGTGCCATTGTCTGGAGAACAACTGCAGAGAGCCCTGGGCACTTCCACTGAGCAAGGACAATGGCCTCCACCTGGGATTCACGCCCAGTCAGCTTCGGCCTCCGCTCCCAGCATCATTTCCCAGAGCTGGCCTGGCCGGGCTAAGGCGGAATTCAGGCTAGAGGAATGGGTTCCCCAGGGAGTCCTTTCATTGAGTCTCCTCCTCCTGAAAACACCAGTTCATTCAAGTGTCCAGGCTGCGGGGTAGTCGTGGAGAGAGCTTGGGGGAGGGGACTGTTGTGTGGCTCTCATGTCAGAGAATGACTTGCTACAGGTTGGGGGCTGCTCTCTGTCCCCGGAGGAGCTTGTCAGATGTGAAGGGATTTCCTCCCCAAAGGAGGATTTAATCAGGGGGAGATGATTATTCTCTGCTTCTTTGGCCATGGCGTAAAGGACAAATGCAGTCCACCCCCTTCCCAAATCCCCAAACAGCTGCTGCTTTCTCATCATTTTCCAGGCTGTGATTTTCCATTTCCAGCTGCACCATTAGAGTCCTAATCCTTCAGAATCTTTTTGAGAAGCAATGTGGTAGAGTAGAAAGAATAATGAATGAATCAGAGCTGTGTTCAAATCCCACTTTGTTCCTTACTCTCTGGGTGGCCAAATCACTTGACTTAGCCTTCCTCATCTGTTGATTGATCAATACCCTGAGTTTAACTCTTTAACCGCTATTCAGTTTTCAGACTTTGCTGAAGATCTGCCACAACCTTATTCATTGACATTTCCTCCATCATTCTTAGCTCCTTTGGGTCCAAGTCACCTCTGGCTGGTCTCGAAGGCATTTTGGCTTCATAGCCCTCCACTCCTTTTCCCACTTCTGCTTTCAAGTCCATAAGTTTCTAACTTTCCCCTCTTTCTCACCTCAGATGCTTTCCTCAACTATGTCCTAGCTCTACTCTCTGGGCCACTTCAGGGTATCATGATCTCAGTCTCTTATGATAAGGACGAGATTGAAATAGGGGAAGGGGATTCTCCTAGTCTGGGCAATTCCTGTTTCCCATGCCATTTAGGGAAATATCTTTGTTCTCAGCACCTAGGAGCCTCCAGGGCAAATGCTGACTGCACAGCAAGGGTAAGAATCTAAGACCTTCTTCCTCAGGCCTAAGTGAATTAAAGGGCCAAGAAGACCTTCTAGAGCTTATCTCGGGGCCATGTTTATCTTTGCCAAAGTGAATCTGGGGAACAAAAAGGGGTGAGTGCTAAGCTAGCAAGAAATAGAGCTGAGAACCTGAGACCAATTTTTTTTTTTTTATCTCCCCAAGGTCAGTGCCCATGCCCAAATGGGGTTAGGCTGAGTTAGACATTATGCAGAACAAATGAAACAGATATATGCTCCATGTCTTATCTCTGTGCTCCCCTCCTCTCCTCTTTGGGAAGGGGCTCTGGGAAACAAAGGGAGCACACAATGAAGGAAGATAGAGCCCAAATTACAATCTCAGAGATTTATAGATAGGAAGGACTTTTGTCATCTAGTTCAATCCACCATCATTTTACTGAAACTCAGGAAAAGTTAAGTGTCCAAGATCATATAGATATCTAGTGGCAAGGCCAGAATTTGAATCCAGGCCTTCCTCCCTCTAAAACTAACCCTCTTTTTACTAGATCATGTAATAAGGTTTGCAAAGCACTTTATAAATATCATCTCATTTGATCTTCACAATAATTTTTTGAGGTAGGTGCTATCATCCTTATTTTTCTTCAGAACTGCAGAATTCAGATGCCTGACAAGCACAAAGTAAGTGAAATGGATTCTTGGTGGGGAGGGGAGTTTGGTTTTGCCCTGGTTCACTTTCCAAAGAGCCTGGTGTTTTCCGGGTCCGATGATCCTCAAATACCAGCTCAGCACATCTGCACTCGCTGTTTCCGAGCAGGAATGCGGGCTAGAGACAGCTGCTTGTGCTGCCCTCTCACCATGTGGGCCAGGATGCATCCCTCCTCTGGCAGCCAGCACTGTTCTTCTTGCTCTTTTCTGGGAGAAGATTTCCGTTCTGGCTCCTAGCCAGGCTTTGTCTGACCTAAGTGCTTTCCCCAGATCCGCCTTCACTCTAGCCATTATCCCTTCTTCAAGGCCCCGGAGAATAAAAGTCCAAATTCTCAGTTATGTGCCAAGGGACACTGGGAAGTTCGTCTCCGGTTGCTAGCATTGGCTGCTTGTTATCACCTTTGGGAAGAATCACGTCCGAGGGCCATCCCACCTGCTGCTCCTGGGATGCTCTGGCGCCGGGGGTAATAACTTGATCTTAAGAGATTAGGTTTGAAATGAAATGCCTGAGAACAGTTGGCTCCAGCCCGCAGTGGGTGTCAGCTCCCCCAGCCTCATCCTGAACTGGTCAGCTTTTCCAGATTTGGCAGATCTGGTTTCAGCTTAACTCCATCATTGTCTTTAGGAGGTAACTTGGGTTCAGATGTCAGATGCTGGATATATCATTTCCCAAACTGTCCTGACTTTGTAGTTCTGCTGGTAGACTTTAAACTTTCCCAGTTGTTGGATGGAGGAAGACGAGACCCATCTCTCCAGCTCAGCTCTCCATAATCACTGCACTTCTGAAAGCAGTAGTAATGACCGCCTCCCCTCCCCCCCCACCTGCCTCTGTCTGCTGTAGAATAAGTGATCTAGGCATTGGGGGATGGGAGGGGGAACTTTTCTGGTGAAAGGGCTGAGCAGAGATACCAGCCTCGGTGCCCAAGGTTCTAGCCAGCAGCAAAGTCCTGGAAGAGAAAGCTGCTGGGAATATGCTTACTTTTCCCAGCATATGGATGCTATTTGTTTGCTGAGCTTTGGATTACTGAGCTAGAGCTGAGAATGACAAACCCCCACCTCCCGTTTCCCGTCTGCCTTTCTACGTTCTGGCCCCTGCCAACCCTGGGCTCCTCCCTGACACGGGGCAGGCTGGTTCTTTCTGCCCTGTCCCTCCTAAGGGGCTTACCAGTTGCTTTTCCAGGTGTGCCGCACATCTGTATCATGGATGCTGTGCCTGTCTGCTTGCTCATCCAGGAAATCAAACATGTACTTGATGGCCAGGGGGAGGGCGCTGCCCCGGTGTACAGTGCTGAACAGGGTCTCGAACAAATCGTCCACAAACTTCTGCAATGTACCCTGGGGGAGGGGAAGGATGGTGGGAGGTGTGAAAGAGAAGCTGGGAGGGAGAAGGCTCAGTTGGGAGGGATTGGGGGGGTGCTGGCAGGCAGCAGAAGGGGATGCCAGATGGTGCCATGGGCTTTATACTGCCTTGGAAAAGTAAAAATGTCTGTGTTTTGGGGCTGCACAGACTGTTGGGAGGGGGGTTGGTTGTAGTAGGTTTAGGGTGTGGGTGTGGATGGGGGGGAGGTGGGAACAGATGAATAGGCATTTGGCTCTGCTGGCTGTGGTCTCTGGGGGCACAGTCTTTAATATCTTGTGGGCACAGGACTGAGGGGTGGGCTGGTGTAGGCTCAGGACTTGAGACTACAAGCTCTCTACTTCTTATCAACAAAGAAAAGGATATAGGCTTATAGGCAAAGGAGCTGGCTGAAAGTCAAATTAGGCAATGGAAGGGCCATATGGAGAGTTTGGCAAGAAGGTCCCTGGGGTATGTAAGGTATTAATTGGCTTAAGTTGGGCTAAATGGTGTCTGGAAGTATGAGACTTGGGGGGAAGGGGCCCAGAGCTGACATTAATTCAGGAATGGCCCAGCCAAGCTCTGAAACACCACATTAGTTCATCACTTTGTCCTCTGAAGCCATACAGGGGCCCATAGCACACACAACCCCAAAGTCACCCCTGGAAAGTAGCAAGGAGATGGCACTTGGAACTGATCCAGTTCTGGGGTTCACTGGGGGTGACTTCTCCTTCCTTGCTAAAGCAGGTGGCTACATTTGTGCGGGACCTTTAAAAAAGCTGTTTTTGGATCACCTGGATTATTGATGCACCTATTACATCTTCACAGCTTCTATTACTAATTCTGGTTCAGGGGAGATCATTGCATTGTAGATTTAGAAATGGAGCATTCTGTAAACGGTTGTCTACGCTATCTCATTTTACAAGTATGGAAACTGAGGCAGTACCTCAACTTTGTCAAGATGTCACTGATAGTAAGTCAAAGAGATATGCGTAGAATTCAGGTTCTACTGCACCATACTGGAGGACCTCCTTTGACCCTAGGTGAGATGGATCCCCATTTTGCTGAGCCAGGAAAGGAATTGCTGGAAGTGATGGTGGGTGATGGAAGATACTCCCTGGTGCAGTTGTCTCTTATAGCATTCTTAAAGCAGCAAACTGCAACTGATGAGACCAGTAGGTCTCCTCCCAGAGGGCATTCTGGGAGAGACGAAACATGCTATTATAGGAAGAAACCTGTAAAACCTAGATTCATTAAACCGTTATGGTGTGGATGGGGGTGGAGTAGATTGTAACTCCATTTTAAGGGATTCGGTTCCATTACATTTGTTTTCATTGGGAAAGGAAATAGCTGTGTCCATCAACCTTGAAACCCTGCCCAATGACCTGACATCATAAAGATTGTATTCATCCTGCTTAACATAGACTGCTCCATCTTGAACAGGGTCCTTCCTACTTTGATTGCTAACTGGCTCAAGTCACCTGCCTGTGAACCATCATTTTCAGTCTTCCCTCTGTGTGAGGGCAGGGTCTCTCTTGAATCCTCATTCCTTTTCCCTCTCCCTCCCTATACCCCAGTGCCTCTGTGTCTCAGAGGCAGCACCGGGATTACCTTGGTGGCCAGCAGCCGGGTCAGGTAGATTTCAGATACCATCTTACTGCCCCGATCTCCCTCTTTCTGGTCTCCATGATCATGGTTCTTGACCAAGTGCCACACTTTGACTCCACTCTCCAAGTCAGGAGTGATCATGGGTGCCCGGGACCTTAGGCTGTCTGGACTTCCAGTGTACCGGAAAGATGAATCTGGCAAAGAAAAGGAATGGGGTGGAAGAAAATTAACCTCAGGGGACTTTTTTATGCTTACTTTAAGCTTCTTGGATTGTGGTCTCTTCCCCATGCTACATCCTGTTCCACAAAAGTCAGTTTTCACTGGCTCATGGCCTCAGATTTGGGGAATAAAGGCTGGCAAAAAAAGGTTTTTGGTTGGCATGAATGCAAAGGAAGGCGTCTGGCACCTTTTAAACGTGATTATTCCATTGAGAGCTGGATTAAGATATTCTGAAGCTGGGCCTACTGAAGAATAAAGGGACCCATCATACTGCCAACAATGAATAATAAATATGTGATTTTCCAAACAACCACAAATCAAATTGGACGTCATCTCATTTTAATGTGATGAACTTGTAAATTAGAATGCTCTGTGTTAGGAGCCAGCTAGTCCTTTCTTTATTGGAGACTAAGAGATGGATTCTTGAAAGTCTGTCTGAGGCTGGGCTATGTTGGTCCTGTGTAATCCCTACCTGAGAGACACTGGAACAGAGATGGCAGAAGAGTAAGAAAGGGTGAGATAATGTCCATGAAATGGAGCCTCACAATCACCACTGCCCACATTCTGCTTTGGGTCCTGGTTCTGGGAAGTCAAGGACCCTTGTACAGCTGACGTGAGCAGAGTTTGGAGGGCATACCTCTGTAGAGACTATCTATCCATTGATATTCCTCATTTAAAGGAATAATATGAAGGTGGGAGACAGCAGCTAGGATCTGTGATTTCCTTGGCATAGAGATCTCTAAGTGAGGAAATTCCCTTTATCAATCAGGGGAAGTCCTTCTCTGTGACTTATAGCCTGAGAATTGTCAGGAACTGAGTCATCAACTGATTTGTCTAAAGTAAAAAAAAAAACCAGCATGTGTCAGTAACAGGGCTTGTTATCCAAGCTTTCCTGGATGCTATGCCAGTGTCTAGCCATTACAACACACTTCTCTTTAGTGAATTGGGGGTAAAAAACTGATATATTACTTTTTAATTGGCCCTGGACAATTAAGTGCTCTTAGTAGGAAAGGGTCATGAATTGGGCAGTCTTGCTAATCACTGTCCAGATCAATGAGAAGATTCAGCTTCCCACTTTCTGATGACCCCCCTGTTTGCCCATTTCTCACCATATCTACTGATGGATGTCCGGGAGATGCTGGCAGAGGGGGGGATGTTGTAGGAGGAGGTCTGTTTGGGGACAAGAGCCACCACAGAACGATCTGACACCTGTCAGGGTAGAAAGAGAAAACAGCTGAGGTGAGGAGTAATATATAGAGACCATCCATCATCACTCCAGGATATTGGACTAGGGAAAAATCAAAAGGCATACGAGTTAGCACATGCCAGAATCTGGCATCCACAGGGATGGAAAGTAGAGCTTCCTGGTGATAGAAGTTAGAAGTTAAAGAAAGGCAACTGGAGAATCAGTGTAATTTGGATTTTGATCCGGCATCCTGGTCTGAGCAAGACCTTATTTCTTTTAGGTCCCACTTGACTTTTTTCTGTTTCTGGATTACAAAAACTAGATTTACCATGTGGCTGTTCTAAGGGCTAATTTTCTCTGTGGCCTCTCTCTTGCTCAGTCCCTTGTGGGAACTTCATTCATAGGCTCGACACCCAGCCCCTCAGGGAGCAGGCTGATAAACGAGAAGACATATTGAAGACATTTGGGGCCATTTTGATTTAAGGCCACACTCCATCCAATAAAAATGGAGAATCCCTAGAATTGTGGCGATCCAATTAAACCCTTAACGCAAAGGGAATAAAACAGCTATAATAATGTTATGGGCCATAAAACATTCCTATTAAACCATTTTTTATTTTAACAATTTTTATGAACTTTATAAGTTTGATTTATGGCTGCACCAGCCATAAAACCATCTTTCTGGGTCTTAAATTGTCAGTCCCTTTCTCCCACCAAAAAGAATTAAATGTGGGGAAGTCAAACTATAAATGCACATTAACGCTAACGAGATTCCCTGATAGCTGGTTTTAGTGGCGGGTGTTTAATTTTACCCTCCTTATAAATCTACAGAAGCATTGGAAGTTTTTTAACATCTCTTTGTTAATTAAGATTATGGAGATCTCCTTTAGTTGGGACCCAAGGACCTCCATTTTTGAAGGGGCAAGGGTAGGGCAAAGCTTTGGACTTCTCATTGCCTAGTAAATTTTCTGTTCCCTTAATATCTCTGTTGTTAACAGAACTATGGACAAGTAGAAGGGAATTGAGAAGTTATTGAATCCAATAAGGACTCTTCATTTGCCAATAGAGAAATTGACCTTGGCCTGGCTACAATGATATGATAGACCCATGGCTAAGTTTCAAAGCCTGTGGAGCTAAAAGGGGCTATGGAGAATATCTACTTTAATTTTCCATTTTATTCATGAAAAAACTGAGGCTCAGAAAAGACTCTGGATCATAATGTGGGAATGAGACAATATTAGAAGCATTTAATATGGTGTCTGATGCACAGTAGGGATTAAATAAATGCTAGCAATGATGAGATTTAGAGATAGAAGGAAATTTTAGAAGTTCATCTTCTTCATATTATAGAGGAAGATGTTGATCCCAGATGAGGATTGTTGTTGTTTAGTTTGTTTTTCAGTCATGTTCAATTCTTCATGACCCCATTTGGGGTTTTCTTGGCAAAAATGCTAGCATGGTTTGCCTTTTACTTCTCTAGCTCATTTTACAGATAAGGAAACTGAGGCAAACAGGGTTAAGTGACTTGCTCAGGGTCACACAGCTGGAAGTATCTGAAATCAGATTTGAATCCAGGAGATGAGTTCCTGAATTCAGACCCAGAACTCTATCCACTAAGCCACCCAGCTGATACCAAGTGGGGAGGAAACAAATGATTTGCTAAGATCACAAAGGTAATAATTTCTAGAAATTAAATTTGAACATATTTGACTTCAGATCTAGTGTTACTATACCACGTTCCTCTCACTTTAGCACTGTAAAGTGGAAAGGAATTTGGACCCAAGTCCCAAAACCACAACCACTAAGTCTATCCTTTTATTACCCAAGAGGTCTTACACAAATCTCTTCATCACCTGAAGTTCAGCTTTCTTATTTGTAAGATGAGTGTGTTGGACTTGATCAATCAACATACATTAATAAAATGTGCACCAGGTCCTAACTAAGCTCTTGAGAGAAAAAGACAAATGTAAAACAGTCCTTTGTCCTCGAGGAAAGCATGTCCTAATAGAGATGACATGCACACATATAAATACAATTAAATATAAATAAATTCAGGTAGTTCAAAACTTTAATAGGTAAATTCTTCCAGAGTCCTCCAATTAAAGCTTTAGTAGATTAAAACTTTACAAAGACTTTTTGTAAATGTAAAATAATATATCCCAACATAACATGATAACTATAACCTAATAATGTAATGTGATATTATGTACTATCATACTATACTATATGATATATGACATGACATAATATAACATAATATCTATTGATGACATGTCATATATCCTCTCTTATCTTATCCTATCCTATTAACAAAATGAATCCAAGGCAATTTTGGGAGGGATGGCACTAGCAAATGAATCAGGAAAAGCTTCATATATAAGCTTGAGCTTATCTTTGAAGGGAATCAAAGATTCTAATGGATAAAGAGTGAGATCAAAGAACACATGAGAAACAGTCGGTACAGAGGTAGACAGTTGGGAGATTGAGTATTTTAATAGGTTAGGATCTGGCTTTGGAAACAGTTTTAGAGATCAATTCTTTTATTTTACAAACAGTCCAAAAGGAAAGGGGGCTTCCCACCCAAAGTCTAATGACAAATAGCAGAGTGAGAAATCAATTCAGGTTCTCAGATGACAAAGCTAGAATTCTTTCCACTACCCCGTGCCATCTCCCACTTACAGGAGGCATAACAAGGACTTATTGGAAGAGAATAATGTACAAGAATGTTGTAAAGGAGGGAAGGGACAGGGTTGTGAGGAACCTTAAATGCCATATAGAGATTATATTTGCTCCTTGTATTGATAGTGACCCACTAGTGAAAGTCCCTTCAAGTTCAAAATCTTTGATCCTGTGAACTCACAACTCCCTGTTGACACTCAGTTTCTATAGTTCTACAGGTTCCAAACTAGGAAAAGTACTGGACTCTTTCCCTTTTGATCTATTGAGGTGTCCACGTTCAGTGGTTTAATGCCTTTCTCAGATTCTCTCAGATGATATAGCACAGAAAACTCTGAGTCTCTCTTTCTAGGGATGCTTCCAACACTTCCTAGCCCAAAGCTATGACTGAGTAAGATAAATTGGTCATTTCTAGATTGTTTTTGAGACTCTGAAACCATCCTTTAAGTGGGGGGGGGGGCAGCTCAGGGTAGTGGAAACAATTTTAACTTTGTTATCTGAATTTTCATTCTGCTATTTAATTGGTCATTAGACCTTTTGCCTTTTGGGTTATTTGTAAAATGAGGCAAATGAGGCACTATGGCAACTTTAAGTTGGGATGTATTTTTGTGATTGTCTAGTTCTCTCTAAGGAAAAGGACCCAAGTCCTGGGGCCTTTCTACAATATTCTCACAGCTCTGGCCTTAGAAGGATATTAAATATGTAAATCTCATAGTTCCTTGTAGTCAGAAGTGGTTGCTATCTCTGGCTGGCTTTAATTTCCTTCAGTTTCCCTCATTTCCAATTTCTAATTTAAAACAGTTTCTTCTAGAATTTTTCCTGTGTCACATCTCCATAGTTCTCAATCTTTGGCTTCCAAGCTTGTCTGTTGTTTAATCCTAGAGAAACCATACATTTTAACCATTTTGGGGGTGGAATGGGGATAGGAATAGAGGGAGAAGAGGAGTGATAGCCTTTGGGTGTCCCCAAGACTTTAAGATGGTGTATGAAAGAGGCAAATGGTAATGAGAAAGTTTTTCTCTAGTTTTTGAGTTTTAGATAAGAAAGTGTTTTGGGGAGAGAACATGGGCAAGATATGCCAGGGTAGAGTAAGGTACTTTCATTATAGATATAATAATAATTATGATAATAATAATAGCCAATAGTAATTCATTTTACATGGTCCTTTAAAGTTTTTAAAGTGCTTACAGTTTTATTCAATAAGCATTTATTAAGAAACTCCTATGTGTCATAGGAGGGACAGATATACAATTAGGTGATTCAGTCAATATCATCCTGGGCTTGGAATAAGGGAGATTCATCTTCATATGTTCAAATTTGTATGACTCTAGGCAAGTCACTTTGCCCTATTTGCCTCAGTTTCCTCATATATAAAATGAGCTGGAGAAGGAAATGGCAAACCACTCCAGCGATTTTGCTAAAACTCCAAATGGGACCATTGGGAGAGGTGGACACAATTGAAAAAGATTGAACAACAGCAATACATCATAGATTATAGAGTTGGAGAAATCTTAGAGATAATTTAGTTCAAACTACTCACAATTTTTGTTATTTTTTTACAGATAAGGAGCTAAGGTTCAGAAGCAAAGAGAATGAGAAAGAAGTGTGACCCAAAGTCATATATTAATTAGCTGAAGTAGTATTTGAACTTAATTCTTTGTTGAGACAACAAAGACCCACATCTAAGCATCTTGAACTCTAGCAGGTGGTTGATTCCGGTCATCCTCATTCCATGCTTCAATTCCCACCTCCGTTTCATGAAATCCTGGTTGATGAGAATTTACCAAATCTAGGCACCCTCTTTCTTACTATTCTGTTCTCAGGCCATCTTCATGCCATTCTATGTCCCTTGTCCCTTATCCTTTTTTTCATCTCTTGCACTGGGAACCAACAAATCAGCATTACTGTTCCTGAAAAGCTTCTTGAGGGAAGATCCTGTCTTGCTTTTCCTACCCCTTAGCACAGTACTTGGCACATACTAAATACTTTTGCATTCACTTGCTAATTTCTTTCTTATCTGGCGCTCTTTCCCCTGTATGAATTAGCTTTATGTCAGGAAGAAGATTGTCCTATAAAGGCAGAACCTGGGATTCTAGTTCTTGCTTGCTCACCTGATAATGCATTAATGTGTTGAGCCTTTTCCAGTCCCCTTCAATCTTGGTAGTGATATCTTCATCTTGTAATACAACTCGGGCGATCCGTCCCTGGCGCCACTCTAAGGAGAGAATGAGCTTTAGAGTCATGTCCTAGGATCCCTCACTTCAAAAGAGCATCTTCCAGGATGGAAGTTTCCTCCAGGGCTATCCAGACAAATCAGGAGGGTATGGCAAAACCTTCTCCTGCAGCCAAGAGGTTTGAAGTTGGGGCAGTAGGGATCCGGTGTTCTGCTGTGAGATTAACTTGCCAAATGACTCAGTACAATCACTTTCCTCAGTACACAATAGGATGATAGGATCATGGTTCTAGAACTGGCATACCTTAGTGGTCAACCCTATTTTCATTTTACAAATGCCAAGTGATAATAATAAATGATTTGTTCAATGATACACAAGAAGCAAGTGGTGGAGACAAAATCGGCTCAGATCCTCTGATTCCAAGATTAGTGGTCAATGGATGTACCCCCTTCTTCCTTTAGGGTAATGTAAATACTACATATTTGCAAGTAATAATTACTTGTAAATACAATGATATAATTTTTATCTAATATTTATCTAAATAGTTTATCTACTGGTAATATCTACCATATATCCACTAATAATAGTCTATTTACTAGTAATAATCTTTCTATTATATATCTATTATATATCCACTAGTAATACTCTATCTAGTAGTAATATCTATTATATATCTTGTAATAACAATGTATCTACCAGTAATAGTGTATCTACTAGTAATATCTATTATAGGGCAGAAGCCTTGCAGTGCTGTTGACATGTGCATTCCAGCAATTCATGGAAAATACTGGAGCTTTTCATATGTCCTCCCACACTCATAGCCAGGCTGAATAGCCTTCAAGAAAGTTTCTTCTCTCTTCCCCTTCTCTCCCCCCCCCCCCATCCCAATACTTCAGGGTACTAGGCTCCTACCCAAATCCATGTCTACAGCTCGGGGTCGCTGAGAATAGGGCACATTCTTATACACAGCATCCAGGATCTTCTCTTTGACTTGTGTGATTGTGTCGCAGTTTAACACCTTCACCGGGATCTCTGGGCTGTTCTCATTGTCTGGATTTACACAGTTCAGGATCTGCAAAGGGGAAAGTATGATGTGGTGGTAGAATGGGAAGAAAGCTTCAGGGAGGCTGAGATAGACCCTGAGGGATCTCTCCCCCCTAAGACACATTCAAGAAAAACTGCCCTTAAATAAGGAGAAAGAAGGATGCATGACTTGACTTTTGTAGCTGAACTTCTCCCTAGTGATTCTAAACCTTCTTCCCACAATAATTAATACTCTCTTTTTTGAAATTGCTCTGTGCTATCTCATTTACAATTTGTAACTGCATATCTCTTTACATACTATATTCCCCCCACTAGAATGTAAGCTTCATGAAGGCAGAGGCAACTGGTTTTCTTTGTTTCCCTAGCACTTAACATAGTGCCTTTCACATTGTCGTTGTAAGCTTTTATAAAATCATATATACAAAACTTTAAAAATTGTTTAATTTAGTTGACACAGAATATAAAGGGCCAGCCTAGCATTTCTCCACTGTACACTAGGGAGCAGGATTCTCCCCATCCTTCACACCATCTATCATACTTATCAATTCATAGTCCACAAGTGAACTCTCTCTCCTACATACTTTTTTCCTAGGTAAACAGAGTCCTGTTAATACATCTGTAGCCCTGTAGTACATCTATATCTTGTAATTTCTTAGGTCTCTAGTTCTAGAAATATAGAACAGTAAGTTCCTTGAGGGCAGGACTGGTTTGGTTTTATCTTTGTATCCTCAGCATCCAGTACATAGAAGATACTTGATTAATGTTTGCTGATGGATTGATTATTTTTTAGATCTTTCTCCCTTTTCCAGATATTTTCTGGAGACAGCCAATGCAGGAATGTTTTTTTCTTGTCTGTGAATGTTTGTTACAAGAATATTCTTTGTCTTTTTTTTCAATGGGAGGGAGGGTTAGGAAAGGGAGAAAATAGATTTTTGTTGATTGAAAAACTTAAAAAAAAACTTTCTCCCATTCCTTATCCTGTCACCTTTTTTATCTGCCCCTCAAAATTCACCTCCTGCACAGAAAAAGCTGAGGGCAAAGTCTGATGTGTGAGTCAGGGATGAAGGAGTGGAGTTTCAGAGATGGAGTGGTGGCCAGAACAGGATAGGCTACAGGCCCTGGCTTCTGAATGGGTTTTTAGGGGTGAATAGCAAATGGTCCAGTGTGGTCAGACCATCAGCTACATGAAAGGATGTCTCACCAGAGTCTTGTACTCAATTTGTTGTCGAATGAGCTTGTCTTCACTCAGGGAGTAGCGGGCCTCCCCTGTGATGGCATCAATCGGGCCCTTTTCCATCTGCTGCTTGATGGCACAGTACAGCATAAACAGTGGTTCCCCTGCACATTCCTGTTGAGCACATAAACACATATATAGGCGGTGGGTTGGGGCCTAGTGATGCCCTTTGGGTGCAATCCAGGCTATTCTGACTCTACTACTCAGCTGCAGGAAAGACTTTCCCCTAAGAACCTGAAGGGCCATGGGCAGAATGCCTTTTATTTTTCAATAATTTCAATAAGTGAAATAACATTTTCAATAATCAATAATCACTCCCACTTCCCCATGGTCATCTCCTTGAGGGGCAGAGGACAATCTCATTAGCTACACACTGTTGACTCTCACCTGTCCCATTCAGTTGTCCCGCCCACCTTTCTCACCTCCCCACCCTTTGCTAGCCCTGTCCAAACCCGTTCTTACCTTTAGAAATTTGTGGAGGAGGAAAGCGAACCAATTGGTTAGCATCTTCTCAGCCACAGACTCTGTCCTGAAGGAAGAAATAAGGAGCAAAGGATTTTCATTCCAGAAGCCAATCAAGCCAGCCAGGGGTGGGGGCAGGCATGAAGGTGGGGAATCCCCAGATGTGAGTCAGGAGAAGGAGCCAGGGCAATGACAAGTAGGTGGAAGAACACTGGCTTGAAAATCCTAAGTCATGAGCCTCTGGAGCCCTGTTTCTGCCACTACCTGTGTGATCTTTATCATTTTGGGCCTCAGCTGCTACAATCTGGAAAACTTCTGGGTTTGGTCTGCATGGCTTCTAAGGACCCATTCAAGTCTAATAAATTGCTCCAGCTGCTATGAGACAATGCAGCTGCTTGGGGGAATAGGGGGAAAGGGAGGGGAAATGACCATTAATCACCCAAAGTCTAGGGGTCTAAACCTACTAGTCAATTAATTCATTCAGGTCTTGGTTCGTTAGTTCTATACATTTGACATACATTTATTAAGCATCTTGTTCTGTCTGATCCCAGGACTATGGGGAGACAGTTTCAGCTGCCCTGGTGGTCTCCCCCACATGCCTTCTGTTTGCTACTTTTTCCCAGCCTGCCTCCTAAATCATCTGTTAGGAGTGGGGTGAGGAAAGCAAGTTCACATTTTCCTTTTGGGGAAGTGCCTTGCACTTAGTAGGTATCTGATAAAGGTTTGTTGAATTGGAATTGAATCTAGGTGACCCCGAATCTAGCCCCTCTAGGAGAGGGGGTCTGAACCAGAAATCCTCATACCCAGCATGGGTAAAATCTGGTTTCTGTCAGCATCCTGACCCTTCTTCCTCTGATCTCCCCATACAAGGATGTTTCACTAGCTGGGGCCTGGGCAGGAACAAAAGCTTCCACGACAGCCAGTTAGTAACTGGCCTGGCTGATGGGGATTCGAGGGGTATTTTAACTCCACACATGGTGTAAATTATACCCTCTATCCAGAGCAAATCACAGGCATTTGCCAGGGCTTCCAGCAATTTGGGCCCCAGAGTGACAAATGGCAGGAGAAATTGTAGCTTTCTCCCCAGGTCCCACCCAGCATCTTCTCCCTGCATTGTGCCTGAGATTAGCTCTAATTTAAATACAAGGCTCTTAATGAGCGTTTCTAATGCTCAGATTGGCAGGCTAGGGGCTCCCTACTTAAAGAAATAAAGGCCTTTCTTCCACCCATCACTACCCCACGTGGGGCTCCAGAAGCTAGGGACCTTTGCAAGTGACAGTTTCAGGGAGGAGGTAAGGCTAGTAAGTCAAGGTCAATGATCTCCTTCCTCTAGCTTCCAATAATAGATGCTCTGAAACTCACCAAATGTCTTCCATAATAAATAAGCTTTAGGTAAGGGAAAGTCAGCAAACAACTAAACCAGCTCTTTTCTGGGCTCTGTATATATATATATATAAGGTGAAAAACAAAACCTTCTCTGACCTTGATCTAATAATAATGATGATACACTATCTTTTTAATATAACCTTAAGGCTTACAGAGCAACTTAAAACAACCATATGAATGGGGGAATCCCCATTTTACAGAAGGGAAAACTGAGATAGGTTATTTACCTATGGTTATTCAAACCGTATTTCTCAACCCCAAATCTAGAGCTTTTGTCATGAAGCCATACTAGCTTCAAATGATTATCAGCTGGCCAGGAAACAAACTGAGAGACATGAAATCACTTGTCCATGATTACAGAGCTGTCTTTTTTGGTTCTGTTTTGTTTTTAAATCAAGGCTGCTGCTGGTGTAGTGGATAGAGTATCAGTCCTGGATTCGGGAAAATCTGAATTTAAATCCAGCTTCCGATATTTACTAGTTGTGTGACTCTGGGCAAGTCACATAACCTCTATCTGCCTCAGTTTCCTCATCTGTAAAAGAAGGATAACAGCACCTACCTTCCAGGGTTGTTATGAGGATCAAATGAGATAGTCATTGTAAAGCTTTTTGCAAATCTTTAAGCATTATATAGATAAATGTGTACTACTGTTATTAACAAGTCCTTCCCTCTTTCCAAGTAGGATAAAAAGTATATGGTTCATTTGAGATGTGTGTGTGTGTGTGTGTGTCTGTAAAGAGAGACAGACAAAGAGGCAAAGAGAGAAACAGAAAGAAAAAGAACAGAGAGAGAGAGGGAAAGAGACAGAGATACAGAAAGAGACAGAGAAACCCACAGAGAGACAAACACACAAAGAGATAGAGAGAGAATGAACGAGACACAGAGAGAAAAAAGAGAATGAATGAGAGAAAGAGAAAAAGAGAGAGACAGAGCCAGAGAGACAGAGCCAGACATACATACACATGGAGAGAGAGAGAGACATAGAGAGAGAATGAATGAGAGACTGAGAAAAGAGATACTGATACAGAGACTGAGACAGAGAGACATTCACACACAGAGAGAAAGAGACAGATAGACACAGACAGAGACACAAACATAGACAGAGAGAGACACAGAGACAGAAAAAAGAGAGAATGAATGAGAGATACACAGAGAGAAATAGAGAGACAGAGACAAAGAGACAGAGATAAATATACACAGAGAGATACACACAGGGACAGGGAGAGACAGAGAAACAGAAAGAGACAGACAGAAACATTTAGAGAGAGAACACAAACTGTCATGGGAAAAGTAAAAGGCTTCTCTGGGTTTGAATCTGAGCTGACATTGATAAACTTATTTTTGTAAAATGGAAATAAGAATACAGTTCTTGTACCTCAAAGGACCACTTGTGAGAAGGTCAAATGAGATACCTCAGTTTTCCTCACTTGTAATATGAAGGGGATCAGCATAGATTATGGATATTCCAGGATGCCAGACCTTTAGCTTCCCCTGCAGGTGGGCTCCCTATTAACTACCTGCTCTCCACTTGGGGTCCCCAGCCTCCCCCCTCCTCCCCAGTGCTACATGATCAGACCTGCGCAGCAGCAGTTTGGGGTGGTTCTTATTCTCCAGGTTCTTGTCGATGAGGTCCGACAGCAGCTGTTTGAGCACATCTGTAGCATACTCCAGCCTGCCCTGCAGCCCGGTCATGATGAGGGAGGCCACGTTGCCTCGGTCTCGCATGGAAAAGCTCCGCTGCAGCTCCAGTGTTCGGATGAAGGTCAGCAGAAACACCTTATTGTTGATGAGCTGGGCAAAGAGCTTGAGTGCTTTCTCCACGTGCTGCTGCCCATTGCCCTGGACCTGTGGGGTGGTACCCTCAGAGATCAGAGCTTCCTCCTCCTCTCCCACTCCCACCATCTCCCAGGAGCCTGTGGAAGACCTACTGCTTAAGTTTACCTGAGCCACAAAGCCATCATGCCCTTTCCTTTATGTCTTTGGGGGAGTTGGAAAAATAGCTAGATACTGAGACTGGACATCACTGCTCATGACCAGTAGTGGTCTCTAAACTTGTGTTATCTTTTGGAATAAGGGGGAAGAAGACCTAGGAGATTAATTCTATGCAGGAATCAGGGCTGAGTCTCCAAGAAAAAAAAAATTGGTAGATATACCAATGGACTCAAAGCTGAAAACTAGCTTAGAAGCCTTGGTTTCTCCCTTTACATCCCCCAATTTTTAAAATCCCAACAAGAGGCATTTATATATATATTTATATATATGGTGCAACAATATAGCTTTGATTGCCTATCCACTCTGTGTCCCAACCCAAGTTGAGGATGAAGTGATTTCAAAATATTTAAAGACCCATGAGTTGTTACTTGCTAGTTGATTTGCTGGCAATGGGACATTCCCTCTTTTTGATGGTGATGGTATAAATGTATAGAGTTGGGTGGGAGGGTATTACCTCCAGTTCCCGAAGGACAGGATGGTCCTCAATGCCAGGGAAAAGAACTCTCATGGCATAGGTCCGGTAGTCCAGGTAGGGGATTCCTGAGCGGTCCAGGTCACTGGTCAACTCATTGATATCAGTCTGCAACTCGGCAAAAGCTGCATATCGAGGGGTGGAATGGTCATGTGATAAGTAATACAATAAGTGTAGTGATAAGAATGCATCAAAGAATCAAAAATTTAAATTTGGAAAAACCCTCAGAGACCATAAAGCCCAACCCTATCATTTTACAAATGAGGAACCTGAGGCTGAGAAAGGTTAGTGAGGCTTGCTCAGGGTCACCCAGCTAATGTGCTCAGATTTTCCTATTATAAGTCCAACACTCTATCCATTGTACCATTTAGCTTCCTCATGACAGCTCTGTGACTGAAATGAGTCTGAGGGGAACAGGATGGGAAAGAAATCCCTGAAGGAAAAGGAAAAGTCCCAGTGTACACAGATCATTAGCTGGATGCATAGAAGGACCAGGTGGTGACCTTCATGTTCCAGTGCTAAGATTCTACAATGAGGCATGAATGAGTTATCCTCCAAGGTCTTTCCTAATGATATAATTTCATGCTTCTAGGTTATTTCAAGTGCAACAAGAAGGTTAGAGATGCTAAGAGTAGGAATCAGCTGTAACTGTGAGATTAAACTGACTTTTCATCTACCTTGAGTCAGATCCTTCCCCAAAGTTTGTTGGGAAGCCAGAATACTAGCTTTGGGAGCCATGATGATCCCAATTTAATAAGTCCCAAGGATTCCAAAGAATCTGTTTAATCAGCAATCATTTCAGTATCTTTTCCCTCCTTCCCACACCCCCCTCCATATTACTGTGCCAGGAGGAACCTTCTTCCTATCTTTCCCTGAAACCATCCGTCTCTTCTTCCACACCCCTCCTCCTAAACTCCTTTAGTTTGTTTAGGATCTTGAGTTTTGAAGAAAAAAAAAGAATGTCTTGACTTCTAATTGATATATTCAACCAGAGAAGTTCTCAGCTGTGGACAAAATCCATCGAAAGTGGAAGTAGTGGGGAGGGAAAGTGTGTTGGGGGCTTCTGGTTGCCTCATTGAGTGTGTGGGAGGTGGAAAAAAATCTCCTTCCTCTATCATCCTCCCCACCACACACACACACACACACACACACACACACACACACACACACACACAAATATGCACAGACACAGGTGTCTCAGTATCTCAGCTTTCATAGACTGTGGGGGAGAGAAAAGGCTCTGACCCCTCCTCACTTCTGTTTTCCCCATATAAGATAATGACTTTTTAAAATAGGGGATCTACAGCAGGCCAGGGCATTAGTGAAATGGTTTGAGTTATTTCAGTCTTGTCCATCTCTATATGACCCCATTTGGAGTATTCTTGATAAAGATACGGGAGTGAGTGGTTTGCCATTTCCTTTTCCACTTCATTTTTATAGATAAGGAGGCAAACAGAGTTAAAGAGACTTGCCCCTGGTTGAATGGTTTGAAATAGAGCAGGGATTATTGCTCTGACTTTGTAGATGGGAAAACTGAGACTCAGAGAAGGGGAGGAAATTGTTGGAAAGCATCCTGAATCAAGGTCAGAAGTGGAATTAGGATGATTCCCATGTTGCTCTCAGTTCCTACACTGGTCTTCTGTGAGGAACCCTAGGGGTCTTTTCCTTGGGGGCCAGAAAGTGCTGCTGGAGGAGATGAGACTAATGTACGGGAGTAAAGAATAGAAGTGAGAGGGAAGGCAGAAAAGGTTGAAAGTTATTTTTGAGGGGAGAGAAACAGTGATATCCCATGAGACTAATAATGAAAAATAGGGAAGTATTAACTCACCTTCTTTACACTCCAGGGCCACTCGGGACTCCAAATTGTCCATCTGCATCTGAAGGCGCTTGAGGGTGAGGTCATTCTCTCGGGACTTGCGTTTGTAGGCGATAAGGACGATGATGACAATGATAAGTAGAAGGCTTCCACCTGCTGCAATGCTGATGATGGCCGGCAGGGTTAGCAGGCTGTCTGAGATGACGCTCACTGAGCCAGGGGAGAATACCATCCCTCCCACATGAACCTGAGTATCATGGACATACACATAAAGTCAATTTATTGTCAAAAAAGAAAATGGTCCCAAAGACCATTGCATCCTTAGCCTCAGAGGCCAGCTAATCCAACTCCCTCATTTTACAGATATGGAACTGAGGTCCCGGAAAGCTAAATGATTAGGGGAAAGGTCACAAACAAAGCATCAAAGGTGGAATGTGAACCTAAGTACTCTAATGTCAGTTTCTATTGTCCAATCCTGCTCTGAGGATATAGAGTTGCTCTTGTCTTTTTAAGTTAGGACTGTTTAGTCCACAATTACACAGTCTATAACTTTGAGGGTAAATCTATTTGCTGCTTATTGCCTGCCCATAAATTAATTACATTAAAATATATATTTTGTTCTTCACCCTGTTTAAATCTGAGAGGCTGAATAGAATCTGTAGGTTTAAGAGCATTGAATTTGGAGTCAGAAGACATGCATTTATTAAGCACCAACTGTGTACAAGTCAATAAATGTCTTTTAAAGGACAGTGCTAAGTGCTAGAAAAGATGCTTTTAGAGTCTGTGCTCAGGAAGCTTATAGTCCAAAAGTCAAAGTCATTTTATGAACTAAAACTTCCTCATCTGTAAAATGTGGATAATAATACTTGGGCTTAACTTAATGGGTAGTTATAAGACTCATATATTAACTAACAGCACTACATAAATGTAAATCTGATGTTAAATCCAACATGGGTGAAGTGGGAGACTATTGATAGAGAAAACTGTCTTTTTTTGGATGTATTTGCTAGTTTTGTGGAATTTTTTTTCTTTTCCTTTCTATTGTTTATCCTCTGAGTGGGGGAGGAGGATGTGATGTAGCAATATATATTTAAAGTCCAGTATACATAAGATAAGACATTGGGGAATAGAGGGGAATCTACCACTTGTGCAGGAAATTGCTACTTTCCTACATGCAGGGGAGTTGACTAGATCACCTGGTCTTTTCCAACTTTAAGATCCTTCAATTCTGAATGAAAAAGGCAGAGCCACTAACCATGACCTTGTGTTGTCCTGTGAGATTTGGGGGTTCACAAAGCAGCTGCGTCTCAGACACAGTGACAGCACAGGGGGTCTCTCCAATCAGCACTGTGTAATTCAGCTTGGCTCCCCCTGAGGCTGGAGGGCAGAGGTTTTTGCCCTGTTGAAAACAGTAATAGAAAAATTGGTATGTGTTTGCAAAAGGCAAGTGTGTATTTACAAAAACAACAGCTAAGGAGACGCAAGGATAACTAGGGAAGCTAAAACGGAAATAGCAGATTCTATAATAAGCAAAAGTCATTTTATCTGGGTTTTCAATGGTGGGGGCGTGCTTCCGACTGAACAGAATGAAGGAATTCTGGGTAACTATGTGAGAAGTCAAATGCAATGTGGTTAGAGAAGAGAAATTTGGACAATTATTATCAAAGAAGCATGATCTGTGGAAATATAAGAACCGGGAATTATTATGGCAATCAAAATGGCCCCAAATCAGAAAACAATTGTTGACTCACTGCAAAATTTTTGTTTTCAAATGCCCAGGATTGAGAAGTAAAAAGAGAAAGAGGATGACAAGAGTAAGGAAGAAGATGGGGAGGAGGGATGTAGAGGAAGAGAAAAAGGAGAAGAATAAGAAGGAAGAGAAGGAAAAGGAAGAGATAAGAAGGAAGAGGGAAAAAGAAGGCAGAGGAAAAGGAGGAGGAGGAGGACAACGAGAGAAGGAAAAGGAGGAAAAGGAGAATGAGAAGAGAGAGGAGAAGGAAAAGGAGAAGGAAGTAAAAGAAAAAGAAAGAGGAGGAGGAGAAAGGAAGAATAGCCCCCTTTTATCAAGTGAAAGTAGTGTTTCAAATTCATATGTAAAGGATGGGAGGAGGAGAGGAAATTTAAACTTTAATCCTTAGAGAATGACTGGGAAGGAATTCCTCATTCTAGTCAACTATTGGGCATTCCTAATTCTTCATTTCATTGTGAATCCAGCTGGGGATATACTAAATTCTCTTCTTGCCTGAGTTTGTGAGAAATCCTGGTGGCTGATGTGGAATTTAAAGAAGCAAAATTCAAAGGAATATTTGGTGGAGAATATGAATGCCACACTAAAAAGAAGAGAGGAATAGAAGAGAAAGCAGATATGAAAAGTAAGAGTAGGGAAGAGATAGAAAGAAAAGCAAGAAAGTACAGAATCAATTAAGCAATCAACTAAAATTTATCAAGTGCCTATTATGGGCCAAATACTGTGTAAGAAGTATAGAAATACAGAGAATGAGATGAGCAAAAGAAAGGAATGAAGGAGAAAAAGAAAATGAAGGAAGGAAGAAAAGAAGAGTGGAGAAAAGGGTTTTCATGTTGTATTGCACACTGCAGGTATTTAATAAGTGAAAATAATACTTCTACCTTTAGGATGATTGGGGATCCTGGCTTCTGGTCCAAGACTCCAGTAGGGCTAAGTAGTTCAAAAGTGGGATTGGGATAGTAGATGAATTTGGTGTCATTATAGATCAGCAAGGACTGTACGTTGTTGAAGACAAACCCAAACTCATCTGGTCGCTCAACGGCATCTAGGCCAGGCCGATATTCTGGAGTCAGAGAAGGAGCCAAGCAGGTCAGGGTGGTCGTGTTCACAACCTTGCACACCTGAGGAAGACAAAAGGGCAATATGATATCATTATACATGTGAAGTCATACAAAATATTTCCATATAAGCCATCTTGCAAAAAAATGCAAAAACCCCAAGAAAAATAAAATTGAAAAAAGTATGCTTTAATCTACATTCAAAGTTTATCAGTTTTCTCTCTGCAGCTGGATAACATTTTTTTTTCATCATGGGTCTTTTGGAATTGTCTTAGACCATTGTATTGCTGAGAATAGCTAAATAAGTCCTAGTTGATCATTATACGGTATTGCTGTTATCATGTACAATGTTCTTCTGGTTCTGTTCACTTCACTTTGATCAATTTATATAAGACTTCCCAGGTTTTTCTGAAACTATCCTGCTTGTAATTTCTTATAGCACAATTGCATTCCATCACAATCATATATCACAACTTGTTTAGCCATTCCCCAATTGATGGGCAATTCCCTCAGTTTCCAGTTCTTGGTCACTACAAAAAAAGAGTTGTCATAAATATATTTTTATTCAAATAGGAAAAATTTCCTTTTTCTTTGCCTTTTTTTGAAATACAAACCTATTAGTGGTATTTTTACCTTAGGAGCACATGCACAGTTTAGTATGTATCCTTTGACCCAGCTGTTCTACTACTAAGCCTATATTCCAAAAAAAATCAAAGAAGAAAAGCAAGTACTTTGTAGCTTTTTTTTTTTTTTTTTTTGGATTGGCTTGATATTGACCTAGAGAAAATTCAACCACTACTTTGGTAAGAGCCAATGTAATATAGTGGAATTGAAGTCAGAAGATTTGAATTTGAATTTCTGTTCTACTGCACATATTTTTTAGCATGGGCAAGTCATTCTCTAGGATCTCTTAGAATTTAGTCCCCAAACATAAGCTAAGGAAATTAAACAAATAGTTCTTTTTCTTGACTCTCTGATGCTAAAAGGCAAATCCTTTGAAGAACCCATTTAAGTTCTAGAAATGGTTGAAATCTTTATAGTCCTTTAAGATTGAGGAAGTCCTTAAGGCAATAACTTATTGTAACTGATGGTAAAGAATGTCTTATGTCTTGGATGAGAAGTGGTGAGCTACAGGGGCAGATTGATGCATACCTTTTCAAACATGGCCACTGTTTTTTCTTAACTCTTAAATGGTTCAAGGGAAAGTTATTTTGGGTGTGGAAAGAGGTGGTTAAGGTTAAACAATACCAAAAAATGATGACTTAAAAAGAAAAGAACATCAACCAAATATTTAAAATGAAAACAAAGGAATGATAACCCTGCAAATTAAGCCCTGCCAATATAATTTCATCCCTGTTTTACAGACAAAAATGAACAAACAACGAGGCAGAGTAGCATGAGATCTGCCCAGGATTTCATAGCTGCTAAGTATCAGAGTGTGGATTGAGTTCTCCTGATTCTTAGGCTCTTCCTCTTTCCACAAATCACCCAGCTTCTTCCTTTCTACTTAGTTTTGGCTCAGCCTAGTTTGGGTTTCGATGTGAGAGCCTCAGTTGCCCAATCATAGCCAAGACGGCGCATCTGGCTTCTCAAGAACGTGTTGCATTGGCAGCCAACTTTAGGCATGTGTGATGAGCCAGACACACACTGAGACACACACACACACACACATATATACACACAGACACACATCTAGACTTTCAATTTCAGGAAACAAAAATGTCTATATGTGTGAAAATTATTGAAAAAGCTGAGGTTTTCATGGGTCTTCCAAAGAGAATTCAAGTTTATCAGCTGCTCCTTTTTGAAGGCTAGCTAAACCTCTTCCCTGGACAACATCATTCTCCAGTCTTCTTCATTTGAGAGAATAGCCTTTTAAAAACCAAGTGTTGCCCTAATTTTCCAAGTAGGGACTTTGAATCACGGACAGGCTGGCAGATGCAGGCGGTTAGCATAAGGCTCTTGGTTCTAAGGCTTTATGGGGAACCGACTTTGTCTTGGAGATCCTCTTATCTCTGCTTCTTTGCTTCTGGACAGCTCCCTCCCTGTGCCCTTTCAGATCTCTGGGGTTCAGCTCCTTCATGAATAAGCAAATAGCTCTGGAACTAACAAGCTCACTTCTGTTTGCTCCCTAACTAATGCTGCACTGGCACTTTCTCTGCCAAAAATTCTTTTGGGTTGGACTTCTCTAACCTCTTGTCCTCCACATCACCCGGTGAGACCCCTTGGTAAACTGAAGGAGATGGCATCTTCTGGGGGGCTCATCAGAAATTGGGAGCCAATACTGGCTGCACTGAGAAACCCCCTCTTGCCCATTACTCTCCTAGGAGAAAGGGTAGTTTCTATCATTTGTTTGCCCTAATATGCTTCCTCTTAGGAGAAATCTCTCCTAAGTATTAGTCCAGCTTAAAGGAAAAGAGAGTAAAATTATTTGCTTTTCTAGAGATCAGCTAGGCAATTCTTCGGT
This sequence comes from Sminthopsis crassicaudata, assembly GCF_048593235.1. Taxonomy (NCBI): domain Eukaryota; kingdom Metazoa; phylum Chordata; class Mammalia; order Dasyuromorphia; family Dasyuridae; genus Sminthopsis; species Sminthopsis crassicaudata. The sequence continues at coordinate 104,960,483 of NC_133620.1, forward strand.
CTTCAGACAGGAATATATCGAAGTCATAAGTCCTCAGCCTTAGGGGGGCAGGGAGGAGGGTGGGAGAGCTACCTTAAAAAAATTCTGTGACACTTGAGAAATAATTTTAAAGTGTTATAGATCTATATATATAGATCTATACTATAAAAGATTATATATTTATGTTTCTATATAAAATATACATATACAATGCATGTATCACTTTCACATGTCTTCTCTATATAATATATACATATAAATATATATTATGCTAATATATGCCCATATGTATGTGTAGATATATATATATACATACACACACACACACATATATATATATATATATAATATATCTCCTTTCACGTTGCCTCTCCTATTAGAATGAATATCTCTTAAAGGCTAGGGCCACCTTTGTTCTTTCTTCATCTCCCCAATGCTTAGTCTAGCATTTAACAAGTACTTTATAAATGCCTGTTGACTGACAGACTGAGAAACTACAAGATAGCAAAAAGCTGCCATGAATTCAGTAATAATTCTAAATCAATATGGGTTCTATTAATAGTAATGTATACTTGAAAAATAGGGGTGCATGTGAAGGGTATTTATTCAGTCCACAGAAAGAATGTGCTCATTTTGGATTCATATATAGATTTGTGGATCTTTTTGTAATAATTCCAAGAGTCACAGGTCTTGAATCACAGGACCTGATCATCTTTAGAGGTCACTTCTAGCTCTAAATCCTGGGACCATGAGGCGGGAAAGGAGTGCTGCTGGAGAAGTCTTTGGATGAGGGGAGGGTGCTGATGAGTTCTAGTGGATGAGTGGAGGGAGAGGGTAAATCAGTGAGTTAAGTTAACCTAGACTAAATGGAAAGGTATAGAATACAAGGCTGTCCTGTCCAATCCCATTTCCAATGGTCTCCTGGGAATCAGCATGCAGTTATTTTGCAAATCACTTTTTGTTACACACTTTTGTCATCTCTCTACTACAGAGTGCCATGTTCTTTTGTGAGGAAGGATGCTGCCCAGGCATGAAAGGGTGGGGAATGAATCTGTGACATCATCCCCTTCCCTCCTTCAGCAACAAGTCAGGATCTTAGAACTTTAGAAATTCACTTAACACTTTCTAGCTGTGTGACCCTGGGCAAGTCACTTAACCCCAATTGCCTCAGCAAAACAAACAAAAAACCCAAAAAACAACAACAAGAAAAATCTTTAGAAATTATCTAGTTAAAACATTGCCTCCACAAAATCTCCAAAAAATGATTCCCCTAGCCTTAGTGATATTTCCTTTTCAGTGACAGAAATCCCAAGATGTCCTGGGATAGCCCCTGAGACAGGCCATTCTAATTGGACCAGCTCTATAGTTGTTAGGATTTTTTTCCCTCCAAATTCAAATTCAAATCATTATTAATGTTAGTGTCTCATAAAACCCAAATTTGCTTCTCTTCAACATGTGCCAATTTGCTCTAATTTTGTCCTCTGGATCCAAACAGAATGAGTCTAATCTGTCTCCATCACATTTGAAGAGAGTTCCTTTCTGATAGTCCAAAAATAAGATGGTTTTGAAGGCCTTTCTGAGGCTCACATAAAGCAGGATGCCTTTTGTTATGGATGCCCCTCTTCTTTCTGTCTTTTTTTTTTCCTGGAGATTTCCCTATCTTGTGCTTGCTTTCTCAATTTAAATCAATAGTCAAACCCTAGGATTTATGTAGTTGTGACAGTTTCACTAATCATCCAATCAGCAGGTACACTGCTAGAATTTGGGAATATAAAGAAAAACATACACATTTTATTGAGGACACACAAATCTGAAATGGAAAATCAACAGATAAAACTAATAGAACCTTCTAATAAAACCCAGGATGTGTCCAAATTATCAAGCAGCCTGCCCCACTGTGGAGCAAATGAAAGATCCAGACATTCTATACACGAGCTAAGAAAAGAGAAAAGAGAGAGACGGACAGAACCTGGGCGAAGGCCAGCCTCTCCACAGGACCACTGTTTTCCTGCTGTGGCCCGAAGATCAATGCACCTGAGGTGATGAAACCCCATTCCCCAACTTCTGTTTGTCCATCCCCCTGCTCCTGAGTATTTAATTTTAGACCTCAAGTTTCCCCTCAGGTGAGTTAGAACACAAAATTATAAAGGAATATACTTTATGTGTGACTGGCTTATTTTAATTCTTCGGGGAAAAATTCTCTAGGACCCCTGACTGCTAAAATCCCCCCTTCAAGTTTTCTCCTCTTACAAACATTTCTAGTTTTTTCCATCAATCATCCTTTATCATGACTTAGAGAAAGCCATCACTACTCACATTTACAGATTCTTTGCCATTGAACTTGACTCGGATCCTGGGTTCTTGAATAACATCCAGGTTGAAGCCTGTGATGGTTAGGGGTGTGTGGCCACTGGGGATAAATAGAGGCTGAGTTAGAGAAATAATGACAATATTTTATAGTACTCTCACCTAGATCTCAAGACTTCTAGAGGCTGACAGGGCAGGTGTTATTATTTCCATTTTACAGATGAAGAAACTGAGTCTCAGCAAAGTTAAGAAAAGATGGTGTAATGGAAAGAACACTAGATTTGGAGTTAGAGGACCTGGTTTGAATCTGTTTTAACTGACTTTGGGAAAAGTCATTAAGATTCTCTGGGTCTGTAAATGATTTTGAAGATCCCTTCCCAATATAGGTCATGCAGATTAAAAGTGATGGGATTGAGACTTGAACCCATATCTTCTAACCCTAAAATTTTGTCAACTAATTATAGTATAGCTTTAAGACTTTTAAACTTTAAGTTAGTCTAGAAACATCAGGATTAGGTGTTTAGGAGCCTTTCCTGAGCCCTAACTAGGCTTAAACGTAAGGCTCTAGATTTTCTTGATTCCATTGTACCCCAGGTTCCTGGCTTATATGAGCTGGGAGCATCCAGAATTCCCTTCTAGAATTATTTCTTTTTCTTTTCCCCTCTCCCTTACCTGGCAATACTCCATTCTGGCTCTATGCGCTGCACTCGGGGGTCATCAATATATTCAAATTGTAGGCTGCTGTGCACATGGGCTCGGTCCACACTAACAGAAACAGGGACAGGGCCCAGGCCATGGGCTGATGGGGGGGACACGCACACGATCTCATTCATAGATCTCCTAGGAGGGAGACAGAAAGAAACAGTAATGTGGGGAGTTGAGTAAAAGCCGTGGGAAGCATGTAGGTCCTTGGAAATGCATTTGTCTGACACAGAACAGGTAACTGTGGTCTGGGAGAAAGACCATTGGTTTGGGAGCAGAATCCCACTCTGCAGCTCACTTCCTAAGTGACTTTGGGGATGCTCCTGATCTCTCTGAGTGACAATTTCATCATCTCCAGAAATATGGATAGGAGATTCCTAGGCTGTCAGAGATTGATGAGATATTTGAAATGGTCTTATCCAATCCTCTTGTTTTTCAAATGATATTTGAAATGGTCTTATCCAATCCTCTTGTTTTTCAAATGAGGAACTTTTTCAAATGAATAATACTTGTCCTGACAACCAACAGAGTTATTATGCATTCAGTAATTATTGCCCTAATGACTCTACAAGTTATTATGTGAATCAAATGATATGATGTATGTGGAAGCATTTTGAAATGATTCAAAAATTTTTACAAAGGGAAAGGAAAAAGTTCTTTAAAAAGGGCAAGAAGTTTGTGATAAGTACCTCAAGTTGAATTAGATTAGAAGGATAGAAGCCCAAATAATGGCGGAAAATTCTGAGAAATGATCTAATAATGATAATTGCTAGCATTTATATAGTGTTTTAATGTTAGCAAAGAGCTTTAAGTTATTTTATTTGATATTCCCTACAATTGCAAACATTCTTCATCTGTCTACATTTTATAGATAAGGATCTAAACATTCTCGGGGTAACACAAATGCTAAGTATTTGAGACACGATTTGAATTCTGGGCTCCCTGGCCCAAAAGCCAATACTTTATCTGCTATGCCAGGGCTTCTTAAACTTTTTCCACTCATGACTCTTTTTTGTCTAAGAAATTTTTATGCAATCCTGAGTACATAAAATATAATAAACCATAAAGAATTTATTTTAAAGCAAATCTTTGATATACATATAATTTTAACATTTATTAAATATGAAAGCAAATTTGCATACTAATGAGATGGATTGCTAGTTTATTTTTACATAAGAATTAAATCTCAGTGGAATATTTGATACTTTTTACTGTTGCCAATTTTTTTGTGATCTAAGAAGTTTTGCACTATTACCTAGCTAACTAGGTACTGAAATATGGATTCAAGAGGACAGAGGATTTTGAGAGAATCGCTTTTCTGTACAGTTGATTGTCCTCACTTGGACTGTGATTAGTTATTATGTGCTCCTGACTTAGGGAGCTCCTGCAGACCTAGAGGAAGAGTAATCAGTAATTAGAGGCCAGCAAAGGGCCATGAAGTTATTATATATCTGGTGGTTTAGATCTCTGAAGGTCAGGCTCTTTTGGGAACAAAGTCCCTGAAGAGAGAGGGCAAAGCTACTTAATCAGAGAAGAGAATTGGAGGTGAGAGGGACTGGGGAACTTTTACAAATAGGTCAGTTATGATAAAGGATTTGAGTTTGGGTGAATAATGGGTGAACCCTCTACATGTGTTTCTTAGTGGAAACTGGCTGGAAAAAGAGAAAGCTTTAGCAGATTATGGGTCTCTTGAAAAGCCTCTTAGATTTCCCCTGGAATAGTGCATATTAAATATGCTGAGCTCTTGGCCACAGTGCCTGGTACATAGTAGGTGTTAAATAAATATTTATTGATTGCCTGAGAGAGAGGTGAGCTGAAACTATTCCTTCCAGATATGTTTGCTGGATAGGAGAGCTTCTAATCTGTAAGTTAGGACTGTGTGTTTGCTGTAATTCAAAATATCCCATAGCAGCTGCTCAATAAATACCTCGTGATAACAATGGCAATAATTAAATAAACTCTGAGTTTCTTTCCAGGTGGCGATTCTCACGGTCCACTCTGAAGGATTTTATTTATTTACTTCTAAAGTACTCAGACCCGTTGATGAATGACCATGGCAGGCAAGTTGATGAATTGTGTTCCTGATTGGAATGGGCTTTGGATTAGAGTTGTGAGAAAGAACACAGAGGAAACGGTACTATTATTCTGGAAAATGATTTGGAACTTTATTAGAAAAGTCACTAAACTCTAAGTATCCTTTAAGCCAGGGGTACCTATTCATATAACCCCAAAACAGAAGGGAAAGTCCCATATACACAAAAATAATTTATATCAATTTTTTGAGATAGTAAAAAACTGAAGACAAAGTGGGTTCATACCAATTGGGAAATAACTGAATAATGATGGTATATAATATGGTGGATTATTATTGTGCTGTAAAGAAATAAAGATGAAAACCAGAAAAACTTAGGAAAATTTGTAACAACTGATGCAAAATAAATCAAACCAAGAGAATAATTTACCCAATGAATATGAGTGTAATGGAAAGCAAAACTAAAGAGCTTAGGGCTCTAACATCTAAACTCTTGTCACATAGGCCATTTTTCAGCTCCTCAATTCTAGTGCCTTCCCTCCATTTATTGTCTTCAATTTATCCTATATTCCTTGTTTTACATATTTGTTTGCTTGTTGTTTGGGGAGGGGAGAGAGTGTAAACTCTTTGAGGGCAAGAACTGTCTTTTGCCTTTCTTTGTATTCCCCAGAACTTGGCACAGTGTCTGGTACATAATAGGCATTTAACAAATGCTTATTGACTGCCACTTTCCTTAATAGCACATCAGCAAAAGGCATGGAAAATCACCCAAATCAAGGAACTCTTTCCTTGAGAAACTCAAGCCTTTCTTGATGCTTCTCCCCTAATTATAAGTGCTGTCTTTCATAATATATTATTGACCAGTGGTAATGTCAGAGGACTAAAGGTGAAATATCTCTCCTTTTGGCAGAGAAATGATAGACTACAGATACTGAATGAGTCTTATATGTCATGAATGGCCAATGTGTTGCTTTTTTTCCCTTAAATATATTTTGCTATTGAAGAGGATTCTAATAGGGTGAAGATGGGCATGAGGCATATTGTTGGGGAGAGGAACAATTAAAAATAATAAAAGAGGGACAGTTAGTACAGTAGTAGAGCACCAGCTCTGGAGTTAAGAGGAGCTGTGTACAAATCTGATCTCAAACCCTCTCAATACTTACTATCTATGTGACCCTGGGCAAGTCCCTTAACCATAATTGCCTCCAAAAAAGAACCCAATCCAACTTTAAAAAATCTAAGATATATGTTGACTCACCAACATGCACACAATGTGTTAACAGATCACAGAAGGGATGTTAGCTTTTCTTACCCAAAGAACTCGCAGGTCTGGTTTCCCAGGAACACAGTAACACTACTCCCAGCTCCCAGGTAATGACCAGTAATGGTCACCATGGTGCCTCCGGATTCTGGGCCCCTAATTGGGGCAAGTGACATCACTGTTGGGTTCTTTGGAAAGAAGCAAAGAAAAGGAATTATTGCTTGGCTATTGTGGAAGGTAAAGAGCCTCAGTGAGACTTAAGGAGAGGGGGAAGTAGCAGCCACCTGCTCAGAGCTGAGATTTCTCCTTTTCTGGGCTTTTCAAACCCAAAGGCTTTCTGCTGCTTCCTCTGTGTCTGACCTGTGTCTGAGAGCAGCTTTGGGGCATGTTCAGTTTGTATCAGGGCCATGTCTCTGAATTAATCACCTCCCTGGGGAGCTTGGTGCTCATAAAGCTGATGGGAAGGCAGGTGCGACACTGATTGATTTATCAATTAGTTTACAAATTGAGGACAATTTGAAAATGCTTCCCTATCAGGAGCTGGTGCCAATTCCCTCCGTCATAAAATCAATGTGGCTGAATAAAGAACCCTTGTCCTGCACTGAGCACCGAGAAGAAGCCCTTTGTTATGACCGTATGTGCCCCAAACTTCTCTCCAGAATACTGGGAAATACTGGGAAAGGGTTATAGAAATGTACAGAGATCTAACCAGGCTATGCAAATAAGTCTTCAGCCACAAAGTCTGGGTAGGAAGAGGAAAGAGCTAGTGGACCTAATTTAAGCGAAAACTATGAATTATTCCTGCCTAGAGCAACAGCATGGGATGGGAAATAATGACTAGAACTGATACAGCTCTTTGAAGTCTGCAAAGTATTTTTGAATGTTATTTTATTTGATTCTCACAATAGTCTTGAGAGCTAAGCCCTATTATTGTTTCCATTTTACAGATGAGAAGACTAAGGGTGAGAGAGGTTATGTGACTTGCCAAGTATCAGAAGCAGGATTTGAACTTAGGTTTCCCTAATTCCCGGTCTGACATTTGGGTTGTAGTGTTCTTGTATGGCCACTAACTAGTTGTGTGACAAGTCATCCCTCTCTTGTACTCCTTAATAGACATTACTTGTAAATGAGGCATCAGACTTGGACAAGTAAGTCCCTTTTTGGTTCTGTAAAATGTGGGAATTAGGTTAGCTAGGTCAGATTTCTCAAACACAGGACCCAACTCTTACCAGTGTGGCCCAAACTAGATTAAAATGCAATAGGAAAATATTTAACAAAATTAATAAAATATAATAGAACATAGATAATGTTAAGATGTGGTTTTCTAAGTCACTATGAGGCCCACATGTATTTTTAGGTATAAGTAAGCTGCTTCTATTTGAATGTGACACCATCAGGCTAAATGATATCTCGGGTCCCTTCTGATCTTAATACACTAAGATCTCTCTATGATCGATATCTTTTCTGTTTGCTTCACATGAGATTGCTTTATTGGAGCTGGGCAAGAGAAGATAAAAAATATTCATCAGTAGTGAGAGGAGCTTCAGTGCCAGGAAAGGTGGGTAGTAGGAGAAAAAAGTTGGGTGCCTTTTGTGGTAATAAAGAACTATAAATAAAGGGAGTGCCCATAAATTGGAGAATGACTGAAATAAGTACACAGAAGCAATCATTGCATTCTGAAGAATTCAGGGGAATTTGAGGATATCCATTTGAACTGATACAGAGCAAAGAAAGCAGAACCAAGAGAATAATCTATATAATCACAAAATGATGTGAAGGAAAATGACAGGAAGATATCAGATTACTTTACTGACTTCTGCTAACTGTTGGTGGTACATACCTCCTTCTTTATTTTCTTCAACTTCTCTTTTTTAAAGCTTTCTTTTTTATTTTTAAAACATATGCATGAATAATTTTTCAGCATTTACCCTTGCAAAATCTTGTGTTCCCAATTTTTCCCACCTCCCCTAGAGGGCACATACCTCCCCTTTTTGGCAGAAGGGTTGTAAACCACAGGTGCTAAATGAGAGCTATGTTGTTAGACAAGGCAAATGTATTGATTTCTTTTCTTTAAGTGTATTTTTTGTAACAAGGGGTACTTTTAGTAAGGGATGAAAGGGATTCCTGTAAAGTAAAATCATAAAGAGTATCAGTATTTAAAAAAAAAAACAACAACATAAAAAGAAAATTGTGGTGGTGGTGGAGGGATGAAATCAATAGGAAATTAAGAAATTCAGATGACTGTGGGAAATGAATCAGGATTAAGAAAAAATTTGTGATTTAGTGATTTTTCTTCTTTTTTTTTTCCTTTTGGGGACTGTCTATGTAAGTATGAGGAAGGTTGAAGAAAAATGTTATTTACAGATAAGAAAGAAATGTCATGAATTATGTGTCTCTTAGAAAAGTTCCAGATTTAAAGTCCCAGAATCATAATCACTCAGAATTGGCAGAGGTCTCAGTGGCTATGTAGTTCCCCCCATACATGAAGGGTATCCCCTAATGAGTGATATCCAGGCCTCTCATAAAAACCTTCAAAGAAGAGAGATTTGGTGGTTTTTTCAAAACTGTTGGAAAAGCTGAGTTTGAATGACCCCATTTACTTTTTAATGAACAACTTGCTGTAGAAGTACAGGCAACTGTCAGACCAGTGACTGTTCAGAGCCCTAGAAGCAAGTTATTGATTGAGTACTAATATAGCCCCAGCCTTAGGGATCGCCTTCAGGAGGCCATACCTGTTGCCTAGATTTGTGCCTGCAGAGGTGTTTCCAGGTGTGTCTCTGAATAGGTGAGAACATAGACACTTTACACTCCCCACACACACACACTCCCACACAGACACACTCCCTTCAGGCTTTCATTAACTCTTCCAAATTCCTACATATACCATCCTTGGCAGAAAGAAGCAGCTAGATAAATATAATACTATTTAATTAGATCCCCCAGGCGATGTGTCCTTGTTAGGATGAAATTAGATGAGGATGTCACATTGGCAGGGCCAACATGACCCATCGGCTTTATCGTGCCCCTCTGCTCTCCTAATGCTATTCTGAACCACCTTCTAGGAAAATCTCAATTCTGTGCCGCTTAAAAATTTGGCCAGATACCCCTTCAGGCTTCTGAAGTTGTCACAGTACAGTTAAATGTGGGTCATATATTCCATCACATTTTGGGAAAAGCAAAGATTCAGAGACTGTTTTGCCCAAAAGGTTTTCTGTAGGAAGCTCTGTTGTGAAAAGAACCAGGAGTTTGGGGTCTTGGAGTTATTTTTTTGCTTGCTCTCCCCCTTAATTTGGGGAGAATCTTATACTCACCACAAAAGTATACTGTTGATGGGACTTGGTCATGAATTCTGGCTTACACTCGCCAATGCACAGGCGTACAGGACCGGAGTTGATTCCTGGGAGAGCGCGACCCATTTCACAAACAATCCTGAGGATGCACAGAAAACTCCTGGTTAGAGAGACTTAGAAGAAGTGTTTCCACCCTACTCCCTCCACTAAGGAGAACTGAATTAACATAGTCTTGAAAATAAGCACCCAACATGGACCAGCCTATCCAAATGGCTTACTAGCCTGCAGCTATCAAGGAGGCCCAGGGAGAAAAATTTGGTCAGCAGTTTTTTTCTCCTTACTTATAACACGTCTTTGCTTTCCAGACAAGTAGTTGAAGGGTTATTTGCCAAGTTGTCTCAATTCTGGTTTCTTTGTGGCAGTGAGTTTAAAAAAGAGGAATAGCTACAACTGACAATTTGCTGAGATGGTAAGATCCAGAGTAGGGCGCTCCCAGCAAAACGGGATGAGCAGAGTCCCAAGACCCCAGGGAAGGAATGAGTTCATTAAGAGATCAGTTGACATTGGACTACCACTTAATCAGGGGGAGGGAGACCCGGAGGAAGAGCATTGATGGAGCCCTGGGTTTGGAAGGCAAGCCTGATCTGATACTAATAGAAAGAGCTGGAGGGGAGAGAGGTGAGAGGAACTCACAGTGAGAATTCTCTCTCATCTAGCCTAGATCAATACTCCGGTGACTACTTCCAAGGCGTCTGAGATAGTTACAACGAGGGCATTTAGACACTGATGCTGTTACCATCTGTCTGGAAATGGCTGATGATTGGAAAGGGCAGGAGAAGGAACCTCCTAGCTCTTCTGCATGTTGGGGTGATGGAGGGCTCAACTAGAAGGAGCACCTCAGAACAAAGGGAAGCTCGACCCCCTCCCGCCATGGCCCAGATTTTGAGTGGGGGGCTAGGAGAGAGAGGCGGAACCAAGTCAGAGCCACCCAGTTCCTAGTGGGGAGGGGGAAAGCAAACCCTCTTCAATACTAATCCATGGTGTTATCATTGCTCTGTGGGGAAGGTCCCTGTTTAACTGAGCGATTCTTATCTCAACAGCTTCTCTAGGAATGGAGGTAACTAAACACAGATTGCATTTGGATGTAATAAAGCTTACATTAAACAAACACACTGCATGCTCACACAGCCTCGGCATGTCACTGATCTCCATCTCATTCAGAACAGTTAATTGTAAATAAGGGCATTGCCTGTTGTGGATATTAACATAATATGCAATATTGGGCTTATTATGCTCTGCATATCAGATGCAGTAAGTAGCCAGGTACAGCAGAGGAGATACTCCCTCTGTCTGTACATATACATAAATTAATTAGGGATCTGAAGTCAATATCAAGGTGATGGTGATGATCAATTAGCATTTTACATGTAACTATCTCCTTAAACCTCATTAGTGAAGCACTTGAAAGGCTTAATTGAAAGTACTATTAGTTGTTATTTTCAGGCTTGGCAACAGCTCTCTTACTCTCCTTCCCCAATCTCAGAGCCTGCTCCTTCCCAGGATATTATAGGATTCAGGAGAGTTCAGAAATCTGGAGCTAGCGTAGCCTTAGAAGCCATTTAGTTTTATAGACAAGGAAATGGAGCCCCAGGAAGTGACTTCCAGTGATTCCCCAGTGACTGTCACAGAGGTAGTAGGGTTCAGAGGTAGAATTTGAACTCAGGTCATCTGACTCAAGAGCCAACGTTCATTTGTAAAGGATTCACTTCCTGGTCATTCAGAGTAACCCGACAGAATATTAACTAATAGTTATTAATATGCCCTCGGTTACTGTGTATAGGATTTTAGTATCTGCAAAGTAGTTTCCCAGGCTATCCAGAGTGATGGACAGCTAGGTCCTGATTAGTACAAATAATAAGCCCCATTAAATTTGAATTATATAACATATTTTCACTAGGCTAGAAGCAATTACCATATTTTTCATGTGATTATATTTTGAATAGTATAAATGAATAACATAGTCATTTCACCAGATTCATTATTCGCACTAAACAGGACCTAGTTGTAGTGAAAAGAAGATCATATTAGGAGTAAGAAGTCCTGAGTTTGATTTCTGGCATTGAGATGTCCTATTTGATCTTGTAAAAGTTATGTATTCTCTTACTTGTCTTACCTTTCTTGTCCATTAAATGAGAATGATAATATTGTTCTATAAAGAAGATGCTTTATAAAATATAAAGGGATAGCTAAATTTGAATTTGAATAAATTTGAATTGTTATTATTATAATAGATCCTTACAAGAATTCTGTGAGAGCAGCATGATGGGTATTTATCTTATTTTACAAATAAGAAAACAGCATTAGGGCATGTGTGACATGGATTCAGTACTACTGGGAGGAAAGGAATAATGGGGAGGAACAAGAAAGTCCAAACTCCCCTTTCTGCTTCTTAAAGATTACTTGATCCCACTTCCTAAATTCTAAGAAGGGAAGAGAAGGGAAGGGAAGGGAAAGGAAAGGGGAAGATGAAGGGGAAGGGGAAGGGGAAAAGGGAGAGGAAGGGGAAGGAAAAGGGAAGGGAAGGGGAAGGGAAGAGAAGGGGAAGGGGAAAGGAGAAGGGGAGGGGAGGGGAGGAGGTAGAGGAAGGGGAGGAGAACAGGAAGGGGAAGGGGAGAGAAGGAGAAGGGGAAGGAGTAAAGGAAAGGGAAAGGGGGAAGGGAAAGGGAAGAAAGGGAAAGGGAGAAGGGAAAGGGAAGAAAGGGAAAGGGAAAAAAGGGAAAGGGAAAGGGAAAAAAGAAAAAAGAAAAGAAAGGGAGAGGAAAAGAAAAGAAAGGGTAGGAAAGGAAAAAAAGAAAGAAAATGATTTTGTGGGTTTAGCGACCCAAGGACTAAAAAATGTTACTATATACCCTAGGCAGCCTGAGTGTTATACTGGTATTCATAAAATATTTAAAAGAACAAGAGAAAGACCTCTAGCACATAGGATAGATTATGGCAGATAGGCAGAAAACCGTGAGTAACAATCTCATACCCCAAATTAATGGCAGAGAAAATGCTTATACTGATGTACTTGTATCTCTACACATACAAATGATAGCTTCTAGTCCTTTATGACAGTCAGAAAAAACACAATTCACATTTATATGACTTTTTGTAACTTGTGAGATATTTTATTCACAATAAGCTTGCAAAATATTAAACCCATTTTAAAGCTGAAAATACTGAGGCTGGGAGAGGTGAAGTAACTTGCCCACAATCACATAGCTAGCAGAAAAATCAGAATTTGAATATGCTCCTAAACCGGTGCATAACCCTCCTACATAGCACTATACAGTCTAATTGGATAGACTAAAATAACTTTATTATTATTATTATTTTTTATTTGCTTTCCTGAGATTTTATGTTTATGAGACAGGAAGTCCTTGAATAAGTTTGTGATGATCAGAAATGTCTTTAAGGAGCTAGAGAAAAGGTTGTGTGGCTAAAAAAGGTCCGAGGAAGTATTAGAGGAAGCTTGTGTTGGGGACACGACAAAGCAAGTTCTTATATCCCAGCTACGTCCACAGGCAGAGTGGTCAGAAAGGTGTAGACCTGCTTCTTAGGGCTGGTGATGGATCAGAAATGCCGGGCACAGAAGACGAATAGAAAAAGGAATTGGGCGTAGGGACAGTGGGAAAAATGTTCAGTTGAGTATGAGTCTTCACGACTTCATCTGGGGTTTTCTTGGCAAAGATACTAGAATGGTTTGTAACTTCCTTCTTTAGCTCATTTTACAAATGAGGGAACTGAGGCGAACGGAGCTAGGTGACTCCCACCTAACTAGTAAGTGTCTGAGGTCAGATTTGAACTTAAGAAGATGAATCTTCTTGACTCGAGGTCCAGCACTTTATCCACTGCATCACCTAGCTGTCCAATAACTATAGTTAACAATAATAACTTTTATTGTTATAGCCCCAAGAACAGAGAATCTGGATTTCAATCTAGACTAAATACTTATTAGTCATGAGACCTTTTTTTTTGGCCTCTTATTTCTAAAATGAGAGCCATGGACTAGATAATCCTAAAGGTCTCCTTTAAATCTAAAACTCTGTGGAATTCTTTGGTGTCAAGCTGAACTGGGGGTGGCTGGGACGGCGCCAGCAGGCCCTTGGCCAGATTCCTAAGAGTTCTGACAGCTAACAACCATTCCCTTGTTAATGAAGGCCTCAGAGAACCTGACTATCACACACCTTATGGCGGTGTTTGGGAAATGTTGCTCTAGGAATGGAGTCAGAAATAAAGTTAGATTTTGCAGGTTGGATTTATTTTACAGTCAAATCTCGAGGAAAGCTGGATGGCGAAGGGCCTTGACACCGTGCCATAGGAAACTTGGTTGAAGGGAATGGGGATGTTTAGCCTGGAGAAGAGAAGCCTTAGGGGAGACATGATAGCTGTCTTCAAGTATTTGAAAGCTGTCATGTGGAAGAGAGAATAGATTTTTCTTTTTCCTGCTCCTTTTTGGCCTCAGAAAGTGGTTTTAGGAATAACTTCGAGGAGCAGAGAGGTAGATATTGGTTCAATGTAAAGAAAATTCCCTGACGGGCAGAGCTTCCAAAAGTGGAGTGGGCATCCCAGGAGGGAGTGCCAGTGGCTGATTCTAGGATATTGTGTTGGGGACATAACAGCAACACTCTGTGTCCCAGATAGGCAGTTAAACAATGTTCTTATTGATGTTTGGAATGGACCCCGTTCTAACCCTGTAATTCTGTGATTCGATGAGCACCTGTCCTTCCTGTGCAACAATTCTCTCTGCCATTATCCTGACTCTGTGTAAGTTGGGTCTCCCTATTTTCCCCATGTGTGGGACATGTGGCTGTAGATAGGCTTAGTTAGTACATGGGGAGGGTAAATAGATGAGACCAGAGGGACTGTAAGTCCAAGTCTGATGCTCCAAGCTGGTTCTGACCTTCCCCCCTCCTCCCAGGAGGGGAGGTACTAAATCCAAATGCTGAGGTCCACCTCTCCCAAGTTCTTCGTTACCAGGTGCCCCTCTCCAGATCTACGGGGCAGAGATTACAGCCTAAGCGGGGCCCTTTAACCAACATTAACCTAATTGCTGAGTGATAGATGGCACGACGTGGCACGACGTGAACATATGGTGAGTCATTACCCAGCCCGCCAATCCTACCACTTCCTGGGCCCCTGTGCCGGGCCCTTCTAGCCAAATTCATCTCACGAAGACATCTGTAATGATCACGCCTGCTGCTCGCTGCCCGGGATGAAGGTTTAATGATGTTAACAAACTTTGAAACCTCAAGAGCTCTAATGAGCCCGGCGCCACTGGAAAGGATGCTTGCATCCAGCCAGGCCCCAAGGCTCCCTGCAGCCCTCCTGCCTGCCCCTTCAACAAGGAAGGAGACTGGGGTAGTTTTCAAGGGTAATTGCCAGCGAGGTGCTGCTGGGAGGGACCCCCGCTCTGACCCTGCGCTTCTCCAGCTTGCTTTTATCTCCTCACGTTCCGCACCTCTCTCAGCACTGAAGGAAGTTCCTTCCCCTTTTGCTGGGAAGCGAGGGCTGCATTGGTGATATCTGTGTTAAGAAGATGGGACTTGGGAGTCAAGAGCTTGCAAGCAGAGCATTCCTGTGCTCTTTTGTAGGGGGGGGATCCTGGAGCTTCTCCACACCTAGTCCTTCCTTTTTGGCAAATGGATTGGGGATCCTGCAGGTAAGTGCTTGGAAATTGAGGGAACTTTCAGGTCGGTATATCTGAGAATCCTGCCCCATAAGATACATTTATATTATATAACTATATATAATATAGTATGTATTATATTTATACATTTATAGCTGGAAAGGATTCAGAGTCCATTTAGATCAATCCTTTATTTTACAGAGGAGAAAACGGATCCCAGGGATGTGAGGTGATTTGTCCATATAGGTGGTAAGCATCAGAGGTAGCACTTGAACTGGGGCCTCTGCCTCCCACCAAAGTCAGCTTCTTAGCAAGGCATCCTTCCTAGAAAGGGCCTCTTCACTCTGAGCCTTCCTGGAGACCAGCTGAGACTCCTAACCTGTTACTTTCTCTCCATCTTCAAAACCGGAAATAAATCCATCCATTTATTTCCTTTCTGTTTTCTCTTTCCTTTAAAATTTCCCCTTCCCATCTTTTTTTCCCCTTTATTTCTCTTTCCCTGCTCTGTCACATTCCTTGAGAAGAGTTTGTTACTATTACAAGTGGGCTAACTACTAGCCCACAGGTCCCCTGATGTTCTCACCCCTCAGGCTGATCCTTTTCTTCCTCCACTGGAGTCACACTGGCTTCCACAAATATCTTGGAGGGCTCTCTTTCCAAAATTAATCTCTCCTGTCTTCCTCTTCTTGAAGCAGTGGGTATTTCTGACCTTGAATGTCAAACTGGGCTAGGACTTTAGAATTCCTGCTCCCAGGAAGCCAGATTAGGAAATTTTTGTTATTTGGTGGCCAGGTGGGCTTTATCACCACAAGCCAACCATAATTTGGGCAGAAGAGGGAGGGGGACAGGAGGAGTGGACAAAGGAATGACCTCACTAGATCCCAGGGCGTGGCTCCCTTGGACCAGTCTCTCCCAAAAACCACCATGTTCTCCTTCTGGAGCTGTTCTCAGTAGGACTGGAGAGACTGTGTCAAGGGAATCATTCATTTTGTCCTCGCTGTGCCCCCTCCCCCCAAAAAAGCCCAGGGTCCAACGTTCCCTCCCTTTCCTCCTGCAGTCCTCAGCCTACCACCCCCCACCTTGGCCGCAACCAAATGAACACCCCAAATTGGAACATATGTCACTCCTGGAGCCCCGTCCGCCTGTCCGCCTGTCCGCCGCTACATGCCTATTTTCTAATTTCCAGCTGACATTTCCCTTAGTGAAATAAATGAATTTGCTCCAGCGGAGGCCCTTCTCGGATTAAGCTGCTGTCATAGCCCCATGCGCCAAACAAATTGTCGCCTGCAGCCCACCATGTGGGATGCATTCCAATGGGGGCTGGGAGGGAGGAAGCCGAGGGTGGGGGCAGGACGGGAGGGAGGTTGAGGAGCTGACGTTTGTGGGAAAAGCATTTTGGCTGCGCTGTAGGGAGGGCAGAGCCAAGGATCCTAGAGAAGCTGGGGGCACAAAGTCAGGGAATAAACCCCCCTTAGCCCTGGCTGCGATGGGGCTGGCTCTTGGATTATCTCCCTCAAAGCTATTTTATAAGTAAAGTAGAGATAGAGAAGAGAGTGTCATGTTAGACTAGGAGACCTTGGAGGTTCCTTCCAATTTGGGGAATTTATGTGGATGGACACAAAGGTGAGGGCCAACTGAGGGGTAGATTAGAGTGTGTGAGAAGGGGCGACCAGGAAGACTGTGCTCCTTTCCTAAAACTTGTGACAAGAGAGTGAAGGTAAGTCTGGTCTCAGACCAAGAGAAACAATGCAAACTCACTGCTCTGCGATGATGTACTCTCCACGGAGGGGAGTGCATGGCACCCCGGCCACCTGCACGTGCTGGGCGATCTCTGAGAAGTCTAGGCCCAGGTTCACGCCGTGGATGGTCACTCGAGTTCCTCCTTCAGGGGGGCCAGACATGGTCAGAATCTGCAGAGGAAGGAGCAGGAAATAGGGTTTAGTAAACTATGGGGATCATCAGCAATATCTGTCAAGAACACTCGTCCATCTAAGAATTTGGAGGGCTTTTGTAGATGCTTGGTTCTGGCTAACTTCATTTGTGTGATCCATTTGGGGACAACTAGTGGTTTTGTCATTGGCTGTCCCATGAAAAGGGAACCTAGCTTCCCTTACACTGTGAATGGAGCAAAAGTGAAGAAAGCTTAGTCAGAGAAACAAAACTTCTTTCAGAGATGGGGGACTGCAGGTTCAGAATGTTGTAGACATTGTCACATGTTTTTACCTTATCAGTTGACTCTGCTTTACTTTTTTTCAAAGCCAGTTACCCAATAAATATTTGTTGAATGAGTAAAAATTGTCATAATAGTTTATATTTATATGTCACTTTAAAATTATGCTTTGCTTTTCTTTGTTATAAGGAAGAGTTTAATAATAGACATGATTTTGTACTATATCTAGTCCTCCTGATTCCAGAGCCAGTCAGTCCTTTATCCACTGTACCATCTAGCTGTCCCCAAATCTGGAAATTATGGTGAGAAAAAACCCCCCAAAATATCAACAAAAATTTTTAAATGGAGATAAAATATATAGCTATCATTCATTTTTTAAAAAGAGAGAAAAACAGCTTTCAGATGATCTCTGTACACCTACTAGGATGGATTTAGATTCCTGGACTTAATTTGGAGGAGAGATTAGGTCATCTTGTCCAACCCTTTTATGCTATAGATGAGGAAACTGAGGTCCAAGAATAGTCAAATGATGTCCTCAAGGTCATCATATAAGTAATAAGTGGCAGTCCTGGATTTGAACTCAAGTCTCATGATTTTAAATTTCTCCCATTGTGCCCCAATATCTCCTACAATTGAGGAAATTAAGAGTTCATAGCATCTCATTTTTTCCTTTAAAATAGACTTGGCCAACAGGTAAGAGCAAGGGTCATACTGTCACATTCTCCATGAGATATGGGCTGCTCCCTGAAGGAAAGTCAAATCTTCCAGTTAATGTGAATTTTTGGTACAATGAGTAATGTTGAACACATTCATACACTGGGTATCCTGGACTGATCTGGGGGAGGTAGTATGGTTCAGTAGACTTGGAAACCAGAAAATCTTATTCTCCAGTGTTCTTTCCCCAGAAGAATTCTCTCTGCCTTGATTCATTCATTGGTGAAGGTGTTCAAGGCTACTATATCTTTAATACTCAGATGTTGTGAGGGACATAAAATAAGTATTGGATAGAGGTATCTGAGTATGGTAGAAGGACATTGGGTTTAGAATGAGAAAACATGAGTTTGAATTCTGAATCCTTTTGTGTTCTTGGGTAATCTCTTTGGGTCTCAATTTCCTAATCTGTAAAATGAATGCATTGGACAAAATTGACTATCAGTTTCCTTTTAGCTTAGAAAGACAATGACTCCATAACTATGAATAGGGACCTCAGTCTCCAGTTGCTTGTCACTTGCTTCTTGAGTTGCCATGTTGTGGACACCATAGAACAACTGGGCTGATGACTTCTCTCATACACATGGGGAATCTAAGCTACCTCCTTGATCAGGGCTTCTCTTATTATACCAGCTGGAAGTGATCTCTCCCTCCTTTGTACTTATGGGATCATAGATTTTTCATTGAATGGAACCTTAAAGACAATTTAGTTCAACCGTGTCATTTTTATCAGTAACAAGAATAATTACTCAGAGAGCTTTGGTGATTAACACAGCTAGTAAGATATGCTGCTGAACCTGGATTTGAATTAAGGATTACCTAATTCCTATAACACTTGACCCATCTTTCATTCTTTTTTGGGGGGAAGAATTTATTTTATTTTATTTTGCATGGATAATTCTTCATCATTAACGTTTGCAAAACCTTGTTCCAATTTTCCCCCCTTCCCTTACTCCCTCCTCTAGAAGTAGTCCAATATATGTTAAACATGGTAGAAATATACTGTTATTCATTCTTACATAGTGCCTTGAAATATCATTTTTTCTGGGTGTCTCTCCTATCTTCCTTAACAGCTTGTTCCTGAGAATGGGAATCCCAACTTAGAAAGCTTTGTATTCCTCATGATGCTCAGTTTCATACATACATAATAGGTATTCAACAAATAATTTTATGAAGGAAAGACTTTCTTCTAGAATTGAAGAATCTTTTTCCCCCTGCGGCAATTGGGGTTAAGTGACTTGCCCAGGGTCACACATCCAGGAAGTCTTAGGTGACTGAGAGCAGATTTGAACTCAGGTCCTCCCGACTTCAGGGCTGGTGCGCAATCCACCGCACTGCCTAGCTGCCCTGTAGAATTAAAAAAATCATAAGAACTGCCAGGGATCTTAGAAATTATGTGGCTCATTCCTCCTTTCTCCTCTTATCCCATATACAAATGTAAGCTTCGTGAATTCAAAAATTATTTGTTGCTTTTCCTTTTTATACTCAGGGCTTTTATACTTTGACTCCAGGCCTGGAATTCTTATCTACTGCATCACATGGCTGCCTTGAGGGCTTATTATTATTAATAATAAATGTTTTTTGTTAATTGGAGACAGTGACTCATATAAAGTCTCTGAGCCAGTAAACAGCTAAGGTGAGACTAGAATTCAGGTCTCCTGAAAAATTAGTTGCTTTCCTTGAAATGTTTCAATTGCACATTGACTAGAACCCCTTTTTCAGGACTATGGATTTGCAAGTGCCACCATATTGTAGGTACTTCTAGTTGCCTCTGAGCCTCATGGTGTAGTTAATAATGGTGTACAAATGTCCTTGTTTCCTCTGTAGGATACAGGCTCAATCAGGCCCTTCTCCCAGAAGCCATTCAACTGCTTGGAGAATATGGGCAGAGAAATCATGTGGCAGAGCCTACAGGACTGGTCCAGATATTTTTGTTTACGATAATACAAGCCAATATTCAAATAGCATCTTGGGGCTTGCTAAATGCTTTATAAACGCTGTCTCATTTTATTCTCACAACAGCACTGAGGTAGGTATTATTATTATCCTTTTTTTTTTTTTTTTTACAAAGGAGGAACTGAAGCAGATAACATTTTAAGTGACTTGCTCAAGTTCACATTGAGACAGAATTTGAACTCTGGTTCCCTCATTTCCATGATGTAACTTGGCTACCCAGGACTTTTTCTGCTGTTTGTGTCTGGGAAAATGAACCACCAAGTGAATTCTGGGCTTAATAAGTGGCCAGCAGAGGCTTGGGTTCAAATCCAAGCAAGAATTCAGGGCTAGATGTCTCTTGCCTCTGTCCCAGCTGGGTCACTTCCTGACAGCTCTACCTAAGGATCCATTTTCTGCAGGTCAGCTTCCCTGGGAATAAACCATTCACCTTATGAATAAAAAGAAAAACTTACAGATAGTGAATATGCAGAGGAGAGCTAGCTGAGGTACCTCTGAGCCTCCTCCTCTTGGGGGGATGAAGGGGGTGCTGGGGTGGGGGAGGAGCTACCAGCGATAAACCACAGCCATTGGCCACCTTGTCTGCCTTTAGGGGTTCTAAAAATACCCAGTGACAATTGGGTTACCCCCTCTTCCCTCTTTTCTATCCTCCCACCCCTAGCTCCAGGTGCCTCAGGCCCCATGGGCTCTGGGAGCTGGAGCCTCGTTAGTGGGTCACTGGGAGGGGGGCTCCGGAGGGTTGCTACTGCAGGAGAACATCATTAGTATCACAGTTGCCATTTGCCACTGGCTCTCCACTGAGGGGCTCAGGAAATAGCTTTCTCCAGCCCTTGGGTCCCCTTGGCCTCCAGCCCTCAGCCCCCTCCCCACCTACAGCTGTAGTACTCTTTCCCCCTCCCCCTCTCCCTTCAGCCTCTGTCACACATTCCCTACATTGGGGAAAAAATAGTCTTTGCCTTGCTGTGGTTAATTACAACCTTTCAGAGAAGCTGAAAAATGAAATATTTCTGGAAACCTAAAAATATGTTCCTTTTGCAGGTAAGGTAGGGAGCTGAGATTTGATTGTGGGGTCATTCTAGGGCACTAGTGGGTAACTACAGAAGGAGAGTATCCCTTGATGAAAAGTTTTCATAGCTTGAGCTTTCAGTTTAGGGAATCCTGATTTGCCATTGCTTACAGATACACGCTTGTTATTGTAGATTAACCCATGGACAAGGTTTTAGAAAATAGTGCACAGACAATTCTCAAGATCACAGAATTTGGAGCTGTAAGACACCTTTATTCTCCCTTTATTCTACAATAGAAGTGAAATGCCTTGAAGAAGGTGACATAGATTGTAAATAATACAAATAGGATATGAATCCAGGCCTCTTGCTGCCAAATTCAGTGTTTTTTCCTCTATGGTAGGCTGCCTGGTTTGCTATTTTCTGTAGCATAGTTCACTCTCCTCATTTGCTAGAGTGGTTTGTTATTGTAGGACAGCTTAGCAGCATAATTCTGTTTCTAATACTTAGAGAATGAGAACCTTAGTTTATTCAGTGACTAGCTGACAAGTTATGTAGCTCTGGCAAGAGAGCATCAGACCAGAAGATAGTCAGATTCAAGGAACACAATAAGCTTTGCTGAATCCCTTCTAACCTGGATGTCAGTTTTTAGGAGCATGAGCCTGCTATAGCCATTTCCCTTAAGTAGTCACTAAACCAAGTGTTCCCCTATTTCCATAGACTTTGGAGTGTGTAAAAGATTCTAGGATGCTGTAGTCCACGCCATAGGTTCCTGGAGCACACTTATTACCAGAAGACACAGATGGCAAATCACTCAGGTATTCACTGAAATGTTTTTTTATAGGTATATCTCATTTTAAATAAGCCAGAAAGTGAACATCTTGTTTTTTAAAAATGGAAATTAAGAGATAATTGTTTGATTTTTGAGACAATTCACCACAGAGTTTCTTTAAATAACCTGTCCTAGAGAATTTAAAATATGATTTGATTTATGAAAGTTCTATTTCAACACAACTTTAAAGGAACCCATCAATTAGAAGAAACAAAAATTCCCCCATACCACAGGGCAAGGTCCGATAGATCCACCCAGGGGAATGTTAGTAAATATCTGGTAAGTGGCTTTCCAAGAGGGAAAAAAAAAAAGGTATGCACAACAAACTTTCACGTTTAATTTGCATGATTAATATTGTCTCTATCACTTTAAGTTGAGACAATTCACAAAGTAATTAAGGCCTGATTTATAGTATCCTTAGTACTGAAAACTTAACCATGGGTCCTCCTAAGGCAGTGGGAGCTGTCTTAAATTCACCAGTGCATCTTCCTGTCCCTATGTGGGTTTACCTAGAAAAGAATGGGATAGAGACAGTGTGGTGCAGTGGAAAGAACATTGGCTCTGGAATTATTATTATTAATTATTATTAGTGTTATTATTATTATCTGTGGGACTATGAGCAAGTCTTTTTGGGACTCAATTTTCCCAAAGGTAAAATAAGCATCTTGGATTAGCTGACCTGTAAGGTTCCTATGTAGATTTAAAATTCTATGAAACCCATGATTATATAACTAGAGCTGGAAAAGAGGGAGGATGACTACTGGGGAAAAATAGTTGAGTTCCTGAAAATCCCAAAGAGCAAAGGAATGGGTCAGAGTGCATGCTCTGGGAAGGAAGCTCCTGGGTTTCAATCATTCAGGACAAGGAGCAGTTCAAACCACACACCATCTCTTCCAGCTTCAAAAAATTCTCAGTGCTAAGGCTTGGAGGGACTTGGGGATTGAAGATGCCAATCCTATCCAATGCCTATTAATGCCTGAATAATTTTCTTAATGCATAGGTCAGGTCACTCAATAATTCTCAATTGTTACTTATGGGAATTGCAGATTAAAGTTTAAATTTAGCCTTGATTTAAAGCTCTAGTGGGTGTTTGAGACAGGACAGCTAAATGGTGCAGTGGATAGAAATCTCGAGCTGGAGTTAGGAAGACTCCTCATCCTGAGTTCCGATCTGGCTTTAGCCACTTACCAGCTGTGTGACCCTGGACAAATCAATTAGCCCTGTTTGCCTCAGTTTCCTCATTTGTAGAATGAGCTGGAGAAGGAAATGGCAACCACTCCAATATCTTTGCCAAGAAAATCCCAAATGGGGTCACAAAGAATTGGGTATAACTGAACAATTTAAAGCTCTGAATATCCCATATGTTTCTACCCTTCCCCTTCATAGACACTAAAGTCCTGGCCTGAGTAAATTCTCATGCATGCAATGTTCTTTCTTTCTATTCTTGTACACTGAAATCCTATTAATCCTTCAAGGCCCAGGAGAGGTGCCTCCTGCCCCATGAAGGTTCCCATATTCTCCAGAGGCAGCAATGAGATCTCTGTTCCTCCTTGGATCTCTCTGGCATATTCTACCTTCTTTAGGCTGACTTTTATTCTAGTTATGTATGTGCCTGTCACGCCCTAGCATGGATTGCAAGCTCTCTGAGTGCAGGGACTGTGCCAATTTTCATCTTTGTTCCTTCAGAGATTTGCCCAGGACCTTGCAGACATATGCTTGATAAACACTTGCTGAATTGAAAGGACCTTGCAATGAGTTCCTGGCTCAGTAATCAGCTCCTCTGATTCCCAGACCAATTCAGAGGATGGGCCTTTCCTGGCAGTTCTTATTAGAGTATCAGTTCTTAATAGTGCAGGATACCAATAGCTAGTGCCCCACTTTCCCAAACTGCCCAGGATTCATTTTGTACAAATTCTGAGTTTACTTTTATGTACATACATATGTTGAACTCCCAAATGAAATGTAAGCTCTTAGGGGTGAAGTTTATTTAATCTTGTCTTTGTAACCTAGCATCCAATACTCACTTAATAAATGATTTTGGATAGAGATTGACCCACTGGGTATGGGAAGAGGTTAGCTCCATTTTATACTCCTTGCCATCTTCATGGAGGCTCCTGGCAGTTGAATAGCTTCCCTTCCTCTGTCTTAAGAGCCTATGACAATGGTGAATTGACAGCCCAGACATCCAACTTGAAGCTCCTTTTTCTGGTTATACCTCATTTTTCCTCTTAGATAAAAAGGAAGAATAACTTTTCAGCTTTCCATTTCTTTCTCCCCCCTTTCTTCTCTTGGACACTTTCTCACCTGCCTCCTAAGAACAGCAGTGTGAATGACTAGAACTACAATGGGCTTACATCCCTTCCTGGGTATATCAGCTGTCTGAAAGTGCAAACCAAGTGTATGTTCCAGAATTCAATATAATATAGCAAGCATTTATGAAGTGCCTACTATGTGTGAGCCACTGTACTAGATAAGGATAAAAGATGACATATTTCCTTTCTGCAAGTTCCTTGAATTTTTCTGCTAGATGTGGGGATAGGAAGTAAGACATGTACATAGAGAAATGTCATATAAGGTAAAAGGTGATGGAGCAAAAGAGAGATTCAGAAAGAAGAAAGAAGGGAAGACTTAAGGGGCATGGTATCACACTCTTAAAATATTGTGAGTCCACAAGTGATTAGACTGTGTTCAATCTTTGAATTTAATATCATATGCAATGTTCCACATCCATGGACTATCCTCATCCCTTGCAAATGAGATAGGAAAGAATACATGCTCATATACCTTCTCTGGGGTAAAGCTTGATCATTATAATTTGCAACATTCAATTTCAATTATTCTATGGCTGCCTTTGCATTTATATCATTGGTTCTTTGTGTCAATTATTTTCCTGATTCTGTTTATTTGCTTTTGTATCAGTTCATATAAATAATAATAAAAATAACTTGTATTTATATAATGGTTTAAGATTTGCAAAGTGCTTTAAAAATATTTTCTCATTTATCTCCGCAACCACCACATGAGATAGTGCTTTAATTATCCCCATTTTATAGAAGAAGAAATTGAGAGATAGAAGTTGAGTGAATTAATTGTTCAGGGTCACACAGTTTGTAAGTATCTAAGACTGGATTTGAACTCGGGTCTTCCTGCTTCAAGATCCAGCTCTCTATCTATTGTGCCATCCAACACTTTTCTAAAGCCTTTCATGCTTCTCTGTATTCATCATGTTTGTTCTTCCTTTCAGCACAGTAATGTAATTTATTTACCCATTCCCCAATTAATGGACTCTAAGCATCCTTTTTATGTTAGGAAGGGACCTTAGAGGTCATAAACTCCAATTAGTATTTGAATACTAGTCCCCTTTACTTTATCCCTAAGTGATCATCCAGCCTCAGCTTTAAAACTTTCAGTGATGAGCAACCTCTATAGACAACCCATTCTATTTTGGGGCAGCTCTAAGTGTTAGGAAGTCTCTTCTTTTTTGGAATCAGCAACTTCTTTTATGCAATTTCCAGCTATAATCTTAGTTCTCTTCTTTGAGGTTGAGCAAAATGTAGTGTCCATTAGCTATCTGATACTTCAATAAAAGCTTGACTAATGCAGACTATAGGGAATATGTTCAGATTATGAAACAGGCCAAGCTCATCTTTTTTATCTTCCCATTTCCTTTCTTTCTGTATTTGCTCCTTTCCTCTATTTTTTCCTACCCTCTTCCCTTTTTCAACATCCAAGCACTCTCTCTTCCTTTTATCAGAATTGATTTTCAGGTAAGGATCTGAAATCAGTCATTTTGACATTAAAAGAAAAACATAACCAACAAACACCCCAAATACTCCTCTGGTGTTCACAAAAATGAGGGAGACATCTGACCCATAGAGAGCCCCTCTGACAGATTTATAGGATGGCATAAATAAAAAGGGATAGGATAGACAGGGGTGGACGAGTTTCTAGGCCTGCATCACTGGAGAGATGATCCTCACAGATCTACAGAATGTCACCATATCAATCAAGCCATTCTGTTGCTTCTCTTGGGGAATTTCCATTTAAGTCACTTAGATTATTTTTTTAAAATTATTTTATTTTAAAATTTATTTAATTTCCTTTCCCTATGCCTTTTTTTCATCTGGTCCTAGAATATTTCTACGATTATTTCCTTCTCTAAATCTTATGATTGAATAACTTTTCTCTCTCTCTCTCTCTCTCTCTCTCTCTCTCTCTCTCTCTCTCTCTCTCTCTCTCTCTCTCTTCTTTCTCTGTCTTTGTCTCTGTCTCTATCATTATCTCTGTCTGTCTCTCTCATTGTCTAAACTTGGAATTAGAAGACCTGGATTTGAATCATAGCTTATACTTCATTAACTGGGAGAACGTGGGCAAGTCACTAAATCTCTTTGTGCCTCCATGTTCTCATCTTGTATAAATGTGAATTAAAATATTTACATTACTACACACAAGGTTAAAACGCTCTATAAATATTAGTTGTTATTACTATCATGATGATTCTAAATTAGCAACTTGTTCAATGTGACCAGGCCTAGTAATACATCCCCTTGTCATCTTTTAATTCATTTGTCCATTCCAAGTTATAACTCTTGAGGGAGTGGGTAGGGGAAAGTGTAGTGTCAGCATGCTTGAGTCAAACCACCTAGGAGGAAGCCAGGAGAATGAACTAAGAACTGCTTGCCTGCCAGGCTCTGTTCAGCCCACAGTAGTGTCATGGCCCGTGTGAGATTGGGCCCTATGGTTTGGTCTGCCCTCTTCCCCACCTCCTGAAACCCAACCAGCCAGCAGGAGTCCATCTCTTGCCAAGCCTGGAGCCTTGGGCATTTAAGCCAAGTGCCTTCCACCGCCAGACCCTGTCAAGTTTGTTTTCCTCCATGGGTGACCTGACCTGGAAAACAGCCGACATGGAGCTACACTCGCCCCCATTCCTGATTCTTAAAGCAGCTAATTGAACGGTTGGGAAG
The DNA here is from genome assembly GCF_048593235.1 of Sminthopsis crassicaudata. Lineage (NCBI taxonomy): Eukaryota > Metazoa > Chordata > Mammalia > Dasyuromorphia > Dasyuridae > Sminthopsis > Sminthopsis crassicaudata. Next base: position 104,987,359 of record NC_133620.1, read on the forward strand.
GAACTGTGCCACAAAGCCGCCCCAGGGTAAGAGAGCAGATGCAACCGATTAATTACAGCTAGGGAGATCCATTGGGATGCACCAAAATCGGGAAGCACTGGAAAGCCCAGGGGCTTAGTCGGATAGGAAGCACTCCTGGGCTAACATGGCCATTTCCAGGGCAAGGCTTAGGCAGGGTTAGGGTATGGGACCCACAGTCGATGCCATTTCAGAAATTTAGAGAAAAGAGTGAACATACAGAGAGGCTCTGAGTCCTCAAGGAACCTATAAGGATGATGGTGGACCTTCATGCTTGTAGCCTCATTACACTAGGAGAAGGAATCAATATATCTCCTGTCCAGTACCTTACTGGTAGGTTATAGACACTAGGTTTCTAGCAATTGGACCTGTTCTGTTTGGCTCCACAAAGCAAGACCAGGATCAGTGGGTAGAAGCTGCAAAGGGATAAATTTAAGCTTAAAGTCAGGGAAAAGGCCATAACAATTAAAGCTGCCCCAAAATAGAATGGGCTACCTCCAGAGGCAGGGGTTATTCCCCTTGGAGACTTTAGACAGCAGTTATATGAACACATGCAGAGTAGCTTATACTTTTCCTTTGGGGGATTTCTTTTAGATATGGTTTGGACAGACATGGGGCGACTTGGTGGTACAGTGAATAGAGCACCAGGCCTGGAGTTGGAAGAACTCATCTTTCTGAGTTCAAATCTGGTCTCAGCTTTGTGACATCGGTCAAGCAACTTAATCCAATTTCCCTCAGTTCCTTCATCTATAAAATGAGCTGGAGGAGGAAGTGGCAAATCATTTCAGTAGCTCTGCCAAGAAAAGCCCTAATGGGGTTAGGAAGAGTTGGACACGACTGAAAAACTACTGAACAATAACAACTGGACCAGATGGCTGCTGAGGTTCCCTCTAATTGTTCAATTCTGCAATTCTGAGAAGTGCTTCATAGCTCTATTCAGACCCAGCATCGGCTATTTTATGTGTCTGTTAGGGTTCATCAGGCAATAAAGATTCATGACCTTAATTCTGTTTTTTGATTCATTCTGAATTAGCGGCACAAAAAAGTGGGTTTGGAGCCACGAGGTCCTGGGTTCAAATTTAATCCCTATTGCATAAAATGAAAGGGCATGTTTGAGTCACAGTCTCTCTTAGTGGAGAGGGTAGCTGCAGTAATGAGATCAGAGATCTATCAAAGTAGAGAAGCGAGTTTCTGTTCCCCAGTTGTGTTGTTAAGTCTTTGAGGACAGGCGCCAGCCCCTGTCTTATGCCTTTTACAGTGTCAATAAATGTCGGCTGCTGCCGAGGACAAGGTGATTAAACTGTCACAATCTGAGATCAGTCTAAGGCTGGGAGTTGGGACACCTGAGTTCTGTGCCTTCTTCTCTGTGTGATGCTGATGTGAGATTTTCTGCTTCTAGGGTCACTTTCGCTTTGGTAGATTTTTGGCCAGCCTTCTAGTGAGTCCAGGGCAGAAGGCAGGCTGCCTGAGATCCGGGATAATGGCCCAGGTTTTATAAGTCTTTTATCCATATGGAAGCTCTGGGGATTGAGCTGGAAGTAGGTGAATGATGCTGGTGGGGTGGAAGGGAGAGAAGAAAATGGAAGATTCTCTTTTGAGTTGGGGGAGTGTCATCCAGCTGGGGAGGGGGAATTCTAGCTCAGCCTGTCTAGTTCTTAAAGAACTAAAGGTTCACGTGATCAAATATTTAGGGTTGGAAGAAACTGGAGAAGACATCTAATGTATGGGTGTGAAATATTGAATATATTGTCAGCTCCAGCTGATCTGCTACTAGCTTTGCTCAACTGTCTTTCTTTTTTTCTTTTACATTTTTTTTGTTGTTGTTCTTAGAGATAGCTTTGGGATTAGGATGGAGAAAAGGAATTCTATATTTGGAAATGAAGTTGTTGTAAAAGAAAATAAAAAGATATCCAGTTGGGGAAATAAAAGAAGTGATTTAGTCCAACCCCCCCCTTTTTTTTTTTAATAAATGAGGGAATGGACTCACAGAGGTAAAGTTATTTTTGCTCAAGGGGTACTTAGATTCAAAGACTGGCACAGGTGAGAAAGTGGAGCCTCAAAGAAGGTAAGGGCCTTAGTTGAGGCTACACAGTTGGGTAATGATATAGCTGAGTTATAAATCCAGGTCTAGACTTTAGGTCCAGTCACCGATTAGGGAAATCTGAGACTACATATTGAACTGACTGCAGAAGTCACCTGTAGGGGGTTTCTTTGGTTTTTAACAAATCTGGTTTCAGAAAAACCTGGGAAAACTTTTGGGAACTATTCTGGTGAAATGAACAGAATCAGGAGGGCAAATTATATGATAACAAAAACAGTGTCAAGATAATTTTGAAACATCTGAGCAAAATAAGGACCAGTTACAGATCCAGGGAGCTGTTGATGAAGCAACATCTGAAAGAGACATCATGCATTCAGAGGACAAATTGAGAAATTTTTTTTTGAATGTGACCAATGCAGAAATTTTCTTTGCTTGACAGTATGTTTTTGTTGTCAACGTTTTGTTTATCTTTCTTTTTTTCCAATGGGGGAAAGAAGAGAAAATAGATTTTTGTTAATTGGGAGAAACAAAACAAAACAAAACACAACCTTCCTTTTGCACCCTGCTTGAAGAATATAGACAATTCTATTGCATTCCATATGGACCCTCCTAGCACTTCCCTCTTTGACAGGCCCACTGTAGCCCACTCAGGCTGAATTTCTGTCTATGAATGGTCATTTGCTGATTGCATTTATATCCTTAGTCATTATATCAATATAAATCAAGCTGTCTTGTTTCTCCAGTATGTTGTATCAATATAATCCATAGGATCTTAAGAACATAGATTGAAAGATAGAAGAGGTCAATTCTCTATTTTAAGGTGAAGTAATCGAGTCCCAGAGTAATTAATTTACAAGCTGTTGAATGGCAAAGTTGGAATTTGGACTCAACTGCATCATATCATGCCCTCATTCTTTCAAGTCCTAAAGCCCCTGGGTCTGTGTTTGCCGATTCTTGGCAATCTGGGATGTAAAGGGAGAGCGGGAAAGGTTGAGTTTGGGGACATAAGTGGCCAGGTGCAGGGACATAAGAGACCAGGTGCGGGGACATGAGCATTTGACTAAGAAACACATCCACGGTAGCTTAGAGAGCACGGCATAGCCAGGGGCTAGTATACAAGGCTTTTGACTCCCAGGGCCCAGTTTTCCTCCTCATACCATGCATCATTTGCTCGTTCATTCATTCATTTATATGACAGCCACAGAAGATCACTGCATCCCATGCTGAGGAACCAGAAAGGTTACTGAGCTCTGTGTAGGGCATCCTGAAGCCTTCCCAAGCTCAGGGAAAATGTGCTTTTTCATTACTCTTTCCCTTTTCCTTTGGGTCCCTCGCTTATCTGTGCCCTCTGGGGCAGAGGCCTTGTTCTCTCTCAAACCTCTCATCCCCAGTTCCATGGGGAGTGTCTGAGGCTGCTGACCCCCCCAACAAGGTTGCGGCCATTTGCTTCGGTCCCCTTGGGGGTTTGGGCTATTACCTCTCCTTCCCAGCTGCTCAGTCTCTTCCAGTGTTTGGAGATAGCAGCGTTGACCCCATTGTGGCAGTCTTTGTCCCAATAGAGCCTGGAGTAATTGGAGGGCCCCAGGGACAGCAGAAGCAAGAAGGCTTTTCTACCTTTTCTCAGAGCGGGTCTGTGTGTGTGTGTGTGTGTGTGTGTGCCTGTGTGCACACACATGTGCCAGCTCCACAAAGCAGGCTGGAGCCCAGCTGATGAGCTCAGCAGGAGTCTATGGCATCCACAGCCCCAGATCTTCAGCCCTGCATGAATCCTCACTGGCTCTGTCTTAGCTGATAGTACATTCAAAACCTAATTGTTATCTCAGCAGAGTAACTCCATTATTCATCCTGACACTATCCCCCTTTAGCTGTTTGTTGCACTGATGTTATATTAATGAGGCCTGCAAATAAATGAACAGGAGATCAGAGAGCTGCCTTGTTTCTCCACGAAGCTGGATGACTTATTTATTTATTTGCTGGGAACTTTATAGCAAGTCATCCCCATGGCCTGGGACAGCTGGCTTATGGCCTCTAAGCAAAGGTTTGGTGCAGCATTGCAGATAAATATTCACAAGTGGCCCAGCCCAAAAGCCCCTTCATAAGTTTACTTCCATTCCGAAGGAAGATTACTGGCATTTACAAAGTGCTTTAAGGTTTTGCCAAACACTTCCCATATATTATTTTATTTGAGCCCCAAACAGCCACATGAAATGGGGACTGTAGGTGTTACTGGCCCCATTTGGCCGATGAGAAAACTGAGGTACAGAGCTCATTAAGTCACATGTAGGGAGGAAAGGAATCTTAGAGAACATAGTTTTATGTAGGAGTACTAGGAATGCTGATCCAAAGGTCATGAAGATCATATCTGTATGATCCTGGGCAAGTCATTTTACCTCAAGGAGTCCCAGGAAACTCCCTTATGCTTACCTACAAAGCCATAGAGGGGTTATCATTCATTAATGAGATCTCAGAAAGTGGAGAGTGACATTAATAAAATATTTAAAAATTACATTGTGATTTGGAATGTAATATTATTATTTTTGTGGGAACAGCTGATTTGTTCACTAAATTATGATTTTATATGATAATATCTTTTTATCTGTATATAGCAATACATGGCATTCTATATGTGTATATAAACATTACATAGCATTGCTTTGCATGTGTATACATATATATATATACATATATATATATATATATATATATATGTAAGAGGGGAAAAAGAAATAAAGGGAGGAAGGAAGAAAAAAAAAGAAAAAGGAAATAGAGAAGGCAGTACAATGGAAAGAGCTTTGGATGCAAAGTCAGAAGATGTGGGTTTTGTCATTTCCCATCTTTGTGACTTTGGGTAAGGGATTTTGCCCTTCTGGGCGTTAGCTTCTTCAGCTATAAAATGAGAAGATTGAATCCTTCCAGTTCTAACTATGTGATCCTGTGTGTACATGTATATGTGAATAGGCTTTTGCTCTGGACCCAGGATTTAATTAGTTTTGGGAACTTGCTCTATTAATGCATTGCTCTATAACTTATCATAGAGGGCTGTCCGGGCTAAGCATTGAGGAAATAAAGCATTCCCAAGATCACACAATCTCTATAACTGGAACCCAAGTCTTTGTGGCTTTGATGTATTGCCTTTCTACATGCACTCAAAGGAAACACTGCCTTAGATGGTACCTTCTTTCTGGCTTAGCTGATGGTCTTCAAAAGACCACTTTGGGTCTCAAATTTCATTTCATTATTGTGGTCTATAATTTCATCGTCCTCTGGCAAGCCGCTATAGGACCTCTTCAGCCTAACTAAGCTGGTTCTCATGCAGTTTTATCCTAGAACCCACAATTGACCCCTTTCCTTATTAATAAACCCTTCCAGAGTTTGTGCCTAGTTTCTGAGAACTCAGGACTATTCTCATACTACAGAAAGACATGGGAGCAGGACTTTAGTATATAGAGTTTATACTTACTAAGGCGCACACTGAATTGATAATAGTTGTGATCAAGGGTTTATAGAAGATGATCAAAAATAAAAAATTCAGAAAATGAACTAACTATAGATAAGTGAAAGCCGGTTGTAAAAGTTATTCTTCCCTTGACATAAAGGATGCTTCAGCCTAATAAAGTGTTGATTTGCAAGATGCTTTGGCTTCAGAATATGAATGGATTTTTACTCCCAGTTCCTCAATCCAGAAGCAAGAAGTTAGGAGCTTCCTGGGTAGCTCACCTGCTAGGTAGCTCAGAGGAGAGTGTATTGGGACTGGAATGAGGAATATTTATCTTCCTGATTGATATCTAGCTCAGACACTTTTTAACTGTATGACCCTGGGCAAGTCACTTAAATCTGTTTACCTCAATTTTCTCATCTTTAGAATGAGATAGAGAAGGAAATGGCAAACCCTTCCAGTATACTTGCCAAGAAAAGCCCAGTAAGGTCACAATGACTTAGACATGACTAGAAATAACTGCACAACAATGAGATCACTTTAAGATGACTTCTGTAACTTTATACTTGTGCGTTCCTGAATAAGCCACTTATGTCTCTAGGTCTCAGTTTCCTCATCTGTAAAATCAGGGAGTTAGATGAGATAATTTCTAAGGTCCTTTCTAGCTCTACTCCTATAAGCCACCCAGAGCACGGATAGGCACCCACCACCCATTCCATTTCTAGCCTACTCTGCTTTCACTTGGCATTCTTTTCTGCTCCAAATGAGTAGCTGTGAACTGATTTCTGACCTGTCCTCTGGGCTTTCCCATTAAGCTGAGATGTTTGAGAAGTCTGAGCATCCAGGCTGGGAAATCTGGGGCTCAGGTCATTCCTTTAACCAGACTTCCTATTAATCACTACAACCAGAAGATGTGTAAATTAAGGCTGATTTTAGTCTCCTCTCTAGAAACAGCCCGAAGTTATGGGCCCTCCTGCCCAGGGGTAGCAAGGGCATTGTTGCCTTGGGCTCAAACATGCTGACTGGATGACCTCATGTCTTTTTGTAGTCTTTAATTAATAGATTTTTGCTCCTAATTCTGCAGAGGAAGAAGGCTGGGTTAATTCTGCTCCTCCATGTTTAGACTGGCCAATTTTCTCTAATTCACTTAGAATGCCCCGGATCTTCTGAAAGGCTCTGGACTTGAGACATTGGACAATATCTCTTCCTGGTCTGGATGGAGAACAGAAGAGTAACGTGATTCTATCTGATCCAACTCTTTAGACCAAATTTCTAAGGAGCAGAATATGCAGACTTCCTAAACCTCTCCCGGCTCCTGAATTGGCAATGGCTTCCTGGTCAGATCTCTGGGGCCTTGGAGAGAATGGTCAAGGGCAAAATGACTTTGTTCTGTGATCTTCCCTCCATGGAAATTACTGGTGTTTACAAAGTGCTTTAAGGTTCTGCCAAACACCTCCCATATATTATTTTATTTGAGCCCCAAAATAGCCATGTGAAATAAAGACTGTAGGTGTGTTATTGGCCCCATTTGGCAGATAAGAAAACTGAGGCACAGGTCTCATTAAGTCACATATACTAAAGAAAAGAATCTTAGAGATCATCTAGTCCAACCTTATTACTCTGTAGATGAGGAAATTGAGGTCCAAGGAGATTGTGAAGTGCTCAATTTTTTTTTTTTTACTACATTTTTAAAACTTCATTTTACTACATTACCAACACTGATGGACAGCCTCAAGGTATGGAAGAAAGATGAGAAAGTTCGGTCCTGAGTCATTTGTTGAAAATTTAGGTAGCCTACAGGGCAAGCAGGTTTTGGTACCCCTTGGGAGGTTAAAACTGATGAATGATTTCAGGTAAGACATGGGTCTCGGCCAAAAGATCTCTGTACTACTGAGCTTTCAATTATCAAATCATATGGAAAAGTGCCAAATCAGGAAGATTGAGTGCTTGTCTGTGGGTGGGTGCTGTATGTTCATGTGTACGTGAGGGCCTGTCATGTCAGAGAGTTGTAAAGCTAGAAGGGGTAATAGTGGTTCACATGATCTATATAAACTACCGTATACCTCTTATTTCACCTGATCTTCCTAATAACTCTGTGAGGGACAAAGTCCTATTTTACAGAAAAGCATTCCTATTTTATAAGTAAGAAAACCGAGACCCCAGGAAAGATGCTCATTCAAGGGCAAGTCTAGTAAGAAGTCATTATGTAAGACAGGATCCAAACCTAGATACTTCCATTTCAAGCTTCCAGTTCCATCACACTGTCTAAGATTTTGGGATATCATTTAAGGATTTGGGCTAAGTGGTCTGTAAAGTCCCTTTCAACTTTAATTTTTAACTTTTTTTTTTTTTAAATTAGGGGAGGCAGCCCAGTACAGTAGAAAGAATGTTGGCTTGGGAGTCAGAAGCTTTGGATGTGAGTCCTATTCTAATTCTAGCTGAGTAACTTTGGGCAAGCAGCTTCACTTATCTCATCTGTGAATTGAAGACAATGTCTGACATCCATATCTAAAAGAAGACTATGTAGAGACTATTCTAAGAGAGATCTACTTTTCTCAGTGGAGAAATGAGGTCCCTAGGCTTTAAGTGACTTGCTTAAAACAGATAAAGCTAGATTCCAGTTTTCCCACGTGTGTCTCAGTACGCTAAGGAGTTGTGTATGTGCAGGTTTGTGTGTGTAGATGCTTGTGAAAATTGCTGTGTCCAGTTGTATGACCATAGGCTTCCTCAGTTTCTTCATCTACAAAAAGATGAGTTGGACTACATCATCATGGATTAAGATCATTAAGAACTGGAAAAATACTTTAGAGCTCATTGAGTCTCTAACATTCTTCCCAGATCTAAAGTCCTAAACTCTGTGACCTGCTCCTTTCCAAGGGAGTTTATCCTCTCAAGTGTGTATTTCATTTTCTCCTTCCCTGGGCTGCTCATTCCTTTCTGAGAAATCTTTTCCCCAGATTTCCATTTCCTAAATGGCAGTGATTCACATCTTCCTTACTCTGAAGGTCCCAGGTCACCGAGGCTTCCTGAAATGCAGGTAGCTGACGGGGGTGGGAGAATTGAGCACAGTAGGTCAGGAATCTCTTGGGCTTTCAATCACCTACAGTTTTCCTATTTTGGGGATTGAACAGGTGACACACGTGTACTGAGACACATACACATAATGCTGACAGCTGAAGTGGGAACAGCCTGAGATAGCTCCCGAGGGGGACAGCATCATTATCACACCAGAGCTGGCTGGGAAAGAGCAGACGGAAAGTCTTGAGGGGGTCCTAACCTGAAGTTTATGCAAACTGGGAAATCAATAGGTTCTTTGACTCATCCTACCTGAAGCTGCCAGGAAGGCTGAGTCTCTGAGGGATAGACTTGGTTGCCATAGTGACAATGGGGAGGGGGACTAAAGAAAAAAGAACACATGTCCCTCGCTACCATCACTGCTTTTTCTAAAGGAGAAGGGTCTTCTCCAAGTCATTTCATTCATTCCTGTGATCAAGCCCAGGCCATTCAATAAAGGACTTTTTCTGGATGTGAAATTGGATTATCCTGCTCAGATATAATCAGCACCCATATGATCCTATCTTAGAATCAAAGAATTGGGGGAGACACCTGAGTATATCTACTCCAACCCTGGATCAGATATGTGGTCCCAAGCCAATGTTCTCTCCATCTCTCTACTTGAAGACTCTCCCCAGGACTGGGGCCTGACCAATGGCCCATTTTAAATGGATCATCTGTGATAGGGAACTGTGTCTGTACCTTGGGGAGGTGGTGGTTGTGGGAGATTTATAAGAAGAGCAATAGTCCTCGTAAATCCTAGTGATTAAGAGATTATGAAAAAAAATTCTTTGCAGATTTCACCAAGTTGGGCAGAGACAGCTGACTATGAACCCAGAGGGATGCTTTAAAAAAATCTTTAAAATGACTTTTGCAGGGAGATGACAGGAGAAGCAGAGCAAGGGTTGGGAGGAATAAAATGAAAGAGGAGATTTTAGCTCATGCGGAATAAAAGGGCTCTTGATGACATCTTGCCCCACAGAGGGGTTGCAACAGGGAGGGAGATCTCCCAGAGGGCCCAAGCCTCTCTGCTTCATGGGCTTTGGTTTCTTTTCTCAGTCCATTGCTTCTGGTTGAATAAAACTAATGGGAGACACCTCAGCTTAGGGTCCCAACCCCCTGCTGATATATTATCTGGGAAAATCAATTATAGCCTAATTACCTCAGGGGGTTAATTAGCCTCAGTATAGCTTGGATGTCCTCTAGGAACAGCATGGCCTACAGGCAAAATAGGAGAGGATCTCCAAGGATGCTGCTGTCCTAGGGATAGTTCTCTGGCTGTCAAGGATGGCCTGGGTGCAAAGCAGGAGAGGGGGCTTTTAGTGAGAGGGAGTGGGAGAGAGCCGGCAGTGGGTTTCTGTCTAACATCCTCAGCAATGCCCAGAGAGCCGGCTGCTGAGATGGATGACTGGTAATGTAAGAAAAACTATGGAAGTGTCCAAGCTCTCAGGTCAGCACACATGTCAAATCACTAGGATCAGAGAGAAAGCACGGAGCCGTAGACGCTGCTCAGGGAGCTAAGCCGTTCTGAGGCACCAGCTGGAGACAAACACCATTCTCTGGCAGCACTGTGTCTCAGGCTAATGTTTCTTCCTTCAGCCTGATAACAGTCAAAGGAGATATTCAGATCTTGTATTGGCCCTCAGAAGCAGGTTGGGGGAGGCAGTCATTGCATGAATAAAAAATATATTTTTTTGTGATGCTTTAAGCTTCTCAAAGTATTTTTCCTTACAATGGTGCTGTGAAGGAGGGAGTACACTCGGGCTCTGGGAACACAGAACTGCAGAATCTAAACTGGGACGTACCTCAAAGGCCACTTAGTTTAACCTATAACTGGAAATAAAGCTCCTTGAAAACATCCTCATTGGGTGGGCATCTAATTCATTTATGTGAAAATCATAAGGGAAAGGGAACTCCCTCTTTCCTGAAAGCATGCTCTCTACTGCTGGCCAGCTCTAAGATATTAAAAGATTAAGTGGTTTATCCATAGTCACACAGCTAGCAAGTGTTGGGACCAACGGTTTGCTTTTTAAATGAATTTGGATCCAGGTGCACTTGCCTACAGCTTCCCTAGGGGGATCCAGATTTCTTTTAACAAGGGATCTTGCTGCTTTGTGAATGTACTGAAATCGATACCAGTTAGGGAAAAAAATCTAGATTGAGAGGGAAGAGTGGGGAGGAGACTTATTTCCTGTCCAAGTCAATCCATCTGTTGGGGCAGGAGGTATGATTACATTAATGATGATGATTAGCAAGAACTAGGTGGCACAGTAGGTGAAGTACTGAGCCTGGAATCAGAACACTTTAGTTCCAATATGATCTCAGATACTTACTGTCTGTGCGACCCTGGACAAGTAACCTCTGTTTGCCTCAGTTTCTTCAACTATAAAAGGGGAATAATAATAGCATCTATCTCTCAGCACTATGTAAATGCTATTTAATGAAATTTATATAAGTGCCATTGAATAATGTATTGAATAATAGAAAGATTTAGGGAAGGAAATAAATATTTAAATAAAGTCTAAGGCTTGTAGGATCATAAAAGTTTGAACTGAAAAGGACTTTAGAGATCATCTCATCACATCTTCCCACTTCAAAGAAGAGGAAACGGAAACCCAGATAGTATGGTTAATCAATCGATCAACATTTAAGTGCCTAGTATGTGTCAGGGGACATAAATGCTAAATGCTGGGGGCATAAAAGAAAAGAAACAAAAGATAGTCCATGCCATTAAAATTTAATGGATTTTCAGGTACAGATGTCCCCTAAATGGGGGAAAATAAACAAGATCTGCTTCCTTTGTATGTAGGGAAATCGAGGCTGAAGGAAGGGAAGTGAATCATCGGAGGGTTCTATGATTCATTTTCATGAGGCAGAGATGAAACAGTATCTTTCTTTGCTCTTGATGGTGGACAACAATGCTACCTGCCCAGTCTTTTATTCATCCCAACCATTAGAAAATATGCAATTAGTTTTCAGCTACAAATGACAGCCCATGAATAGCAAGTTGCTAAGGATGATGAGCAGACAATGCAACCTCAAGTAAAGTACACCTATTCCTCTCCTGGGCCATTCAAGCCTGAGTGCAGCTATATTTTCTTATGCATTATCTATTCATCTTCCTTTGTAATTTGCTATTCAAGAAACATCATTTTTCTGGGTAACTAATTACCTGTTTCTTCCCATTAAAATGCACAAACAAGTTGGGACACAGAAAAAACCCTGAGAATGAGCAGTGGGGCTAATCTGGTCCCTGCCTTTACTTTCTTATTACAGTTTCAGCTTGGTGATTCTAAGCTAATTGCAGTCACCAAAATCCCATTTCTGCTGAGAAAAGCTAAACCTGCTCTCTGAGACGCTCACCTACTGTGGAGCCAATTTCTCATCCCCACCTGGCTCAGTTAGCATGGCAGGGAGGATAGGCTGTCTCCATCATTGTCTCTTAAAGTTGTGTGCACATG